>NC_138801.1:10768003-11348003 GCF_965178545.1 Coloeus monedula | reverse complement strand
CACCACTGCGCTTGCGCGGGGGCGCTGGCCGGCCCCCCACCCCACTGCGCATGCGCGGGAGAGCTGGACGGCCCCCCCACCCCCACTGCGCATGCGCGGGCGCGCCGGCCGGCCCCCCACCCCACTGCGCATGCGCGGGGGCGATGGCCGACCCCCCCCACACCACTGCGCATGCGCGGGCGCGCTGGGCCCCCCCCACCCCCCACTGCGCATGCGCGGGTGCGCTGGCCCTACCCCCACCCCACTGCGCATGCGCGGGAGAGCTGGACGGCCCCCCCCCCCCCACACCACTGCGCATGCGCGGGCGCGCTGGCCCCCCCCCCACACCACTGCGCATGAGCGGGTGCGCTGGGCCCGTCCCTGTGCTGGCACTGCTGGGGCACCTGCAGTGCTGGCAGCACCTCTGGGACAAGAGGGACACGGAGGGGCTGGAGCGAGTCCAGGCAACGGAACGGAGCTGGCAAGGGGCTGGAGAGTTCCTGAGAGAGCTGGGAAAGGGGCACAGCCCGGAGCAAAGGAGGCTCAGGCGGGACCTTGTGGCTCTGCACAAGTCCCTGACAGGAGGGGGCAGCCGGGGGGGTCGGGTTCTGCTCCCAGGGAACAGGGACAGGAGGAGAGGGAACGGCCTCAGGCTGGGCCAGGGGAGGCTCAGGGTGGATATTGGGGAAATTCCTCCATGGAAAGGGCGCTCAGGCCTTGGCACAGCTGCCCAGGGAGGTTTGGAGTGCCCACCCCTGGGAGTGCTCCAACACCTGTGGCTGTGGCATGGGCGGACGTGGTCAGCGCTGGCCGTGCTGCTGCTGGTGGCACTCAGTGATCTCCGAGGTCTTTTCCAACCTTGATTCCGCTCTCAAGGCAGCCCCACGGAGGACCAGAACAAAAGGCACCCCCAGGCTGGGCCCCCCCCACCCCACTGCGCATGCGCGGGCGCGCTGGCCCTACCCCCCCTCCCACTGCGCATGCGCGGGCGCGCTGGCCGGCCCCCCACCCCACTGCGCATGCGCGGGGGCGCTGGCCCTACCCCCACCCCACTGCGCATGCGCGGGAGAGCTGGACGGCCCCCCCCCCCACCCCCTCTGCGCATGCGCGGGCGCGCTGCCCCCCCCCCCCCCCACACCACTGCGCATGCGCGGGCGCGCTGGGCCCCCCCCCTCCCCACTGCGCATGCGCGGGTGCGCTGGGCCCGTCCCTGTGCTGGCACTGCTGGGGCACCTGCAGTGCTGGCAGCACCTCTGGGACAAGAGGGACACGGAGGGGCTGGAGCGAGTCCAGGCAACGGAACGGAGCTGGCAAGGGGCTGGAGAGTTCCTGAGAGAGCTGGGAAAGGGGCACAGCCCGGAGCAAAGGAGGCTCAGGCGGGACCTTGTGGCTCTGCACAAGTCCCTGACAGGAGGGGGCAGCCGGGGGGGTCGGGTTCTGCTCCCAGGGAACAGGGACAGGAGGAGAGGGAACGGCCTCAGGCTGGGCCAGGGGAGGCTCAGGGTGGATATTGGGGAAATTCCTCCATGGAAAGGGCGCTCAGGCCTTGGCACAGCTGCCCAGGGAGGTTTGGAGTGCCCACCCCTGGGAGTGCTCCAACACCTGTGGCTGTGGCATAGCATGGACGTGGTCAGCGCTGGCCGTGCTGGTGCTGGTTGCACTCAGTGATCTCCGAGGTCTTTTCCAACCTTGATTCCGCTCTCAAGGCAGCCCCACGGAGGACCAGAACAAAAGGCACCCCCAGGCTGGGCCCCCCCACCCCACTGCGCATGCGCGGGCGCCCTGGCCGGGCCCCCACCTCACTGCGCATGCGCGGGAGAGCTGGACGGCCCCCCCACCCCCACTGCGCATGCGCGGTGCGCCTGCCGGCCCCCCCACCCCCACTGCGCATGCGCCGTTACGCTGGGCCCCCCCACCCCCACTGCGCATGCGCCGGCAGGCTGTTGGCCCCCCCCCCCCCCCCCACCACCTACTGCGCATGCGCGGGCGCGCTGGGCCCGTCCCCCCCACCCACTGCGCATGCGCGGGCGCCCTGGCCGGGACCCCACCCCACTGCGCATGCGCGGGAGAGCTGGACGGCTCCCCCACCCCCACTGCGCATGCGCCGTTACGCTGGGGCCCCCCCCACCCCCACTGCGCATGCGCCGGCAGGCTGTTGCCCCCCCCACCTCCCACTGCGCATGCGCGGGCGCCCTGGCCGGGACCCCACCCCACTGCGCATGCGCGGGAGAGCTGGACGGCCCCCCCCACCCCCACTGCGCATGCGCGGGAGAGCTGGACGGCCCCCCCCACCCCTACTGCGCATGCGCGGGCGCCTGCCGGCCCCCCCACCCCCACTGCGCATGCGCGGGCGCGCTGGCCGGGCCCCCACCCCACTGCGCATGCGCGGGAGAGCTGGACGGCCCCCCCACCCCCACTGCGCATGCGCGGTGCGCCTGCCGGCCCCCCCCTCCCCACTGCGCATACGCCGGCAGGCTGGGCCCCCCCCCCCCCCCCCTCCCCACTGCGCATGCGCGGGCGCTCTGGGCCCCCCCCCCACCCCCCACTGCACATGCCCGGGCGCGCTGGGCCCATCCCTGTGCTGGCACTGCTGGGGCACCTGCAGTGCTGGCAGCACCTCTGGGACAAGAGGGACACGGAGGGGCTGGAGCCAGTCCAGGTAAGGGAACGGAGCTGGCAAGGGGCTGGAGAGTTCCTGAGAGAGCTGGGAAAGGGGCACAGCCTGCAGCAAAGGAGGCTCAGGCGGGACCTTGTGGCTCTGCACAAGCCCCTGACAGGAGGGGGCAGCCGGGGGGGTCGGGTTCTGCTCCCAGGGAACAGGGACAGGAGGAGAGGGAACGGCCTCAGGCTGGGCCAGGGGAGGCTCAGGGTGGATATTGGGGAAATTCCTCCATGGAAAGGGCGCTCAGGCCTTGGCACAGCTGCCCAGGGAGGTTTGGAGTGCCCACCCCTGGGAGTGCTCCAACACCTGTGGCTGTGGCATGGCATGGACGTGGTCAGCGCTGGCCGTGCTGGTGCTGGTTGCACTCAGTGATCTCCGAGGTCTTTTCCAACCTTGATTCCGCTCTCAAGGCAGCCCCACGGAGGACCAGAACAAAAGGCACCCCCAGGCTGGGCCCCCCCACCCCCACTGCGCATGCGCGGGCGCCCTGGCCGGGCCCCCACCCCACTGCGCATGCGCGAGAGAGCTGGACGGCTCCCCCACCACCACTGCGCATGCGCGGGCGCCTGCCGGCCCCACCCACCCCCACTGCGCATGCGCGGGCGCGCTGGCCGGGCCCCCTCCCCACTGCGCATGCGCGGGAGAGCTGGACGACCCCCCCAACCCCCACTGCGCATGCGCGGGCGCCCTGGCCGGGCCCCCACCCCACTGCGCATGCGCGGGAGAGCTGGACGGCCCCCCCCACCCCCACTGCGCATGCGCCGTTACGCTGGGCCCCCCCCACCCCCACTGCGCATGCGCCGGCAGGCTGTTGCCCCCCCCACCTCCCACTGCGCATGCGCGGGCGCCCTGGCCGGGACCCCACCCCACTGCGCATGCGCGGGAGAGCTGGACGGCCCCCCCCACCCCCACTGCGCATGCGCGGGCGCGCTGGCTGGCCCCCACCCCACTGCGCAAGCGCGGGAGAGCTGGACGACCCCCCCACCCCCACTGCGCATGCGCGGTGCGCCTGCCGGCCCCCCCCTCCCCACTGCGCATGCGCCGGCAGGCTGGGCCCCCCCCACCCCCCACTGCGCATGCGCGGGCGCGCTGGCCCCCCCCCCTCCCCACTGCGCATGCGCGGGCGCTCTGGGCCCCCCCCCCCACCCCCCACTGCACATGCCCGGGCGCGCTGGGCCCGTCCCTGTGCTGGCACTGCTGGGGCACCTGCAGTGCTGGCAGCACCTCTGGGACAAGAGGGACACGGAGGGGCTGGAGCCAGTCCAGGCAAGGGAACGGAGCTGGCAAGGGGCTGGAGAGTTCCTGAGAGAGCTGGGAAAGGGGCACAGCCTGCCGCAAAGGAGGCTCAGGCGGGACCTTGTGGCTCTGCACAAGCCCCTGACAGGAGGGGGCAGCCGGGGGGGTCGGGCTCTGCTCCCAGGGAACAGGGACAGGAGGAGAGGGAACGGCCTCAGGCTGGGCCAGGGGAGGCTCAGGGTGGATATTGGGGAAATTCCTCCATGGAAAGGGCGCTCAGGCCTTGGCACAGCTGCCCAGGGAGGTTTGGAGTGCCCACCCCTGGGAGTGCTCCAACACCTGTGGCTGTGGCATGGCATGGACGTGGTCAGCGGTGGCCGTGCTGGTGCTGGTTGCACTCAGTGATCTCCGAGGTCTTTTCCAACCTTGATTCCGCTCTCAAGGCAGCCCCACGGAGGACCAGAACAAAAGGCACCCCCAGGCTGGGCCCCCCCACCCAACTGCGCATGCGCGGGCGCCCTGGCCGGGCCCCCACCTCACTGCGCATGCGCGGGAGAGCTGGACGGCCCCCCCACCCCCACTGCGCATGCGCGGTGCGCCTGCCGGCCCCCCCACCCCCACTGCGCATGCGCCGTTACGCTGGGCCCCCCCCACCCCCACTGCGCATGCGCCGGCAGGCTGTTGGCCCCCCCCCCCCCACCACCACCTACTGCGCATGCGCGGGCGCGCTGGGCCCGTCCCCCCCACCCACTGCGCATGCGCGGGCGCCCTGGCCGGGACCCCACCCCACTGCGCATGCGCGGGAGAGCTGGACGGCTCCCCCACCACCACTGCGCATGCGCGGGCGCCTGCCGGCCCCCCCCACCCCCACTGCGCATGCGCCGTTACGCTGGGCCCCCCCCACCCCCACTGCGCATGCGCCGGCAGGCTGTTGCCCCCCCCACCTCCCACTGCGCATGCGCGGGCGCCCTGGCCGGGACCCCACCCCACTGCGCATGCGCGGGAGAGCTGGACGGCCCCCCCACCCCCACTGCGCATGCGCGGGCGCGCTGGCTGGCCCCCACCCCACTGCGCAAGCGCGGGAGAGCTGGACGACCCCCCCAACCCCCACTGCGCATGCGCGGGCGCCTGCCCGCCCCCCACACCCCCACTGCGCATGCGCCGGCACGCTGGGCCCCCCCCCTCCCCACTGCGCATGCGCGGTGCGCCTGCCGGCCCCCCCCTCCCCACTGCGCATGCGCCGGCAGGCTGGGCCCCCCCCACCCCCCACTGCGCATGCGCGGGCGCGCTGGGCCCGTCCCTGTGCTGGCACTGCTGGGGCACCTGCAGTGCTGGCAGCACCTCTGGGACAAGAGGGACACGGAGGGGCTGGAGCGAGTCCAGGCAACGGAACGGAGCTGGCAAGGGGCTGGAGAGTTCCTGAGAGAGCTGGGAAAGGGGCACAGCCCGGAGCAAAGGAGGCTCAGGCGGGACCTTGTGGCTCGGCACAAGTCCCTGACAGGAGGGGGCAGCCGGGGTGGTCGGGTTCTGCTCCCAGGGAACAGGGACAGGAGGAGAGGGAACGGCCTCAGGCTGGGCCAGGGGAGGCTCAGGGTGGATATTGGGGAAATTCCTCCATGGAAAGGGCGCTCAGGCCTTGGCACAGCTGCCCAGGGAGGTTTGGAGTGCCCACCCCTGGGAGTGCTCCAACACCTGTGGCTGTGGCATGGGCGGACGTGGTCAGCGCTGGCCGTGCTGCTGCTGGTGGCACTCAGTGATCTCCGAGGTCTTTTCCAACCTTGATTCCGCTCTCAAGGCAGCCCCACGGAGGACCAGAACAAAAGGCACCCCCAGGCTGGGCCCCCCCCAAACACCACTGCGCATGCGCGGGCGCGCTGGCCCTACCCCCCCTCCCACTGCGCATGCGCGGGGGCGCTGGCCGGCCCCCCACCCCACTGCGCATGCGCGGGGGCGCTGGCCCTGCCCCCACCCCACTGCGCATGCGCGGGAGAGCTGGACGGCCCCCCACCCCCACTGCGCATGCGCGGGCGCGCCGGCCGGCCCCCCACCCCACTGCGCATGCGCGGGGGCGATGGCCGACCCCCCCCCACACCACTGCGCATGCGCGGGCACGCTGGGCCCCCCCCCCCCCCCTCCCCACTGCGCATGCGCGGGTGCGCTGGGCCCGTCCCTGTGCTGGCACTGCTGGGGCACCTGCAGTGCTGGCAGCACCTCTGGGACAAGAGGGACACGGAGGGGCTGGAGCGAGTCCAGGCAACGGAACGGAGCTGGCAAGGGGCTGGAGAGTTCCTGAGAGAGCTGGGAAAGGGGCACAGCCCGGAGCAAAGGAGGCTCAGGCGGGACCTTGTGGCTCTGCACAAGTCCCTGACAGGAGGGGGCAGCCGGGGGGGTCGGGTTCTGCTCCCAGGGAACAGGGACAGGAGGAGAGGGAACGGCCTCAGGCTGGGCCAGGGGAGGCTCAGGGTGGATATTGGGGAAATTCCTCCATGGAAAGGGCGCTCAGGCCTTGGCACAGCTGCCCAGGGAGGTTTGGAGTGCCCACCCCTGGGAGTGCTCCAACACCTGTGGCTGTGGCATGGGCGGACGTGGTCAGCGCTGGCCGTGCTGCTGCTGGTGGCACTCAGTGATCTCCGAGGTCTTTTCCAACCTTGATTCCGCTCTCAAGGCAGCCCCACGGAGGACCAGAACAAAAGGCACCCCCAGGCTGGGCCCCCCCCACCCCACTGCGCATGCGCGGGGGCGCCGGCCGGCCCCCCACCCCACTGCGCATGCGCGGGGGCGATGGCCGACCCCCCCCACACCACTGCGCATGCGCGGGCGCGCTGGGCCCCCCCCCACCCCACTGCGCATGCGCGGGAGAGCTGGACGGCCCCCCCCCCCACCCCCTCTGCGCATGCGCGGGCGCGCTGGCCCCCCCCCCCCCCACACCACTGCGCATGCGCGGGCGCGCTGGGCCCCCCCCCTCCCCACTGCGCATGCGCGGGTGCGCTGGGCCCGTCCCTGTGCTGGCACTGCTGGGGCACCTGCAGTGCTGGCAGCACCTCTGGGACAAGAGGGACACGGAGGGGCTGGAGCGAGTCCAGGCAACGGAACGGAGCTGGCAAGGGGCTGGAGAGTTCCTGAGAGAGCTGGGAAAGGGGCACAGCCCGGAGCAAAGGAGGCTCAGGCGGGACCTTGTGGCTCTGCACAAGTCCCTGACAGGAGGGGGCAGCCGGGGGGGTCGGGTTCTGCTCCCAGGGAACAGGGACAGGAGGAGAGGGAACGGCCTCAGGCTGGGCCAGGGGAGGCTCAGGGTGGATATTGGGGAAATTCCTCCATGGAAAGGGCGCTCAGGCCTTGGCACAGCTGCCCAGGGAGGTTTGGAGTGCCCACCCCTGGGAGTGCTCCAACACCTGTGGCTGTGGCATGGGCGGACGTGGTCAGCGCTGGCCGTGCTGCTGCTGGTGGCACTCAGTGATCTCCGAGGTCTTTTCCAACCTTGATTCCGCTCTCAAGGCAGCCCCACGGAGGACCAGAACAAAAGGCACCCCCAGGCTGGCCCCCCCCCACCCCACTGCGCATGCGCGGGCGCGCTGGCCCTAACCCCCTCCCACGGCGCATGCGCGGGCGCGCTGGCCGGCCCCCCACCCCACTGCGCATGCGCGGGAGAGCTGGACGGCCCCCCCCACCCCCACTGCGCATGCGCGGGCGCGCCGGCCGGCGCCCCACCCCACTGCGCATGCGCGGGGGCGATGGCCGACCCCCCCCCCCACCCCACTGCGCATGCGCGGGCGCGCTGGGCCCCCCCCACCCCCCACTGCGCATGCGCGGGTGCGCTGGCCCTACCCCCACCCCACTGCGCATGCGCGGGAGAGCTGGACGGCCCCCCCCACACCACTGCGCATGCGCGGGCGCGCTGGGCCCCCCCCCTCCCCACTGCGCATGCGCGGGTGCGCTGGGCCCGTCCCTGTGCTGGCACTGCTGGGGCACCTGCAGTGCTGGCAGCACCTCTGGGACAAGAGGGACACGGAGGGGCTGGAGCGAGTCCAGGCAACGGAACGGAGCTGGCAAGGGGCTGGAGAGTTCCTGAGAGAGCTGGGAAAGGGGCACAGCCCGGAGCAAAGGAGGCTCAGGCGGGACCTTGTGGCTCTGCACAAGTCCCTGACAGGAGGGGGCAGCCGGGGGGGTCGGGCTCTGCTCCCAGGGAACAGGGACAGGAGGAGAGGGAACGGCCTCAGGCTGGGCCAGGGGAGGCTCAGGGTGGATATTGGGGAAATTCCTCCATGGAAAGGGCGCTCAGGCCTTGGCACAGCTGCCCAGGGAGGTTTGGAGTGCCCACCCCTGGGAGTGCTCCAACACCTGTGGCTGTGGCATGGGCGGACGTGGTCAGCGCTGGCCGTGCTGCTGCTGGTGGCACTCAGTGATCTCCGAGGTCTTTTCCAACCTTGATTCCGCTCTCAAGGCAGCCCCACGGAGGACCAGAACAAAAGGCACCCCCAGGCTGGGCCCCCCCCACCCCACTGCGCATGCGCGGGCGCGCTGGCCCTAACCCCCTCCCACTGCGCATGCGCGGGAGAGCTGGACGGCCCCCCACCCCACTGCGCATGCGCGGGAGAGCTGGACGGCCCCCCCCACCCCCTCTGCGCATGCGCGGGCGCGCTGGCCCCCCCCCCACACCACTGCGCATGCGCGGGGGTGCTGGCCGGCCCCCCTCCCCACTGCGCATGCGCGGGACAGCTGGACGGCCCCCCCACCCCCACTGCGCATGCGCGGGGGCGCTGGCCGGCCCCCCCACCCCCACTGCGCATGCGCGGGGGCGATGGCCGTACCCCCCACACCACTGCGCATGCGCGGGCGCGCTGGGCCCCCCCCACCCCCCACTGCGCATGCGCGGGTGCGCTGGCCGGCCCCCCACACCACTGCGCATGCGCGGGGGCGCTGGCCGGCCCCCCACCCCACTGCGCATGCGCGGGAGAGCTGGACGGCCCCCCCCACCCCCACTGCGCATGCGCGGGAGAGCTGGACGGCCCCCCCACCCCCACCCCCACTGCGCATGCGCGGGGGCGCTGGCCGGCGCCCCCACCCCCTCTGCGCATGCGCGGGGGCGATGGCCGACCCCCCCCCACACCACTGCGCATGCGCGGGCGCGCTGGGCCCCCCCCACCCCCCACTGCGCATGCGCGGGTGCGCTGGCCGGCCCCCCACACCACTGCGCATGCGCGGGGGCGCTGGCCGGCCCTTCACCCCACTGCGCATGCGCGGGAGAGCTGGACGGCCCCCCCACCCCCACTGCGCATGCGCGGGTGCGCCGGCCGGCCCCCCACCCCACTGCGCATGCGCGGGAGAGCTGGACGGCCCCCCCCCCACCCCCTCTGCGCATGGGCGGGCGCGCTGGGCCCCCCCCCTCCCCACTGCGCATGCGCGGGTGCGCTGGGCCCGTCCCTGTGCTGGCACTGCTGGGGCACCTGCAGTGCTGGCAGCACCTCTGGGACAAGAGGGACACGGAGGGGCTGGAGCGAGTCCAGGCAAGGGAACGGAGCTGGCAAGGGGCTGGAGAGTTCCTGAGAGAGCTGGGAAAGGGGCACAGCCCGGAGCAAAGGAGGCTCAGGCGGGACCTTGTGGCTCTGCACAAGTCCCTGACAGGAGGGGGCAGCCGGGGGGGTCGGGTTCTGCTCCCAGGGAACAGGGACAGGAGGAGAGGGAACGGCCTCAGGCTGGGCCAGGGGAGGCTCAGGGTGGATATTGGGGAAATTCCTCCATGGAAAGGGCGCTCAGGCCTTGGCACAGCTGCCCAGGGAGGTTTGGAGTGCCCACCCCTGGGAGTGCTCCAACACCTGTGGCTGTGGCATGGGCGGACGTGGTCAGCGCTGGCCGTGCTGCTGCTGGTGGCACTCAGTGATCTCCGAGGTCTTTTCCAACCTTGATTCCGCTCTCAAGGCAGCCCCACGGAGGACCAGAACAAAAGGCACCCCCAGGCTGGGCCCCCCCCACCCCACTGCGCATGCGCGGGCGCGCTGGCCCTACCCCCCCTCCCACTGCGCATGCGCGGGCGCGCTGGCCGGCCCCCCACCCCACTGCGCATGCGCGGGGGCGCTGGCCCTACCCCCACCCCACTGCGCATGCGCGGGAGAGCTGGACGGCCCCCCCCCCCCACCCCCTCTGCGCATGCGCGGGCGCGCTGCCCCCCCCCCCCACACCACTGCGCATGCGCGGGCGCGCTGGGCCCCCCCCCTCCCCACTGCGCATGCGCGGGTGCGCTGGGCCCGTCCCTGTGCTGGCACTGCTGGGGCACCTGCAGTGCTGGCAGCACCTCTGGGACAAGAGGGACACGGAGGGGCTGCAGCGAGTCCAGGCAACGGAACGGAGCTGGCAAGGGGCTGGAGAGTTCCTGAGAGAGCTGGGAAAGGGGCACAGCCCGGAGCAAAGGAGGCTCAGGCGGGACCTTGTGGCTCTGCACAAGTCCCTGACAGGAGGGGGCAGCCGGGGTGGTCGGGTTCTGCTCCCAGGGAACAGGGACAGGAGGAGAGGGAACGGCCTCAGGCTGGGCCAGGGGAGGCTCAGGGTGGATATTGGGGAAATTCCTCCATGGAAAGGGCGCTCAGGCCTTGGCACAGCTGCCCAGGGAGGTTTGGAGTGCCCACCCCTGGGAGTGCTCCAACACCTGTGGCTGTGGCATGGGCGGACGTGGTCAGCGCTGGCCGTGCTGCTGCTGGTGGCACTCAGTGAACTCCGAGGTCTTTTCCAACCTTGATTCCGCTCTCAAGGCAGCTCCACGGAGGACCAGAACAAAAGGCACCCCCAGGCTGGGCTACTCCCCACCCCACTGCGCATGCGCGGGCGCGCTGGCCCTACCCCCCCAACCACTGCGCATGCGCGGGCGCGCTGGCCGGCCCCCCACCCCACTGCGCATGCGCGGGAGAGCTGGACGGCCCCCCCCACCCCCACTGCGCATGCGCGGGCGCGCCGGCCGGCCCCCCACACCACTGCGCATGCGCGGGGGCGATGGCCGACCCCCCCCCCCCACACCACTGCGCATGCGCGGGCGCGCTGGGTCCCCCCCACCCCCCACTGCGCATGCGCGGGTGCGCTGGCCCTACCCCCACCCCACTGCGCATGCGCGGGAGAGCTGGACGGCCCCCCCCACCCCCACTGCGCATGCGCGGGCGCGCTGGGCCCCCCCCCCTCCCCACTGCGCATGCGCGGGTGCGCTGGGCCCGTCCCTGTGCTGGCACTGCTGGGGCACCTGCAGTGCTGGCAGCACCTCTGGGACAAGAGGGACACGGACGGGCTGGAGCGAGTCCAGGCAACGGAACGGAGCTGGCAAGGGGCTGGAGAGTTCCTGAGAGAGCTGGGAAAGGGGCACAGCCCGGAGCAAAGGAGGCTCAGGCGGGACCTTGTGGCTCTGCACAAGTCCCTGACAGGAGGGGGCAGCCGGGGGGGTCGGGTTCTGCTCCCAGGGAACAGGGACAGGAGGAGAGGGAACGGCCTCAGGCTGGGCCAGGGGAGGCTCAGGGTGGATATTGGGGAAATTCCTCCATGGAAAGGGCGCTCAGGCCTTGGCACAGCTGCCCAGGGAGGTTTGGAGTGCCCACCCCTGGGAGTGCTCCAACACCTGTGGCTGTGGCATGGGCGGACGTGGTCAGCGCTGGCCGTGCTGCTGCTGGTGGCACTCAGTGATCTCCGAGGTCTTTTCCAACCTTGATTCCGCTCTCAAGGCAGCCCCACGGAGGACCAGAACAAAAGGCACCCCCAGGCTGGGCCCCCCCCACCCCACTGCGCATGCGCGGGAGAGCTGGACGGCCCCCCCCCCCACCCCCTCTGCGCATGCGCGGGCGCGCTGGCCCCCCCCCCCACACCACTGCGCATGCGCGGGCGCGCTGGGCCCCCCCCCTCCCCACTGCGCATGCGCGGGTGCGCTGGGCCCGTCCCTGTGCTGGCACTGCTGGGGCACCTGCAGTGCTGGCAGCACCTCTGGGACAAGAGGGACACGGAGGGGCTGGAGCGAGTCCAGGCAACGGAACGGAGCTGGCAAGGGGCTGGAGAGTTCCTGAGAGAGCTGGGAAAGGGGCACAGCCCGGAGCAAAGGAGGCTCAGGCGGGACCTTGTGGCTCTGCACAAGTCCCTGACAGGAGGGGGCAGCCGGGGGGGTCGGGTTCTGCTCCCAGGGAACAGGGACAGGAGGAGAGGGAACGGCCTCAGGCTGGGCCAGGGGAGGCTCAGGGTGGATATTGGGGAAATTCCTCCATGGAAAGGGCGCTCAGGCCTTGGCACAGCTGCCCAGGGAGGTTTGGAGTGCCCACCCCTGGGAGTGCTCCAACACCTGTGGCTGTGGCATGGGCGGACGTGGTCAGCGCTGGCCGTGCTGCTGCTGGTGGCACTCAGTGATCTCCGAGGTCTTTTCCAACCTTGATTCCGCTCTCAAGGCAGCTCCACGGAGGAGCAGAACAAAAGGCACCCCCAGGCTGGGCTACTCCCCACCCCACTGCGCATGCGCGGGCGCGCTGGCCCTACCCCCCCTCCCACTGCGCATGCGCGGGCGCGCTGGCCGGCCCCCCACCCCACTGCGCATGCGCGGGGGCGCTGGCCCTACCCCTACCCCACTGCGCATGCGCGGGAGAGCTGGACGGCCCCCCCACCCCCACTGCGCATGCGCGGGCCCGCCGGCCGGCCCCCCACCCCACTGCGCATGCGCGGGCGCGCTGGGCCCCCCCCACCCCCTCTGCGCATGCGCGGGTGCGCTGGCCCTACCCCCACCCCACTGCGCATGCGCGGGAGAGCTGGACGGCCCCCCCACCCCACTGCGCATGCGCGGGCGCGCTGGGCCCCCCCCCACACCACTGCGCATGCGCGGTTGCGCTGGGCCCCCCCCCCCCCCCCCCCACTGCGCATGCGCGGGTGCGCTGGGCCCGTCCCTGTGCTGGCACTGCTGGGGCACCTGCAGTGCTGGCAGCACCTCTGGGACAAGAGGGACACGGAGGGGCTGGAGCGAGTCCAGGCAACGGAACGGAGCTGGCAAGGGGCTGGAGAGTTCCTGAGAGAGCTGGGAAAGGGGCACAGCCCGGAGCAAAGGAGGCTCAGGCGGGACCTTGTGGCTCTGCACAAGTCCCTGACAGGAGGGGGCAGCCGGGGGGGTCGGGTTCTGCTCCCAGGGAACAGGGACAGGAGGAGAGGGAACGGCCTCAGGCTGGGCCAGGGGAGGCTCAGGGTGGATATTGGGGAAATTCCTCCATGGAAAGGGCGCTCAGGCCTTGGCACAGCTGCCCAGGGAGGTTTGGAGTGCCCACCCCTGGGAGTGCTCCAACACCTGTGGCTGTGGCATGGGCGGACGTGGTCAGCGCTGGCCGTGCTGCTGCTGGTGGCACTCAGTGATCTCCGAGGTCTTTTCCAACCTTGATTCCGCTCTCAAGGCAGCCCCACGGAGGACCAGAACAAAAGGCACCCCCAGGCTGGGCCCCCCCCACCCCACTGCGCATGCGCGGGCGCGCTGGCCCTACCCCCCCACCCCACTGCGCATGCGCGGGGGCGCTGGCCGGCCCCCCACACCACTGCGCATGCGCGGGGGCGCTGGCCGACCCCCCCCACACCACTGCGCATGCGCGGGCGCGCTGGGCCCCCCCCACCCCCCACTGCGCATGCGCGGGTGCGCTGGCCCTACCCCCACCCCACTGCGCATGCGCGGGAGAGCTGGACGGCCCCCCCCACCCCACTGCGCATGCGCGGGAGAGCTGGACGGACCCCCCACACCACTGCGCATGCGCGGGCGCGCCGGCCGGCCCCCCACCCCACTGCGCATGCGCGGGGGCGATGGCCGACCCCCCCCCTCCCCACTGCGCATGCGCGGGTGCGCTGGCCCTACCCCCACCCCACTGCGCATGCGCGGGAGAGCTGGACGGCCCCCCCCCACACCCCACTGCGCATGCGCGGGCGCGCTGGGCCACCCCCACCCCCTACTGCGCATGCGCGGGCGCGCTGGCCCTACCCCCCCACCCCCATTGCGCATGCGCGGTAGAGCTGGACGGCCCCCCCCCCCCCCCACTGCGCATGCGCGGGCGCGCTGGGCCCCCCCCCCGCCTCCCCACTGCGCATGCGCGGGCGCGCTGGGCCCGTCCCTGTGCTGGCACTGCTGGGGCACCTGCAGTGATGGCAGCACCTCTGGGACAAGAGGGACACGGAGGGGCTGGAGCGAGTCCAGGCAACGGAACGGAGCTGGCAAGGGGCTGGAGAGTTCCTGAGAGAGCTGGGAAAGGGGCACAGCCCGGAGCAAAGGAGGCTCAGGCGGGACCTTGTGGCTCTGCACAAGTCCCTGACAGGAGGGGGCAGCCGGGGGGGTCGGGTTCTGCTCCCAGGGAACAGGGACAGGAGGAGAGGGAACGGCCTCAGGCTGGGCCAGGGGAGGCTCAGGGTGGATATTGGGGAAATTCCTCCATGGAAAGGGCGCTCAGGCCTTGGCACAGCTGCCCAGGGAGGTTTGGAGTGCCCACCCCTGGGAGTGCTCCAACACCTGTGGCTGTGGCATGGGCGGACGTGGTCAGCGCTGGCCGTGCTGCTGCTGGTGGCACTCAGTGATCTCCGAGGTCTTTTCCAACCTTGATTCCGCTCTCAAGGCAGCCCCACGGAGGACCAGAACAAAAGGCACCCCCAGGCTGGGCTACTCCCACCCCACTGCGCATGCGCGGGCGCGCTGGCCCTACCCCCCCTCCCACTGCGCATGCGCGGGCGCGCCGGCCGGCCCCCCACCCCACTGCGCATGCGCGGGGGCGATGGCCGACACCCCCCACACCACCCCCACTGCGCATGCGCGGGCACGCTGGCCGGCCCCCCACCCCCCACTGCGCATGCGCGGGTGCGCTGGCCCTACCCCCACCCCACTGCGCATGCGCGGGAGAGCTGGACGGCCCCCTCCACCGCCACTGCGCATGCGCGGGCGCGCTGGGCCCCCCCCACACCACTGCGCATGCGCGGGCGCGCTGGGCCCCCCCCCTCCCCACTGCGCATGCGCGGGTGCGCTGGGCCCGTCCCTGTGCTGGCACTGCTGGGGCACCTGCAGTGCTGGCAGCACCTCTGGGACAAGAGGGACACGGAGGGGCTGGAGCGAGTCCAGGCAACGGAACGGAGCTGGCAAGGGGCTGGAGAGTTCCTGAGAGAGCTGGGAAAGGGGCACAGCCCGGAGCAAAGGAGGCTCAGGCGGGACCTTGTGGCTCTGCACAAGTCCCTGACAGGAGGGGGCAGCCGGGGGGGTCGGGTTCTGCTCCCAGGGAACAGGGACAGGAGGAGAGGGAACGGCCCCAGGCTGGGCCAGGGGAGGCTCAGGGTGGATATTGGGGAAATTCTTCCATGGAAAGGGCGCTCAGGCCTTGGCACAGCTGCCCAGGGAGGTTTGGAGTGCCCACCCCTGGGAGTGCTCCAACACCTGTGGCTGTGGCATGGTCGGACGTGGTCAGCGCTGGCCGTGCTGCTGCTGGTGGCACTCAGTGATCTCCGAGGTCTTTTCCAACCTTGATTCCGCTCTCAAGGCAGCCCCACGGAGGACGAGAACAAAAGGCACCCCCAGGCTGGGCCCCCCCCCACACCACTGCGCATACGCGGGCACGCTGGCCCCCCCCTCCCCACTTTGTGGTTTTCTCAACCTTAACCCTAGGCGTAACCCTAACCCTAACCCAAGGCCTAACCCTATCCCTAACCCTACCTTGAGCCAGAAATCCGGCAGAGGGTTGGGGCAAGATCTGAGCAGAATGACAAAGAGGGAGCAAGGTTTGGGCTGTGTCCTCCTCACCTTGGTATGCCTTTTGCATGCTGACTATCCCTGGAGCTCCTGGCTTTGTGGTTTCCTCAACCCTAACCCTAGGCGTTAGCCTAACCATAACCCTAACCATAGATTGAGCCACTAATCGGTCATCGGTCTGTGGTGAGTTCCGAGCAGAAAGAGGAAGAGGGAGCAGGGTTTTGATGTGCTGTGCTTAACTTGGCCTGCCTTTTGCATGGTTAATGTGCCTGGGTCCCCTGGCTTTGTGGTTTTCTCAATCCTAACCCTAGGCAAAACCCTAACCCTAACCCCTAACCCTCACCCGAGCCCCTAACCCTAACCCTAACCCTTGCAGAAAGAAGAAGAGGGAGCAAGGTTTTGGATGTGCCGTGCTTAACTTGGCCTGCCTTTTGCATGATCAGTGTCCCTGGAGCTCCTGGCTTTGTGGTTTTCTCAACCTTAACCCTAGGCGTAACCCTAACCTAACCCAAGGCCTAACCCTATCCCTAACCCTACCTTGAGCCAGAAATCCGGCAGAGGGTTGTGGCAAGTTCTGAGCAGAATGACGAAGAGGGAGGAAGGTTTTGGATGTGCTGCGGTCCCCTTGCTATGTCTTTCGCATGGTGAGTACGCCGGGAGCTCCTGGCTTTGTGGTTTCCTCAACCCTAACCCTAGGCGTAACCGTAACCCTAACCCTAACCCTGAACCAAACCCTAACCCTAGCTCAAGCCAGAAACTGGGCCTTAGGCTGTGGCGAGTTCTGAGCAGAATGACGAAGAGGGAGCAAGGTTTTGGATATGCTGCAGTCACCTTGGTAGGTCTTTTGCATGGTTAGTGTGCCTGGGTCGCCTCGCTTTGTGGTTTTCTCAATCCTAACCCTAGGCATAAGCCTAACACCTAATCCTAACCCTAACCCGAGCCCCTAACCCTAACCCTAACCCTTGCAGAATGAAGAGGGAGCAAGGTTTTGGATGTGCTGTGCTTAACTTCGCCTGCCTTTCGCATGATCAGTGTCCCTGGAGCTCCTGGCTTTGTGGTTTTCTCAACCCTAACCCTAGGCATAACCCTAACCCTAACCCCTAACACTAACCCCTATCCCTAACCCAAACCCGAGCCCCTAACCCTAACCCTAACCCTTGCAGAAAGAGGAAGAAGGAGCAAGGTTTTGGATGTGCCACACTTAACTTGGCCTGCCTTTTGCATGATCAGTGTCCCTGGAGCTCCTGGCTTTGTGGTTTTCTCAACCTTAACCCTAGGCGTAACCCTAACCCTAATCCATGGCCTAACCCTATCCCTAACCCTACCTTGAGCCAGAAATCCGGCAGAGGGTTGTGGAGAGTTCTGAGCAGAATGGCGAAGAGGGAGGAAGGTTTTGGATGTGCTGCGGTCCCCTTGCTATGTCTTTCACATGGTGAGTACGCCTGGAGCTCCTGGCTTTGTGGTTTCCTCAACCCTAACCCTAGGCGTAAGCCTAACCCTAACCCTAACCCTAAACCAAACCCTAACCCTAGGCCGAGCCAGAAACTGGGCATTGGGCTGTGATGAGTTCCGAGCAGAAAGAGGAAGAGGGAGCAGGGTTTTGATGTGCTGTGCTTAACTTGGCCGGCCTTTTGCATGCTTAGTGTGCCTGGGTCCCCTGGCTTTGTGGTTTTCTCAACCCTAACCCTAACCCTAGGCGTAACCCTGACGCAACCCCTACCTTGAGCCAGAAATCCAGCAGAGGGTTGTGGCAAGTTCTGAGCAGAATGACGAAGAGGGAGGAAGGTTTTGGATGTGCTGCGGTCCACTTGGTATGTCTTTCACATGGTGAGTACGCCGGGAGCTCCTGGCTTTGTGGTTTCCTCAACCCTAACCCTAGGCGTAAGACTAACCCTCACCCGAACCCTAACCCTAACCCTAGGCTTAACCCTAACCCTAACCCTAAACCAAACCCTAACGCTAACCCTAACCCGAGGTCAAGCCAGAAACTTGGCCTTAGGCTGTGGCGAGTTCTGAGCAGAATGACGAAGAGGGAGCAAGGTTTTGGATATGCTGCAGTCACCTTGGTAGGTCTTTTGCATGGTTAGTGTCCCTGGGTCTCCTCGCTTTGTGGTTTTATCAATCCTAACCCTAGGCATAACCCTAACACCTAATCCTAACCCTAACCCTAACCCCTAACCCTAACCCTAACCCTTGCAGAATGAAGAGGGAGCAAGGTTTTGGATGTGCTGTGCTTAACTTCGCCTGCCTTTCGCATGATCAGTGTCCCTGGAGCTCCTGGCTTTGTGGTTTTGTGAACCCTAACCCTAGGCGTAACCCTAACCCTAACCATACCTTGAGCCGGAAATCCAGCAGAGGGTTGTGGCGAGTTCTGAGCAGAAAGAGGAAGAGGGAGCAAGGTTTGGGCTGTGTCCTCCTCACCTTGGTATGCCTTTTGCATGCTGACTATCCCTGGAGCTCCTGGCTTTGTGGTTTTCTCAAGCCTAACCCTAGGAGAACGCCTAACCCTAACCATAGATTGAGCCACTAATCGGGCATCGGGCTGTGGTGAGTTCCGAGCAGAAAGAGGAAGAGGGAGGAAGGTTTTGATATGCCATGCTTAAGTTGGCCAGCCTTTTGTATGGTTAGTGTCCCTGGGTCTCCTGGCTTTGTGGTTTTCTCAATCCTAACCCTAGGCATAACCCTAACCCCTAAGCCTAACCCTAACCCGAGCCCCTAACACTAACCCTAACCCTTGCAGAAAGAAGAAGAGGGAGCAAGGTTTTGGATGTACCGTGCTTAACTTGGCCTGCCTTTCACATGATCAGTGTCCCTGGAGCTCCTGGCTTTGTGGTTTTCTCAACCTTAACCCTAGGCGTAACCCTAACCCCAACCATACCTTGAGTCAGAAATCCGGCAGAGGTTTGTGGCGAGTTCTGAGCAGAATGAGGAAGAGGGAGCAAGGTTTTGGATGTGCTGCGGTCACCTTGGTATGCCTTTTGCATGGTGAGTACGCCTGGAGCTCCTGGCTTTGTGGTTTCCTCAACCTTAACCCTAGGCGTTAGCCTAACCCTAACCATAACCCTAAACCAAACCCTACCCCTAGGCCGAGCCAGAAACTGGGCATTGGGCTGTGGTGAGTTCCGAGCAGAAATAGGAAGAGGTAGCAAGGTTTTGATGTGCTGTGCTTAACTTGACCGGCCTTTTGCATGGTTAGTGTGTCTGGGTCCCCTGGCTTTGTGGTTTTCTCAATCCTAACCCTAGGCAAAACCCTAACCCTAACCCCTAACCCTAACCCGAGCCCCTAACCCTAACCCTAACCCTTGCAGAAAGAAGAAGAGGGAGCAAGGTTTTGGATGCGCTGTGGTCCCCTTGGTATGCCTTTCGCATGGTGAGCACGCCTGGAGCTCCTGGCTTTGTGGTTTCCTCAACCCTAACCCTAGGCGTAAGCCTAACCCTAACCCTAAACCAAACCCTAACCCTAACCCTAGGCCGAGCCTGAAACTGGGCATTGGGCTGTGATGAGTTCCGAGCAGAAAGAGGAAGAGGTAGCAAGGTTTTGATGTGCTGTGCTTAACTTGGCCAGCCTTTTGCTTGGTTAGTGTGCCTGGGTCCCCTGGCTTTGTGGTTTTCTCAATCCTAACCCTAGGCAAAACCCTAACCCTAACCCCTAACCCTAACCCGAGCCCCTAACCCTAACCCTAACCCTTGCAGAAAGAAGAAGAGGGAGCAAGGTTTTGGATGTGCCGTGCTTAACTTGGCCTGCCTTTTGCATGATCAGTGTCCCTGGAGCTCCTGGCTTTGTGGTTTTCTCAATCCTAACCCTAGGCATAACCCTAACCCTAACCCCTAACCCTAACCCGAGACCCTAACCCTAACCCTAACCCTTGCAGAAAGAAGAAGAGGGAGCAAGGTTTTGGATGTGCTGCGGTCACCTTGGTATGTCTTTTGCATGGTGAGCACGCCTGGAGCTCCTGGCTTTGTGGTTTCCTCAACCCTAACCCTAGGTGTAAGCCTAACCCTAACCCAAACCCTGAACCAAACCCTAACCCTAACCCTAACCCTAGCTCGAGCCAGAAACTGGGCCTTAGGCTGTGGCGACTTCTGAGCAGAATGACGAAGAGGGAGCAAGGTTTTGGATGTGCTGTGGTCCCCTTGGTATGCCTTTTGCATGTTGACTATCCCTGGAGCTCCTGGCTTTGTGGTTTCCTCAACCCTAACCCTAGGCGTTAGCCTAACCCTAACCCTAACCCTAACCCTAAACCAATCCCTAACCCTAACCCTAGGCTGAGCCAGAAACTGGGCATTGGGCTGTGATGAGTTCTGAGCAGAAAGAGGAAGAGGGAGCAAGGTTTTGATGTGCTGTGCTTAAGTTGGCCTGCCTTTTGCATGGTTAGTGTGCCTGGGTCCCCTGGCTTTGTGGTTTTCTCAATCCTAACCCTAGGCAAAACCCTAACCCTAACCCCTAACCCTAACCCCTAACCCTAACCCGAGCCCCTAACCCTAACCCTAACCCTTGCAGAAAGAAGAAGAGGGAGCAAGGTTTTGGATGTGCCGTGCTTAACTTGGCCTGCCTTTTGCATGATCAGTGTCCCTGGAGCTCCTGGCTTTGTGGTTTTCTCAACCTTAACCCTAGGCGTAACCCTAACCCTAACCCAAGGCCTAACCCTATCCCTAACCCTACCTTGAGCCAGAAATCCGGCAGAGGGTTCTGGCAATTCTGAGCAGAATGACAAAGAGGGAGCAAGGTTTGGGCTGTGTCCTCCTCACCTTGGTATGCCTTTTGCATGCTGACTATCCCTGGAGCTCCTGGCTTTGTGGTTTCCTCAACCCTAACCCTAGGCGTTAGCCTAACCATAACCCTAACCATAGATTGAGCCACTAATCGGTCATCGGTCTGTGGTGAGTTCCGAGCAGAAAGAGGAAGAGGGAGCAGGGTTTTGATGTGCTGTGCTTAACTTGGCCTGCCTTTTGCATGGTTAATGTGCCTGGGTCCCCTGGCTTTGTGGTTTTCTCAATCCTAACCCTAGGCAAAACCCTAACCCTAACCCCTAACCCTCACCCGAGCCCCTAACCCTAACCCTAACCCTTGCAGAAAGAAGAAGAGGGAGCAAGGTTTTGGATGTGCCGTGCTTAACTTGGCCTGCCTTTTGCATGATCAGTGTCCCTGGAGCTCCTGGCTTTGTGGTTTTCTCGACCTTAACCCTAGGCGTAACCCTAACCTAACCCAAGGCCTAACCCTATCCCTAACCCTACCTTGAGCCAGAAATCCGGCAGAGGGTTGTGGCAAGTTCTGAGCAGAATGACGAAGAGGGAGGAAGGTTTTGGATGTGCTGCGGTCCCCTTGCTATGTCTTTCGCATGGTGAGTACGCCTGGAGCTCCTGGCTTTGTGGTTTCCTCAACCCTAACCCTAGGCGTAACCCTAACCCTAACCCTAACCCTGAACCAAACCCTAACCCTAGCTCAAGCCAGAAACTGGGCCTTAGGCTGTGGCGAGTTCTGAGCAGAATGACGAAGAGGGAGCAAGGTTTTGGATATGCTGCAGTCACCTTGGTAGGTCTTTTGCATGGTTAGTGTGCCTGGGTCGCCTCGCTTTGTGGTTTTCTCAATCCTAACCCTAGGCATAAGCCTAACACCTAATCCTAACCCTAACCCGAGCCCCTAACCCTAACCCTAACCCTTGCAGAATGAAGAGGGAGCAAGGTTTTGGATGTGCTGTGCTTAACTTCGCCTGCCTTTCGCATGATCAGTGTCCCTGGAGCTCCTGGCTTTGTGGTTTTCTCAACCCTAACCCTAGGCATAACCCTAACCCTAACCCCTAACACTAACCCCTATCCCTAACCCAAACCCGAGCCCCTAACCCTAACCCTAACCCTTGCAGAAAGAGGAAGAAGGAGCAAGGTTTTGGATGTGCCACGCTTAACTTGGCCTGCCTTTTGCATGATCAGTGTCCCTGGAGCTCCTGGCTTTGTGGTTTTCTCAACCTTAACCCTAGGCGTAACCCTAACCCTAATCCATGGCCTAACCCTATCCCTAACCCTACCTTGAGCCAGAAATCCGGCAGAGGGTTGTGGCGAGTTCTGAGCAGAATGGCGAAGAGGGAGGAAGGTTTTGGATGTGCTGCGGTCCCCTTGCTATGTCTTTCACATGGTGAGTACGCCTGGAGCTCCTGGCTTTGTGGTTTCCTCAACCCTAACCCTAGGCGTAAGCCTAACCCTAACCCTAACCCTAAACCAAACCCTAACCCTAGGCCGAGCCAGAAACTGGGCATTGGGCTGTGATGAGTTCCGAGCAGAAAGAGGAAGAGGGAGCAGGGTTTTGATGTGCTGTGCTTAACTTGGCCGGCCTTTTGCATGCTTAGTGTGCCTGGGTCCCCTGGCTTTGTGGTTTTCTCAACCCTAACCCTAACCCTAGGCGTAACCCTGACGCAACCCCTACCTTGAGCCAGAAATCCAGCAGAGGGTTGTGGCAAGTTCTGAGCAGAATGACGAAGAGGGAGGAAGGTTTTGGATGTGCTGCGGTCCACTTGGTATGTCTTTCACATGGTGAGTACGCCGGGAGCTCCTGGCTTTGTGGTTTCCTCAACCCTAACCCTAGGCGTAAGACTAACCCTCACCCGAACCCTAACCCTAACCCTAGGCTTAACCCTAACCCTAACCCTAAACCAAACCCTAACGCTAACCCTAACCCGAGGTCAAGCCAGAAACTTGGCCTTAGGCTGTGGCGAGTTCTGAGCAGAATGACGAAGAGGGAGCAAGGTTTTGGATATGCTGCAGTCACCTTGGTAGGTCTTTTGCATGGTTAGTGTCCCTGGGTCTCCTCGCTTTGTGGTTTTATCAATCCTAACCCTAGGCATAACCCTAACACCTAATCCTAACCCTAACCCTAACCCCTAACCCTAACCCTAACCCTTGCAGAATGAAGAGGGAGCAAGGTTTTGGATGTGCTGTGCTTAACTTCGCCTGCCTTTCGCATGATCAGTGTCCCTGGAGCTCCTGGCTTTGTGGTTTTGTGAACCCTAACCCTAGGCGTAACCCTAACCCTAACCATACCTTGAGCCGGAAATCCAGCAGAGGGTTGTGGCGAGTTCTGAGCAGAAAGAGGAAGAGGGAGCAAGGTTTGGGCTGTGTCCTCCTCACCTTGGTATGCCTTTTGCATGCTGACTATCCCTGGAGCTCCTGGCTTTGTGGTTTTCTCAAGCCTAACCCTAGGAGAACGCCTAACCCTAACCATAGATTGAGCCACTAATCAGGCATCGGGCTGTGGTGAGTTCCGAGCAGAAAGAGGAAGAGGGAGGAAGGTTTTGATATGCCATGCTTAAGTTGGCCAGCCTTTTGTATGGTTAGTGTCCCTGGGTCTCCTGGCTTTGTGGTTTTCTCAATCCTAACCCTAGGCATAACCCTAACCCCTAAGCCTAACCCTAACCCGAGCCCCTAACACTAACCCTAACCCTTGCAGAAAGAAGAAGAGGGAGCAAGGTTTTGGATGTACCGTGCTTAACTTGGCCTGCCTTTCACATGATCAGTGTCCCTGGAGCTCCTGGCTTTGTGGTTTTCTCAACCTTAACCCTAGGCGTAACCCTAACCCCAACCATACCTTGAGTCAGAAATCCGGCAGAGGTTTGTGGCGAGTTCTGAGCAGAATGAGGAAGAGGGAGCAAGGTTTTGGATGTGCTGCGGTCACCTTGGTATGCCTTTCGCATGGTGAGTACGCCTGGAGCTCCTGGCTTTGTGGTTTCCTCAACCCTAACCCTAGGCGTAAGCCTAACCCTAACCCTAACCCTAAACCAAACCCTACCCCTAGGCCGAGCCAGAAACTGGGCATTGGGCTGTGGTGAGTTCCGAGCAGAAATAGGAAGAGGTAGCAAGGTTTTGATGTGCTGTGCTTAACTTGACCGGCCTTTTGCATGGTTAGTGTGTCTGGGTCCCCTGGCTTTGTGGTTTTCTCAATCCTAACCCTAGGCAAAACCCTAACCCTAACCCCTAACCCTAACCCGAGCCCCTAACCCTAACCCTAACCCTTGCAGAAAGAAGAAGAGGGAGCAAGGTTTTGGATGCGCTGTGGTCCCCTTGGTATGCCTTTCGCATGGTGAGCACGCCTGGAGCTCCTGGCTTTGTGGTTTCCTCAACCCTAACCCTAGGCGTAAGCCTAACCCTAACCCTAAACCAAACCCTAACCCTAACCCTAGGCCGAGCCTGAAACTGGGCATTGGGCTGTGATGAGTTCCGAGCAGAAAGAGGAAGAGGTAGCAAGGTTTTGATGTGCTGTGCTTAACTTGGCCAGCCTTTTGCTTGGTTAGTGTGCCTGGGTCCCCTGGCTTTGTGGTTTTCTCAATCCTAACCCTAGGCAAAACCCTAACCCTAACCCCTAACCCTAACCCGAGCCCCTAACCCTAACCCTAACCCTTGCAGAAAGAAGAAGAGGGAGCAAGGTTTTGGATGTGCCGTGCTTAACTTGGCCTGCCTTTTGCATGATCAGTGTCCCTGGAGCTCCTGGCTTTGTGGTTTTCTCAATCCTAACCCTAGGCATAACCCTAACCCTAACCCCTAACCCTAACCCGAGCCCCTAACCCTAACCCTAACCCTTGCAGAAAGAAGAAGAGGGAGCAAGGTTTTGGATGTGCTGCGGTCACCTTGGTATGTCTTTTGCATGGTGAGCACGCCTGGAGCTCCTGGCTTTGTGGTTTCCTCAACCCTAACCCTAGGTGTAAGCCTAACCCTAACCCAAACCCTGAACCAAACCCTAACCCTAACCCTAACCCTAGCTCGAGCCAGAAACTGGGCCTTAGGCTGTGGCGACTTCTGAGCAGAATGACGAAGAGGGAGCAAGGTTTTGGATGTGCTGTGGTCCCCTTGGTATGCCTTTTGCATGTTGACTATCCCTGGAGCTCCTGGCTTTGTGGTTTCCTCAACCCTAACCCTAGGCGTTAGCCTAACCCTAACCCTAACCCTAACCCTAAACCAATCCCTAACCCTAACCCTAGGCTGAGCCAGAAACTGGGCATTGGGCTGTGATGAGTTCTGAGCAGAAAGAGGAAGAGGGAGCAAGGTTTTGATGTGCTGTGCTTAACTTGGCCAGCCTTTTGCATGGTTAGTGTGCCTGGGTCCCCTGGCTTTGTGGTTTTCTCAATCCTAACCCTAGGCAAAACCCTAACCCTAACCCCTAACCCTAACCCCTAACCCTAACCCGAGCCCCTAACCCTAACCCTTGCAGAAAGAAGAAGAAGGGGCAAGGTTTTGGATGTGCTGCGGTCACCTTGGTATGTCTTTTTCATGGTGAGTACGCCTGGAGCTCCTGGCTTTGTGGTTTCCTCAACCCTAACACTAGGCGTAAGCCTAACCCTAACCCTAACCTTAAACCAAACCCTAACCCTAGGCTGAGCCAGAAACTGGGCATTGGGCTGTGGTGAGTTCCGAGCAGAAAGAGGAAGAGGGAGCAGGGTTTTGATGTGCTGTGCTTAACTTGGCCAGCATTTAGCATGGTTAGTGTGTCTGGGTCCCCTGGCTTTGTGGTTTTCTCAACCCTAACCCTAACCCTAGGCGTAACCCTGACCCAACCCCTACCTTGAGCCAGAAATCCAGCAGAGGGTTGTGGCGAGTTTGGAGCAGAATGAGGAAGAGGGAGCAAGGTTTTGGATGTGCTGCGGTCCCCTTGCTATGTCTTTCACATGGTGAGCACGCCTGGAGCTCCTAGCTTTGTGGTTTCCTCAACCCTAACCCTAGGCGTTAGCCTAACCCTAACCCTAAACCAAACCCTAACCCTAACCCTAGGCCGAGCCAGAAACTGGGCATTGGGCTGTGATGAGTTCCGAGCAGAAAGAGGAAGAGGTAGCAAGGTTTTGATGTGCTGTGCTTAACTTGGCCAGCCTTTTGCATGGTTAGTGTGCCTGGGTCCCCTGGCTTTGTGGTTTTCTCAATCCTAACCCTAGGCAAAACCCTAACCCTAACCCCTAACCCTAACCCGAGCCCCTAACCCTAACCCTAACCCTTGCAGAAAGAAGAAGAGGGAGCAAGGTTTTGGATGTGCCGTGCTTAACTTGGCCTGCCTTTTGCATGATCAGTGTCCCTGGAGCTCCTGGCTTTGTGGTTTTCTCAATCCTAACCCTAGGCATAACCCTAACCCTAACCCCTAACCCTAACCCGAGACCCTAACCCTAACCCTAACCCTTGCAGAAAGAAGAAGAGGGAGCAAGGTTTTGGATGTGCTGTGGTCCCCTTGGTATGCCATTCGCATGGTGAGCACGCCTGGAGCTCCTGGCTTTGTGGTTTCCTCAACCCTAACCCTAGGCAAAACCCTAACCCTAGCCCTAAGCCTAACCCTAGACTGAGGCAGTAATCGGGCATTGGGCTGTGGTGAGTTCCGAGCAGAATGACAAAGAGGGAGCAAGGATTTGGATGTGCTACGCTCAACTTGGCCTGCCTTTTGCATGGGGAGTATCCCTGGAGCTCCTGGCTTTGTGGTTTTCTGAACCCTAACCTGAGGCAGAACCCTAACCCTAGCCCTAAGCCTAACCCTAGACTGAGGCAGAAATCGGGCATTGGGCTGTGGTGAGTTCCGAGCAGAATGAAGAAGAGGGAGCAAGGATTTGGATGTGCTACGCTCAACTTGGCCTGCCTTTTGCATGGTGAGTATCCCTGGAGCTCCTGGCTTTGTGGTTTTGTGAACCCTAACCCTAGGCATAACCCTAACCCTAGGCATAACCCTAACCCTAGGCATAACCCTAACCCTAGCCCTAAGCCTAACCCTAGACTGAGGCAGTAATCGGGCATTGGGCTGTGGTGAGTTCCGAGCAGAATGACGAAGAGGGAGAGGGGATTTGGATGTGCTACGCTCAACTTGGCCTGCCTTTTGCATGCTTAGTGTGCCTGGGTCCCCTGGCTTTGTGGTTTTCTCAATCCTAACCCTAGTCAAAACCCTAACCCTAACCCTACCCCTAACCCTAACCCCTAACACTAACCCGAACCCCTAACCCTAACCCTTGCAGAAAGAAGAAGAGGGAGCAAGGTTTTGGATGTGCCGTGCTTAACTTGGCCTGCCTTTCGCATGATCAGTGTCCCTGGAGCTCCTGGCTTTGTGGTTTTGTGAACCCTAACCCTAGGCATAACCCTAACCCTAGCCCTAAGCCTAACCCTAGACTGAGCCAGTAATCTGGCATTGGGCTGTGGGAAGTTCTGAGCAGAATGACAAAGAGGGAGCAAGGATTTGGATGTGCTACGCTCAACTTGGCCTGCCTTTTGCATGGTGAGTATCCCTGGAGCTCCTGGCTTTGTGGTTTTGTGAACCCTAACCCTAGGCATAACCCTAACCCTAGCCCTAAGCCTAACCCTAGACTGAGGCAGTAATCAGGCATTGGGCTGTGGTGAGTTCCGAGCAGAATGACGAAGAGGGAGAGGGGATTTGGATGTGCTACGCTCAACTTGGCCTGCCTTTTGCATGGGGAGTATGCCTGGAGCTCCTGGCTTTGTGGTTTTGTGAACCCTAACCCTAGGCATAACCCTAACCCTAGCCCTAAGCCTAACCCTAGACTGAGCCAGTAATCGGGCAATGGGCTGTGGGGAGTTCCGAGCAGAATGACAAAGAGGGAGAGGGGATTTGGATGTGCTACGCTCAACTTGGCCTGCCTTTTGCATGGTGAGTATCCCTGGAGCTCCTGGCTTTGTGGTTTTTCTGAACCCTAACCCTAGGCATAACCCTAACCCTAGGCATAACCCTAACCCTAGACTGAGGCAGAAATCGGGCATTGGGCTGTGGTGAGTTCCGAGCAGAATGACAAAGAGGGAGAGGGGATTTGGATGTGCTGCGCTCAACTTGGCCTGCCTTTTGCATGTTGAGTATCCCTGGAGCTCCTGGCTTTGTGGTTTTGTGAACCCTAACCCTAGGCATAACCCTAACCCTAGCCCTAAGCCTAACCCTAGACTGAGGCAGTAATCGGGCATTGGGCTGTGGTGAGTTCCGAGCAGAATGAAGAAGAGGGAGCAAGGATTTGGATGTGCTACGCTCAACTTGGCCTGCCTTTTACATGGTGAGTATCCCTGGAGCTCCTGGCTTTGTGGTTTTGTGAACCCTAACCCTAGGCATAACCCTAACCCTAGCCCTAAGCCTAACCCTAGACTGAGGCAGATATCGGGCATTGGGCTGTGGTGAGTTCCGAGCAGAATGACGAAGAGGGAGAGGGGATTTGGATGTGCTACGCTCAACTTGGCCTGCCTTTTGCATGGGGAGTATCCCTGGATCTCCTGGCTTTGTGGTTTTGTGAACCCTAACCCTAGGCATAACCCTAACCCTAGCCCTAAGCCTAACCCTAGACTGAGGCAGTAATCGGGCATTGGGCTGTGGTGAGTTCGGAGCAGAATGACAAAGAGGGAGCAAGGATTTGGATGTGCTACGCTCAACTTGGCCTGCCTTTTGCATGGTGAGTATCCCTGGAGCTCCTGGCTTTGTGGTTTTGTGAACCCTAACCCTAGGCATAACCCTAACCCTAGGCATAACCCTAACCCTAGGCATAACCCTAACCCTAGCCCTAAGCCTAACCCTAGACTGAGGCAGAAATCGGGCATTGGGCTGTGGTGAGTTCCGAGCAGAATGATGAAGAGGGAGCAAGGATTTGGATGTGCTGTGCTTAACTTGGCCTGCCTTTTGCATGGTGTGTATCCCTGGAGCTCCTGGCTTTGTGGTTTTGTGAACCCTAACCCTAGGCATAACCCTAACCCTAGGCATAACCCTAACCCTAGCCCTAAGCCTAACCCTAGACTGAGGCAGAAATCGGGCATTGGGCTGTGGTGAGTTCCGAGCAGAATGACGAAGAGGGAGCAAGGATTTGGATGTGCTACGCTCAACTTGGCCTGCCTTTTGCATGGGGAGTATCCCTGGAGCTCCTGGCTTTGTGGTTTTCTGAAGCCTAACCCTAGGCATAACCCTAACCCTAGCCCTAAGCCTAACCCTAGACTGAGGCAGAAATCGGGCATTGGGCTGTGGTGAGTTCCGAGCAGAATGACGAAGAGGGAGAGGGGATTTGGATGTGCTACGCTCAACTTGGCCTGCCTTTTGCATGCTTAGTGTGCCTGGGTCCCCTGGCTTTGTGGTTTTCTCAATCCTAACCCTAGTCAAAACCCTAACCCTAACCCTACCCCTAACCCTAACCCCTAACCCTAACCCGAGCCCCTAACCCTAACCCTTGCAGAAAGAAGAAGAGGGAGCAAGGTTTTGGATGTGCCGTGCTTAACTTGGCCTGCCTTTCGCATGATCAGTGTCCCTGGAGCTCCTGGCTTTGTGATTTTGTGAACCCTAACCCTAGGCATAACCCTAACCCTAGCCCTAAGCCTAACCCTAGACTGAGGCAGTAATCGGGCATTGGGCTGTGGTGAGTTCCGAGCAGAATGACAAAGAGGGAGCAAGGATTTGGATGTGCTACGCTCAACTTGGCCTGCCTTTTGCATGGGGAGTATCCCTGGAGCTCCTGGCTTTGTGGTTTTCTGAACCCTAACCCTAGGCATAACCCTAACCCTAGCCCTAAGCCTAACCCTAGACTGAGGCAGAAATCGGGCATTGGGCTGTGGGGAGTTCCGAGCAGAATGACAAAGAGGGAGCAAGGATTTGGATGTGCTACGCTCAACTTGGCCTGCCTTTTGCATGGGGAGTATCTCTGGAGCTCCTGGCTTTGTGGTTTTGTGAACCCTAACCCTAGGCATAACCCTAACCCTAGCCCTAAGCCTAACCCTAGACTGAGGCAGATATCGGGCATTGGGCTGTGGTGAGTTCGGAGCAGAATGACAAAGAGGGAGCAAGGATTTGGATGTGCTACGCTCAACTTGGCCTGCCTTTTGCATGGGGAGTATCCCTGGAGCTCCTGGCTTTGTGGTTTTCTGAACCCTAACCCTAGGCATAACCCTAACCCTAGCCCTAAGCCTAACCCTAGACTGAGGCAGATATCGGGCATTGGGCCGTGGTGAGTTCCGAGCAGAATGACAAAGAGGGAGCAACGATTTGGATGTGCTACACTCAACTTGGCCTGCCTTTTGCATGGGGAGTATCCCTGGAGTTCCTGGCTTTGTGGTTTTGTGAACCCTAACCCTAGGCATAACCCTAACCCTAGCCCTAAGCCTAACCCTAGACTGAGGCAGAAATCGGGCATTGGGCTGTGGTGAGTTCCGAGCAGAATGACAAAGAGGGAGCAAGGATTTGGATGTGCTACGCTCAACTTGGCCTGCCTTTTGCATGGTGAGTATCCCTGGAGCTCCTGGCTTTGTGGTTTTGTGAACCCTAACCCTAGGCATAACCCTAACCCTAGCCCTAAGCCTAACCCTAGACTGAGGCAGAAATCGGGCATTGGGCTGTGGGGAGTTCCGAGCAGAATGAAGAAGAGGGAGCAAGGATTTGGATATGCTACGCTCAACTTGGCCTGCCTTTTGCATGGGGAGTATCCCTGGAGCTCCTGGCTTTGTGGTTTTGTGAATCCTAACCCTAGGCATAACCCTAACCCTAGCCCTAAGCCTAACCCTAGACTGAGGCAGTAATCGGGCATTGGGCTGTGGTGAGTTCCGAGCAGAATGACAAAGAGGGAGCAAGGATTTGGATGTGCTACGCTCAACTTGGCCTGCCTTTTGCATGGGGAGTATCTCTGGAGCTCCTGGCTTTGTGGTTTTGTGAACCCTAACCCTAGGCATAACCCTAACCCTAGCCCTAAGCCTAACCCTAGACTGAGGCAGAAATCGGGCATTGGGCTGTGGGGAGTTCCGAGCAGAATGAAGAAGAGGGAGCAAGGATTTGGATGTGCTTCGCTCAACTTGGCCTGCCTTTTGCATGGGGAGTATCCCTGGAGCTCCTGGCTTTGTGGTTTTGTGAATCCTAACCCTAGGCATAACCCTAACCCTAGCCCTAAGCCTAACCCTAGACTGAGGCAGTAATCGGGCATTGGGCTGTGGTGAGTTCCGAGCAGAATGACAAAGAGGGAGCAAGGATTTGGATGTGCTACGCTCAACTTGGCCTGCCTTTTGCATGGGGAGTATCCCTGGAGCTCCTGGCTTTGTGGTTTTGTGAACCCTAACCCTAGGCATAACCCTAACCCTAGCCCTAAGCCTAACCCTAGACTGAGGCAGAAATCGGGCATTGGGCTGTGGGGAGTTCCGAGGAGAATGACAAAGAGGGAGAGGGGATTTGGATGTGCTACGCTCAACTTGGCCTGCCTTTTGCATGGGGAGTATCTCTGGAGCTCCTGGCTTTGTGGTTTTGTGAACCCTAACCCTAGGCATAACCCTAACCCTAGCCCTAAGCCTAACCCTAGACTGAGGCAGATATCGGGCATTGGGCTGTGGTGAGTTCCGAGCAGAATGACAAAGAGGGAGCAAGGATTTGGATGTGCTACGCTCAACTTGGCCTGCCTTTTGCATGGGGAGTATCTCTGGAGCTCCTGGCTTTGTGGTTTTGTGAACCCTAACCCTAGGCATAACCCTAACCCTAGCCCTAAGCCTAACCCTAGACTGAGGCAGATATCGGGCATTGGGCCGTGGTGAGTTCCGAGCAGAATGACAAAGAGGGAGCAAGGATTTGGATGTGCTACGCTCAACTTGGCCTGCCTTTTGCATGGGGAGTATCCCTGGAGCTCCTGGCTTTGTGGTTTTCTGAACCCTAACCCTCGGCATAACCCTAACCCTAGCCCTAAGCCTAACCCTAGACTGAGGCAGAAATCGGGCATTGGGCTGTGGTGAGTTCCGAGCAGAATGAAGAAGAGGGAGCAAGGATTTGGATGTGCTACGCTCAACTTGGCCTGCCTTTTGCATGGTGAGTATCCCTGGAGCTCCTGGCTTTGTGGTTTTGTGAACCCTAACCCTAGGCATAACCCTAACCCTAGGCATAACCCTAACCCTAGGCATAACCCTAACCCTAGCCCTAAGCCTAACCCTAGACTGAGGCAGTAATCGGGCATTGGGCTGTGGTGAGTTCCGAGCAGAATGACGAAGAGGGAGAGGGGATTTGGATGTGCTACGCTCAACTTGGCCTGCCTTTTGCATGCTTAGTGTGCCTGGGTCCCCTGGCTTTGTGGTTTTCTCAATCCTAACCCTAGTCAAAACCCTAACCCTAACCCTACCCCTAACCCTAACCCCTAACACTAACCCGAACCCCTAACCCTAACCCTTGCAGAAAGAAGAAGAGGGAGCAAGGTTTTGGATGTGCCGTGCTTAACTTGGCCTGCCTTTCGCATGATCAGTGTCCCTGGAGCTCCTGGCTTTGTGGTTTTCTGAACCCTAACCCTAGGCATAACCCTAACCCTAGCCCTAAGCCTAACCCTAGACTGAGCCAGTAATCTGGCATTGGGCTGTGGGAAGTTCTGAGCAGAATGACAAAGAGGGAGCAAGGATTTGGATGTGCTACGCTCAACTTGGCCTGCCTTTTGCATGGTGAGTATCCCTGGAGCTCCTGGCTTTGTGGTTTTGTGAACCCTAACCCTAGGCATAACCCTAACCCTAGCCCTAAGCCTAACCCTAGACTGAGGCAGTAATCAGGCATTGGGCTGTGGTGAGTTCCGAGCAGAATGACGAAGAGGGAGAGGGGATTTGGATGTGCTACGCTCAACTTGGCCTGCCTTTTGCATGGTGAGTATCCCTGGAGCTCCTGGCTTTGTGGTTTTGTGAACCCTAACCCTAGGCATAACCCTAACCCTAGCCCTAAGCCTAACCCTAGACTGAGCCAGTAATCGGGCAATGGGCTGTGGGGAGTTCCGAGCAGAATGACAAAGAGGGAGAGGGGATTTGGATGTGCTACGCTCAACTTGGCCTGCCTTTTGCATGGGGAGTATCCCTGGAGCTCCTGGCTTTGTGGTTTTCTGAACCCTAACCCTAGGCATAACCCTAACCCTAGGCATAACCCTAACCCTAGACTGAGGCAGTAATCGGGCATTGGGCTGTGGTGAGTTCGGAGCAGAATGACAAAGAGGGAGCAAGGATTTGGATGTGCTACGCTCAACTTGGCCTGCCTTTTGCATGGTGAGTATCCCTGGAGCTCCTGGCTTTGTGGTTTTGTGAACCCTAACCCTAGGCATAACCCTAACCCTAGGCATAACCCTAACCCTAGGCATAACCCTAACCCTAGCCCTAAGCCTAACCCTAGACTGAGGCAGAAATCGGGCATTGGGCTGTGGTGAGTTCCGAGCAGAATGATGAAGAGGGAGCAAGGATTTGGATGTGCTGTGCTTAACTTGGCCTGCCTTTTGCATGGTGTGTATCCCTGGAGCTCCTGGCTTTGTGGTTTTCTGAAGCCTAACCCTAGGCATAACCCTAACCCTAGGCATAACCCTAACCCTAGCCCTAAGCCTAACCCTAGACTGAGGCAGAAATCGGGCATTGGGCTGTGGTGAGTTCCGAGCAGAATGACGAAGAGGGAGCAAGGATTTGGATGTGCTACGCTCAACTTGGCCTGCCTTTTGCATGGGGAGTATCCCTGGAGCTCCTGGCTTTGTGGTTTTCTGAAGCCTAACCCTAGGCATAACCCTAACCCTAGCCCTAAGCCTAACCCTAGACTGAGGCAGAAATCGGGCATTGGGCTGTGGTGAGTTCCGAGCAGAATGACGAAGAGGGAGAGGGGATTTGGATGTGCTACGCTCAACTTGGCCTGCCTTTTGCATGCTTAGTGTGCCTGGGTCCCCTGGCTTTGTGGTTTTCTCAATCCTAACCCTAGTCAAAACCCTAACCCTAACCCTACCCCTAACCCTAACCCCTAACCCTAACCCGAGCCCCTAACCCTAACCCTTGCAGAAAGAAGAAGAGGGAGCAAGGTTTTGGATGTGCCGTGCTTAACTTGGCCTGCCTTTCGCATGATCAGTGTCCCTGGAGCTCCTGGCTTTGTGATTTTGTGAACCCTAACCCTAGGCATAACCCTAACCCTAGCCCTAAGCCTAACCCTAGACTGAGGCAGTAATCGGGCATTGGGCTGTGGTGAGTTCCGAGCAGAATGACAAAGAGGGAGCAAGGATTTGGATGTGCTACGCTCAACTTGGCCTGCCTTTTGCATGGGGAGTATCCCTGGAGCTCCTGGCTTTGTGGTTTTCTGAACCCTAACCCTAGGCATAACCCTAACCCTAGCCCTAAGCCTAACCCTAGACTGAGGCAGATATCGGGCATTGGGCCGTGGTGAGTTCCGAGCAGAATGACAAAGAGGGAGCAACGATTTGGATGTGCTACACTCAACTTGGCCTGCCTTTTGCATGGGGAGTATCCCTGGAGTTCCTGGCTTTGTGGTTTTGTGAACCCTAACCCTAGGCATAACCCTAACCCTAGCCCTAAGCCTAACCCTAGACTGAGGCAGAAATCGGGCATTGGGCTGTGGTGAGTTCCGAGCAGAATGACAAAGAGGGAGCAAGGATTTGGATGTGCTACGCTCAACTTGGCCTGCCTTTTGCATGGTGAGTATCCCTGGAGCTCCTGGCTTTGTGGTTTTGTGAACCCTAACCCTAGGCATAACCCTAACCCTAGCCCTAAGCCTAACCCTAGACTGAGGCAGAAATCGGGCATTGGGCTGTGGGGAGTTCCGAGCAGAATGAAGAAGAGGGAGCAAGGATTTGGATGTGCTACGCTCAACTTGGCCTGCCTTTTGCATGGGGAGTATCCCTGGAGCTCCTGGCTTTGTGGTTTTGTGAATCCTAACCCTAGGCATAACCCTAACCCTAGCCCTAAGCCTAACCCTAGACTGAGCCAGTAATCGGGCATTGGGCTGTGGTGAGTTCCGAGCAGAATGACAAAGAGGGAGCAAGGATTTGGATGTGCTACGCTCAACTTGGCCTGCCTTTTGCATGGGGAGTATCTCTGGAGCTCCTGGCTTTGTGGTTTTGTGAACCCTAACCCTAGGCATAACCCTAACCCTAGCCCTAAGCCTAACCCTAGACTGAGGCAGAAATCGGGCATTGGGCTGTGGGGAGTTCCGAGCAGAATGAAGAAGAGGGAGCAAGGATTTGGATGTGCTTCGCTCAACTTGGCCTGCCTTTTGCATGGGGAGTATCCCTGGAGCTCCTGGCTTTGTGGTTTTGTGAATCCTAACCCTAGGCATAACCCTAACCCTAGCCCTAAGCCTAACCCTAGACTGAGGCAGTAATCGGGCATTGGGCTGTGGTGAGTTCCGAGCAGAATGACAAAGAGGGAGCAAGGATTTGGATGTGCTACGCTCAACTTGGCCTGCCTTTTGCATGGGGAGTATCCCTGGAGCTCCTGGCTTTGTGGTTTTCTGAACCCTAACCCTAGGCATAACCCTAACCCTAGCCCTAAGCCTAACCCTAGACTGAGGCAGAAATCGGGCATTGGGCTGTGGGGAGTTCCGAGGAGAATGACAAAGAGGGAGAGGGGATTTGGATGTGCTACGCTCAACTTGGCCTGCCTTTTGCATGGGGAGTATCTCTGGAGCTCCTGGCTTTGTGGTTTTGTGAACCCTAACCCTAGGCATAACCCTAACCCTAGCCCTAAGCCTAACCCTAGACTGAGGCAGATATCGGGCATTGGGCTGTGGTGAGTTCCGAGCAGAATGACAAAGAGGGAGCAAGGATTTGGATGTGCTACGCTCAACTTGGCCTGCCTTTTGCATGGGGAGTATCTCTGGAGCTCCTGGCTTTGTGGTTTTGTGAACCCTAACCCTAGGCATAACCCTAACCCTAGCCCTAAGCCTAACCCTAGACTGAGGCAGATATCGGGCATTGGGCTGTGGTGAGTTCCGAGCAGAATGACAAAGAGGGAGCAAGGATTTGGATGTGCTACGCTCAACTTGGCCTGCCTTTTGCATGGGGAGTATCCCTGGAGCTCCTGGCTTTGTGGTTTTCTGAACCCTAACCCTCGGCATAACCCTAACCCTAGCCCTAAGCCTAACCCTAGACTGAGGCAGAAATCGGGCATTGGGCTGTGGTGAGTTCCGAGCAGAATGAAGAAGAGGGAGCAAGGATTTGGATGTGCTACGCTCAACTTGGCCTGCCTTTTGCATGGTGAGTATCCCTGGAGCTCCTGGCTTTGTGGTTTTGTGAACCCTAACCCTAGGCATAACCCTAACCCTAGGCATAACCCTAACCCTAGGCATAACCCTAACCCTAGCCCTAAGCCTAACCCTAGACTGAGGCAGTAATCGGGCATTGGGCTGTGGTGAGTTCCGAGCAGAATGACGAAGAGGGAGAGGGGATTTGGATGTGCTACGCTCAACTTGGCCTGCCTTTTGCATGCTTAGTGTGCCTGGGTCCCCTGGCTTTGTGGTTTTCTCAATCCTAACCCTAGTCAAAACCCTAACCCTAACCCTACCCCTAACCCTAACCCCTAACACTAACCCGAACCCCTAACCCTAACCCTTGCAGAAAGAAGAAGAGGGAGCAAGGTTTTGGATGTGCCGTGCTTAACTTGGCCTGCCTTTCGCATGATCAGTGTCCCTGGAGCTCCTGGCTTTGTGGTTTTGTGAACCCTAACCCTAGGCATAACCCTAACCCTAGCCCTAAGCCTAACCCTAGACTGAGCCAGTAATCTGGCATTGGGCTGTGGGAAGTTCTGAGCAGAATGACAAAGAGGGAGCAAGGATTTGGATGTGCTACGCTCAACTTGGCCTGCCTTTTGCATGGTGAGTATCCCTGGAGCTCCTGGCTTTGTGGTTTTGTGAACCCTAACCCTAGGCATAACCCTAACCCTAGCCCTAAGCCTAACCCTAGACTGAGGCAGTAATCAGGCATTGGGCTGTGGTGAGTTCCGAGCAGAATGACGAAGAGGGAGAGGGGATTTGGATGTGCTACGCTCAACTTGGCCTGCCTTTTGCATGGTGAGTATCCCTGGAGCTCCTGGCTTTGTGGTTTTGTGAACCCTAACCCTAGGCATAACCCTAACCCTAGCCCTAAGCCTAACCCTAGACTGAGCCAGTAATCGGGCAATGGGCTGTGGGGAGTTCCGAGCAGAATGACAAAGAGGGAGAGGGGATTTGGATGTGCTACGCTCAACTTGGCCTGCCTTTTGCATGGGGAGTATCCCTGGAGCTCCTGGCTTTGTGGTTTTTCTGAACCCTAACCCTAGGCATAACCCTAACCCTAGGCATAACCCTAACCCTAGACTGAGGCAGAAATCGGGCATTGGGCTGTGGTGAGTTCCGAGCAGAATGACAAAGAGGGAGAGGGGATTTGGATGTGCTGCGCTCAACTTGGCCTGCCTTTTGCATGTTGAGTATCCCTGGAGCTCCTGGCTTTGTGGTTTTGTGAACCCTAACCCTAGGCATAACCCTAACCCTAGCCCTAAGCCTAACCCTAGACTGAGGCAGTAATCGGGCATTGGGCTGTGGTGAGTTCCGAGCAGAATGAAGAAGAGGGAGCAAGGATTTGGATGTGCTACGCTCAACTTGGCCTGCCTTTTACATGGTGAGTATCCCTGGAGCTCCTGGCTTTGTGGTTTTGTGAACCCTAACCCTAGGCATAACCCTAACCCTAGCCCTAAGCCTAACCCTAGACTGAGCCAGTAATCGGGCATTGGGCTGTGGTGAGTTCCGAGCAGAATGACAAAGAGGGAGAGGGGATTTGGATGTGCTACGCTCAACTTGGCCTGCCTTTTGCATGGGGAGTATCCCTGGATCTCCTGGCTTTGTGGTTTTGTGAACCCTAACCCTAGGCATAACCCTAACCCTAGCCCTAAGCCTAACCCTAGACTGAGGCAGTAATCGGGCATTGGGCTGTGGTGAGTTCGGAGCAGAATGACAAAGAGGGAGCAAGGATTTGGATGTGCTACGCTCAACTTGGCCTGCCTTTTGCATGGTGAGTATCCCTGGAGCTCCTGGCTTTGTGGTTTTGTGAACCCTAACCCTAGGCATAACCCTAACCCTAGGCATAACCCTAACCCTAGGCATAACCCTAACCCTAGCCCTAAGCCTAACCCTAGACTGAGGCAGAAATCGGGCATTGGGCTGTGGTGAGTTCCGAGCAGAATGATGAAGAGGGAGCAAGGATTTGGATGTGCTGTGCTTAACTTGGCCTGCCTTTTGCATGGTGTGTATCCCTGGAGCTCCTGGCTTTGTGGTTTTGTGAACCCTAACCCTAGGCATAACCCTAACCCTAGGCATAACCCTAACCCTAGCCCTAAGCCTAACCCTAGACTGAGGCAGAAATCGGGCATTGGGCTGTGGTGAGTTCCGAGCAGAATGACGAAGAGGGAGCAAGGATTTGGATGTGCTACGCTCAACTTGGCCTGCCTTTTGCATGGGGAGTATCCCTGGAGCTCCTGGCTTTGTGGTTTTCTGAACCCTAACCCTAGGCATAACCCTAACCCTAGCCCTAAGCCTAACCCTAGACTGAGGCAGAAATCGGGCATTGGGCTGTGGTGAGTTCCGAGCAGAATGACGAAGAGGGAGAGGGGATTTGGATGTGCTACGCTCAACTTGGCCTGCCTTTTGCATGCTTAGTGTGCCTGGGTCCCCTGGCTTTGTGGTTTTCTCAATCCTAACCCTAGTCAAAACCCTAACCCTAACCCTACCCCTAACCCTAACCCCTAACCCTAACCCGAGCCCCTAACCCTAACCCTTGCAGAAAGAAGAAGAGGGAGCAAGGTTTTGGATGTGCCGTGCTTAACTTGGCCTGCCTTTCGCATGATCAGTGTCCCTGGAGCTCCTGGCTTTGTGATTTTCTGAACCCTAACCCTAGGCATAACCCTAACCCTAGCCCTAAGCCTAACCCTAGACTGAGGCAGTAATCGGGCATTGGGCTGTGGTGAGTTCCGAGCAGAATGACAAAGAGGGAGCAAGGATTTGGATGTGCTACGCTCAACTTGGCCTGCCTTTTGCATGGTGAGTATCCCTGGAGCTCCTGGCTTTGTGGTTTTCTGAACCCTAACCCTAGGCATAACCCTAACCCTAGCCCTAAGCCTAACCCTAGACTGAGGCAGAAATCGGGCATTGGGCTGTGGGGAGTTCCGAGCAGAATGACAAAGAGGGAGCAAGGATTTGGATGTGCTACGCTCAACTTGGCCTGCCTTTTGCATGGGGAGTATCTCTGGAGCTCCTGGCTTTGTGGTTTTGTGAACCCTAACCCTAGGCATAACCCTAACCCTAGCCCTAAGCCTAACCCTAGACTGAGGCAGATATCGGGCATTGGGCTGTGGTGAGTTCGGAGCAGAATGACAAAGAGGGAGCAAGGATTTGGATGTGCTACGCTCAACTTGGCCTGCCTTTTGCATGGGGAGTATCCCTGGAGCTCCTGGCTTTGTGGTTTTCTGAACCCTAACCCTAGGCATAACCCTAACCCTAGCCCTAAGCCTAACCCTAGACTGAGGCAGATATCGGGCATTGGGCCGTGGTGAGTTCCGAGCAGAATGACAAAGAGGGAGCAACGATTTGGATGTGCTACACTCAACTTGGCCTGCCTTTTGCATGGGGAGTATCCCTGGAGTTCCTGGCTTTGTGGTTTTGTGAACCCTAACCCTAGGCATAACCCTAACCCTAGCCCTAAGCCTAACCCTAGACTGAGGCAGAAATCGGGCATTGGGCTGTGGTGAGTTCCGAGCAGAATGACAAAGAGGGAGCAAGGATTTGGATGTGCTACGCTCAACTTGGCCTGCCTTTTGCATGGTGAGTATCCCTGGAGCTCCTGGCTTTGTGGTTTTGTGAACCCTAACCCTAGGCATAACCCTAACCCTAGCCCTAAGCCTAACCCTAGACTGAGGCAGAAATCGGGCATTGGGCTGTGGGGAGTTCCGAGCAGAATGAAGAAGAGGGAGCAAGGATTTGGATGTGCTACGCTCAACTTGGCCTGCCTTTTGCATGGGGAGTATCCCTGGAGCTCCTGGCTTTGTGGTTTTGTGAATCCTAACCCTAGGCATAACCCTAACCCTAGCCCTAAGCCTAACCCTAGACTGAGCCAGTAATCGGGCATTGGGCTGTGGTGAGTTCCGAGCAGAATGACAAAGAGGGAGCAAGGATTTGGATGTGCTACGCTCAACTTGGCCTGCCTTTTGCATGGGGAGTATCTCTGGAGCTCCTGGCTTTGTGGTTTTGTGAACCCTAACCCTAGGCATAACCCTAACCCTAGCCCTAAGCCTAACCCTAGACTGAGGCAGAAATCGGGCATTGGGCTGTGGGGAGTTCCGAGCAGAATGAAGAAGAGGGAGCAAGGATTTGGATGTGCTTCGCTCAACTTGGCCTGCCTTTTGCATGGGGAGTATCCCTGGAGCTCCTGGCTTTGTGGTTTTGTGAATCCTAACCCTAGGCATAACCCTAACCCTAGCCCTAAGCCTAACCCTAGACTGAGGCAGTAATCGGGCATTGGGCTGTGGTGAGTTCCGAGCAGAATGACAAAGAGGGAGCAAGGATTTGGATGTGCTACGCTCAACTTGGCCTGCCTTTTGCATGGGGAGTATCCCTGGAGCTCCTGGCTTTGTGGTTTTCTGAACCCTAACCCTAGGCATAACCCTAACCCTAGCCCTAAGCCTAACCCTAGACTGAGGCAGAAATCGGGCATTGGGCTGTGGGGAGTTCCGAGGAGAATGACAAAGAGGGAGAGGGGATTTGGATGTGCTACGCTCAACTTGGCCTGCCTTTTGCATGGGGAGTATCTCTGGAGCTCCTGGCTTTGTGGTTTTGTGAACCCTAACCCTAGGCATAACCCTAACCCTAGCACTAAGCCTAACCCTAGACTGAGGCAGATATCGGGCATTGGGCTGTGGTGAGTTCCGAGCAGAATGACAAAGAGGGAGCAAGGATTTGGATGTGCTACGCTCAACTTGGCCTGCCTTTTGCATGGGGAGTATCCCTGGAGCTCCTGGCTTTGTGGTTTTCTGAACCCTAACCCTAGGCATAACCCTAACCCTAGCCCTAAGCCTAACCCTAGACTGAGGCAGATATCGGGCATTGGGCCGTGGTGAGTTCCGAGCAGAATGACAAAGAGGGAGAGGGGATTTGGATGTGCTACACTCAACTTGGCCTGCCTTTTGCATGGGGAGTATCCCTGGAGTTCCTGGCTTTGTGGTTTTGTGAACCCTAACCCTAGGCATAACCCTAACCCTAGCCCTAAGCCTAACCCTAGACTGAGGCAGAAATCGGGCATTGGGCTGTGGTGAGTTCCGAGCAGAATGACAAAGAGGGAGAGGGGATTTGGATGTGCTACGCTCAACTTGGCCTGCCTTTTGCATGGTGAGTATCCCTGGAGCTCCTGGCTTTGTGGTTTTGTGAACCCTAACCCTAGGCATAACCCTAACCCTAGCCCTAAGCCTAACCCTAGACTGAGGCAGAAATCGGGCATTGGGCTGTGGGGAGTTCCGAGCAGAATGACGAAGAGGGAGCAAGGATTTGGATGTGCTACGCTCAACTTGGCCTGCCTTTTGCATGTTGAGTATCCCTGGAGCTCCTGGCTTTGTGGTTTTCTGAACCCTAACCCTAGGCATAACCCTAACCCTAGCCCTAAGCCTAACCCTAGACTGAGGCAGTAATCGGGCATTGGGCTGTGGTGAGTTCCGAGCAGAATGACGAAGAGGGAGCAAGGATTTGGATGTGCTACGCTCAACTTGGCCTGCCTTTTGCATGGGGAGTATCCCTGGAGCTCCTGGCTTTGTGGTTTTCTGAACCCTAACCCTCGGCATAACCCTAACCCTAGCCCTAAGCCTAACCCTAGACTGAGGCAGAAATCGGGCATTGGGCTGTGGTGAGTTCCGAGCAGAATGACGAAGAGGGAGCAAGGATTTGGATGTGCTGTGCTTAACTTGGCCTGCCTTTTGCATGGTGTGTATCCCTGGAGCTCCTGGCTTTGTGGTTTTCTGAACCCTAACCCTAGGCATAACCCTAACCCTAGCCCTAAGCCTAACCCTAGACTGAGGCAGTAATCGGGCATTGGGCTGTGGTGAGTTCCGAGCAGAATGACGAAGGGGGAGCAAGGATTTGGATGTGCTACGCTCAACTTGGCCTGCCTTTTGCATGGTGAGTATCCCTGGAGCTCCTGGCTTTGTGGTTTTCTGAAGCCTAACCCTAGGCATAACCCTAACCCTAGCCCTAAGCCTAACCCTAGACTGAGGCAGAAATCGGGCATTGGGCTGTGGTGAGTTCCGAGCAGAATGACAAAGAGGGAGAGGGGATTTGGATGTGCTACACTCAACTTGGCCTGCCTTTTGCATGGGGAGTATCTCTGGAGCTCCTGGCTTTGTGGTTTTGTGAACCCTAACCCTAGGCATAACCCTAACCCTAGCCCTAAGCCTAACCCTAGACTGAGGCAGTAATCGGGCATTGGGCTGTGGTGAGTTCCGAGCAGAATGACGAAGAGGGAGCAAGGATTTGGATGTGCTACGCTCAACTTGGCCTGCCTTTTACATGGTGAGTATCCCTGGAGCTCCTGGCTTTGTGGTTTTGTGAACCCTAACCCTAGGCATAACCCTAACCCTAGCCCTAAGCCTAACCCTAGACTGAGCCAGTAATCGGGCATTGGGCTGTGGTGAGTTCCGAGCAGAATGACGAAGAGGGAGCAAGGATTTGGATGTGCTACGCTCAACTTGGCCTGCCTTTTGCATGGGGAGTATCCCTGGATCTCCTGGCTTTGTGGTTTTGTGAACCCTAACCCTAGGCATAACCCTAACCCTAGCCCTAAGCCTAACCCTAGACTGAGGCAGTAATCGGGCATTGGGCTGTGGTGAGTTCCGAGCAGAATGACAAAGAGGGAGCAAGGATTTGGATGTGCTACGCTCAACTTGGCCTGCCTTTTGCATGGGGAGTATCCCTGGAGCTCCTGGCTTTGTGGTTTTGTGAACCCTAACCCTAGGCATAACCCTAACCCTAGGCATAACCCTAACCCTAGGCATAACCCTAACCCTAGCCCTAAGCCTAACCCTAGACTGAGGCAGAAATCGGGCATTGGGCTGTGGTGAGTTCCGAGCAGAATGACGAAGAGGGAGCAAGGATTTGGATGTGCTGTGCTTAACTTGGCCTGCCTTTTGCATGGTGTGTATCCCTGGAGCTCCTGGCTTTGTGGTTTTGTGAACCCTAACCCTAGGCATAACCCTAACCCTAGGCATAACCCTAACCCTAGCCCTAAGCCTAACCCTAGACTGAGGCAGAAATCGGGCATTGGGCTGTGGTGAGTTCCGAGCAGAATGACGAAGAGGGAGCAAGGATTTGGATGTGCTACGCTCAACTTGGCCTGCCTTTTGCATGGGGAGTATCCCTGGAGCTCCTGGCTTTGTGGTTTTGTGAACCCTAACCCTAGGCATAACCCTAACCCTAGCCCTAAGCCTAACCCTAGACTGAGGCAGAAATCGGGCATTGGGCTGTGGGGAGTTCCGAGCAGAATGAAGAAGAGGGAGCAAGGATTTGGATGTGCTACGCTCAACTTGGCCTGCCTTTTGCATGCTTAGTGTGCCTGGGTCCCCTGGCTTTGTGGTTTTCTCAATCCTAACCCTAGTCAAAACCCTAACCCTAACCCTACCCCTAACCCTAACCCCTAACCCTAACCCGAGCCCCTAACCCTAACCCTTGCAGAAAGAAGAAGAGGGAGCAAGGTTTTGGATGTGCCGTGCTTAACTTGGCCTGCCTTTCGCATGATCAGTGTCCCTGGAGCTCCTGGCTTTGTGGTTTTGTGAACCCTAACCCTAGGCATAACCCTAACCCTAGCCCTAAGCCTAACCCTAGACTGAGGCAGTAATCGGGCATTGGGCTGTGGTGAGTTCCGAGCAGAATGACAAAGAGGGAGCAAGGATTTGGATGTGCTACGCTCAACTTGGCCTGCCTTTTGCATGGGGAGTATCCCTGGAGCTCCTGGCTTTGTGGTTTTCTGAACCCTAACCCTAGGCATAACCCTAACCCTAGCCCTAAGCCTAACCCTAGACTGAGGCAGAAATCGGGCATTGGGCTGTGGGGAGTTCCGAGGAGAATGACAAAGAGGGAGAGGGGATTTGGATGTGCTACGCTCAACTTGGCCTGCCTTTTGCATGGGGAGTATCTCTGGAGCTCCTGGCTTTGTGGTTTTGTGAACCCTAACCCTAGGCATAACCCTAACCCTAGCCCTAAGCCTAACCCTAGACTGAGGCAGATATCGGGCATTGGGCTGTGGTGAGTTCGGAGCAGAATGACAAAGAGGGAGCAAGGATTTGGATGTGCTACGCTCAACTTGGCCTGCCTTTTGCATGGGGAGTATCCCTGGAGCTCCTGGCTTTGAGGTTTTCTGAACCCTAACCCTAGGCATAACCCTAACCCTAGCCCTAAGCCTAACAATAGACTGAGGCAGATATCGGGCATTGGGCCGTGGTGAGTTCCGAGCAGAATGACAAAGAGGGAGCAACGATTTGGATGTGCTACACTCAACTTGGCCTGCCTTTTGCATGGGGAGTATCCCTGGAGCTCCTGGCTTTGTGGTTTTGTGAACCCTAACCCTAGACATAACCCTAACCCTAGCCCTAAGCCTAACCCTAGACTGAGGCAGAAATCGGGCATTGGGCTGTGGTGAGTTCCGAGCAGAACGACAAAGAGGGAGAGGGGATTTGGATGTGCTACGCTCAACTTGGCCTGCCTTTTGCATGGTGAGTATCCCTGGAGCTCCTGGCTTTGTGGTTTTGTGAACCCTAACCCTAGGCATAACCCTAACCCTAGCCCTAAGCCTAACCCTAGACTGAGGCAGAAATCGGGCATTGGGCTGTGGGGAGTTCCGAGCAGAATGAAGAAGAGGGAGCAAGGATTTGGATGTGCTACGCTCAACTTGGCCTGCCTTTTGCATGGGGAGTATCCCTGGAGCTCCTGGCTTTGTGGTTTTGTGAATCCTAACCCTAGGCATAACCCTAACCCTAGCCCTAAGCCTAACCCTAGACTGAGCCAGTAATCGGGCATTGGGCTGTGGTGAGTTCCGAGCAGAATGACGAAGAGGGAGCAAGGATTTGGATGTGCTACGCTCAACTTGGCCTGCCTTTTGCATGTTGAGTATCCCTGGAGCTCCTGGCTTTGTGGTTTTGTGAACCCTAACCCTAGGCATAACCCTAACCCTAGCCCTAAGCCTAACCCTAGACTGAGGCAGTAATCGGGCATTGGGCTGTGGTGAGTTCCGAGCAGAATGACGAAGAGGGAGCAAGGATTTGGATGTGCTACGCTCAACTTGGCCTGCCTTTTGCATGGGGAGTATCCCTGGAGCTCCTGGCTTTGTGGTTTTCTGAACCCTAACCCTAGGCATAACCCTAACCCTAGCCCTAAGCCTAACCCTAGACTGAGGCAGAAATCGGGCATTGGGCTGTGGTGAGTTCCGAGCAGAATGACGAAGAGGGAGCAAGGATTTGGATGTGCTACTCTCAACTTGGCCTGCCTTTTGCATGGGGAGTATCCCTGGAGCTCCTGGCTTTGTGGTTTTCTGAACCCTAACCCTCGGCATAACCCTAACCCTAGCCCTAAGCCTAACCCTAGACTGAGGCAGAAATCGGGCATTGGGCTGTGGTGAGTTCCGAGCAGAATGACAAAGAGGGAGCAATGATTTGGATGTGCTACGCTCAACTTGGCCTGCCTTTTGCATGGGGAGTATCCCTGGATCTCCTGGCTTTGTGGTTTTGTGAACCCTAACCCTAGGCATAACCCTAACCCTAGCCCTAAGCCTAACCCTAGACTGAGGCAGTAATCGGGCATTGGGCTGTGGTGAGTTCCGAGCAGAATGACAAAGAGGGAGCAAGGATTTGGATGTGCTACGCTCAACTTGGCCTGCCTTTTGCATGGTGAGTATCCCTGGAGCTCCTGGCTTTGTGGTTTTGTGAACCCTAACCCTAGGCATAACCCTAACCCTAGGCATAACCCTAACCCTAGGCATAACCCTAACCCTAGCCCTAAGCCTAACCCTAGACTGAGGCAGAAATCGGGCATTGGGCTGTGGTGAGTTCCGAGCAGAATGACGAAGAGGGAGCAAGGATTTGGATGTGCTACGCTCAACTTGGCCTGCCTTTTGCATGGGGAGTATCCCTGGAGCTCCTGGCTTTGTGGTTTTCTGAACCCTAACCCTAGGCATAACCCTAACCCTAGCCCTAAGCCTAACCCTAGACTGAGGCAGAAATCGGGCATTGGGCTGTGGTGAGTTCCGAGCAGAATGACGAAGAGGGAGAGGGGATTTGGATGTGCTACGCTCAACTTGGCCTGCCTTTTGCATGCTTAGTGTGCCTGGGTCCCCTGGCTTTGTGATTTTCTCAATCCTAACCCTAGTCAAAACCCTAACCCTAACCCTACCCCTAACCCTAACCCCTAACCCTAACACGAGCCCCTAACCCTAACCCTTGCAGAAAGAAGAAGAGGGAGCAAGGTTTTGGATGTGCCGTGCTTAACTTGGCCTGCCTTTCGCATGATCAGTGTCCCTGGAGCTCCTGGCTTTGTGGTTTTGTGAACCCTAACCCTAGGCATAACCCTAACCCTAGCCCTAAGCCTAACCCTAGACTGAGGCAGTAATCGGGCATTGGGCTGTGGTGAGTTCTGAGCAGAATGACAAAGAGGGAGCAAGGATTTGGATGTGCTACGCTCAACTTGGCCTGCCTTTTGCATGGGGAGTATCCCTGGAGCTCCTGGCTTTGTGGTTTTCTGAACCCTAACCCTAGGCATAACCCTAACCCTAGCCCTAAGCCTAACCCTAGACTGAGCCAGTAATCGGGCATTGGGCTGTGGGGAGTTCCGAGCAGAATGACGAAGAGGGAGAGGGGATTTGGATGTGCTACGCTCAACTTGGCCTGCCTTTTGCATGGGGAGTATCCCTGGATCTCCTGGCTTTGTGGTTTTGTGAACCCTAACCCTAGGCATAACCCTAACCCTAGCCCTAAGCCTAACCCTAGACTGAGGCAGTAATCGGGCATTGGGCTGTGGGGAGTTCCGAGCAGAATGACAAAGAGGGAGCAAGGATTTGGATGTGCTACGCTCAACTTGGCCTGCCTTTTGCATGGTGAGTATCCCTGGAGCTCCTGGCTTTGTGGTTTTGTGAACCCTAACCCTAGGCATAACCCTAACCCTAGGCATAACCCTAACCCTAGGCATAACCCTAACCCTAGCCCTAAGCCTAACCCTAGACTGAGGCAGAAATCGGGCATTGGGCTGTGGTGAGTTCCGAGCAGAATGACGAAGAGGGAGCAAGGATTTGGATGTGCTGTGCTTAACTTGGCCTGCCTTTTGCATGGTGTGTATCCCTGGAGCTCCTGGCTTTGTGGTTTTGTGAACCCTAACCCTAGGCATAACCCTAACCCTAGGCATAACCCTAACCCTAGCCCTAAGCCTAACCCTAGACTGAGGCAGAAATCGGGCATTGGGCTGTGGTGAGTTCCGAGCAGAATGACGAAGAGGGAGCAAGGATTTGGATGTGCTACGCTCAACTTGGCCTGCCTTTTGCATGGGGAGTATCCCTGGAGCTCCTGGCTTTGTGGTTTTGTGAACCCTAACCCTAGGCATAACCCTAACCCTAGCCCTAAGCCTAACCCTAGACTGAGGCAGAAATCGGGCATTGGGCTGTGGGGAGTTCCGAGCAGAATGAAGAAGAGGGAGCAAGGATTTGGATGTGCTACGCTCAACTTGGCCTGCCTTTTGCATGCTTAGTGTGCCTGGGTCCCCTGGCTTTGTGGTTTTCTCAATCCTAACCCTAGTCAAAACCCTAACCCTAACCCTACCCCTAACCCTAACCCCTAACCCTAACCCGAGCCCCTAACCCTAACCCTTGCAGAAAGAAGAAGAGGGAGCAAGGTTTTGGATGTGCCGTGCTTAACTTGGCCTGCCTTTCGCATGATCAGTGTCCCTGGAGCTCCTGGCTTTGTGGTTTTGTGAACCCTAACCCTAGGCATAACCCTAACCCTAGCCCTAAGCCTAACCCTAGACTGAGGCAGTAATCGGGCATTGGGCTGTGGTGAGTTCCGAGCAGAATGACAAAGAGGGAGCAAGGATTTGGATGTGCTACGCTCAACTTGGCCTGCCTTTTGCATGGGGAGTATCCCTGGAGCTCCTGGCTTTGTGGTTTTCTGAACCCTAACCCTAGGCATAACCCTAACCCTAGCCCTAAGCCTAACCCTAGACTGGGGCAGAAATCGGGCATTGGGCTGTGGGGAGTTCCGAGGAGAATGACAAAGAGGGAGAGGGGATTTGGATGTGCTACGCTCAACTTGGCCTGCCTTTTGCATGGGGAGTATCTCTGGAGCTCCTGGCTTTGTGGTTTTGTGAACCCTAACCCTAGGCATAACCCTAACCCTAGCCCTAAGCCTAACCCTAGACTGAGGCAGATATCGGGCATTGGGCTGTGGTGAGTTCGGAGCAGAATGACAAAGAGGGAGCAAGGATTTGGATGTGCTACGCTCAACTTGGCCTGCCTTTTGCATGGGGAGTATCCCTGGAGCTCCTGGCTTTGTGGTTTTGTGAACCCTAACCCTAGGCATAACCCTAACCCTAGCCCTAAGCCTAACCCTAGACTGAGGCAGATATCGGGCATTGGGCCGTGGTGAGTTCCGAGCAGAATGACAAAGAGGGAGAGGGGATTTGGATGTGCTACGCTCAACTTGGCCTGCCTTTTGCATGGTGAGTATCCCTGGAGCTCCTGGCTTTGTGGTTTTGTGAACCCTAACCCTAGGCATAACCCTAACCCTAGCCCTAAGCCTAACCCTAGACTGAGGCAGAAATCGGGCATTGGGCTGTGGGGAGTTCCGAGCAGAATGACGAAGAGGGAGCAAGGATTTGGATGTGCTACGCTCAACTTGGCCTGCCTTTTGCATGTTGAGTATCCCTGGAGCTCCTGGCTTTGTGGTTTTCTGAACCCTAACCCTAGGCATAACCCTAACCCTAGCCCTAAGCCTAACCCTAGACTGAGGCAGTAATCGGGCATTGGGCTGTGGTGAGTTCCGAGCAGAATGACGAAGAGGGAGCAAGGATTTGGATGTGCTACGCTCAACTTGGCCTGCCTTTTGCATGGGGAGTATCCCTGGAGCTCCTGGCTTTGTGGTTTTCTGAACCCTAACCCTCGGCATAACCCTAACCCTAGCCCTAAGCCTAACCCTAGACTGAGGCAGAAATCGGGCATTGGGCTGTGGTGAGTTCCGAGCAGAATGACGAAGAGGGAGCAAGGATTTGGATGTGCTGTGCTTAACTTGGCCTGCCTTTTGCATGGTGTGTATCCCTGGAGCTCCTGGCTTTGTGGTTTTCTGAACCCTAACCCTAGGCATAACCCTAACCCTAGCCCTAAGCCTAACCCTAGACTGAGGCAGTAATCGGGCATTGGGCTGTGGTGAGTTCCGAGCAGAATGACGAAGGGGGAGCAAGGATTTGGATGTGCTACGCTCAACTTGGCCTGCCTTTTGCATGGTGAGTATCCCTGGAGCTCCTGGCTTTGTGGTTTTCTGAAGCCTAACCCTAGGCATAACCCTAACCCTAGCCCTAAGCCTAACCCTAGACTGAGGCAGAAATCGGGCATTGGGCTGTGGTGAGTTCCGAGCAGAATGACAAAGAGGGAGAGGGGATTTGGATGTGCTACACTCAACTTGGCCTGCCTTTTGCATGCTTAGTGTGCCTGGGTCCCCTGGCTTTGTGGTTTTCTCAATCCTAACCCTAGTCAAAACCCTAACCCTAACCCTACCCCTAACCCTAACCCCTAACCCTAACCCGAGCCCCTAACCCTAACCCTTGCAGAAAGAAGAAGAGGGAGCAAGGTTTTGGATGTGCCGTGCTTAACTTGGCCTGCCTTTCGCATGATCAGTGTCCCTGGAGCTCCTGGCTTTGTGGTTTTGTGAACCCTAACCCTAGGCATAACCCTAACCCTAGCCCTAAGCCTAACCCTAGACTGAGGCAGTAATCGGGCATTGGGCTGTGGTGAGTTCGGAGCAGAATGACGAAGAGGGAGCAAGGATTTGGATGTGCTACGCTCAACTTGGCCTGCCTTTTGCATGGGGAGTATCTCTGGAGCTCCTGGCTTTGTGGTTTTGTGAACCCTAACCCTAGGCATAACCCTAACCCTAGCCCTAAGCCTAACCCTAGACTGAGGCAGTAATCGGGCATTGGGCTGTGGTGAGTTCCGAGCAGAATGACAAAGAGGGAGCAAGGATTTGGATGTGCTACGCTCAACTTGGCCTGCCTTTTACATGGTGAGTATCCCTGGAGCTCCTGGCTTTGTGGTTTTCTGAACCCTAACCCTAGGCATAACCCTAACCCTAGCCCTAAGCCTAACCCTAGACTGAGCCAGTAATCGGGCATTGGGCTGTGGTGAGTTCCGAGCAGAATGACGAAGAGGGAGCAAGGATTTGGATGTGCTACGCTCAACTTGGCCTGCCTTTTGCATGGTGAGTATCCCTGGAGCTCCTGGCTTTGTGGTTTTGTGAACCCTAACCCTAGGCATAACCCTAACCCTAGCCCTAAGCCTAACCCTAGACTGAGGCAGTAATCGGGCATTGGGCTGTGGTGAGTTCCGAGCAGAATGACAAAGTGGGAGCAAGGATTTGGATGTGCTACGCTCAACTTGGCCTGCCTTTTGCATGGTGAGTATCCCTGGAGCTCCTGGCTTTGTGGTTTTGTGAACCCTAACCCTAGGCATAACCCTAACCCTAGGCATAACCCTAACCCTAGGCATAACCCTAACCCTAGCCCTAAGCCTAACCCTAGACTGAGGCAGAAATCGGGCATTGGGCTGTGGTGAGTTCCGAGCAGAATGACGAAGAGGGAGCAAGGATTTGGATGTGCTGTGCTTAACTTGGCCTGCCTTTTGCATGGTGTGTATCCCTGGAGCTCCTGGCTTTGTGGTTTTGTGAACCCTAACCCTAGGCATAACCCTAACCCTAGGCATAACCCTAACCCTAGCCCTAAGCCTAACCCTAGACTGAGGCAGAAATCGGGCATTGGGCTGTGGTGAGTTCCGAGCAGAATGACGAAGAGGGAGCAAGGATTTGGATGTGCTACGCTCAACTTGGCCTGCCTTTTGCATGGGGAGTATCCCTGGAGCTCCTTGCTTTGTGGTTTTGTGAACCCTAACCGTAGGCATAACCCTAACCCTAGCCCTAAGCCTAACCCTAGACTGAGGCAGAAATCGGGCATTGGGCTGTGGGGAGTTCCGAGCAGAATGAAGAAGAGGGAGCAAGGATTTGGATGTGCTACGCTCAACTTGGCCTGCCTTTTGCATGCTTAGTGTGCCTGGGTCCCCTGGCTTTGTGGTTTTCTCAATCCTAACCCTAGTCAAAACCCTAACCCTAACCCTACCCCTAACCCTAACCCCTAACCCTAACCCGAGCCCCTAACCCTAACCCTTGCAGAAAGAAGAAGAGGGAGCAAGGTTTTGGATGTGCCGTGCTTAACTTGGCCTGCCTTTCGCATGATCAGTGTCCCTGGAGCTCCTGGCTTTGTGGTTTTGTGAACCCTAACCCTAGGCATAACCCTAACCCTAGCCCTAAGCCTAACCCTAGACTGAGGCAGTAATCGGGCATTGGGCTGTGGTGAGTTCCGAGCAGAATGACAAAGAGGGAGCAAGGATTTGGATGTGCTACGCTCAACTTGGCCTGCCTTTTGCATGGGGAGTATCCCTGGAGCTCCTGGCTTTGTGGTTTTCTGAACCCTAACCCTAGGCATAACCCTAACCCTAGCCCTAAGCCTAACCCTAGACTGAGGCAGAAATCGGGCATTGGGCTGTGGGGAGTTCCGAGGAGAATGACAAAGAGGGAGAGGGGATTTGGATGTGCTACGCTCAACTTGGCCTGCCTTTTGCATGGGGAGTATCTCTGGAGCTCCTGGCTTTGTGGTTTTGTGAACCCTAACCCTAGGCATAACCCTAACCCTAGCCCTAAGCCTAACCCTAGACTGAGGCAGATATCGGGCATTGGGCTGTGGTGAGTTCGGAGCAGAATGACAAAGAGGGAGCAAGGATTTGGATGTGCTACGCTCAACTTGGCCTGCCTTTTGCATGGGGAGTATCCCTGGAGCTCCTGGCTTTGTGGTTTTCTGAACCCTAACCCTAGGCATAACCCTAACCCTAGCCCTAAGCCTAACAATAGACTGAGGCAGATATCGGGCATTGGGCCGTGGTGAGTTCCGAGCAGAATGACAAAGAGGGAGCAACGATTTGGATGTGCTACACTCAACTTGGCCTGCCTTTTGCATGGGGAGTATCCCTGGAGTTCCTGGCTTTGTGGTTTTGTGAACCCTAACCCTAGACATAACCCTAACCCTAGCCCTAAGCCTAACCCTAGACTGAGGCAGAAATCGGGCATTGGGCTGTGGTGAGTTCCGAGCAGAATGACAAAGAGGGAGAGGGGATTTGGATGTGCTACGCTCAACTTGGCCTGCCTTTTGCATGGTGAGTATCCCTGGAGCTCCTGGCTTTGTGGTTTTGTGAACCCTAACCCTAGGCATAACCCTAACCCTAGCCCTAAGCCTAACCCTAGACTGAGGCAGAAATCGGGCATTGGGCTGTGGGGAGTTCCGAGCAGAATGACGAAGAGGGAGCAAGGATTTGGATGTGCTACGCTCAACTTGGCCTGCCTTTTGCATGGTGAGTATCCCTGGAGCTCCTGGCTTTGTGGTTTTGTGAATCCTAACCCTAGGCATAACCCTAACCCTAGCCCTAAGCCTAACCCTAGACTGAGCCAGTAATCGGGCATTGGGCTGTGGTGAGTTCCGAGCAGAATGAAGAAGAGGGAGCAAGGATTTGGATGTGCTACGCTCAACTTGGCCTGCCTTTTGCATGTTGAGTATCCCTGGAGCTCCTGGCTTTGTGGTTTTGTGAACCCTAACCCTAGGCATAACCCTAACCCTAGCCCTAAGCCTAACCCTAGACTGAGGCAGTAATCGGGCATTGGGCTGTGGTGAGTTCCGAGCAGAATGACGAAGAGGGAGCAAGGATTTGGATGTGCTACGCTCAACTTGGCCTGCCTTTTGCATGGGGAGTATCCCTGGAGCTCCTGGCTTTGTGGTTTTCTGAACCCTAACCCTAGGCATAACCCTAACCCTAGCCCTAAGCCTAACCCTAGACTGAGGCAGAAATCGGGCATTGGGCTGTGGTGAGTTCCGAGCAGAATGACGAAGAGGGAGCAAGGATTTGGATGTGCTACTCTCAACTTGGCCTGCCTTTTGCATGGGGAGTATCCCTGGAGCTCCTGGCTTTGTGGTTTTCTGAACCCTAACCCTCGGCATAACCCTAACCCTAGCCCTAAGCCTAACCCTAGACTGAGGCAGAAATCGGGCATTGGGCTGTGGTGAGTTCCGAGCAGAATGACAAAGAGGGAGCAAGGATTTGGATGTGCTACGCTCAACTTGGCCTGCCTTTTGCATGGGGAGTATCCCTGGAGCTCCTGGCTTTGTGGTTTTGTGAACCCTAACCCTAGGCATAACCCTAACCCTAGCCCTAAGCCTAACCCTAGACTGAGCCAGTAATCGGGCATTGGGCTGTGGTGAGTTCCGAGCAGAATGACAAAGAGGGAGCAAGGATTTGGATGTGCTACGCTCAACTTGGCCTGCCTTTTGCATGGTGAGTATCCCTGGAGCTCCTGGCTTTGTGGTTTTGTGAACCCTAACCCTAGGCATAACCCTAACCCTAGGCATAACCCTAACCCTAGGCATAACCCTAACCCTAGCCCTAAGCCTAACCCTAGACTGAGGCAGAAATCGGGCATTGGGCTGTGGTGAGTTCCGAGCAGAATGACGAAGAGGGAGCAAGGATTTGGATGTGCTGTGCTTAACTTGGCCTGCCTTTTGCATGGTGTGTATCCCTGGAGCTCCTGGCTTTGTGGTTTTGTGAACCCTAACCCTAGGCATAACCCTAACCCTAGCCCTAAGCCTAACCCTAGACTGAGGCAGAAATCGGGCATTGGGCTGTGGTGAGTTCCGAGCAGAATGACGAAGAGGGAGCAAGGATTTGGATGTGCTACGCTCAACTTGGCCTGCCTTTTGCATGGGGAGTATCCCTGGAGCTCCTGGCTTTGTGGTTTTCTGAAACCTAACCCTAGGCATAACCCTAACCCTAGCCCTAAGCCTAACCCTAGACTGAGGCAGAAATCGGGCATTGGGCTGTGGTGAGTTCCGAGCAGAATGACGAAGAGGGAGAGGGGATTTGGATGTGCTACGCTCAACTTGGCCTGCCTTTTGCATGCTTAGTGTGCCTGGGTCCCCTGGCTTTGTGATTTTCTCAATCCTAACCCTAGTCAAAACCCTAACCCTAACCCTACCCCTAACCCTAACCCCTAACCCTAACACGAGCCCCTAACCCTAACCCTTGCAGAAAGAAGAAGAGGGAGCAAGGTTTTGGATGTGCCGTGCTTAACTTGGCCTGCCTTTCGCATGATCAGTGTCCCTGGAGCTCCTGGCTTTGTGGTTTTCTGAACCCTAACCCTAGGCATAACCCTAACCCTAGCCCTAAGCCTAACCCTAGACTGAGGCAGTAATCGGGCATTGGGCTGTGGTGAGTTCCGAGCAGAATGACAAAGAGGGAGCAAGGATTTGGATGTGCTACGCTCAACTTGGCCTGCCTTTTGCATGGGGAGTATCCCTGGAGCTCCTGGCTTTGTGGTTTTCTGAACCCTAACCCTAGGCATAACCCTAACCCTAGCCCTAAGCCTAACCCTAGACTGAGCCAGTAATCGGGCATTGGGCTGTGGGGAGTTCCGAGCAGAATGACGAAGAGGGAGAGGGGATTTGGATGTGCTACGCTCAACTTGGCCTGCCTTTTGCATGGGGAGTATCCCTGGATCTCCTGGCTTTGTGGTTTTGTGAACCCTAACCCTAGGCATAACCCTAACCCTAGCCCTAAGCCTAACCCTAGACTGAGGCAGTAATCGGGCATTGGGCTGTGGGGAGTTCCGAGCAGAATGACAAAGAGGGAGCAAGGATTTGGATGTGCTACGCTCAACTTGGCCTGCCTTTTGCATGGTGAGTATCCCTGGAGCTCCTGGCTTTGTGGTTTTGTGAACCCTAACCCTAGGCATAACCCTAACCCTAGGCATAACCCTAACCCTAGGCATAACCCTAACCCTAGCCCTAAGCCTAACCCTAGACTGAGGCAGAAATCGGGCATTGGGCTGTGGTGAGTTCCGAGCAGAATGACGAAGAGGGAGCAAGGATTTGGATGTGCTGTGCTTAACTTGGCCTGCCTTTTGCATGGTGTGTATCCCTGGAGCTCCTGGCTTTGTGGTTTTGTGAACCCTAACCCTAGGCATAACCCTAACCCTAGGCATAACCCTAACCCTAGCCCTAAGCCTAACCCTAGACTGAGGCAGAAATCGGGCATTGGGCTGTGGTGAGTTCCGAGCAGAATGACGAAGAGGGAGCAAGGATTTGGATGTGCTACGCTCAACTTGGCCTGCCTTTTGCATGGGGAGTATCCCTGGAGCTCCTGGCTTTGTGGTTTTGTGAACCCTAACCCTAGGCATAACCCTAACCCTAGCCCTAAGCCTAACCCTAGACTGAGGCAGAAATCGGGCATTGGGCTGTGGGGAGTTCCGAGCAGAATGAAGAAGAGGGAGCAAGGATTTGGATGTGCTACGCTCAACTTGGCCTGCCTTTTGCATGCTTAGTGTGCCTGGGTCCCCTGGCTTTGTGGTTTTCTCAATCCTAACCCTAGTCAAAACCCTAACCCTAACCCTACCCCTAACCCTAACCCCTAACCCTAACCCGAGCCCCTAACCCTAACCCTTGCAGAAAGAAGAAGAGGGAGCAAGGTTTTGGATGTGCCGTGCTTAACTTGGCCTGCCTTTCGCATGATCAGTGTCCCTGGAGCTCCTGGCTTTGTGGTTTTGTGAACCCTAACCCTAGGCATAACCCTAACCCTAGCCCTAAGCCTAACCCTAGACTGAGGCAGTAATCGGGCATTGGGCTGTGGTGAGTTCCGAGCAGAATGACAAAGAGGGAGCAAGGATTTGGATGTGCTACGCTCAACTTGGCCTGCCTTTTGCATGGGGAGTATCCCTGGAGCTCCTGGCTTTGTGGTTTTCTGAACCCTAACCCTAGGCATAACCCTAACCCTAGCCCTAAGCCTAACCCTAGACTGAGGCAGAAATCGGGCATTGGGCTGTGGTGAGTTCCGAGCAGAATGACAAAGAGGGAGAGGGGATTTGGATGTGCTACGCTCAACTTGGCCTGCCTTTTGCATGGGGAGTATCTCTGGAGCTCCTGGCTTTGTGGTTTTGTGAACCCTAACCCTAGGCATAACCCTAACCCTAGCCCTAAGCCTAACCCTAGACTGAGGCAGATATCGGGCATTGGGCTGTGGTGAGTTCGGAGCAGAATGACAAAGAGGGAGCAAGGATTTGGATGTGCTACGCTCAACTTGGCCTGCCTTTTGCATGGTGAGTATCCCTGGAGCTCCTGGCTTTGTGGTTTTGTGAACCCTAACCCTAGGCATAACCCTAACCCTAGCCCTAAGCCTAACAATAGACTGAGGCAGATATCGGGCATTGGGCCGTGGTGAGTTCCGAGCAGAATGACAAAGAGGGAGCAACGATTTGGATGTGCTACACTCAACTTGGCCTGCCTTTTGCATGGGGAGTATCCCTGGAGTTCCTGGCTTTGTGGTTTTGTGAACCCTAACCCTAGACATAACCCTAACCCTAGCCCTAAGCCTAACCCTAGACTGAGGCAGAAATCGGGCATTGGGCTGTGGTGAGTTCCGAGCAGAATGACAAAGAGGGAGAGGGGATTTGGATGTGCTACGCTCAACTTGGCCTGCCTTTTGCATGGTGAGTATCCCTGGAGCTCCTGGCTTTGTGGTTTTGTGAACCCTAACCCTAGGCATAACCCTAACCCTAGCCCTAAGCCTAACCCTAGACTGAGGCAGAAATCGGGCATTGGGCTGTGGGGAGTTCCGAGCAGAATGAAGAAGAGGGAGCAAGGATTTGGATGTGCTACGCTCAACTTGGCCTGCCTTTTGCATGGGGAGTATCCCTGGAGCTCCTGGCTTTGTGGTTTTGTGAATCCTAACCCTAGGCATAACCCTAACCCTAGCCCTAAGCCTAACCCTAGACTGAGGCAGTAATCGGGCATTGGGCTGTGGTGAGTTCCGAGCAGAATGACGAAGAGGGAGCAAGGATTTGGATGTGCTACGCTCAACCTGGCCTGCCTTTTGCATGTTGAGTATCCCTGGAGCTCCTGGCTTTGTGGTTTTGTGAACCCTAACCCTAGGCATAACCCTAACCCTAGCCCTAAGCCTAACCCTAGACTGAGGCAGTAATCGGGCATTGGGCTGTGGTGAGTTCCGAGCAGAATGACAAAGAGGGAGCAAGGATTTGGATGTGCTACGCTCAACTTGGCCTGCCTTTTGCATGGTGAGTATCCCTGGAGCTCCTGGCTTTGTGGTTTTGTGAACCCTAACCCTAGGCATAACCCTAACCCTAGCCCTAAGCCTAACCCTAGACTGAGGCAGTAATCGGGCATTGGGCTGTGGTGAGTTCCGAGCAGAATGACGAAGAGGGAGCAAGGATTTGGACGTGCTACGCTCAACTTGGCCTGCCTTTTGCATGTTGAGTATCCCTGGAGCTCCTGGCTTTGTGGTTTTGTGAACCCTAACCCTAGGCATAACCCTAACCCTAGCCCTAAGCCTAACCCTAGACTGAGGCAGTAATCGGGCATTGGGCTGTGGTGAGTTCCGAGCAGAATGACAAAGAGGGAGCAAGGATTTGGATGTGCTACGCTCAACTTGGCCTGCCTTTTGCATGGGGAGTATCCCTGGAGCTCCTGGCTTTGTGGTTTTGTGAACCCTAACCCTAGGCATAACCCTAACCCTAGCCCTAAGCCTAACCCTAGACTGAGGCAGTAATCGGGCATTGGGCTGTGGTGAGTTCCGAGCAGAATGACAAAGAGGGAGCAACGATTTGGATGTGCTACGCTCAACTTGGCCTGCCTTTTGCATGGGGAGTATCCCTGGATCTCCTGGCTTTGTGGTTTTGTGAACCCTAACCCTAGGCATAACCCTAACCCTAGCCCTAAGCCTAACCCTAGACTGAGGCAGTAATCGGGCATTGGGCTGTGGTGAGTTCCGAGCAGAATGACGAAGAGGGAGCAAGGATTTGGATGTGCTGTGCTTAACTTGGCCTGCCTTTTGCATGGTGTGTATCCCTGGAGCTCCTGGCTTTGTGGTTTTGTGAACCCTAACCCTAGGCATAACCCTAACCCTAGGCATAACCCTAACCCTAGCCCTAAGCCTAACCCTAGACTGAGGCAGAAATCGGGCATTGGGCTGTGGTGAGTTCCGAGCAGAATGACGAAGAGGGAGCAAGGATTTGGATGTGCTACGCTCAACTTGGCCTGCCTTTTGCATGGGGAGTATCCCTGGAGCTCCTGGCTTTGTGGTTTTGTGAACCCTAACCCTAGGCATAACCCTAACCCTAGCCCTAAGCCTAACCCTAGACTGAGGCAGAAATCGGGCATTGGGCTGTGGGGAGTTCCGAGCAGAATGAAGAAGAGGGAGCAAGGATTTGGATGTGCTACGCTCAACTTGGCCTGCCTTTTGCATGCTTAGTGTGCCTGGGTCCCCTGGCTTTGTGGTTTTCTCAATCCTAACCCTAGTCAAAACCCTAACCCTAACCCTACCCCTAACCCTAACCCCTAACCCTAACCCGAGCCCCTAACCCTAACCCTTGCAGAAAGAAGAAGAGGGAGCAAGGTTTTGGATGTGCCGTGCTTAACTTGGCCTGCCTTTCGCATGATCAGTGTCCCTGGAGCTCCTGGCTTTGTGGTTTTGTGAACCCTAACCCTAGGCATAACCCTAACCCTAGCCCTAAGCCTAACCCTAGACTGAGGCAGTAATCGGGCATTGGGCTGTGGTGAGTTCCGAGCAGAATGACAAAGAGGGAGCAAGGATTTGGATGTGCTACGCTCAACTTGGCCTGCCTTTTGCATGGGGAGTATCCCTGGAGCTCCTGGCTTTGTGGTTTTCTGAACCCTAACCCTAGGCATAACCCTAACCCTAGCCCTAAGCCTAACCCTAGACTGAGCCAGTAATCGGGCATTGGGCTGTGGGGAGTTCCGAGGAGAATGACAAAGAGGGAGAGGGGATTTGGATGTGCTACGCTCAACATGGCCTGCCTTTTGCATGGTGAGTATCTCTGGAGCTCCTGGCTTTGTGGTTTTGTGAACCCTAACCCTAGGCATAACCCTAACCCTAGCCCTAAGCCTAACCCTAGACTGAGGCAGATATCGGGCATTGGGCTGTGGTGAGTTCCGAGCAGAATGACAAAGAGGGAGCAAGGATTTGGATGTGCTACGCTCAACTTGGCCTGCCTTTTGCATGGGGAGTATCCCTGGAGCTCCTGGCTTTGTGGTTTTCTGAACCCTAACCCTAGGCATAACCCTAACCCTAGCCCTAAGCCTAACAATAGACTGAGGCAGATATCGGGCATTGGGCCGTGGTGAGTTCCGAGCAGAATGACAAAGAGGGAGCAACGATTTGGATGTGCTACACTCAACTTGGCCTGCCTTTTGCATGGGGAGTATCCCTGGAGTTCCTGGCTTTGTGGTTTTGTGAACCCTAACCCTAGACATAACCCTAACCCTAGCCCTAAGCCTAACCCTAGACTGAGGCAGAAATCGGGCATTGGGCTGTGGTGAGTTCCGAGCAGAATGACAAAGAGGGAGAGGGGATTTGGATGTGCTACGCTCAACTTGGCCTGCCTTTTGCATGGTGAGTATCCCTGGAGCTCCTGGCTTTGTGGTTTTGTGAACCCTAACCCTAGGCATAACCCTAACCCTAGCCCTAAGCCTAACCCTAGACTGAGGCAGAAATCGGGCATTGGGCTGTGGGGAGTTCCGAGCAGAATGACGAAGAGGGAGCAAGGATTTGGATGTGCTACGCTCAACTTGGCCTGCCTTTTGCATGGGGAGTATCCCTGGAGCTCCTGGCTTTGTGGTTTTGTGAATCCTAACCCTAGGCATAACCCTAACCCTAGCCCTAAGCCTAACCCTAGACTGAGCCAGTAATCGGGCATTGGGCTGTGGTGAGTTCCGAGCAGAATGACGAAGAGGGAGCAAGGATTTGGATGTGCTACGCTCAACTTGGCCTGCCTTTTGCATGGTGAGTATCCCTGGAGCTCCTGGCTTTGTGGTTTTGTGAACCCTAACCCTAGGCATAACCCTAACCCTAGCCCTAAGCCTAACCCTAGACTGAGGCAGTAATCGGGCATTGGGCTGTGGTGAGTTCCGAGCAGAATGACAAAGTGGGAGCAAGGATTTGGATGTGCTACGCTCAACTTGGCCTGCCTTTTGCATGGTGAGTATCCCTGGAGCTCCTGGCTTTGTGGTTTTGTGAACCCTAACCCTAGGCATAACCCTAACCCTAGGCATAACCCTAACCCTAGGCATAACCCTAACCCTAGCCCTAAGCCTAACCCTAGACTGAGGCAGAAATCGGGCATTGGGCTGTGGTGAGTTCCGAGCAGAATGACGAAGAGGGAGCAAGGATTTGGATGTGCTGTGCTTAACTTGGCCTGCCTTTTGCATGGTGTGTATCCCTGGAGCTCCTGGCTTTGTGGTTTTGTGAACCCTAACCCTAGGCATAACCCTAACCCTAGGCATAACCCTAACCCTAGCCCTAAGCCTAACCCTAGACTGAGGCAGAAATCGGGCATTGGGCTGTGGTGAGTTCCGAGCAGAATGACGAAGAGGGAGCAAGGATTTGGATGTGCTACGCTCAACTTGGCCTGCCTTTTGCATGGGGAGTATCCCTGGAGCTCCTTGCTTTGTGGTTTTGTGAACCCTAACCGTAGGCATAACCCTAACCCTAGCCCTAAGCCTAACCCTAGACTGAGGCAGAAATCGGGCATTGGGCTGTGGGGAGTTCCGAGCAGAATGAAGAAGAGGGAGCAAGGATTTGGATGTGCTACGCTCAACTTGGCCTGCCTTTTGCATGCTTAGTGTGCCTGGGTCCCCTGGCTTTGTGGTTTTCTCAATCCTAACCCTAGTCAAAACCCTAACCCTAACCCTACCCCTAACCCTAACCCCTAACCCTAACCCGAGCCCCTAACCCTAACCCTTGCAGAAAGAAGAAGAGGGAGCAAGGTTTTGGATGTGCCGTGCTTAACTTGGCCTGCCTTTCGCATGATCAGTGTCCCTGGAGCTCCTGGCTTTGTGGTTTTGTGAACCCTAACCCTAGGCATAACCCTAACCCTAGCCCTAAGCCTAACCCTAGACTGAGGCAGTAATCGGGCATTGGGCTGTGGTGAGTTCCGAGCAGAATGACAAAGAGGGAGCAAGGATTTGGATGTGCTACGCTCAACTTGGCCTGCCTTTTGCATGGGGAGTATCCCTGGAGCTCCTGGCTTTGTGGTTTTCTGAACCCTAACCCTAGGCATAACCCTAACCCTAGCCCTAAGCCTAACCCTAGACTGAGGCAGAAATCGGGCATTGGGCTGTGGGGAGTTCCGAGGAGAATGACAAAGAGGGAGAGGGGATTTGGATGTGCTACGCTCAACTTGGCCTGCCTTTTGCATGGGGAGTATCTCTGGAGCTCCTGGCTTTGTGGTTTTGTGAACCCTAACCCTAGGCATAACCCTAACCCTAGCCCTAAGCCTAACCCTAGACTGAGGCAGATATCGGGCATTGGGCTGTGGTGAGTTCGGAGCAGAATGACAAAGAGGGAGCAAGGATTTGGATGTGCTACGCTCAACTTGGCCTGCCTTTTGCATGGGGAGTATCCCTGGAGCTCCTGGCTTTGTGGTTTTCTGAACCCTAACCCTAGGCATAACCCTAACCCTAGCCCTAAGCCTAACAATAGACTGAGGCAGATATCGGGCATTGGGCCGTGGTGAGTTCCGAGCAGAATGACAAAGAGGGAGCAACGATTTGGATGTGCTACACTCAACTTGGCCTGCCTTTTGCATGGGGAGTATCCCTGGAGTTCCTGGCTTTGTGGTTTTGTGAACCCTAACCCTAGACATAACCCTAACCCTAGCCCTAAGCCTAACCCTAGACTGAGGCAGAAATCGGGCATTGGGCTGTGGTGAGTTCCGAGCAGAATGACAAAGAGGGAGAGGGGATTTGGATGTGCTACGCTCAACTTGGCCTGCCTTTTGCATGGTGAGTATCCCTGGAGCTCCTGGCTTTGTGGTTTTGTGAACCCTAACCCTAGGCATAACCCTAACCCTAGCCCTAAGCCTAACCCTAGACTGAGGCAGAAATCGGGCATTGGGCTGTGGGGAGTTCCGAGCAGAATGACGAAGAGGGAGCAAGGATTTGGATGTGCTACGCTCAACTTGGCCTGCCTTTTGCATGGTGAGTATCCCTGGAGCTCCTGGCTTTGTGGTTTTGTGAATCCTAACCCTAGGCATAACCCTAACCCTAGCCCTAAGCCTAACCCTAGACTGAGCCAGTAATCGGGCATTGGGCTGTGGTGAGTTCCGAGCAGAATGAAGAAGAGGGAGCAAGGATTTGGATGTGCTACGCTCAACTTGGCCTGCCTTTTGCATGTTGAGTATCCCTGGAGCTCCTGGCTTTGTGGTTTTGTGAACCCTAACCCTAGGCATAACCCTAACCCTAGCCCTAAGCCTAACCCTAGACTGAGGCAGTAATCGGGCATTGGGCTGTGGTGAGTTCCGAGCAGAATGACGAAGAGGGAGCAAGGATTTGGATGTGCTACGCTCAACTTGGCCTGCCTTTTGCATGGGGAGTATCCCTGGAGCTCCTGGCTTTGTGGTTTTCTGAACCCTAACCCTAGGCATAACCCTAACCCTAGCCCTAAGCCTAACCCTAGACTGAGGCAGAAATCGGGCATTGGGCTGTGGTGAGTTCCGAGCAGAATGACGAAGAGGGAGCAAGGATTTGGATGTGCTACTCTCAACTTGGCCTGCCTTTTGCATGGGGAGTATCCCTGGAGCTCCTGGCTTTGTGGTTTTCTGAACCCTAACCCTCGGCATAACCCTAACCCTAGCCCTAAGCCTAACCCTAGACTGAGGCAGAAATCGGGCATTGGGCTGTGGTGAGTTCCGAGCAGAATGACAAAGAGGGAGCAAGGATTTGGATGTGCTACGCTCAACTTGGCCTGCCTTTTGCATGGGGAGTATCCCTGGAGCTCCTGGCTTTGTGGTTTTGTGAACCCTAACCCTAGGCATAACCCTAACCCTAGCCCTAAGCCTAACCCTAGACTGAGCCAGTAATCGGGCATTGGGCTGTGGTGAGTTCCGAGCAGAATGACAAAGAGGGAGCAAGGATTTGGATGTGCTACGCTCAACTTGGCCTGCCTTTTGCATGGTGAGTATCCCTGGAGCTCCTGGCTTTGTGGTTTTGTGAACCCTAACCCTAGGCATAACCCTAACCCTAGGCATAACCCTAACCCTAGGCATAACCCTAACCCTAGCCCTAAGCCTAACCCTAGACTGAGGCAGAAATCGGGCATTGGGCTGTGGTGAGTTCCGAGCAGAATGACGAAGAGGGAGCAAGGATTTGGATGTGCTGTGCTTAACTTGGCCTGCCTTTTGCATGGTGTGTATCCCTGGAGCTCCTGGCTTTGTGGTTTTGTGAACCCTAACCCTAGGCATAACCCTAACCCTAGCCCTAAGCCTAACCCTAGACTGAGGCAGAAATCGGGCATTGGGCTGTGGTGAGTTCCGAGCAGAATGACGAAGAGGGAGCAAGGATTTGGATGTGCTACGCTCAACTTGGCCTGCCTTTTGCATGGGGAGTATCCCTGGAGCTCCTGGCTTTGTGGTTTTCTGAAACCTAACCCTAGGCATAACCCTAACCCTAGCCCTAAGCCTAACCCTAGACTGAGGCAGAAATCGGGCATTGGGCTGTGGTGAGTTCCGAGCAGAATGACGAAGAGGGAGAGGGGATTTGGATGTGCTACGCTCAACTTGGCCTGCCTTTTGCATGCTTAGTGTGCCTGGGTCCCCTGGCTTTGTGATTTTCTCAATCCTAACCCTAGTCAAAACCCTAACCCTAACCCTACCCCTAACCCTAACCCCTAACCCTAACACGAGCCCCTAACCCTAACCCTTGCAGAAAGAAGAAGAGGGAGCAAGGTTTTGGATGTGCCGTGCTTAACTTGGCCTGCCTTTCGCATGATCAGTGTCCCTGGAGCTCCTGGCTTTGTGGTTTTCTGAACCCTAACCCTAGGCATAACCCTAACCCTAGCCCTAAGCCTAACCCTAGACTGAGGCAGTAATCGGGCATTGGGCTGTGGTGAGTTCCGAGCAGAATGACAAAGAGGGAGCAAGGATTTGGATGTGCTACGCTCAACTTGGCCTGCCTTTTGCATGGGGAGTATCCCTGGAGCTCCTGGCTTTGTGGTTTTCTGAACCCTAACCCTAGGCATAACCCTAACCCTAGCCCTAAGCCTAACCCTAGACTGAGCCAGTAATCGGGCATTGGGCTGTGGGGAGTTCCGAGCAGAATGACGAAGAGGGAGAGGGGATTTGGATGTGCTACGCTCAACTTGGCCTGCCTTTTGCATGGGGAGTATCCCTGGATCTCCTGGCTTTGTGGTTTTGTGAACCCTAACCCTAGGCATAACCCTAACCCTAGCCCTAAGCCTAACCCTAGACTGAGGCAGTAATCGGGCATTGGGCTGTGGGGAGTTCCGAGCAGAATGACAAAGAGGGAGCAAGGATTTGGATGTGCTACGCTCAACTTGGCCTGCCTTTTGCATGGTGAGTATCCCTGGAGCTCCTGGCTTTGTGGTTTTGTGAACCCTAACCCTAGGCATAACCCTAACCCTAGGCATAACCCTAACCCTAGGCATAACCCTAACCCTAGCCCTAAGCCTAACCCTAGACTGAGGCAGAAATCGGGCATTGGGCTGTGGTGAGTTCCGAGCAGAATGACGAAGAGGGAGCAAGGATTTGGATGTGCTGTGCTTAACTTGGCCTGCCTTTTGCATGGTGTGTATCCCTGGAGCTCCTGGCTTTGTGGTTTTGTGAACCCTAACCCTAGGCATAACCCTAACCCTAGGCATAACCCTAACCCTAGCCCTAAGCCTAACCCTAGACTGAGGCAGAAATCGGGCATTGGGCTGTGGTGAGTTCCGAGCAGAATGACGAAGAGGGAGCAAGGATTTGGATGTGCTACGCTCAACTTGGCCTGCCTTTTGCATGGGGAGTATCCCTGGAGCTCCTGGCTTTGTGGTTTTGTGAACCCTAACCCTAGGCATAACCCTAACCCTAGCCCTAAGCCTAACCCTAGACTGAGGCAGAAATCGGGCATTGGGCTGTGGGGAGTTCCGAGCAGAATGAAGAAGAGGGAGCAAGGATTTGGATGTGCTACGCTCAACTTGGCCTGCCTTTTGCATGCTTAGTGTGCCTGGGTCCCCTGGCTTTGTGGTTTTCTCAATCCTAACCCTAGTCAAAACCCTAACCCTAACCCTACCCCTAACCCTAACCCCTAACCCTAACCCGAGCCCCTAACCCTAACCCTTGCAGAAAGAAGAAGAGGGAGCAAGGTTTTGGATGTGCCGTGCTTAACTTGGCCTGCCTTTCGCATGATCAGTGTCCCTGGAGCTCCTGGCTTTGTGGTTTTGTGAACCCTAACCCTAGGCATAACCCTAACCCTAGCCCTAAGCCTAACCCTAGACTGAGGCAGTAATCGGGCATTGGGCTGTGGTGAGTTCCGAGCAGAATGACAAAGAGGGAGCAAGGATTTGGATGTGCTACGCTCAACTTGGCCTGCCTTTTGCATGGGGAGTATCCCTGGAGCTCCTGGCTTTGTGGTTTTCTGAACCCTAACCCTAGGCATAACCCTAACCCTAGCCCTAAGCCTAACCCTAGACTGAGGCAGAAATCGGGCATTGGGCTGTGGTGAGTTCCGAGCAGAATGACAAAGAGGGAGAGGGGATTTGGATGTGCTACGCTCAACTTGGCCTGCCTTTTGCATGGGGAGTATCTCTGGAGCTCCTGGCTTTGTGGTTTTGTGAACCCTAACCCTAGGCATAACCCTAACCCTAGCCCTAAGCCTAACCCTAGACTGAGGCAGATATCGGGCATTGGGCTGTGGTGAGTTCGGAGCAGAATGACAAAGAGGGAGCAAGGATTTGGATGTGCTACGCTCAACTTGGCCTGCCTTTTGCATGGTGAGTATCCCTGGAGCTCCTGGCTTTGTGGTTTTGTGAACCCTAACCCTAGGCATAACCCTAACCCTAGCCCTAAGCCTAACAATAGACTGAGGCAGATATCGGGCATTGGGCCGTGGTGAGTTCCGAGCAGAATGACAAAGAGGGAGCAACGATTTGGATGTGCTACACTCAACTTGGCCTGCCTTTTGCATGGGGAGTATCCCTGGAGTTCCTGGCTTTGTGGTTTTGTGAACCCTAACCCTAGACATAACCCTAACCCTAGCCCTAAGCCTAACCCTAGACTGAGGCAGAAATCGGGCATTGGGCTGTGGTGAGTTCCGAGCAGAATGACAAAGAGGGAGAGGGGATTTGGATGTGCTACGCTCAACTTGGCCTGCCTTTTGCATGGTGAGTATCCCTGGAGCTCCTGGCTTTGTGGTTTTGTGAACCCTAACCCTAGGCATAACCCTAACCCTAGCCCTAAGCCTAACCCTAGACTGAGGCAGAAATCGGGCATTGGGCTGTGGGGAGTTCCGAGCAGAATGAAGAAGAGGGAGCAAGGATTTGGATGTGCTACGCTCAACTTGGCCTGCCTTTTGCATGGGGAGTATCCCTGGAGCTCCTGGCTTTGTGGTTTTGTGAATCCTAACCCTAGGCATAACCCTAACCCTAGCCCTAAGCCTAACCCTAGACTGAGGCAGTAATCGGGCATTGGGCTGTGGTGAGTTCCGAGCAGAATGACGAAGAGGGAGCAAGGATTTGGATGTGCTACGCTCAACCTGGCCTGCCTTTTGCATGTTGAGTATCCCTGGAGCTCCTGGCTTTGTGGTTTTGTGAACCCTAACCCTAGGCATAACCCTAACCCTAGCCCTAAGCCTAACCCTAGACTGAGGCAGTAATCGGGCATTGGGCTGTGGTGAGTTCCGAGCAGAATGACAAAGAGGGAGCAAGGATTTGGATGTGCTACGCTCAACTTGGCCTGCCTTTTGCATGGTGAGTATCCCTGGAGCTCCTGGCTTTGTGGTTTTGTGAACCCTAACCCTAGGCATAACCCTAACCCTAGCCCTAAGCCTAACCCTAGACTGAGGCAGTAATCGGGCATTGGGCTGTGGTGAGTTCCGAGCAGAATGACGAAGAGGGAGCAAGGATTTGGACGTGCTACGCTCAACTTGGCCTGCCTTTTGCATGTTGAGTATCCCTGGAGCTCCTGGCTTTGTGGTTTTGTGAACCCTAACCCTAGGCATAACCCTAACCCTAGCCCTAAGCCTAACCCTAGACTGAGGCAGTAATCGGGCATTGGGCTGTGGTGAGTTCCGAGCAGAATGACAAAGAGGGAGCAAGGATTTGGATGTGCTACGCTCAACTTGGCCTGCCTTTTGCATGGGGAGTATCCCTGGAGCTCCTGGCTTTGTGGTTTTGTGAACCCTAACCCTAGGCATAACCCTAACCCTAGCCCTAAGCCTAACCCTAGACTGAGGCAGTAATCGGGCATTGGGCTGTGGTGAGTTCCGAGCAGAATGACAAAGAGGGAGCAACGATTTGGATGTGCTACGCTCAACTTGGCCTGCCTTTTGCATGGGGAGTATCCCTGGATCTCCTGGCTTTGTGGTTTTGTGAACCCTAACCCTAGGCATAACCCTAACCCTAGCCCTAAGCCTAACCCTAGACTGAGGCAGTAATCGGGCATTGGGCTGTGGTGAGTTCCGAGCAGAATGACGAAGAGGGAGCAAGGATTTGGATGTGCTGTGCTTAACTTGGCCTGCCTTTTGCATGGTGTGTATCCCTGGAGCTCCTGGCTTTGTGGTTTTGTGAACCCTAACCCTAGGCATAACCCTAACCCTAGGCATAACCCTAACCCTAGCCCTAAGCCTAACCCTAGACTGAGGCAGAAATCGGGCATTGGGCTGTGGTGAGTTCCGAGCAGAATGACGAAGAGGGAGCAAGGATTTGGATGTGCTACGCTCAACTTGGCCTGCCTTTTGCATGGGGAGTATCCCTGGAGCTCCTGGCTTTGTGGTTTTGTGAACCCTAACCCTAGGCATAACCCTAACCCTAGCCCTAAGCCTAACCCTAGACTGAGGCAGAAATCGGGCATTGGGCTGTGGGGAGTTCCGAGCAGAATGAAGAAGAGGGAGCAAGGATTTGGATGTGCTACGCTCAACTTGGCCTGCCTTTTGCATGCTTAGTGTGCCTGGGTCCCCTGGCTTTGTGGTTTTCTCAATCCTAACCCTAGTCAAAACCCTAACCCTAACCCTACCCCTAACCCTAACCCCTAACCCTAACCCGAGCCCCTAACCCTAACCCTTGCAGAAAGAAGAAGAGGGAGCAAGGTTTTGGATGTGCCGTGCTTAACTTGGCCTGCCTTTCGCATGATCAGTGTCCCTGGAGCTCCTGGCTTTGTGGTTTTGTGAACCCTAACCCTAGGCATAACCCTAACCCTAGCCCTAAGCCTAACCCTAGACTGAGGCAGTAATCGGGCATTGGGCTGTGGTGAGTTCCGAGCAGAATGACAAAGAGGGAGCAAGGATTTGGATGTGCTACGCTCAACTTGGCCTGCCTTTTGCATGGGGAGTATCCCTGGAGCTCCTGGCTTTGTGGTTTTCTGAACCCTAACCCTAGGCATAACCCTAACCCTAGCCCTAAGCCTAACCCTAGACTGAGCCAGTAATCGGGCATTGGGCTGTGGGGAGTTCCGAGGAGAATGACAAAGAGGGAGAGGGGATTTGGATGTGCTACGCTCAACATGGCCTGCCTTTTGCATGGTGAGTATCTCTGGAGCTCCTGGCTTTGTGGTTTTGTGAACCCTAACCCTAGGCATAACCCTAACCCTAGCCCTAAGCCTAACCCTAGACTGAGGCAGATATCGGGCATTGGGCTGTGGTGAGTTCCGAGCAGAATGACAAAGAGGGAGCAAGGATTTGGATGTGCTACGCTCAACTTGGCCTGCCTTTTGCATGGGGAGTATCCCTGGAGCTCCTGGCTTTGTGGTTTTCTGAACCCTAACCCTAGGCATAACCCTAACCCTAGCCCTAAGCCTAACAATAGACTGAGGCAGATATCGGGCATTGGGCCGTGGTGAGTTCCGAGCAGAATGACAAAGAGGGAGCAACGATTTGGATGTGCTACACTCAACTTGGCCTGCCTTTTGCATGGGGAGTATCCCTGGAGTTCCTGGCTTTGTGGTTTTGTGAACCCTAACCCTAGACATAACCCTAACCCTAGCCCTAAGCCTAACCCTAGACTGAGGCAGAAATCGGGCATTGGGCTGTGGTGAGTTCCGAGCAGAATGACAAAGAGGGAGAGGGGATTTGGATGTGCTACGCTCAACTTGGCCTGCCTTTTGCATGGTGAGTATCCCTGGAGCTCCTGGCTTTGTGGTTTTGTGAACCCTAACCCTAGGCATAACCCTAACCCTAGCCCTAAGCCTAACCCTAGACTGAGGCAGAAATCGGGCATTGGGCTGTGGGGAGTTCCGAGCAGAATGACGAAGAGGGAGCAAGGATTTGGATGTGCTACGCTCAACTTGGCCTGCCTTTTGCATGGGGAGTATCCCTGGAGCTCCTGGCTTTGTGGTTTTGTGAATCCTAACCCTAGGCATAACCCTAACCCTAGCCCTAAGCCTAACCCTAGACTGAGCCAGTAATCGGGCATTGGGCTGTGGTGAGTTCCGAGCAGAATGACGAAGAGGGAGCAAGGATTTGGATGTGCTACGCTCAACTTGGCCTGCCTTTTGCATGTTGAGTATCCCTGGAGCTCCTGGCTTTGTGGTTTTGTGAACCCTAACCCTAGGCATAACCCTAACCCTAGCCCTAAGCCTAACCCTAGACTGAGGCAGTAATCGGGCATTGGGCTGTGGTGAGTTCCGAGCAGAATGACGAAGAGGGAGCAAGGATTTGGATGTGCTACGCTCAACTTGGCCTGCCTTTTGCATGGGGAGTATCCCTGGAGCTCCTGGCTTTGTGGTTTTCTGAACCCTAACCCTAGGCATAACCCTAACCCTAGCCCTAAGCCTAACCCTAGACTGAGGCAGAAATCGGGCATTGGGCTGTGGTGAGTTCCGAGCAGAATGACGAAGAGGGAGCAAGGATTTGGATGTGCTACTCTCAACTTGGCCTGCCTTTTGCATGGGGAGTATCCCTGGAGCTCCTGGCTTTGTGGTTTTCTGAACCCTAACCCTCGGCATAACCCTAACCCTAGCCCTAAGCCTAACCCTAGACTGAGGCAGAAATCGGGCATTGGGCTGTGGTGAGTTCCGAGCAGAATGACAAAGAGGGAGCAAGGATTTGGATGTGCTACGCTCAACTTGGCCTGCCTTTTGCATGGTGAGTATCCCTGGAGCTCCTGGCTTTGTGGTTTTGTGAACCCTAACCCTAGGCATAACCCTAACCCTAGCCCTAAGCCTAACCCTAGACTGAGCCAGTAATCGGGCATTGGGCTGTGGTGAGTTCCGAGCAGAATGACAAAGAGGGAGCAAGGATTTGGATGTGCTACGCTCAACTTGGCCTGCCTTTTGCATGGTGAGTATCCCTGGAGCTCCTGGCTTTGTGGTTTTGTGAACCCTAACCCTAGGCATAACCCTAACCCTAGGCATAACCCTAACCCTAGGCATAACCCTAACCCTAGCCCTAAGCCTAACCCTAGACTGAGGCAGAAATCGGGCATTGGGCTGTGGTGAGTTCCGAGCAGAATGACGAAGAGGGAGCAAGGATTTGGATGTGCTGTGCTTAACTTGGCCTGCCTTTTGCATGGTGTGTATCCCTGGAGCTCCTGGCTTTGTGGTTTTGTGAACCCTAACCCTAGGCATAACCCTAACCCTAGCCCTAAGCCTAACCCTAGACTGAGGCAGAAATCGGGCATTGGGCTGTGGTGAGTTCCGAGCAGAATGACGAAGAGGGAGCAAGGATTTGGATGTGCTACGCTCAACTTGGCCTGCCTTTTGCATGGGGAGTATCCCTGGAGCTCCTGGCTTTGTGGTTTTCTGAAACCTAACCCTAGGCATAACCCTAACCCTAGCCCTAAGCCTAACCCTAGACTGAGGCAGAAATCGGGCATTGGGCTGTGGTGAGTTCCGAGCAGAATGACGAAGAGGGAGAGGGGATTTGGATGTGCTACGCTCAACTTGGCCTGCCTTTTGCATGCTTAGTGTGCCTGGGTCCCCTGGCTTTGTGATTTTCTCAATCCTAACCCTAGTCAAAACCCTAACCCTAACCCTACCCCTAACCCTAACCCCTAACCCTAACACGAGCCCCTAACCCTAACACTTGCAGAAAGAAGAAGAGGGAGCAAGGTTTTGGATGTGCCGTGCTTAACTTGGCCTGCCTTTCGCATGATCAGTGTCCCTGGAGCTCCTGGCTTTGTGGTTTTGTGAACCCTAACCCTAGGCATAACCCTAACCCTAGCCCTAAGCCTAACCCTAGACTGAGGCAGTAATCGGGCATTGGGCTGTGGTGAGTTCCGAGCAGAATGACAAAGAGGGAGCAAGGATTTGGATGTGCTACGCTCAACTTGGCCTGCCTTTTGCATGGGGAGTATCCCTGGAGCTCCTGGCTTTGTGGTTTTCTGAACCCTAACCCTAGGCATAACCCTAACCCTAGCCCTAAGCCTAACCCTAGACTGAGCCAGTAATCGGGCATTGGGCTGTGGGGAGTTCCGAGCAGAATGACGAAGAGGGAGAGGGGATTTGGATGTGCTACGCTCAACTTGGCCTGCCTTTTGCATGGGGAGTATCCCTGGATCTCCTGGCTTTGTGGTTTTGTGAACCCTAACCCTAGGCATAACCCTAACCCTAGCCCTAAGCCTAACCCTAGACTGAGGCAGTAATCGGGCATTGGGCTGTGGGGAGTTCCGAGCAGAATGACAAAGAGGGAGCAAGGATTTGGATGTGCTACGCTCAACTTGGCCTGCCTTTTGCATGGTGAGTATCCCTGGAGCTCCTGGCTTTGTGGTTTTGTGAACCCTAACCCTAGGCATAACCCTAACCCTAGGCATAACCCTAACCCTAGGCATAACCCTAACCCTAGCCCTAAGCCTAACCCTAGACTGAGGCAGAAATCGGGCATTGGGCTGTGGTGAGTTCCGAGCAGAATGACGAAGAGGGAGCAAGGATTTGGATGTGCTGTGCTTAACTTGGCCTGCCTTTTGCATGGTGTGTATCCCTGGAGCTCCTGGCTTTGTGGTTTTGTGAACCCTAACCCTAGGCATAACCCTAACCCTAGGCATAACCCTAACCCTAGCCCTAAGCCTAACCCTAGACTGAGGCAGAAATCGGGCATTGGGCTGTGGTGAGTTCCGAGCAGAATGACGAAGAGGGAGCAAGGATTTGGATGTGCTACGCTCAACTTGGCCTGCCTTTTGCATGGGGAGTATCCCTGGAGCTCCTGGCTTTGTGGTTTTCTGAAGCCTAACCCTAGGCATAACCCTAACCCTAGCCCTAAGCCTAACCCTAGACTGAGGCAGAAATCGGGCATTGGGCTGTGGGGAGTTCCGAGCAGAATGAAGAAGAGGGAGCAAGGATTTGGATGTGCTACGCTCAACTTGGCCTGCCTTTTGCATGCTTAGTGTGCCTGGGTCCCCTGGCTTTGTGGTTTTCTCAATCCTAACCCTAGTCAAAACCCTAACCCTAACCCTACCCCTAACCCTAACCCCTAACCCTAACCCGAGCCCCTAACCCTAACCCTTGCAGAAAGAAGAAGAGGGAGCAAGGTTTTGGATGTGCCGTGCTTAACTTGGCCTGCCTTTCGCATGATCAGTGTCCCTGGAGCTCCTGGCTTTGTGGTTTTGTGAACCCTAACCCTAGGCATAACCCTAACCCTAGCCCTAAGCCTAACCCTAGACTGAGGCAGTAATCGGGCATTGGGCTGTGGTGAGTTCCGAGCAGAATGACAAAGAGGGAGCAAGGATTTGGATGTGCTACGCTCAACTTGGCCTGCCTTTTGCATGGGGAGTATCCCTGGAGCTCCTGGCTTTGTGGTTTTCTGAACCCTAACCCTAGGCATAACCCTAACCCTAGCCCTAAGCCTAACCCTAGACTGAGGCAGAAATCGGGCATTGGGCTGTGGTGAGTTCCGAGCAGAATGACAAAGAGGGAGAGGGGATTTGGATGTGCTACGCTCAACTTGGCCTGCCTTTTGCATGGGGAGTATCTCTGGAGCTCCTGGCTTTGTGGTTTTGTGAACCCTAACCCTAGGCATAACCCTAACCCTAGCCCTAAGCCTAACCCTAGACTGAGGCAGATATCGGGCATTGGGCTGTGGTGAGTTCGGAGCAGAATGACAAAGAGGGAGCAAGGATTTGGATGTGCTACGCTCAACTTGGCCTGCCTTTTGCATGGGGAGTATCCCTGGAGCTCCTGGCTTTGTGGTTTTGTGAACCCTAACCCTAGGCATAACCCTAACCCTAGCCCTAAGCCTAACAATAGACTGAGGCAGATATCGGGCATTGGGCCGTGGTGAGTTCCGAGCAGAATGACAAAGAGGGAGCAACGATTTGGATGTGCTACACTCAACTTGGCCTGCCTTTTGCATGGGGAGTATCCCTGGAGTTCCTGGCTTTGTGGTTTTGTGAACCCTAACCCTAGACATAACCCTAACCCTAGCCCTAAGCCTAACCCTAGACTGAGGCAGAAATCGGGCATTGGGCTGTGGTGAGTTCCGAGCAGAATGACAAAGAGGGAGAGGGGATTTGGATGTGCTACGCTCAACTTGGCCTGCCTTTTGCATGGTGAGTATCCCTGGAGCTCCTGGCTTTGTGGTTTTGTGAACCCTAACCCTAGGCATAACCCTAACCCTAGCCCTAAGCCTAACCCTAGACTGAGGCAGAAATCGGGCATTGGGCTGTGGGGAGTTCCGAGCAGAATGAAGAAGAGGGAGCAAGGATTTGGATGTGCTACGCTCAACTTGGCCTGCCTTTTGCATGGTGAGTATCCCTGGAGCTCCTGGCTTTGTGGTTTTGTGAATCCTAACCCTAGGCATAACCCTAACCCTAGCCCTAAGCCTAACCCTAGACTGAGGCAGTAATCGGGCATTGGGCTGTGGTGAGTTCCGAGCAGAATGACGAAGAGGGAGCAAGGATTTGGATGTGCTACGCTCAACTTGGCCTGCCTTTTGCATGTTGAGTATCCCTGGAGCTCCTGGCTTTGTGGTTTTGTGAACCCTAACCCTAGGCATAACCCTAACCCTAGCCCTAAGCCTAACCCTAGACTGAGGCAGTAATCGGGCATTGGGCTGTGGTGAGTTCCGAGCAGAATGACGAAGAGGGAGCAAGGATTTGGATGTGCTACGCTCAACTTGGTCTGCCTTTTGCATGGGGAGTATCCCTGGAGCTCCTGGCTTTGTGGTTTTCTGAACCCTAACCCTAGGCATAACCCTAACCCTAGCCCTAAGCCTAACCCTAGACTGAGGCAGAAATCGGGCATTGGGCTGTGGTGAGTTCCGAGCAGAATGACGAAGAGGGAGCAAGGATTTGGATGTGCTACTCTCAACTTGGCCTGCCTTTTGCATGGGGAGTATCTCTGGAGCTCCTGGCTTTGTGGTTTTCTGAACCCTAACCCTCGGCATAACCCTAACCCTAGCCCTAAGCCTAACCCTAGACTGAGGCAGAAATCGGGCATTGGGCTGTGGTGAGTTCCGAGCAGAATGACAAAGAGGGAGCAAGGATTTGGATGTGCTACGCTCAACTTGGCCTGCCTTTTGCATGGTGAGTATCCCTGGAGCTCCTGGCTTTGTGGTTTTGTGAACCCTAACCCTAGGCATAACCCTAACCCTAGCCCTAAGCCTAACCCTAGACTGAGGCAGTAATCGGGCATTGGGCTGTGGTGAGTTCCGAGCAGAATGACGAAGAGGGAGCAAGGATTTGGACGTGCTACGCTCAACTTGGCCTGCCTTTTGCATGTTGAGTATCCCTGGAGCTCCTGGCTTTGTGGTTTTCTGAACCCTAACCCTAGGCATAACCCTAACCCTAGCCCTAAGCCTAACCCTAGACTGAGGCAGTAATCGGGCATTGGGCTGTGGTGAGTTCCGAGCAGAATGACGAAGAGGGAGCAAGGATTTGGATGTGCTACGCTCAACTTGGCCTGCCTTTTGCATGGGGAGTATCCCTGGAGCTCCTGGCTTTGTGGTTTTGTGAACCCTAACCCTAGGCATAACCCTAACCCTAGCCCTAAGCCTAACCCTAGACTGAGGCAGAAATCGGGCATTGGGCTGTGGTGAGTTCCGAGCAGAATGACAAAGAGGGAGCAACGATTTGGATGTGCTACGCTCAACTTGGCCTGCCTTTTGCATGGGGAGTATCCCTGGATCTCCTGGCTTTGTGGTTTTGTGAACCCTAACCCTAGGCATAACCCTAACCCTAGCCCTAAGCCTAACCCTAGACTGAGGCAGTAATCGGGCATTGGGCTGTGGTGAGTTCCGAGCAGAATGACAAAGAGGGAGCAAGGATTTGGATGTGCTACGCTCAACTTGGCCTGCCTTTTGCATGGTGAGTATCCCTGGAGCTCCTGGCTTTGTGGTTTTGTGAACCCTAACCCTAGGCATAACCCTAACCCTAGGCATAACCCTAACCCTAGGCATAACCCTAACCCTAGCCCTAAGCCTAACCCTAGACTGAGGCAGAAATCGGGCATTGGGCTGTGGTGAGTTCCGAGCAGAATGACGAAGAGGGAGCAAGGATTTGGATGTGCTGTGCTTAACTTGGCCTGCCTTTTGCATGGTGTGTATCCCTGGAGCTCCTGGCTTTGTGGTTTTCTGAACCCTAACCCTAGGCATAACCCTAACCCTAGCCCTAAGCCTAACCCTAGACTGAGGCAGAAATCGGGCATTGGGCTGTGGTGAGTTCCGAGCAGAATGACGAAGAGGGAGCAAGGATTTGGATGTGCTACGCTCAACTTGGCCTGCCTTTTGCATGGGGAGTATCCCTGGAGCTCCTGGCTTTGTGGTTTTCTGAAACCTAACCCTAGGCATAACCCTAACCCTAGCCCTAAGCCTAACCCTAGACTGAGGCAGAAATCGGGCATTGGGCTGTGGTGAGTTCCGAGCAGAATGACGAAGAGGGAGAGGGGATTTGGATGTGCTACTCTCAACTTGGCCTGCCTTTTGCATGCTTAGTGTGCCTGGGTCCCCTGGCTTTGTGATTTTCTCAATCCTAACCCTAGTCAAAACCCTAACCCTAACCCTACCCCTAACCCTAACCCCTAACCCTAACCCGAGCCCCTAACCCTAACCCTTGCAGAAAGAAGAAGAGGGAGCAAGGTTTTGGATGTGCCGTGCTTAACTTGGCCTGCCTTTCGCATGATCAGTGTCCCTGGAGCTCCTGGCTTTGTGGTTTTGTGAACCCTAACCCTAGGCATAACCCTAACCCTAGCCCTAAGCCTAACCCTAGACTGAGGCAGTAATCGGGCATTGGGCTGTGGTGAGTTCCGAGCAGAATGACAAAGAGGGAGCAAGGATTTGGATGTGCTACGCTCAACTTGGCCTGCCTTTTGCATGGGGAGTATCCCTGGAGCTCCTGGCTTTGTGGTTTTCTGAACCCTAACCCTAGGCATAACCCTAACCCTAGCCCTAAGCCTAACCCTAGACTGAGGCAGAAATCGGGCATTGGGCTGTGGTGAGTTCCGAGCAGAATGACAAAGAGGGAGAGGGGATTTGGATGTGCTACGCTCAACTTGGCCTGCCTTTTGCATGGGGAGTATCTCTGGAGCTCCTGGCTTTGTGGTTTTGTGAACCCTAACCCTAGGCATAACCCTAACCCTAGCCCTAAGCCTAACCCTAGACTGAGGCAGATATCGGGCATTGGGCTGTGGTGAGTTCGGAGCAGAATGACAAAGAGGGAGCAAGGATTTGGATGTGCTACGCTCAACTTGGCCTGCCTTTTGCATGGGGAGTATCCCTGGAGCTCCTGGCTTTGTGGTTTTGTGAACCCTAACCCTAGGCATAACCCTAACCCTAGCCCTAAGCCTAACAATAGACTGAGGCAGATATCGGGCATTGGGCCGTGGTGAGTTCCGAGCAGAATGACAAAGAGGGAGCAACGATTTGGATGTGCTACACTCAACTTGGCCTGCCTTTTGCATGGGGAGTATCCCTGGAGTTCCTGGCTTTGTGGTTTTGTGAACCCTAACCCTAGACATAACCCTAACCCTAGCCCTAAGCCTAACCCTAGACTGAGGCAGAAATCGGGCATTGGGCTGTGGTGAGTTCCGAGCAGAATGACAAAGAGGGAGAGGGGATTTGGATGTGCTACGCTCAACTTGGCCTGCCTTTTGCATGGTGAGTATCCCTGGAGCTCCTGGCTTTGTGGTTTTGTGAACCCTAACCCTAGGCATAACCCTAACCCTAGCCCTAAGCCTAACCCTAGACTGAGGCAGAAATCGGGCATTGGGCTGTGGGGAGTTCCGAGCAGAATGAAGAAGAGGGAGCAAGGATTTGGATGTGCTACGCTCAACTTGGCCTGCCTTTTGCATGGTGAGTATCCCTGGAGCTCCTGGCTTTGTGGTTTTGTGAATCCTAACCCTAGGCATAACCCTAACCCTAGCCCTAAGCCTAACCCTAGACTGAGGCAGTAATCGGGCATTGGGCTGTGGTGAGTTCCGAGCAGAATGACGAAGAGGGAGCAAGGATTTGGATGTGCTACGCTCAACTTGGCCTGCCTTTTGCATGTTGAGTATCCCTGGAGCTCCTGGCTTTGTGGTTTTGTGAACCCTAACCCTAGGCATAACCCTAACCCTAGCCCTAAGCCTAACCCTAGACTGAGGCAGTAATCGGGCATTGGGCTGTGGTGAGTTCCGAGCAGAATGACGAAGAGGGAGCAAGGATTTGGATGTGCTACGCTCAACTTGGTCTGCCTTTTGCATGGGGAGTATCCCTGGAGCTCCTGGCTTTGTGGTTTTCTGAACCCTAACCCTAGGCATAACCCTAACCCTAGCCCTAAGCCTAACCCTAGACTGAGGCAGAAATCGGGCATTGGGCTGTGGTGAGTTCCGAGCAGAATGACGAAGAGGGAGCAAGGATTTGGATGTGCTACTCTCAACTTGGCCTGCCTTTTGCATGGGGAGTATCTCTGGAGCTCCTGGCTTTGTGGTTTTCTGAACCCTAACCCTCGGCATAACCCTAACCCTAGCCCTAAGCCTAACCCTAGACTGAGGCAGAAATCGGGCATTGGGCTGTGGTGAGTTCCGAGCAGAATGACAAAGAGGGAGCAAGGATTTGGATGTGCTACGCTCAACTTGGCCTGCCTTTTGCATGGTGAGTATCCCTGGAGCTCCTGGCTTTGTGGTTTTGTGAACCCTAACCCTAGGCATAACCCTAACCCTAGCCCTAAGCCTAACCCTAGACTGAGGCAGTAATCGGGCATTGGGCTGTGGTGAGTTCCGAGCAGAATGACGAAGAGGGAGCAAGGATTTGGACGTGCTACGCTCAACTTGGCCTGCCTTTTGCATGTTGAGTATCCCTGGAGCTCCTGGCTTTGTGGTTTTCTGAACCCTAACCCTAGGCATAACCCTAACCCTAGCCCTAAGCCTAACCCTAGACTGAGGCAGTAATCGGGCATTGGGCTGTGGTGAGTTCCGAGCAGAATGACGAAGAGGGAGCAAGGATTTGGATGTGCTACGCTCAACTTGGCCTGCCTTTTGCATGGGGAGTATCCCTGGAGCTCCTGGCTTTGTGGTTTTGTGAACCCTAACCCTAGGCATAACCCTAACCCTAGCCCTAAGCCTAACCCTAGACTGAGGCAGAAATCGGGCATTGGGCTGTGGTGAGTTCCGAGCAGAATGACAAAGAGGGAGCAACGATTTGGATGTGCTACGCTCAACTTGGCCTGCCTTTTGCATGGGGAGTATCCCTGGATCTCCTGGCTTTGTGGTTTTGTGAACCCTAACCCTAGGCATAACCCTAACCCTAGCCCTAAGCCTAACCCTAGACTGAGGCAGTAATCGGGCATTGGGCTGTGGTGAGTTCCGAGCAGAATGACAAAGAGGGAGCAAGGATTTGGATGTGCTACGCTCAACTTGGCCTGCCTTTTGCATGGTGAGTATCCCTGGAGCTCCTGGCTTTGTGGTTTTGTGAACCCTAACCCTAGGCATAACCCTAACCCTAGGCATAACCCTAACCCTAGGCATAACCCTAACCCTAGCCCTAAGCCTAACCCTAGACTGAGGCAGAAATCGGGCATTGGGCTGTGGTGAGTTCCGAGCAGAATGACGAAGAGGGAGCAAGGATTTGGATGTGCTGTGCTTAACTTGGCCTGCCTTTTGCATGGTGTGTATCCCTGGAGCTCCTGGCTTTGTGGTTTTCTGAACCCTAACCCTAGGCATAACCCTAACCCTAGCCCTAAGCCTAACCCTAGACTGAGGCAGAAATCGGGCATTGGGCTGTGGTGAGTTCCGAGCAGAATGACGAAGAGGGAGCAAGGATTTGGATGTGCTACGCTCAACTTGGCCTGCCTTTTGCATGGGGAGTATCCCTGGAGCTCCTGGCTTTGTGGTTTTCTGAAACCTAACCCTAGGCATAACCCTAACCCTAGCCCTAAGCCTAACCCTAGACTGAGGCAGAAATCGGGCATTGGGCTGTGGTGAGTTCCGAGCAGAATGACGAAGAGGGAGAGGGGATTTGGATGTGCTACTCTCAACTTGGCCTGCCTTTTGCATGCTTAGTGTGCCTGGGTCCCCTGGCTTTGTGATTTTCTCAATCCTAACCCTAGTCAAAACCCTAACCCTAACCCTACCCCTAACCCTAACCCCTAACCCTAACACGAGCCCCTAACCCTAACCCTTGCAGAAAGAAGAAGAGGGAGCAAGGTTTTGGATGTGCCGTGCTTAACTTGGCCTGCCTTTCGCATGATCAGTGTCCCTGGAGCTCCTGGCTTTGTGGTTTTGTGAACCCTAACCCTAGGCATAACCCTAACCCTAGCCCTAAGCCTAACCCTAGACTGAGGCAGTAATCGGGCATTGGGCTGTGGTGAGTTCCGAGCAGAATGACAAAGAGGGAGCAAGGATTTGGATGTGCTACGCTCAACTTGGCCTGCCTTTTGCATGGGGAGTATCCCTGGAGCTCCTGGCTTTGTGGTTTTCTGAACCCTAACCCTAGGCATAACCCTAACCCTAGCCCTAAGCCTAACCCTAGACTGAGCCAGTAATCGGGCATTGGGCTGTGGGGAGTTCCGAGCAGAATGACGAAGAGGGAGAGGGGATTTGGATGTGCTACGCTCAACTTGGCCTGCCTTTTGCATGGGGAGTATCCCTGGATCTCCTGGCTTTGTGGTTTTGTGAACCCTAACCCTAGGCATAACCCTAACCCTAGCCCTAAGCCTAACCCTAGACTGAGGCAGTAATCGGGCATTGGGCTGTGGTGAGTTCCGAGCAGAATGACAAAGAGGGAGAGGGGATTTGGATGTGCTACGCTCAACTTGGCCTGCCTTTTGCATGGTGAGTATCCCTGGAGCTCCTGGCTTTGTGGTTTTGTGAACCCTAACCCTAGGCATAACCCTAACCCTAGGCATAACCCTAACCCTAGGCATAACCCTAACCCTAGCCCTAAGCCTAACCCTAGACTGAGGCAGAAATCGGGCATTGGGCTGTGGTGAGTTCCGAGCAGAATGACGAAGAGGGAGCAAGGATTTGGATGTGCTGTGCTTAACTTGGCCTGCCTTTTGCATGGTGTGTATCCCTGGAGCTCCTGGCTTTGTGGTTTTGTGAACCCTAACCCTAGGCATAACCCTAACCCTAGGCATAACCCTAACCCTAGCCCTAAGCCTAACCCTAGACTGAGGCAGAAATCGGGCATTGGGCTGTGGTGAGTTCCGAGCAGAATGACGAAGAGGGAGCAAGGATTTGGATGTGCTACGCTCAACTTGGCCTGCCTTTTGCATGGGGAGTATCCCTGGAGCTCCTGGCTTTGTGGTTTTGTGAACCCTAACCCTAGGCATAACCCTAACCCTAGCCCTAAGCCTAACCCTAGACTGAGGCAGAAATCGGGCATTGGGCTGTGGGGAGTTCCGAGCAGAATGAAGAAGAGGGAGCAAGGATTTGGATGTGCTACGCTCAACTTGGCCTGCCTTTTGCATGCTTAGTGTGCCTGGGTCCCCTGGCTTTGTGGTTTTCTCAATCCTAACCCTAGTCAAAACCCTAACCCTAACCCTACCCCTAACCCTAACCCCTAACCCTAACCCGAGCCCCTAACCCTAACCCTTGCAGAAAGAAGAAGAGGGAGCAAGGTTTTGGATGTGCCGTGCTTAACTTGGCCTGCCTTTCGCATGATCAGTGTCCCCGGAGCTCCTGGCTTTGTGGTTTTGTGAACCCTAACCCTAGGCATAACCCTAACCCTAGCCCTAAGCCTAACCCTAGACTGAGGCAGTAATCGGGCATTGGGCTGTGGTGAGTTCCGAGCAGAATGACAAAGAGGGAGCAAGGATTTGGATGTGCTACGCTCAACTTGGCCTGCCTTTTGCATGGGGAGTATCCCTGGAGCTCCTGTCTTTGTGGTTTTCTGAACCCTAACCCTAGGCATAACCCTAACCCTAGCCCTAAGCCTAACCCTAGACTGAGGCAGAAATCGGGCATTGGGCTGTGGGGAGTTCCGAGGAGAATGACAAAGAGGGAGAGGGGATTTGGATGTGCTACGCTCAACTTGGCCTGCCTTTTGCATGGGGAGTATCTCTGGAGCTCCTGGCTTTGTGGTTTTGTGAACCCTAGCCCTAGGCATAACCCTAACCCTAGCCCTAAGCCTAACCCTAGACTGAGGCAGATATCGGGCATTGGGCTGTGGTGAGTTCGGAGCAGAATGACAAAGAGGGAGCAAGGATTTGGATGTGCTACGCTCAACTTGGCCTGCCTTTTGCATGGGGAGTATCCCTGGAGCTCCTGGCTTTGTGGTTTTCTGAACCCTAACCCTAGGCATAACCCTAACCCTAGCCCTAAGCCTAACAATAGACTGAGGCAGATATCGGGCATTGGGCCGTGGTGAGTTCCGAGCAGAATGACAAAGAGGGAGCAACGATTTGGATGTGCTACACTCAACTTGGCCTGCCTTTTGCATGGGGAGTATCCCTGGAGTTCCTGGCTTTGTGGTTTTGTGAACCCTAACCCTAGACATAACCCTAACCCTAGCCCTAAGCCTAACCCTAGACTGAGGCAGAAATCGGGCATTGGGCTGTGGTGAGTTCCGAGCAGAATGACAAAGAGGGAGAGGGGATTTGGATGTGCTACGCTCAACTTGGCCTGCCTTTTGCATGGTGAGTATCCCTGGAGCTCCTGGCTTTGTGGTTTTGTGAACCCTAACCCTAGGCATAACCCTAACCCTAGCCCTAAGCCTAACCCTAGACTGAGGCAGAAATCGGGCATTGGGCTGTGGGGAGTTCCGAGCAGAATGAAGAAGAGGGAGCAAGGATTTGGATGTGCTACGCTCAACTTGGCCTGCCTTTTGCATGGGGAGTATCCCTGGAGCTCCTGGCTTTGTGGTTTTGTGAATCCTAACCCTAGGCATAACCCTAACCCTAGCCCTAAGCCTAACCCTAGACTGAGGCAGTAATCGGGCATTGGGCTGTGGTGAGTTCCGAGCAGAATGACGAAGAGGGAGCAAGGATTTGGATGTGCTACGCTCAACTTGGCCTGCCTTTTGCATGGGGAGTATCCCTGGAGCTCCTGGCTTTGTGGTTTTCTGAACCCTAACCCTAGGCATAACCCTAACCCTAGCCCTAAGCCTAACCCTAGACTGAGGCAGAAATCGGGCATTGGGCTGTGGTGAGTTCCGAGCAGAATGACGAAGAGGGAGCAAGGATTTGGATGTGCTACTCTCAACTTGGCCTGCCTTTTGCATGGGGAGTATCCCTGGAGCTCCTGGCTTTGTGGTTTTCTGAACCCTAACCCTCGGCATAACCCTAACCCTAGCCCTAAGCCTAACCCTAGACTGAGGCAGAAATCGGGCATTGGGCTGTGTTGACTTCCGAGCAGAATGACAAAGAGGGAGCAAGGATTTGGATGTGCTACGCTCAACTTGGCCTGCCTTTTGCATGGTGAGTATCCCTGGAGCTCCTGGCTTTGTGGTTTTGTGAACCCTAACCCTAGGCATAACCCTAACCCTAGCCCTAAGCCTAACCCTAGACTGAGGCAGTAATCGGGCATTGGGCTGTGGTGAGTTCCGAGCAGAATGACGAAGAGGGAGCAAGGATTTGGATGTGCTACGCTCAACTTGGCCTGCCTTTTGCATGTTGAGTATCCCTGGAGCTCCTGGCTTTGTGGTTTTCTGAACCCTAACCCTAGGCATAACCCTAACCCTAGCCCTAAGCCTAACCCTAGCCCTAAGCCTAACCCTAGACTGAGGCAGAAATCGGGCATTGGGCTGTGGTGAGTTCCGAGCAGAATGACGAAGAGGGAGCAAGGATTTGGATGTGCTGTGCTTAACTTGGCCTTCCTTTTGCATGGTGTGTATCCCTGGAGCTCCTGGCTTTGTGGTTTTGTGAACCCTAACCCTAGGCATAACCCTAACCCTAGCCCTAAGCCTAACCCTAGACTGAGGCAGAAATCGGGCATTGGGCTGTGGTGAGTTCCGAGCAGAATGACGAAGAGGGAGCAAGGATTTGGATGTGCTACGCTCAACTTGGCCTGCCTTTTGCATGGGGAGTATCCCTGGAGCTCCTGGCTTTGTGGTTTTCTGAAACCTAACCCTAGGCATAACCCTAACCCTAGCCCTAAGCCTAACCCTAGACTGAGGCAGAAATCGGGCATTGGGCTGTGGTGAGTTCCGAGCAGAATGACGAAGACGGAGAGGGGATTTGGATGTGCTACGCTCAACTTGGCCTGCCTTTTGCATGCTTAGTGTGCCTGGGTCCCCTGGCTTTGTGATTTTCTCAATCCTAACCCTAGTCAAAACCCTAACCCTAACCCTACCCCTAACCCTAACCCCTAACCCTAACACGAGCCCCTAACCCTAACCCTTGCAGAAAGAAGAAGAGGGAGCAAGGTTTTGGATGTGCCGTGCTTAACTTGGCCTGCCTTTCGCATGATCAGTGTCCCTGGAGCTCCTGGCTTTGTGGTTTTGTGAACCCTAACCCTAGGCATAACCCTAACCCTAGCCCTAAGCCTAACCCTAGACTGAGGCAGAAATCGGGCATTGGGCTGTGGGGAGTTCCGAGCAGAATGACAAAGAGGGAGCAAGGATTTGGATGTGCTACGCTCAACTTGGCCTGCCTTTTGCATGGGGAGTATCCCTGGAGCTCCTGGCTTTGTGGTTTTGTGAATCCTAACCCTAGGCATAACCCTAACCCTAGCCCTAAGCCTAACCCTAGACTGAGCCAGTAATCGGGCATTGGGCTGTGGTGAGTTCCGAGCAGAATGACGAAGAGGGAGCAAGGATTTGGATGTGCTACGCTCAACTTGGCCTGCCTTTTGCATGGGGAGTATCCCTGGAGCTCCTGGCTTTGTGGTTTTGTGAACCCTAACCCTAGGCATAACCCTAACCCTAGCCCTAAGCCTAACCCTAGACTGAGGCAGTAATCGGGCATTGGGCTGTGGTGAGTTCCGAGCAGAATGACGAAGAGGGAGCAAGGATTTGGATGTGCTACGCTCAACTTGGCCTGCCTTTTGCATGGGGAGTATCCCTGGAGCTCCTGGCTTTGTGGTTTTCTGAACCCTAACCCTAGGCATAACCCTAACCCTAGCCCTAAGCCTAACCCTAGACTGAGGCAGAAATCGGGCATTGGGCTGTGGTGAGTTCCGAGCAGAATGACGAAGAGGGAGCAAGGATTTGGATGTGCTACTCTCAACTTGGCCTGCCTTTTGCATGGGGAGTATCCCTGGAGCTCCTGGCTTTGTGGTTTTGTGAACCCTAACCCTCGGCATAACCCTAACCCTAGCCCTAAGCCTAACCCTAGACTGAGGCAGAAATCGGGCATTGGGCTGTGGTGAGTTCCGAGCAGAATGACAAAGAGGGAGCAAGGATTTGGATGTGCTACGCTCAACTTGGCCTGCCTTTTGCATGGTGAGTATCCCTGGAGCTCCTGGCTTTGTGGTTTTGTGAACCCTAACCCTAGGCATAACCCTAACCCTAGGCATAAGCCTAACCCTAGACTGAGGCAGAAATCGGGCATTGGGCTGTGGTGAGTTCCGAGCAGAATGACGAAGAGGGAGCAAGGATTTGGATGTGCTACGCTCAACTTGGCCTGCCTTTTGCATGTTGAGTATCCCTGGAGCTCCTGGCTTTGTGGTTTTCTGAACCCTAACCCTAGGCATAACCCTAACCCTAGCCCTAAGCCTAACCCTAGACTGAGGCAGTAATCGGGCATTGGGCTGTGGTGAGTTCCGAGCAGAATGACGAAGAGGGAGCAAGGATTTGGATGTGCTACGCTCAACTTGGCCTGCCTTTTGCATGGGGAGTATCCCTGGAGCTCCTGGCTTTGTGGTTTTGTGAACCCTAACCCTAGGCATAACCCTAACCCTAGCCCTAAGCCTAACCCTAGACTGAGGCAGTAATCGGGCATTGGGCTGTGGTGAGTTCCGAGCAGAATGACAAAGAGGGAGCAACGATTTGGATGTGCTACGCTCAACTTGGCCTGCCTTTTGCATGGGGAGTATCCCTGGAGCTCCTGGCTTTGTGGTTTTGTGAACCCTAACCCTAGGCATAACCCTAACCCTAGGCATAACCCTAACCCTAGGCATAACCCTAACCCTAGCCCTAAGCCTAACCCTAGACTGAGGCAGAAATCGGGCATTGGGCTGTGGTGAGTTCCGAGCAGAATGACGAAGAGGGAGCAAGGATTTGGATGTGCTGTGCTTAACTTGGCCTGCCTTTTGCATGGTGTGTATCCCTGGAGCTCCTGGCTTTGTGGTTTTGTGAACCCTAACCCTAGGCATAACCCTAACCCTAGCCCTAAGCCTAACCCTAGACTGAGGCAGAAATCGGGCATTGGGCTGTGGTGAGTTCCGAGCAGAATGACGAAGAGGGAGCAAGGATTTGGATGTGCTACGCTCAACTTGGCCTGCCTTTTGCATGGGGAGTATCCCTGGAGCTCCTGGCTTTGTGGTTTTCTGAAACCTAACCCTAGGCATAACCCTAACCCTAGCCCTAAGCCTAACCCTAGACTGAGGCAGAAATCGGGCATTGGGCTGTGGTGAGTTCCGAGCAGAATGACGAAGACGGAGAGGGGATTTGGATGTGCTACGCTCAACTTGGCCTGCCTTTTGCATGCTTAGTGTGCCTGGGTCCCCTGGCTTTGTGATTTTCTCAATCCTAACCCTAGTCAAAACCCTAACCCTAACCCTACCCCTAACCCTAACCCCTAACCCTAACACGAGCCCCTAACCCTAACCCTTGCAGAAAGAAGAAGAGGGAGCAAGGTTTTGGATGTGCCGTGCTTAACTTGGCCTGCCTTTCGCATGATCAGTGTCCCTGGAGCTCCTGGCTTTGTGGTTTTGTGAACCCTAACCCTAGGCATAACCCTAACCCTAGCCCTAAGCCTAACCCTAGACTGAGGCAGTAATCGGGCATTGGGCTGTGGTGAGTTCCGAGCAGAATGACAAAGAGGGAGCAAGGATTTGGATGTGCTACGCTCAACTTGGCCTGCCTTTTGCATGGGGAGTATCCCTGGAGCTCCTGGCTTTGTGGTTTTCTGAACCCTAACCCTAGGCATAACCCTAACCCTAGCCCTAAGCCTAACCCTAGACTGAGGCAGAAATCGGGCATTGGGCTGTGGGGAGTTCCGAGGAGAATGACAAAGAGGGAGAGGGGATTTGGATGTGCTACGCTCAACTTGGCCTGCCTTTTGCATGGGGAGTATCTCTGGAGCTCCTGGCTTTGTGGTTTTGTGAACCCTAACCCTAGGCATAACCCTAACCCTAGCCCTAAGCCTAACCCTAGACTGAGGCAGATATCGGGCATTGGGCTGTGGTGAGTTCGGAGCAGAATGACAAAGAGGGAGCAAGGATTTGGATGTGCTACGCTCAACTTGGCCTGCCTTTTGCATGGGGAGTATCCCTGGAGCTCCTGGCTTTGTGGTTTTCTGAACCCTAACCCTAGGCATAACCCTAACCCTAGCCCTAAGCCTAACCCTAGACTGAGGCAGATATCGGGCATTGGGCCGTGGTGAGTTCCGAGCAGAATGACAAAGAGGGAGCAACGATTTGGATGTGCTACACACAACTTGGCCTGCCTTTTGCATGGGGAGTATCCCTGGAGTTCCTGGCTTTGTGGTTTTGTGAACCCTAACCCTAGGCATAACCCTAACCCTAGGCATAACCCTAACCCTAGGCATAACCCTAACCCTAGCCCTAAGCCTAACCCTAGACTGAGGCAGAAATCGGGCATTGGGCTGTGGTGAGTTCCGAGCAGAATGACAAAGAGGGAGAGGGGATTTGGATGTGCTACGCTCAACTTGGCCTGCCTTTTGCATGGTGAGTATCCCTGGAGCTCCTGGCTTTGTGGTTTTGTGAACCCTAACCCTAGGCATAACCCTAACCCTAGCCCTAAGCCTAACCCTAGACTGAGCCAGTAATCGGGCATTGGGCTGTGGGGAGTTCCCAGCAGAATGACGAAGAGGGAGAGGGGATTTGTATGTGCTATGCTCAACTTGGCCTGCCTTTTGCATGGTGAGTATCCCTGGAGCTCCTGGCTTTGTGGTTTTGTGAACCCTAACCCTAGGCATAACCCTAACCCTAGCCCTAAGCCTAACCCTAGACTGAGGCAGAAATCGGGCATTGGGCTGTGGGGAGTTCCGAGCAGAATGAAGAAGAGGGAGCAAGGATTTGGATGTGCTACGCTCAACTTGGCCTGCCTTTTGCATGGGGAGTATCCCTGGAGCTCCTGGCTTTGTGGTTTTGTGAATCCTAACCCTAGGCATAACCCTAACCCTAGCCCTAAGCCTAACCCTAGACTGAGCCAGTAATCGGGCATTGGGCTGTGGTGAGTTCCGAGCAGAATGACGAAGAGGGAGAGGGGATTTGGATGTGCTACGCTCAACTTGGCCTGCCTTTTGCATGTTGAGTATCTCTGGAGTTCCTGGCTTTGTGGTTTTCTGAAGCCTAACCCTAGGCATAACCCTAACCCTAGCCCTAAGCCTAACCCTAGACTGAGCCAGTAATCGGGCATTGGGCTGTGGTGAGTTCCGAGCAGAATGACAAAGAGGGAGCAAGGATTTGGATGTGCTACGCTCAACTTGGCCTGCCTTTTGCATGGGGAGTATCCCTGGAGCTCCTGGCTTTGTGGTTTTCTGAACCCTAACCCTAGGCATAACCCTAACCCTAGCCCTAAGCCTAACCCTAGACTGAGGCAGTAATCGGGCATTGGGCTGTGGTGAGTTCCGAGCAGAATGACGAAGAGGGAGCAAGGATTTGGATGTGCTACTCTCAACTTGGCCTGCCTTTTGCATGGTGAGTATCCCTGGAGCTCCTGGCTTTGTGGTTTTGTGAACCCTAACCCTAAGCATAACCCTAATCCTAGCCCTAAGCCTAACCCTAGACTGAGGCAGAAATCGGGCATTGGGCTGTGGTGAGTTCCGAGCAGAATGACGAAGAGGGAGCAAGGATTTGGATGTGCTACGCTCAACTTGGCCTGCCTTTTGCATGGTGAGTATCCCTGGAGCTCCTGGCTTTGTGGTTTTCTGAACCCTAACCCTAGGCATAACCCTAACCCTAGCCGTAAGCTTAACCGTAGACTGAGGCAGAAATCGGGCATTGGGCTGTGGGGAGTTCCGAGCAGAATGACAAAGAGGGAGCAAGGATTTGGATGTGCTACGCTCAACTTGGCCTGCCTTTTGCATGGTGAGTATCCCTGGATCTCCTGGCTTTGTGGTTTTCTGAACCCTAACCCTAGGCATAACCCTAACCCTAGCCCTAAGCCTAACCCTAGTCTGAGGCAGTATTCGGGCATTGGGCTGTGGTGAGTTCCGAGCAGAATGACGAAGAGGGAGCAAGGTTTTGGATGTACTACTCTCAACTTGGCCTGCCTTTTGCATGGTGAGTATCCCTGGAGCTCCTGGCTTTGTGGTTTTCTGAACCCTAACCCTAGGCATAACCCTAACCCTAGGCATAACCCTAACCCTAGGCATAACCCTAACCCTATCCCTAAGCCTAACCCTAGACTGAGGCAGAAATCGGGCATTGGGCTGTGGGGAGTTCCGAGCAGAATGACGAAGAGGGAGAGGGGATTTGGATGTGCTACGCTCAACTTGGCCGGCCTTTTGCATGGTTAGTGTGCCTGGGTCCCCTGGCTTTGTGGTTTTCTCAATCCTAACCCTAGTCAAAACCCTAACCCTAACCCTACCCCTAACCCTAACCCCTAACCCTAACCCGAGCCCCTAACCCTAACCCTTGCAGAAAGAAGAAGAGGGAGCAAGGTTTTGGATGTGCCGTGCTTAACTTGGCCTGCCTTTCGCATGATCAGTGTCCCTGGAGCTCCTGGCTTTGTGGTTTTGTGAACCCTAACCCTAGGCATAACCCTAACCCTAGCCCTAAGCCTAACCCTAGACTGAGGCAGTAATCGGGCATTGGGCTGTGGTGAGTTCCGAGCAGAATGACGAAGAGGGAGCAAGGATTTGGATGTGCCGTGCTTAACTTGGCCTGCCTTTTGCATGGTGTGTATCCCTGGAGCTCCTGGCTTTGTGGTTTTGTGAACCCTAACCCTAGGCATAACCCTAACCCTAGGCATAACCCTAACCCTAGCCCTAAGCCTAACCCTAGACTGAGGCAGAAATCGGGCATTGGGCTGTGGTGAGTTCCGAGCAGAATGATGAAGAGGGAGCAAGGATTTGGATGTGCTACGCTCAACTTGGCCTGCCTTTTGCATGCTTATTGTGCCTGGGTCCCCTGGCTTTGTGGTTTTCTCAATCCTAACCCTAGTCAAAAACCTAACCCTAACCCTACTCCTAACCCTAACCCCTAACCCTAACCCGAGCCCCTAACCCTAACCCTAACCCTTGCAGAAAGAAGAAGAGGGAGCAAGGTTTTGGATGTGCCGTGCTTAACTTGGCCTGCCTTTTGCATGGTGAGTATCCCTGGAGCTCCTGGCTTTGTGGTTTTCTGAAGCCTAACCCTAGGCATAACCCTAACCCCTAAGCCTAACCCAAACCCGAGCCCCTAACCCTAACCATAACCCTTGCAGAAAGAAGAAGAGCGAGCAAGGTTTTGGATGTGCCGTGCTTAACTTGGCCTGCCTTTTGCATGGTGAGTATCCCTGGAGCTCCTGGCTTTGTGGTTTTGTGAACCTTAACCCTAGGCGTAACCCTAACCCCTAACCCTAACCCTAACCCAAGGCGTAACCCTATCCCTAACCCTACCTTGAGCCAGAAATCCGGCAGAGTGTTGTGGCAAGTTCTGAGCAGAAAGACAAAGAGGGAGCAAGGTTTGGGCTGTGTCCTCCTCACCTTGGTATGCCTTTTGCATGCTGCGTATCCCTGGAGCTCCTGGCTTTGTGGTTTTCTCAACCCTAATCCTAGGAGAACGCCTAAACCTAACTCTAACGATAGATTGAGCCACTAATCGGGCATCGGTCTGTGGTGAGTTCCGAGTAGAAAGATGAGAGGGAGGAAGGTTTTGATATGCCATGCTTAAGTTGGCCTACCTTTTGTATGGTCAGTGTCCCTGGGTCTCCTGGCTTTTTGGTTTTCTCAATCCTAAGCCTAGGCATAACCCTAACCCCTAAGCCTAACCCAAACCCGAGCCCCTAACCCTAACCATAACCCTTGCAGAAAGAAGAAGAGGGAGCAAGGTTTTGGATGTGCCGCGCTTAACTTGGCCTGCCTTTTGCATGCTGACTATCCCTGGAGCTCCTGGTTTTGTGGTTTCCTCAACCATAACCCGAGGCGTAAACCTAACCCTAACCCTAACCCTAAACCAAACCCCAACCCTAACCCTAGGCGGAGCCAAAACCTGGGCTTTGGGATGTGGTGAGTTCTGAGCAGAAAGAGGAAGAGGGAGCAAGGTTTTGATGTGCCGAGCCCCTAACCCTAACCCTAACCCTTGCAGAAAGAAGAAGAGGGAGCAAGGTTTTGGATGTGCTGCGGTCACCTTGGTATGCCTTTCACAAGGTGAGCGCGCCTGGAGCTCCAGGCTTTGTGGTTTCCTCAACCCTAACCCTAGGAGTAAGCCTAACCCTAAGCCTAACCCTAAACCAAACCCTAACCCTTGCTCAAGCCAGAAACTTGGCCTTAGGCTGTGGCGAGTTCTGAGCAGAATGACAAAGAGGGAGCAAAGTTTTGGATATGCTGCTGTCACCTTGGTAGGTCTTTTGCATGGTTAGTGTCCCTGGGTCTCCTGGCTTTGTGGTTTTCTCAATCCTAACCCCAGGCATAACCCTAACCCTAACCCCTAACCCTAACCCTAACCCTAACCCGAGCCCCTAACCCTAACCCTAACCCTTGCAGAAAGAAGAAGAGGGAGCAAGGTTTTGGATGTGCCACGCTTAACTTGGCCTGCCTTTCGCATGATCACTGTCCCTGGAGCTCCTGGCTTTGTGGTTTCCTCAACCCTAACCCTAGGCGTAACACTAAACCCTAACCCCTTAACCCTAACCCTAACCCCAGCCCCTAACAACCCCGCCCCACATCCGGAGCCCTCCCCCCCCCACATCCGGGTCCTTCCCCAACCCCGCACATCCGGGTACTTCCCCCCCTCCCCCCCACACATCCGGGTACCCACCGCCCCCACATACGGGCCCGTCCCTGTGCTGGCACTGCTGGGGCACCTCCGGTGCTGGCAGCACCTCTGGGACAAGAGGGACACGGAGGGGCTGGAGCGAGTCCAGGCAAGGGAACGGAGCTGGCAAGGGGCTGGAGAGTTCCTGAGAGAGCTGGGAAAGGGGCACAGCCTGGAGCAAAGGAGGCTCAGGCGGGACCTTGTGGCTCTGGACAAGTCCCTGACAGGAGGGGGCAGCCGGGGGGGTCGGGCTCTGCTCCCAGGGAACAGGGACAGGAGGAGAGGGAACGGCCTCAGGCTGGGCCAGGGGAGGCTCAGGGTGGATATTGGGGAAATTCTTCCATGGAAAGGGCGCTCAGGCCTTGGCACAGCTGCCCAGGGAGGTTTGGAGTGCCCACCCCTGGGAGTGCTCCAACACCTGTGGCTGTGGCATGAGCGGACGTGGTCAGCGCTGGCCGTGCTGCTGCTGGTTGCACTCAGTGATCTCCGAGGTCTTTTCCAACCTTGATTCCGCTCTCAAGGCAGCCCCACGGAGGAGCAGCAAAAAAGGCACCCCCAGGCTGGGCCCCCCCCCACACCACTGCGCATGCGCGGGCGCGTCGGCCGGCCCTCCTCCCCACTGCGCATGCGCGGGAGAGCTGGACGGCCCCCCCCACCCCCACTGCGCATGCGCGGGCGCGCTAGCCGGCCCCCCCCCACCCCACTGCGCATGCGCGGGAGAGCTGGACCGCCCTCCCCCTCCCCACTGCGCATGCGCGGGAGCTCCGGGCCCCCCCCTCCCCCACTGGGCATGCGCGGGCGCGCAGGGCCCGTCCCTGTGCTGGCACTGCTGGGGCACCTGCAGTGCTGGCAGCACCTCTGGGACAAGAGGGACACGGAGGGGCTGGAGCGAGTCCAGGCAACGGAACGGAGCTGGGAAGGGGCTGGAGAGTTCCTGAGAGAGCTGGGAAAGGGGCACAGCCTGGAGCAAAGGAGGCTCAGGGGGGACCTTGTGGCTCTGGACAAGTCCCTGACAGGAGGGGGCAGCCGGGGGGGTCGGGCTCTGCTCCCAGGGAACAGGGACAGGAGGAGAGGGAACGGCCTCAGGCTGGGCCAGGGGAGGCTCAGGGTGGATATTGGGGAAATTCTTCCATGGAAAGGGCGCTCAGGCCTTGGCACAGCTGCCCAGGGAGGTTTGGAGTGCCCACCCCTGGGAGTGCTCCAACACCTTTGGCTGTGGCATGGGCGGACGTGGTCAGCGCTGGCCGTGCTGCTGCTGGTTGCACTCAGTCATCTCCGAGGTCTTTTCCAACCTTGATTCCGCTCTCAAGGCAGCCCCACGGAGGAGCAGCACAAAAGGCACGCCCAGGCTGGGCCCCCCCCCCCACTGCGCATGCACGGGCGCTCCGGCCGGCCCCCCCACCCACTGCGCATGCGCGGGCGAGCAGGCCCTACCGCCCCCCCCACTGCGCATGCGCGGACGCGCTGGACGGCCCCCCACCCCACTGCGCATGCGCGGGAGAGCTGGACGGCCCCCCCCACCCCCACTGCGCATGCGCGGGCGCACCGGCCGGCCCTCCACCCCACTGCGCATGCGCGGGCGCCCTGGCCCCACCCCCCCCCTTCCACTGCGCATACGCGGGCGCTCTGCCCGGCCCCCCACACCTCTGCGCATGCGCGGGAGAGCTGGATGGCCCCCCCCCACCCCCATTGCGCATGCGCGGGCGCGCTGGCCCCACCCCCAACCCCACTGCGCAAACGCGGGCGCGGTGGCCCCCCCCCCCTCCCCACTGCGCATGCGCGGGCGAGCTGGACGGCCCCCCCACCCCCACTGCGCATGCGCGGGAGAGCTGGACGGCCGCCCTCCACCCCCACTGCGCATGCGCGGGCGCGGTGTCCGGCCCCCCACACCACTGCGCATGCGCCGGGGCGCTGGATCCCCCCCGCCCCCCACTGCGCATGCGCGGGCGCGGTGTCCGGCCCCCCACACCACTGCGCATGCGCCGGGGCGCTGGATCCCCCCCGCCCCCCACTGCGCATGCGCGGGAGAGCTGGACGGCCCCCCCACCCCCACTGCGCATGCGCGGGTGCGCTGGGCCCCCCCCCACACCACTGCGCATGCGCGGGCGCGCTGGGCCCCCCCCCCTCCCCACTGCGCATGCGCGGGTGCGCTGGGCCCGTCCCTGTGCTGGCACTGCTGGGGCACCTGCAGTGCTGGCAGCACCTCTGGGACAAGAGGGACACGGAGGGGCTGGAGCGAGTCCAGGCAACGGAACGGAGCTGGCAAGGGGCTGGAGAGTTCCTGAGAGAGCTGGGAAAGGGGCACAGCCCGGAGCAAAGGAGGCTCAGGCGGGACCTTGTGGCTCTGCACAAGTCCCTGACAGGAGGGGGCAGCCGGGGGGGTCGGGTTCTGCTCCCAGGGAACAGGGACAGGAGGAGAGGGAACGGCCTCAGGCTGGGCCAGGGGAGGCTCAGGGTGGATATTGGGGAAATTCCTCCATGGAAAGGGCGCTCAGGCCTTGGCACAGCTGCCCAGGGAGGTTTGGAGTGCCCACTCCTGGGAGTGCTCCAACACCTGTGGCTGTGGCATGGGCGGACGTGGTCAGCGCTGGCCGTGCTGCTGCTGGTGGTACTCAGTGATCTCCGAGGTCTTTTCCAACCTTGATTCCGCTCTCAAGGCAGCCCCACGGAGGACCAGAACAAAAGGCACCCCCAGGCTGGGCCCCCCCCACCCCACTGCGCATGCGCGGGCGCGCTGGCCCTACCCCCCCTCCCACTGCGGATGCGCGGGCGCGCTGGCCCTACCCCCACCCAACTGCGCATGCGCGGGAGAGCTGGACGGCCCCCCCACCCCCACTGCGCATGCGCGGTGGCGATGGCCGACCCCCCCCCCACACCACTGCGCATGCGCGGGCGCGCTGGGCCCCCCCCACCCCCCACTGCGCATGCGCGGGTGTGCTGGCCCTACCCCCACCCCACTGCGCATGCGCGGGAGAGCTGGACGGCCCCCCCACCCCCACTGCGCATGCGCGGGCGCGCCGGCCGGCCCCCCACCCCACACCACTGCGCATGCGCGGGCGCGCTGGGCCCCCCCACCCCCCACTGCGCATGCGCGGGTGTGCTGGCCCTACCCCCACCCCACTGCGCATGCGCGGGAGAGCTGGACGGCCCCCCCACCCCCACTGCGCATGCGCGGGTGCGCTGGGCCCCCCCCACACCACTGCGCATGCGCGGGCGCGCTGGGCCCTACCCCCCCTCCCACTGCGCATGCGCGGGTGTGCTGGCCGGCCCCCCACCCCACTGCGCATGCGCATGCGCTGGCCCTACCCCCACCCCACTGCGCATGCGCGGGAGAGCTGGACGGCCCCCCCACCCCCACTGCGCATGCGCGGGGGCGATGGCCGACCCCCCCCCACACCACTGCGCTTGCGCGGGGTGTGCTGGCCCTACCCCCACCCCACTGCGCATGCGCGGGAGAGCTGGACGGCCCCCCCCACCCCCACTGCGCATGCGCGGGCGCGCTGGGCCCCCCCCACACCACTGCGCATGCGCGGGCGCGCTGGGCCCGTCCCTGTGCTGGCACTGCTGGGGCACCTGCAGTGCTGGCAGCACCTCTGGGACAAGAGGGACACGGAGGGGCTGGAGCGAGTCCAGGCAACGGAACGGAGCTGGCAAGGGGCTGGAGAGTTCCTGAGAGAGCTGGGAAAGGGGCACAGCCTGGAGCAAAGGAGGCTCAGGCGGGACCTTGTGGCTCTGCACAAGTCCCTGACAGGAGGGGGCAGCCGGGGGGGTCGGGTTCTGCTCCCAGGGAACAGGGACAGGAGGAGAGGGAACGGCCTCAGGCTGGGCCAGGGGAGGCTCAGGGTGGATATTGGGGAAATTCCTCCATGGAAAGGGCGCTCAGGCCTTGGCACAGCTGCCCAGGGAGGTTTGGAGTGCCCACCCCTGGGAGTGCTCCAACACCTGTGGCTGTGGCATGGGCGGACGTGGTCAGCGCTGGCCGTGCTGCTGCTGGTGGCACTCAGTGATCTCCGAGGTCTTTTCCAACCTTGATTCCGCTCTCAAGGCAGCCCCACGGAGGACCAGAACAAAAGGCACCCCCAGGCTGGGCCCCCCCCACCCCACTGCGCATGCGCGGGCGCGCTGGCCCTACCCCCCCCTCCCACTGCGCATGCGCGGGCGCGCTGGCCGGCCCCCCACCCCACTGCGCATGCGCGGGAGAGCTGGACGGCCCCCCCACCCCCACTGCGCATGCGCGGGCGCGCCGGCCGGCCCCCCACCCCACTGCGCATGCGCGGGGGCGATGGCCGACCCCCCCCACACCACTGCGCATGCGCGGGTGCGCTGGGCCCCCCCCACACCCCACTGCGCATGCGCGGGTGTGCTGGCCCTACCCCCACCCCACTGCGCATGCGCGGGAGAGCTGGACGGCCCCCCCCCACCCCCACTGCGCATGCGCGGGCGCGCTGGGCCCCCCCCACACCACTGCGCATGCGCGGGCGCGCTGGGCCCCCCCCCCCCCTCCCCACTGCGCATGCGCGGGTGCGCTGGGCCCGTCCCTGTGCTGGCACTGCTGGGGCACCTGCAGTGCTGGCAGCACCTCTGGGACAAGAGGGACACGGAGGGGCTGGAGCGAGTCCAGGCAACGGAACGGAGCTGGCAAGGGGCTGGAGAGTTCCTGAGAGAGCTGGGAAAGGGGCACAGCCCGGAGCAAAGGAGGCTCAGGCGGGACCTTGTGGCTCTGCACAAGTCCCTGACAGGAGGGGGCAGCCGGGGGCGTCGGGTTCTGCTCCCAGGGAACAGGGACAGGAGGAGAGGGAACGGCCTCAGGCTGGGCCAGGGGAGGCTCAGGGTGGATATTGGGGAAATTCCTCCATGGAAAGGGCGCTCAGGCCTTGGCACAGCTGCCCAGGGAGGTTTGGAGTGCCCACCCCTGGGAGTGCTCCAACACCTGTGGCTGTGGCATGGTCGGACGTGGTCAGCGCTGGCCGTGCTGCTGCTGGTGGCACTCAGTGATCTCCGAGGTCTTTTCCAACCTTGATTCCGCTCTCAAGGCAGCCCCACGGAGGACCAGAACAAAAGGCACCCCCAGGCTGGGCCCCCCCCACCCCACTGCGCATGCGCGGGCGCGCTGGCCCTACCCCCCCTCCCACTGCGCATGCGCGGGCGCGCTGGCCGGCCCCCCACCCCACTGCGCATGCGCGGGGGCGATGGCTTTACCCCCGCCCCACTGCGCATGCGCGGGAGAGCTGGACGGCACCCCCACCCCCACTGCGCATGCGCGGGCGCGCCGGCCGGCCCCCCACCCCACTGCGCATGCGCGGGGGCGATGGCCGACCCCCCCCACACCACTGCGCATGCGCGGGTGCGCTGGGCCCCCCCCACACCCCACTGCGCATGCGCGGGTGTGCTGGCCCTACCCCCACCCCACTGCGCATGCGCGGGAGAGCTGGACGGCCCCCCCACCCCCACTGCGCATGCGCGAGGGCGATGGCCGACCCCCCCCCCACACCACTGCGCATGCGCGGGCGCGCTGGGCCCCCTCCACCCCCCACTGAGCATGCGCGGGTGTGCTGGCCCTACCCCCACCCCACTGCGCATGCGCGGGGGCGATGGCCGACCCCCCCCCCACACCACTGCGCATGCGCGGGTGTGCTGGCCCTACCCCCACCCCACTGCGCATGCGCGGGCGCGCTGGCCGGCCCCCCACCCCACTGCGCATGCGCGGGCGCGCTGGCCGGCCCCCCACCCCACTGCGCATGCGCGGGAGAGCTGGACGGCCCCCCACCCCCACTGCGCATGCGCGGGCGCGCCGGCCGGCCCCCCACCCCACTGCGCATGCGCGGGGGCGATGGCCGACCCCCCCCACACCACTGCGCATGCGCGGGTGCGCTGGGCCCCCCCCACACCCCACTGCGCATGCGCGGGTGTGCTGGCCCTACCCCCGCCCCACTGCGCATGCGCGGGCGCGCTGGCCGGCCCCCCACCCCACTGCGCATGCGCGGGGGCGCTGGCCCTACCCCCGCCCCACTGCGCATGCGCGGGAGAGCTGGACGGCCCCCCCACCCCCACTGCGCATGCGCGGGCGCGCCGGCCGGCCCCCCACCCCACTGCGCATGCGCGGGGGCGATGGCCGACCCCCCCCACACCACTGCGCATGCGCGGGTGCGCTGGGCCCCCCCCACACCCCACTGCGCATGCGCGGGTGTGCTGGCCCTACCCCCACCCCACTGCGCATGCGCGGGAGAGCTGGACGGCCCCCCCCCACCCCCACTGCGCATGCGCGGGCTCGCTGGGCCCCCCCCACACCACTGCGCATGCGCGGGCGCGCTGGGCCCCCCCCCCTCCCCACTGCGCATGCGCGGGTGCTCTGGGCCCGTCCCTGTGCTGGCACTGCTGGGGCACCTGCAGTGCTGGCAGCACCTCTGGGACAAGAGGGACACGGAGGGGCTGGAGCGAGTCCAGGCAACGGAACGGAGCTGGCAAGGGGCTGGAGAGTTCCTGAGAGAGCTGGGAAAGGTGCACAGCCCGGAGCAAAGGAGGCTCAGGCGGGACCTTGTGGCTCTGCACAAGTCCCTGACAGGAGGGGGCAGCCGGGGGGGTCGGGTTCTGCTCCCAGGGAACAGGGACAGGAGGAGAGGGAACGGCCTCAGGCTGGGCCAGGGGAGGCTCAGGGTGGATATTGGGGAAATTCCTCCATGGAAAGGGCGCTCAGGCCTTGGCACAGCTGCCCAGGGAGGTTTGGAGTGCCCACCCCTGGGAGTGCTCCAACACCTGTGGCTGTGGCATGGGCGGACGTGGTCAGCGCTGGCCGTGCTGCTGCTGGTGGCACTCAGTGATCTCCGAGGTCTTTTCCAACCTTGATTCCGCTCTCAAGGCAACCCCACGGAGGACCAGAACAAAAGGCACCCCCAGGCTGGGCCCCCCCCACCCCACTGCGCATGCGCGGGCGCGCTGGCCCTACCCCCCCTCCCACTGCGCATGCGCGGGCGCGCTGGCCGGCCCCCCACCCCACTGCGCATGCGCGGGGGCGCTGGCCCTACCCCCGCCCCACTGCGCATGCGCGGGAGAGCTGGACGGCCCCCCACCCCCACTGCGCATGCGCGGGCGCGCCGGCCGGCCCCCCACCCCACTGCGCATGCGCGGGGGCGATGGCCGACCCCCCCCACACCACTGCGCATGCGCGGGTGCGCTGGGCCCCCCCCACACCCCACTGCGCATGCGCGGGTGTGCTGGCCCTACCCCCACCCCACTGCGCATGCGCGGGAGAGCTGGACGGCCCCCACCACCCCCACTGCGCATGCGCGGGCGCGCTGGGCCCCCCCCACACCACTGCGCATGCGCGGGCGCGCTAGGCCCCCCCCCCCCCCCTCCCCACTGCGCATGCGCGGGTGCGCTGGGCCCGTCCCTGTGCTGGCACTGCTGGGGCACCTGCAGTGCTGGCAGCACCTCTGGGACAAGAGGGACACGGAGGGGCTGGAGCGAGTCCAGGCAACGGAACGGAGCTGGCAAGGGGCTGGAGAGTTCCTGAGAGAGCTGGGAAAGGGGCACAGCCCGGAGCAAAGGAGGCTCAGGCGGGACCTTGTGGCTCTGCACAAGTCCCTGACAGGAGGGGGCAGCCGGGGGGGTCGGGTTCTGCTCCCAGGGAACAGGGACAGGAGGAGAGGGAACGGCCTCAGGCTGGGCCAGGGGAGGCTCAGGGTGGATATTGGGGAAATTCCTCCATGGAAAGGGCGCTCAGGCCTTGGCACAGCTGCCCAGGGAGGTTTGGAGTGCCCACCCCTGGGAGTGCTCCAACACCTGTGGCTGTGGCATGGGCGGACGTGGTCAGCGCTGGCCGTGCTGCTGCTGGTGGCACTCAGTGATCTCCGAGGTCTTTTCCAACCTTGATTCCGCTCTCAAGGCAGCCCCACGGAGGACCAGAACAAAAGGCACCCCCAGGCTGGGCCCCCCCCACCCCACTGCGCATGCGCGGGCGCGCTGGCCCTACCCCCCCTCCCACTGCGCATGCGCGGGCGCGCTGGCCGGCCCCCCACCCCACTGCGCATGCGCGGGGGCGCTGGCCCTACCCCCACCCCACTGCGCATGCGCGGGAGAGCTGGACGGCCCCCCCACCCCCACTGCGCATGCGCGGGCGCGCCGGCCGGCCCCCCACCCCACACCACTGCGCATGCGCGGGCGCGCTGGGCCCCCCCACCCCCCACTGCGCATGCGCGGGTGTGCTGGCCCTACCCCCACCCCACTGCGCATGCGCGGGAGAGCTGGACGGCCCCCCCACCCCCACTGCGCATGCGCGGGGGCGATGGCCGACCCCCACCCCACACCACTGCGCATGCGCGGGCGCGCTGGGCCCCCCCCAACCCCCACTGCGCATGCGCGGGTGTGCTGGCCCTACCCCCACCCCACTGCGCATGCGCGGGGGCGATGGCCGACCCCCCCCCCCACACCACTGCGCATGCGCGGGGTGTGCTGGCCCTACCCCCACCCCACTGCGCATGCGCGGGAGAGCTGGACGGCCCCCCCCAACCCCACTGCGCATGCGCGGGCGCGCTGGGGCCCCCCACACCACTGCGCATGCGCGGGCGCGCTGGGCCCGTCCCTGTGCTGGCACTGCTGGGGCACCTGCAGTGCTGGCAGCACCTCTGGGACAAGAGGGACACGGAGGGGCTGGAGCGAGTCCAGGCAACGGAACGGAGCTGGCAAGGGGCTGGAGAGTTCCTGAGAGAGCTGGGAAAGGGGCACAGCCCGGACCAAAGGAGGCTCAGGCGGGACCTTGTGGCTCTGCACAAGTCCCTGACAGGAGGGGGCAGCCGGGGTGGTCGGGTTCTGCTCCCAGGGAACAGGGACAGGAGGAGAGGGAACGGCCTCAGGCTGGGCCAGGGGAGGCTCAGGGTGGATATTGGGGAAATTCCTCCATGGAAAGGGCGCTCAGGCCTTGGCACAGCTGCCCAGGGAGGTTTGGAGTGCCCACCCCTGGGAGTGCTCCAACACCTGTGGCTGTGGCATGGGCGGACGTGGTCAGCGCTGGCCGTGCTGCTGCTGGTGGCACTCAGTGATCTCCGAGGTCTTTTCCAACCTTGATTCCGCTCTCAAGCCAGCCCCACGGAGGACCAGAACAAAAGGCACCCCCAGGCTGGGCCCCCCCCACCCCACTGCGCATGCGCGGGCGCGCTGGCCCTACCCCCCCCTCCCACTGCGCATGCGCGGGCGCGCTGGCCGGCCCCCCACCCCACTGCGCATGCGCGGGAGAGCTGGACGGCCCCCCACCCCCACTGCGCATGCGCGGGCGCGCCGGCCGGCCCCCCACCCCACTGCGCATGCGCGGGGGCGATGGCCGACCCCCCCCCACACCACTGCGCATGCGCGGGTGCGCTGGGCCCCCCCCACACCCCACTGCGCATGCGCGGGTGTGCTGGCCCTACCCCCACCCCACTGCGCATGCGCGGGAGAGCTGGACGGCCCCCCCCCCACCCCCACTGCGCATGCGCGGGCGCGCTGGGCCCCCCCCCCCCCCTCCCCACTGCGCATGCGCGGGTGCGCTGGGCCCGTCCCTGTGCTGGCACTGCTGGGGCACCTGCAGTGCTGGCAGCACCTCTGGGACAAGAGGGACACGGAGGGGCTGGAGCGAGTCCAGGCAACGGAACGGAGCTGGCAAGGGGCTGGAGAGTTCCTGAGAGAGCTGGGAAAGGGGCACAGCCCGGAGCAAAGGAGGCTCAGGCGGGACCTTGTGGCTCTGCACAAGTCCCTGACAGGAGGGGGCAGCCGGGGGGGTCGGGTTCTGCTCCCAGGGAACAGGGACAGGAGGAGAGGGAACGGCCTCAGGCTGGGCCAGGGGAGGCTCAGGGTGGATATTGGGGAAATTCCTCCATGGAAAGGGCGCTCAGGCCTTGGCACAGCTGCCCAGGGAGGTTTGGAGTGCCCACCCCTGGGAGTGCTCCAACACCTGTGGCTGTGGCATGGGCGGACGTGGTCAGCGCTGGCCGTGCTGCTGCTGGTGGCACTCAGTGATCTCCGAGGTCTTTTCCAACCTTGATTCCGCTCTCAAGGCAGCCCCACGGAGGACCAGAACAAAAGGCACCCCCAGGCTGGGCCCCCCCCACACCACTGCGCATGCGCGGGCGCGCTGGCCCTACCCCCCCCTCCCACTGCGCATGCGCGGGCGCGCTGGCCGGCCCCCCACCCCACTGCGCATGCGCGGGGGCGCTGGCCGGCCCCCCACCCCACTGCGCATGCGCGGGGGCGATGGCCGACCCCCCCCCCCACACCACTGCGCATGCGCGGGCGCGCTGGGCCCCCCCCACACCCCACTGCGCATGCGCAAGTGTGCTGGCCCTACCCCCACCCCACTGCGCATGCGCGGGAGAGCTGGACGGCCCCCCCACCCCACTGCGCATGCGCGGGGGCGATGGCCGACCCCCACCCCACACCACTGCGCATGCGCGGGCGCGCTGGGCCCCCCCCAACCCCCACTGCGCATGCGCGGGTGTGCTGGCCCTACCCCCACCCCACTGCGCATGCGCGGGGGCGATGGCCGACCCCCCCCCACACACCACTGCGCATGCGCGGGGTGTGCTGGCCCTACCCCCACCCCACTGCGCATGCGCGGGAGAGCTGGACGGCCCCCCCCAACCCCACTGCGCATGCGCGGGCGCGCTGGGCCCCCCCCACACCACTGCGCATGCGCGGGCGCGCTGGGCCCGTCCCTGTGCTGGCACTGCTGGGGCACCTGCAGTGCTGGCAGCACCTCTGGGACAAGAGGGACACGGAGGGGCTGGAGCGAGTCCAGGCAACGGAACGGAGCTGGCAAGGGGCTGGAGAGTTCCTGAGAGAGCTGGGAAAGGGGCACAGCCCGGAGCAAAGGAGGCTCAGGCGGGACCTTGTGGCTCTGCACAAGTCCCTGACAGGAGGGGGCAGCCGGGGTGGTCGGGTTCTGCTCCCAGGGAACAGGGACAGGAGGAGAGGGAACGGCCTCAGGCTGGGCCAGGGGAGGCTCAGGGTGGATATTGGGGAAATTCCTCCATGGAAAGGGCGCTCAGGCCTTGGCACAGCTGCCCAGGGAGGTTTGGAGTGCCCACCCCTGGGAGTGCTCCAACACCTGTGGCTGTGGCATGGGCGGACGTGGTCAGCGCTGGCCGTGCTGCTGCTGGTGGCACTCAGTGATCTCCGAGGTCTTTTCCAACCTTGATTCCGCTCTCAAGGCAGCCCCACGGAGGACCAGAACAAAAGGCACCCCCAGGCTGGGCCCCCCCCACCCCACTGCGCATGCGCGGGCGCGCTGGCCCTACCACCCCCTCCCACTGCGCATGCGCGGGCGCGCTGGCCGGCCCCCCACCCCACTGCGCATGCGCGGGAGAGCTGGACGGCCCCCCACCCCCACTGCGCATGCGCGGGCGCGCCGGCCGGCCCCCCACCCCACTGCGCATGCGCGGGGGCGATGGCCGACCCCCCCCACACCACTGCGCATGCGCGGGTGCGCTGGGCCCCCCCCACACCCCACTGCGCATGCGCGGGTGTGCTGGCCCTACCCCCACCCCACTGCGCATGCGCGGGAGAGCTGGACGGCCCCCCCCCCACCCCCACTGCGCATGCGCGGGCGCGCTGGGCCCCCCCCACACCACTGCGCATGCGCGGGCGCGCTGGGCCCCCCCCCCCCCCCCCTCCCCACTGCGCATGCGCGGGTGCGCTGGGCCCGTCCCTGTGCTGGCACTGCTGGGGCACCTGCAGTGCTGGCAGCACCTCTGGGACAAGAGGGACACGGAGGGGCTGGAGCGAGTCCAGGCAACGGAACGGAGCTGGCAAGGGGCTGGAGAGTTCCTGAGAGAGCTGGGAAAGGGGCACAGCCCGGAGCAAAGGAGGCTCAGGCGGGACCTTGTGGCTCTGCACAAGTCCCTGACAGGAGGGGGCAGCCGGGGGGGTCGGGTTCTGCTCCCAGGGAACAGGGACAGGAGGAGAGGGAACGGCCTCAGGCTGGGCCAGGGGAGGCTCAGGGTGGATATTGGGGAAATTCCTCCATGGAAAGGGCGCTCAGGCCTTGGCACAGCTGCCCAGGGAGGTTTGGAGTGCCCACCCCTGGGAGTGCTCCAACACCTGTGGCTGTGGCATGGGCGGACGTGGTCAGCGCTGGCCGTGCTGCTGCTGGTGGCACTCAGTGATCTCCGAGGTCTTTTCCAACCTTGATTCCGCTCTCAAGGCAGCCCCACGGAGGACCAGAACAAAAGGCACCCCCAGGCTGGGCCCCCCCCACACCACTGCGCATGCGCGGGCGCGCTGGCCCTACCCCCCCCTCCCACTGCGCATGCGCGGGCGCGCTGGCCGGCCCCCCACCCCACTGCGCATGCGCGGGGGCGCTGGCCGGCCCCCCACCCCACTGCGCATGCGCGGGGGCGATGGCCGACCCCCCCCCCCACACCACTGCGCATGCGCGGGCGCGCTGGGCCCCCCCCACACCCCACTGCGCATGCGCAAGTGTGCTGGCCCTACCCCCACCCCACTGCGCATGCGCGGGAGAGCTGGACGGCCCCCCCACCCCACTGCGCATGCGCGGGGGCGATGGCCGACCCCCCCCCCCCACACCACTGCGCATGCGCGGGCGCGCTGGGCCCCCCCCACCCCCCACTGCGCATGCGCGGGTGTGCTGGCCCTACCCCCACCCCACTGCGCATGCGCGGGGGCGATGGCCGACCCCCCCCCCCCACACCCACTGCGCATGCGCGGGTGTGCTGGCCCTACCCCCACCCCACTGCGCATGCGCGGGAGAGCTGGACGGCCCCCCCCACCCCCACTGCGCATGCGCGGGCGCGCTGGGCCCCCCCCACACCACTGCGCATGCGCGGGCGCGCTGGGCCCCCCCCCCCCCCCCCACTGCGCATGCGCGGGTGCGCTGGGCCCGTCCCTGTGCTGGCACTGCTGGGGCACCTGCAGTGCTGGCAGCACCTCTGGGACAAGAGGGACACGGAGGGGCTGCAGCGAGTCCAGGCAACGGAACGGAGCTGGCAAGGGGCTGGAGAGTTCCTGAGAGAGCTGGGAAAGGGGCACAGCCCGGAGCAAAGGAGGCTCAGGCGGGACCTTGTGGCTCTGCACAAGTCCCTGACAGGAGGGGGCAGCCGGGGGGGTCGGGTTCTGCTCCCAGGGAACAGGGACAGGAGGAGAGGGAACGGCCTCAGGCTGGGCCAGGGGAGGCTCAGGGTGGATATTGGGGAAATTCCTCCATGGAAAGGGCGCTCAGGCCTTGGCACAGCTGCCCAGGGAGGTTTGGAGTGCCCACCCCTGGGAGTGCTCCAACACCTGTGGCTGTGGCATGGGCGGACGTGGTCAGCGCTGGCCGTGCTGCTGCTGGTGGCACTCAGTGATCTCCGAGGTCTTTTCCAACCTTGATTCCGCTCTCAAGCCAGCCCCACGGAGGACCAGAACAAAAGGCACCCCCAGGCTGGGCCCCCCCCACCCCACTGCGCATGCGCGGGCGCGCTGGCCCTACCCCCCCCTCCCACTGCGCATGCGCGGGCGCGCTGGCCGGCCCCCCACCCCACTGCGCATGCGCGGGAGAGCTGGACGGCCCCCCCACCCCCACTGCGCATGAGCGGGCGCGCCGGCCGGCCCCCCACCCCACTGCGCATGCGCGGGGGCGATGGCCGACCCCCCCCACACCACTGCGCATGCGCGGGTGCGCTGGGCCCCCCCCACACCCCACTGCGCATGCGCGGGTGTGCTGGCCCTACCCCCACCCCACTGCGCATGCGCGGGAGAGATGGACGGCCCCCCCCCACCCCCACTGCGCATGCGCGGGCGCGCTGGGCCCCCCCCACACCACTGCGCATGCGCGGGCGCGCTGGGCCCCCCCCCCCCTCCCCACTGCGCATGCGCGGGTGCGCTGGGCCCGTCCCTGTGCTGGCACTGCTGGGGCACCTGCAGTGCTGGCAGCACCTCTGGGACAAGAGGGACACGGAGGGGCTGGAGCGAGTCCAGGCAACGGAACGGAGCTGGCAAGGGGCTGGAGAGTTCCTGAGAGAGCTGGGAAAGGGGCACAGCCCGGAGCAAAGGAGGCTCAGGCGGGACCTTGTGGCTCTGCACAAGTCCCTGACAGGAGGGGGCAGCCGGGGGGGTCGGGTTCTGCTCCCAGGGAACAGGGACAGGAGGAGAGGGAACGGCCTCAGGCTGGGCCAGGGGAGGCTCAGGGTGGATATTGGGGAAATTCCTCCATGGAAAGGGCGCTCAGGCCTTGGCACAGCTGCCCAGGGAGGTTTGGAGTGCCCACCCCTGGGAGTGCTCCAACACCTGTGGCTGTGGCATGGGCGGACGTGGTCAGCGCTGGCCGTGCTGCTGCTGGTGGCACTCAGTGATCTCCGAGGTCTTTTCCAACCTTGATTCCGCTCTCAAGGCAGCCCCACGGAGGACCAGAACAAAAGGCACCCCCAGGCTGGGCCCCCCCCACCCCACTGCGCATGCGCGGGCGCGCTGGCCCTACCCCCCCCTCCCACTGCGCATGCGCGGGCGCGCTGGCCGGCCCCCCACCCCACTGCGCATGCGCGGGGGCGCTGGCCGGCCCCCCCACCCCACTGCGCATGCGCGGGGGCGATGGCCGACCCCCCACCCCCACACCACTGCGCATGCGCGGGCGCGCTGGGCCCCCCCCACACCCCACTGCGCATGCGCGGGTGTGCTGGCCCTACCCCCACCCCACTGCGCATGCGCGGGAGAGCTGGACGGCCCCCCCACCCCCACTGCGCATGCGCGGGGGCGATGGCCGACCCCCCCCCCCACACCACTGCGCATGCGCGGGCGCGCTGGGCCCCCCCCACCCCCCACTGCGCATGCGCGGGTGTGCTGGCCCTACCCCCACCCCACTTCGCATGCGCGGGGGCGATGGCCGACCCCCCCCCCACACACCACTGCGCATGCGCGGGTGTGCTGGCCCTACCCCCACCCCACTGCGCATGCGCGGGAGAGCTGGACGGCCCCCCCCACCCCCACTGCGCATGCGCGGGCGCGCTGGGCCCCCCCCACACCACTGCGCATGCGCGGGCGCGCTGGGCCCCCCCCCCCCCCCCCCCCACTGCGCATGCGCGGGTGCTCTGGGCCCGTCCCTGTGCTGGCACTGCTGGGGCACCTGCAGTGCTGGCAGCACCTCTGGGACAAGAGGGACACGGAGGGGCTGGAGCGAGTCCAGGCAACGGAACGGAGCTGGCAAGGGGCTGGAGAGTTCCTGAGAGAGCTGGGAAAGGGGCACAGCCCGGAGCAAAGGAGGCTCAGGCGGGACCTTGTGGCTCTGCACAAGTCCCTGACAGGAGGGGGCAGCCGGGGGGGTCGGGTTCTGCTCCCAGGGAACAGGGACAGGAGGAGAGGGAACGGCCTCAGGCTGGGCCAGGGGAGGCTCAGGGTGGATATTGGGGAAATTCCTCCATGGAAAGGGCGCTCAGGCCTTGGCACAGCTGCCCAGGGAGGTTTGGAGTGCCCACCCCTGGGAGTGCTCCAACACCTGTGGCTGTGGCATGGGCGGACGTGGTCAGCGCTGGCCGTGCTGCTGCTGGTGGCACTCAGTGATCTCCGAGGTCTTTTCCAACCTTGATTCCGCTCTCAAGCCAGCCCCACGGAGGACCAGAACAAAAGGCACCCCCAGGCTGGGCCCCCCCCACCCCACTGCGCATGCGCGGGCGCGCTGGCCCTACCCCCCCCTCCCACTGCGCATGCGCGGGCGCGCTGGCCGGCCCCCCACCCCACTGCGCATGCGCGGGAGAGCTGGACGGCCCCCCCACCCCCACTGCGCATGCGCGGGCGCGCCGGCCGGCCCCCCACCCCACTGCGCATGCGCGGGGGCGATGGCCGACCCCCCCCCCCACACCACTGCGCATGCGCGGGTGCGCTGGGACCCCCCCACACCCCACTGCGCATGCGCGTGTGTGCTGGCCCTACCCCCACCCCACTGCGCATGCGCGGGAGAACTGGACGGCCCCCCCACCCCCCCACTGCGCATGCGCGGGCGCGCTGGGCCCCCCCCACACCACTGCGCATGCGCGGGCGCGCTGGGCCCCCCCCCTCCCCACTGCGCATGCGCGGGTGCGCTGCGCCCGTCCCTGTGCTGGCACTGCTGGGGCACCTGCAGTGCTGGCAGCACCTCTGGGACAAGAGGGACACGGAGGGGCTGCAGCGAGTCCAGGCAACGGAACGGAGCTGGCAAGGGGCTGGAGAGTTCCTGAGAGAGCTGGGAAAGGGGCACAGCCCGGAGCAAAGGAGGCTCAGGCGGGACCTTGTGGCTCTGCACAAGTCCCTGACAGGAGGGGGCAGCCGGGGGGGGTCGGGTTCTGCTCCCAGGGAACAGGGACAGGAGGAGAGGGAACGGCCTCAGGCTGGGCCAGGGGAGGCTCAGGGTGGATATTGGGGAAATTCCTCCATGGAAAGGGCGCTCAGGCCTTGGCACAGCTGCCCAGGGAGGTTTGGAGTGCCCACCCCTGGGAGTGCTCCAACACCTGTGGCTGTGGCATGGGCGGACGTGGTCAGCGCTGGCCGTGCTGCTGCTGGTGGCACTCAGTGATCTCCGAGGTCTTTTCCAACCTTGATTCCGCTCTCAAGGCAGCCCCACGGAGGACCAGAACAAAAGGCACCCCCAGGCTGGGCCCCCCCCACCCCACTGCGCATGCGCGGGCGCGCTGGCCCTACACCCCCTCCGACTGCGCATGCGCGGGCGCGCTGGCCGGCCCCCCACCCCCACTGCGCATGCGCGGGGGCGATGGCCGACCCCCCCCCCCACACCACTGCGCATGCGCGGGCGCGCTGGGCCCCCCCCACCCCCCACTGCGCATGCGCGGGTGCGCTGGCCCTACCCCCACCCCACTGCGCATGCGCGGGAGAGATGGACGGCCCCCCCCACCCCCACTGAGCATGCGCGGGCGCGATGGCCCCCCCCCCCACACCACTGCGCATGCGCGGGGGCGATGGCCGACCCCCCACCCCCACACCACTGCGCATGCGCGGGCGCGCTGGGCCCCCCCCACACCCCACTGCGCATGCGCGGGTGTGCTGGCCCTACCCCCACCCCACTGCGCATGCGCGGGAGAGCTGGACGGCCCCCCACCCCCACTGCGCATGCGCGGGGGCGATGGCCGACCCCCCCCCCCACACCACTGCGCATGCGCGGGCGCGCTGGGCCCCCCCCACCCCCCACTGCGCATGCGCGGGTGTGCTGGCCCTACCCCCACCCCACTTCGCATGCGCGGGGGCGATGGCCGACCCCCCCCCCACACACCACTGCGCATGCGCGGGTGTGCTGGCCCTACCCCCACCCCACTGCGCATGCGCGGGAGAGCTGGACGGCCCCCCCCACCCCCACTGCGCATGCGCGGGCGCGCTGGGCCCCCCCCACACCACTGCGCATGCGCGGGGCGCGCTGGGCCCCCCCCCCCCCCCCCCCCACTGCGCATGCGCGGGTGCTCTGGGCCCGTCCCTGTGCTGGCACTGCTGGGGCACCTGCAGTGCTGGCAGCACCTCTGGGACAAGAGGGACACGGAGGGGCTGGAGCGAGTCCAGGCAACGGAACGGAGCTGGCAAGGGGCTGGAGAGTTCCTGAGAGAGCTGGGAAAGGGGCACAGCCCGGAGCAAAGGAGGCTCAGGCGGGACCTTGTGGCTCTGCACAAGTCCCTGACAGGAGGGGGCAGCCGGGGGGGTCGGGTTCTGCTCCCAGGGAACAGGGACAGGAGGAGAGGGAACGGCCTCAGGCTGGGCCAGGGGAGGCTCAGGGTGGATATTGGGGAAATTCCTCCATGGAAAGGGCGCTCAGGCCTTGGCACAGCTGCCCAGGGAGGTTTGGAGTGCCCACCCCTGGGAGTGCTCCAACACCTGTGGCTGTGGCATGGGCGGACGTGGTCAGCGCTGGCCGTGCTGCTGCTGGTGGCACTCAGTGATCTCCGAGGTCTTTTCCAACCTTGATTCCGCTCTCAAGCCAGCCCCACGGAGGACCAGAACAAAAGGCACCCCCAGGCTGGGCCCCCCCCACCCCACTGCGCATGCGCGGGCGCGCTGGCCCTACCCCCCCCTCCCACTGCGCATGCGCGGGCGCGCTGGCCGGCCCCCCACCCCACTGCGCATGCGCGGGAGAGCTGGACGGCCCCCCCACCCCCACTGCGCATGCGCGGGCGCGCCGGCCGGCCCCCCACCCCACTGCGCATGCGCGGGGGCGATGGCCGACCCCCCCCCCACACCACTGCGCATGCGCGGGTGCGCTGGGACCCCCCCACACCCCACTGCGCATGCGCGTGTGTGCTGGCCCTACCCCCACCCCACTGCGCATGCGCGGGAGAACTGGACGGCCCCCCCCACCCCCACTGCGCATGCGCGGGCGCGCTGGGCCCCCCCCACACCACTGCGCATGCGCGGGCGCGCTGGGCCCCCCCCCTCCCCACTGCGCATGCGCGGGTGCGCTGCGCCCGTCCCTGTGCTGGCACTGCTGGGGCACCTGCAGTGCTGGCAGCACCTCTGGGACAAGAGGGACACGGAGGGGCTGCAGCGAGTCCAGGCAACGGAACGGAGCTGGCAAGGGGCTGGAGAGTTCCTGAGAGAGCTGGGAAAGGGGCACAGCCCGGAGCAAAGGAGGCTCAGGCGGGACCTTGTGGCTCTGCACAAGTCCCTGACAGGAGGGGGCAGCCGGGGGGGTCGGGTTCTGCTCCCAGGGAACAGGGACAGGAGGAGAGGGAACGGCCTCAGGCTGGGCCAGGGGAGGCTCAGGGTGGATATTGGGGAAATTCCTCCATGGAAAGGGCGCTCAGGCCTTGGCACAGCTGCCCAGGGAGGTTTGGAGTGCCCACCCCTGGGAGTGCTCCAACACCTGTGGCTGTGGCATGGGCGGACGTGGTCAGCGCTGGCCGTGCTGCTGCTGGTGGCACTCAGTGATCTCCGAGGTCTTTTCCAACCTTGATTCCGCTCTCAAGGCAGCCCCACGGAGGACCAGAACAAAAGGCACCCCCAGGCTGGGCCCCCCCCACCCCACTGCGCATGCGCGGGCGCGCTGGCCCTACACCCCCTCCGACTGCGCATGCGCGGGCGCGCTGGCCGGCCCCCCACCCCCACTGCGCATGCGCGGGGGCGATGGCCGACCCCCCCCCCCACACCACTGCGCATGCGCGGGCGCGCTGGGCCCCCCCCACCCCCCACTGCGCATGCGCGGGTGCGCTGGCCCTACCCCCACCCCACTGCGCATGCGCGGGAGAGATGGACGGCCCCCCCCACCCCCACTGAGCATGCGCGGGCGCGATGGCCCCCCCCCCCACACCACTGCGCATGCGCGGGCGCGCTGGGCCCCCCCCCCTCCCCACTGCGCATGCGCGGGTGCGCTGGGCCCGTCCCTGTGCTGGCACTGCTGGGGCACCTGCAGTGCTGGCAGCACCTCTGGGACAAGAGGGACACGGAGGGGCTGGAGCGAGTCCAGGCAACAGAACGGAGCTGGCAAGGGGCTGGAGAGTTCCTGAGAGAGCTGGGAAAGGGGCACAGCCCGGAGCAAAGGAGGCTCAGGCGGGACCTTGTGGCTCTGCACAAGTCCCTGACAGGAGGGGGCAGCCGGGGGGGTCGGGTTCTGCTCCCAGGGAACAGGGACAGGAGGAGAGGGAACGGCCTCAGGCTGGGCCAGGGGAGGCTCAGGGTGGATATTGGGGAAATTCCTCCATGGAAAGGGCGCTCAGGCCTTGGCACAGCTGCCCAGGGAGGTTTGGAGTGCCCACCCCTGGGAGTGCTCCAACACCTGTGGCTGTGGCATGGGCGGACGTGGTCAGCGCTGGCCGTGCTGCTGCTGGTGGCACTCAGTGATCTCCGAGGTCTTTTCCAACCTTGATTCCACTCTCAAGGCAGCCCCACGGAGGACCAGAACAAAAGGCACCCCCAGGCTGGGCCCCCCCCACCCCACTGCGCATGCGCGGGCGCGCTGGCCCTACCCCCCCTCCCACTGCGCATGCGCGGGCGCGCTGGCCGGCCCCCCACCCCACTGCGCATGCGCGGGGGCGCTGGCCGGCCCCCCACCCCACTGCGCATGCGCGGGGGCGATGGCCGACGCCCCCCCCCCCCACACCACTGCGCATGCGCGGGCGCGCTGGGCCCCCCCCACACCCCACTGCGCATGCGCGGGTGTGCTGGCCCTACCCCCACCCCACTGCGCATGCGCGGGAGAGCTGGACGGCCCCCCCACCCCCACTGCGCATGCGCGGGGGCGATGGCCGACCCCCCCCCCACACCACTGCGCATGCGCGGGCGCGCTGGGCCCCCCCCACCCCCCACTGCGCATGCGCGGGTGTGCTGGCCCTACCCCCACCCCACTGCGCATGCGCGGGCGCGCTGGCCGGCCCCCCACCCCACTGCGCATGCGCGGGGGCGCTGGCCCTACCCCCGCCCCACTGTGCATGCGCGGGAGAGCTGGACGGCCCCCCCACCCCACTGCGCATGCGCGGGCGCGCCGGCCGGCCCCCCACCCCACTGCGCATGCGCGGGGGCGATGGCCGGCCCCCCCCACACCACTGCGCATGCGCGGGTGCGCTGGGCCCCCCCCACCCCCCACTGCGCATGCGCGGGTGTGCTGGCCCTACCCCCACCCCACTGCGCATGCGCGGGAGAGCTGGACGGCCCCCCCCACCCCCACTGCGCATGCGCGGGCGCGCTGGGCCCCCCCACACCACTGCGCATGCGCGGGCGCGCTGGGCCCCCCCCCCTCCCCACTGCGCATGCGCGGGTGCGCTGGGCCCGTCCCTGTGCTGGCACTGCTGGGGCACCTGCAGTGCTGGCAGCACCTCTGGGACAAGAGGGACACGGAGGGGCTGGAGCGAGTCCAGGCAACGGAACGGAGCTGGCAAGGGGCTGGAGAGTTCCTGAGAGAGCTGGGAAAGGTGCACAGCCCGGAGCAAAGGAGGCTCAGGCGGGACCTTGTGGCTCTGCACAAGTCCCTGACAGGAGGGGGCAGCCGGGGGGGTCGGGTTCTGCTCCCAGGGAACAGGGACAGGAGGAGAGGGAACGGCCTCAGGCTGGGCCAGGGGAGGCTCAGGGTGGATATTGGGGAAATTCCTCCATGGAAAGGGCGCTCAGGCCTTGGCACAGCTGCCCAGGGAGGTTTGGAGTGCCCACCCCTGGGAGTGCTCCAACACCTGTGGCTGTGGCATGGGCGGACGTGGTCAGCGCTGGCCGTGCTGCTGCTGGTGGCACTCAGTGATCTCCGAGGTCTTTTCCAACCTTGATTCCGCTCTCAAGGCAACCCCACGGAGGACCAGAACAAAAGGCACCCCCAGGCTGGGCCTACCCCCACCCCACTGCGCATGCGCGGGCGCGCTGGCCCTACCCCCCCTCCCACTGCGCATGCGCGGGCGCGCTGGCCGGCCCCCCACCCCACTGCGCATGCGCGGGGGCGCTGGCCCTACCCCCGCCCCACTGCGCATGCGCGGGAGAGCTGGACGGCACCCCCACCCCCACTGCGCATGCGCGGGCGCGCCGACCGGCCCCCCACCCCACAGCGCATGCGCGGGGGCGATGGCCGACCCCCCCCCCACACCACTGCGCATGCGCGGGTGCGCTGGGCCCCCCCCACACCCCACTGCGCATGCGCGGGTGTGCTGGCCCTACCCCCACCCCACTGCGCATGCGCGGGAGAGCTGGACGGCCCCCCCCACCCCCACTGCGCATGCGCGGGCGCGCTGGGCCCCCCCCCACACCACTGCGCATGCGCGGGCGCGCTGGGCCCGTCCCTGTGCTGGCACTGCTGGGGCACCTGCAGTGCTGGCAGCACCTCTGGGACAAGAGGGACACGGAGGGGCTGGAGCGAGTCCAGGCAACGGAACGGAGCTGGCAAGGGGCTGGAGAGTTCCTGAGAGAGCTGGGAAAGGGGCACAGCCCGGAGCAAAGGAGGCTCAGGCGGGACCTTGTGGCTCTGCACAAGTCCCTGACAGGAGGGGGCAGCCGGGGGGGTCGGGTTCTGCTCCCAGGGAACAGGGACAGGAGGAGAGGGAACGGCCTCAGGCTGGGCCAGGGGAGGCTCAGGGTGGATATTGGGGAAATTCCTCCATGGAAAGGGCGCTCAGGCCTTGGCACAGCTGCCCAGGGAGGTTTGGAGTGCCCACCCCTGGGAGTGCTCCAACACCTGTGGCTGTGGCATGGGCGGACGTGGTCAGCGCTGGCCGTGCTGCTGCTGGTGGCACTCAGTGATCTCCGAGGTCTTTTCCAACCTTGATTCCGCTCTCAAGCCAGCCCCACGGAGGACCAGAACAAAAGGCACCCCCAGGCTGGGCCCCCCCCACCCCACTGCGCATGCGCGGGCGCGCTGGCCCTACCACCCCCTCCCACTGCGCATGCGCGGGCGCGCTGGCCGGCCCCCCACCCCACTGCGCATGCGCGGGAGAGCTGGACGGCCCCCCACCCCCACTGCGCATGCGCGGGCGCGCCGGCCGGCCCCCCACCCCACTGCGCATGCGCGGGGGCGATGGCCGACCCCCCCCACACCACTGCGCATGCGCGGGTGCGCTGGGCCCCCCCCACACCCCACTGCGCATGCGCGGGTGTGCTGGCCCTACCCCCACCCCACTGCGCATGCGCGGGAGAGCTGGACGGCCCCCCCCCCACCCCCACTGCGCATGCGCGGGCGCGCTGGGCCCCCCCCACACCACTGCGCATGCGCGGGCGCGCTGGGCCCCCCCCCCCCCCCTCCCCACTGCGCATGCGCGGGTGCGCTGGGCCCGTCCCTGTGCTGGCACTGCTGGGGCACCTGCAGTGCTGGCAGCACCTCTGGGACAAGAGGGACACGGAGGGGCTGGAGCGAGTCCAGGCAACGGAACGGAGCTGGCAAGGGGCTGGAGAGTTCCTGAGAGAGCTGGGAAAGGGGCACAGCCCGGAGCAAAGGAGGCTCAGGCGGGACCTTGTGGCTCTGCACAAGTCCCTGACAGGAGGGGGCAGCCGGGGGGGTCGGGTTCTGCTCCCAGGGAACAGGGACAGGAGGAGAGGGAACGGCCTCAGGCTGGGCCAGGGGAGGCTCAGGGTGGATATTGGGGAAATTCCTCCATGGAAAGGGCGCTCAGGCCTTGGCACAGCTGCCCAGGGAGGTTTGGAGTGCCCACCCCTGGGAGTGCTCCAACACCTGTGGCTGTGGCATGGGCGGACGTGGTCAGCGCTGGCCGTGCTGCTGCTGGTGGCACTCAGTGATCTCCGAGGTCTTTTCCAACCTTGATTCCGCTCTCAAGGCAGCCCCACGGAGGACCAGAACAAAAGGCACCCCCAGGCTGGGCCCCCCCCACACCACTGCGCATGCGCGGGCGCGCTGGCCCTACCCCCCCCTCCCACTGCGCATGCGCGGGCGCGCTGGCCGGCCCCCCACCCCACTGCGCATGCGCGGGGGCGCTGGCCGGCCCCCCACCCCACTGCGCATGCGCGGGGGCGATGGCCGACCCCCCCCCCCCACACCACTGCGCATGCGCGGGCGCGCTGGGCCCCCCCACACCCCACTGCGCATGCGCAAGTGTGCTGGCCCTACCCCCACCCCACTGCGCATGCGCGGGAGAGCTGGACGGCCCCCCCACCCCACTGCGCATGCGCGGGGGCGATGGCCGACCCCCACCCCACACCACTGCCATGCGCGGGCGCGCTGGGCCCCCCCCAACCCCCACTGCGCATGCGCGGGTGTGCTGGCCCTACCCCCACCCCACTGCGCATGCGCGGGGGCGATGGCCGACCCCCCCCCACACACCACTGCGCATGCGCGGGGTGTGCTGGCCCTACCCCCACCCCACTGCGCATGCGCGGGAGAGCTGGACGGCCCCCCCCAACCCCACTGCGCATGCGCGGGCGCGCTGGGCCCCCCCCACACCACTGCGCATGCGCGGGCGCGCTGGGCCCGTCCCTGTGCTGGCACTGCTGGGGCACCTGCAGTGCTGGCAGCACCTCTGGGACAAGAGGGACACGGAGGGGCTGGAGCGAGTCCAGGCAACGGAACGGAGCTGGCAAGGGGCTGGAGAGTTCCTGAGAGAGCTGGGAAAGGGGCACAGCCCGGAGCAAAGGAGGCTCAGGCGGGACCTTGTGGCTCTGCACAAGTCCCTGACAGGAGGGGGCAGCCGGGGTGGTCGGGTTCTGCTCCCAGGGAACAGGGACAGGAGGAGAGGGAACGGCCTCAGGCTGGGCCAGGGGAGGCTCAGGGTGGATATTGGGGAAATTCCTCCATGGAAAGGGCGCTCAGGCCTTGGCACAGCTGCCCAGGGAGGTTTGGAGTGCCCACCCCTGGGAGTGCTCCAACACCTGTGGCTGTGGCATGGGCGGACGTGGTCAGCGCTGGCCGTGCTGCTGCTGGTGGCACTCAGTGATCTCCGAGGTCTTTTCCAACCTTGATTCCGCTCTCAAGGCAGCCCCACGGAGGACCAGAACAAAAGGCACCCCCAGGCTGGGCCCCCCCCACCCCACTGCGCATGCGCGGGCGCGCTGGCCCTACCACCCCCTCCCACTGCGCATGCGCGGGCGCGCTGGCCGGCCCCCCACCCCACTGCGCATGCGCGGGAGAGCTGGACGGCCCCCCACCCCCACTGCGCATGCGCGGGCGCGCCGGCCGGCCCCCCACCCCACTGCGCATGCGCGGGGGCGATGGCCGACCCCCCCCACACCACTGCGCATGCGCGGGTGCGCTGGGCCCCCCCCACACCCCACTGCGCATGCGCGGGTGTGCTGGCCCTACCCCCACCCCACTGCGCATGCGCGGGAGAGCTGGACGGCCCCCCCCCCACCCCCACTGCGCATGCGCGGGCGCGCTGGGCCCCCCCCACACCACTGCGCATGCGCGGGCGCGCTGGGCCCCCCCCCCCCCCCCCTCCCCACTGCGCATGCGCGGGTGCGCTGGGCCCGTCCCTGTGCTGGCACTGCTGGGGCACCTGCAGTGCTGGCAGCACCTCTGGGACAAGAGGGACACGGAGGGGCTGGAGCGAGTCCAGGCAACGGAACGGAGCTGGCAAGGGGCTGGAGAGTTCCTGAGAGAGCTGGGAAAGGGGCACAGCCCGGAGCAAAGGAGGCTCAGGCGGGACCTTGTGGCTCTGCACAAGTCCCTGACAGGAGGGGGCAGCCGGGGGGGTCGGGTTCTGCTCCCAGGGAACAGGGACAGGAGGAGAGGGAACGGCCTCAGGCTGGGCCAGGGGAGGCTCAGGGTGGATATTGGGGAAATTCCTCCATGGAAAGGGCGCTCAGGCCTTGGCACAGCTGCCCAGGGAGGTTTGGAGTGCCCACCCCTGGGAGTGCTCCAACACCTGTGGCTGTGGCATGGGCGGACGTGGTCAGCGCTGGCCGTGCTGCTGCTGGTGGCACTCAGTGATCTCCGAGGTCTTTTCCAACCTTGATTCCGCTCTCAAGGCAGCCCCACGGAGGACCAGAACAAAAGGCACCCCCAGGCTGGGCCCCCCCCACACCACTGCGCATGCGCGGGCGCGCTGGCCCTACCCCCCCCTCCCACTGCGCATGCGCGGGCGCGCTGGCCGGCCCCCCACCCCACTGCGCATGCGCGGGGGCGCTGGCCGGCCCCCCACCCCACTGCGCATGCGCGGGGGCGATGGCCGACCCCCCCCCCCACACCACTGCGCATGCGCGGGCGCGCTGGGCCCCCCCCACACCCCACTGCGCATGCGCAAGTGTGCTGGCCCTACCCCCACCCCACTGCGCATGCGCGGGAGAGCTGGACGGCCCCCCCACCCCACTGCGCATGCGCGGGGGCGATGGCCGACCCCCCCCCCCCACACCACTGCGCATGCGCGGGCGCGCTGGGCCCCCCCCACCCCCCACTGCGCATGCGCGGGTGTGCTGGCCCTACCCCCACCCCACTGCGCATGCGCGGGGGCGATGGCCGACCCCCCCCCCCCACACCCACTGCGCATGCGCGGGTGTGCTGGCCCTACCCCCACCCCACTGCGCATGCGCGGGAGAGCTGGACGGCCCCCCCCACCCCCACTGCGCATGCGCGGGCGCGCTGGGCCCCCCCCACACCACTGCGCATGCGCGGGCGCGCTGGGCCCCCCCCCCCCCCCCCACTGCGCATGCGCGGGTGCGCTGGGCCCGTCCCTGTGCTGGCACTGCTGGGGCACCTGCAGTGCTGGCAGCACCTCTGGGACAAGAGGGACACGGAGGGGCTGCAGCGAGTCCAGGCAACGGAACGGAGCTGGCAAGGGGCTGGAGAGTTCCTGAGAGAGCTGGGAAAGGGGCACAGCCCGGAGCAAAGGAGGCTCAGGCGGGACCTTGTGGCTCTGCACAAGTCCCTGACAGGAGGGGGCAGCCGGGGGGGTCGGGTTCTGCTCCCAGGGAACAGGGACAGGAGGAGAGGGAACGGCCTCAGGCTGGGCCAGGGGAGGCTCAGGGTGGATATTGGGGAAATTCCTCCATGGAAAGGGCGCTCAGGCCTTGGCACAGCTGCCCAGGGAGGTTTGGAGTGCCCACCCCTGGGAGTGCTCCAACACCTGTGGCTGTGGCATGGGCGGACGTGGTCAGCGCTGGCCGTGCTGCTGCTGGTGGCACTCAGTGATCTCCGAGGTCTTTTCCAACCTTGATTCCGCTCTCAAGCCAGCCCCACGGAGGACCAGAACAAAAGGCACCCCCAGGCTGGGCCCCCCCCACCCCACTGCGCATGCGCGGGCGCGCTGGCCCTACCCCCCCCTCCCACTGCGCATGCGCGGGCGCGCTGGCCGGCCCCCCACCCCACTGCGCATGCGCGGGAGAGCTGGACGGCCCCCCCACCCCCACTGCGCATGCGCGGGCGCGCCGGCCGGCCCCCCACCCCACTGCGCATGCGCGGGGGCGATGGCCGACCCCCCCCACACCACTGCGCATGCGCGGGTGCGCTGGGCCCCCCCCACACCCCACTGCGCATGCGCGGGTGTGCTGGCCCTACCCCCACCCCACTGCGCATGCGCGGGAGAGCTGGACGGCCCCCCCCCACCCCCACTGCGCATGCGCGGGCGCGCTGGGCCCCCCCCACACCACTGCGCATGCGCGGGCGCGCTGGGCCCCCCCCCCCCTCCCCACTGCGCATGCGCGGGTGCGCTGGGCCCGTCCCTGTGCTGGCACTGCTGGGGCACCTGCAGTGCTGGCAGCACCTCTGGGACAAGAGGGACACGGAGGGGCTGGAGCGAGTCCAGGCAACGGAACGGAGCTGGCAAGGGGCTGGAGAGTTCCTGAGAGAGCTGGGAAAGGGGCACAGCCCGGAGCAAAGGAGGCTCAGGCGGGACCTTGTGGCTCTGCACAAGTCCCTGACAGGAGGGGGCAGCCGGGGGGGTCGGGTTCTGCTCCCAGGGAACAGGGACAGGAGGAGAGGGAACGGCCTCAGGCTGGGCCAGGGGAGGCTCAGGGTGGATATTGGGGAAATTCCTCCATGGAAAGGGCGCTCAGGCCTTGGCACAGCTGCCCAGGGAGGTTTGGAGTGCCCACCCCTGGGAGTGCTCCAACACCTGTGGCTGTGGCATGGGCGGACGTGGTCAGCGCTGGCCGTGCTGCTGCTGGTGGCACTCAGTGATCTCCGAGGTCTTTTCCAACCTTGATTCCGCTCTCAAGGCAGCCCCACGGAGGACCAGAACAAAAGGCACCCCCAGGCTGGGCCCCCCCCACCCCACTGCGCATGCGCGGGCGCGCTGGCCCTACCCCCCCCTCCCACTGCGCATGCGCGGGCGCGCTGGCCGGCCCCCCACCCCACTGCGCATGCGCGGGGGCGCTGGCCGGCCCCCCCACCCCACTGCGCATGCGCGGGGGCGATGGCCGACCCCCCACCCCCACACCACTGCGCATGCGCGGGCGCGCTGGGCCCCCCCCACACCCCACTGCGCATGCGCGGGTGTGCTGGCCCTACCCCCACCCCACTGCGCATGCGCGGGAGAGCTGGACGGCCCCCCCACCCCCACTGCGCATGCGCGGGGGCGATGGCCGACCCCCCCCCCCACACCACTGCGCATGCGCGGGCGCGCTGGGCCCCCCCCACCCCCCACTGCGCATGCGCGGGTGTGCTGGCCCTACCCCCACCCCACTTCGCATGCGCGGGGGCGATGGCCGACCCCCCCCCCACACACCACTGCGCATGCGCGGGTGTGCTGGCCCTACCCCCACCCCACTGCGCATGCGCGGGAGAGCTGGACGGCCCCCCCCACCCCCACTGCGCATGCGCGGGCGCGCTGGGCCCCCCCCACACCACTGCGCATGCGCGGGCGCGCTGGGCCCCCCCCCCCCCCCCCCCCACTGCGCATGCGCGGGTGCTCTGGGCCCGTCCCTGTGCTGGCACTGCTGGGGCACCTGCAGTGCTGGCAGCACCTCTGGGACAAGAGGGACACGGAGGGGCTGGAGCGAGTCCAGGCAACGGAACGGAGCTGGCAAGGGGCTGGAGAGTTCCTGAGAGAGCTGGGAAAGGGGCACAGCCCGGAGCAAAGGAGGCTCAGGCGGGACCTTGTGGCTCTGCACAAGTCCCTGACAGGAGGGGGCAGCCGGGGGGGTCGGGTTCTGCTCCCAGGGAACACGGACAGGAGGAGAGGGAACGGCCTCAGGCTGGGCCAGGGGAGGCTCAGGGTGGATATTGGGGAAATTCCTCCATGGAAAGGGCGCTCAGGCCTTGGCACAGCTGCCCAGGGAGGTTTGGAGTGCCCACCCCTGGGAGTGCTCCAACACCTGTGGCTGTGGCATGGGCGGACGTGGTCAGCGCTGGCCGTGCTGCTGCTGGTGGCACTCAGTGATCTCCGAGGTCTTTTCCAACCTTGATTCCGCTCTCAAGCCAGCCCCACGGAGGACCAGAACAAAAGGCACCCCCAGGCTGGGCCCCCCCCACCCCACTGCGCATGCGCGGGCGCGCTGGCCCTACCCCCCCCTCCCACTGCGCATGCGCGGGCGCGCTGGCCGGCCCCCCACCCCACTGCGCATGCGCGGGAGAGCTGGACGGCCCCCCCACCCCCACTGCGCATGCGCGGGCGCGCCGGCCGGCCCCCCACCCCACTGCGCATGCGCGGGGGCGATGGCCGACCCCCCCCCCCCACACCACTGCGCATGCGCGGGTGCGCTGGGACCCCCCCACACCCCACTGCGCATGCGCGTGTGTGCTGGCCCTACCCCCACCCCACTGCGCATGCGCGGGAGAACTGGACGGCCCCCCCCACCCCCACTGCGCATGCGCGGGCGCGCTGGGCCCCCCCCACACCACTGCGCATGCGCGGGCGCGCTGGGCCCCCCCCCTCCCCACTGCGCATGCGCGGGTGCGCTGCGCCCGTCCCTGTGCTGGCACTGCTGGGGCACCTGCAGTGCTGGCAGCACCTCTGGGACAAGAGGGACACGGAGGGGCTGCAGCGAGTCCAGGCAACGGAACGGAGCTGGCAAGGGGCTGGAGAGTTCCTGAGAGAGCTGGGAAAGGGGCACAGCCCGGAGCAAAGGAGGCTCAGGCGGGACCTTGTGGCTCTGCACAAGTCCCTGACAGGAGGGGGCAGCCGGGGGGGTCGGGTTCTGCTCCCAGGGAACAGGGACAGGAGGAGAGGGAACGGCCTCAGGCTGGGCCAGGGGAGGCTCAGGGTGGATATTGGGGAAATTCCTCCATGGAAAGGGCGCTCAGGCCTTGGCACAGCTGCCCAGGGAGGTTTGGAGTGCCCACCCCTGGGAGTGCTCCAACACCTGTGGCTGTGGCATGGGCGGACGTGGTCAGCGCTGGCCGTGCTGCTGCTGGTGGCACTCAGTGATCTCCGAGGTCTTTTCCAACCTTGATTCCGCTCTCAAGGCAGCCCCACGGAGGACCAGAACAAAAGGCACCCCCAGGCTGGGCCCCCCCCACCCCACTGCGCATGCGCGGGCGCGCTGGCCCTACACCCCCTCCGACTGCGCATGCGCGGGCGCGCTGGCCGGCCCCCCACCCCCACTGCGCATGCGCGGGGGCGATGGCCGACCCCCCCCCCCACACCACTGCGCATGCGCGGGCGCGCTGGGCCCCCCCCACCCCCCACTGCGCATGCGCGGGTGCGCTGGCCCTACCCCCACCCCACTGCGCATGCGCGGGAGAGATGGACGGCCCCCCCCACCCCCACTGAGCATGCGCGGGCGCGATGGCCCCCCCCCCCACACCACTGCGCATGCGCGGGCGCGCTGGGCCCCCCCCCCTCCCCACTGCGCATGCGCGGGTGCGCTGGGCCCGTCCCTGTGCTGGCACTGCTGGGGCACCTGCAGTGCTGGCAGCACCTCTGGGACAAGAGGGACACGGAGGGGCTGGAGCGAGTCCAGGCAACAGAACGGAGCTGGCAAGGGGCTGGAGAGTTCCTGAGAGAGCTGGGAAAGGGGCACAGCCCGGAGCAAAGGAGGCTCAGGCGGGACCTTGTGGCTCTGCACAAGTCCCTGACAGGAGGGGGCAGCCGGGGGGGTCGGGTTCTGCTCCCAGGGAACAGGGACAGGAGGAGAGGGAACGGCCTCAGGCTGGGCCAGGGGAGGCTCAGGGTGGATATTGGGGAAATTCCTCCATGGAAAGGGCGCTCAGGCCTTGGCACAGCTGCCCAGGGAGGTTTGGAGTGCCCACCCCTGGGAGTGCTCCAACACCTGTGGCTGTGGCATGGGCGGACGTGGTCAGCGCTGGCCGTGCTGCTGCTGGTGGCACTCAGTGATCTCCGAGGTCTTTTCCAACCTTGATTCCACTCTCAAGGCAGCCCCACGGAGGACCAGAACAAAAGGCACCCCCAGGCTGGGCCCCCCCCACCCCACTGCGCATGCGCGGGCGCGCTGGCCCTACCCCCCCTCCCACTGCGCATGCGCGGGCGCGCTGGCCGGCCCCCCACCCCACTGCGCATGCGCGGGGGCGCTGGCCGGCCCCCCACCCCACTGCGCATGCGCGGGGGCGATGGCCGACCCCCCCCCCCCCACACCACTGCGCATGCGCGGGCGCGCTGGGCCCCCCCCACACCCCACTGCGCATGCGCGGGTGTGCTGGCCCTACCCCCACCCCACTGCGCATGCGCGGGAGAGCTGGACGGCCCCCCCACCCCCACTGCGCATGCGCGGGGGCGATGGCCGACCCCCCCCCCACACCACTGCGCATGCGCGGGCGCGCTGGGCCCCCCCCACCCCCCACTGCGCATGCGCGGGTGTGCTGGCCCTACCCCCACCCCACTGCGCATGCGCGGGCGCGCTGGCCGGCCCCCCACCCCACTGCGCATGCGCGGGGGCGCTGGCCCTACCCCCGCCCCACTGTGCATGCGCGGGAGAGCTGGACGGCCCCCCCACCCCACTGCGCATGCGCGGGCGCGCCGGCCGGCCCCCCACCCCACTGCGCATGCGCGGGGGCGATGGCCGACCCCCCCCACACCACTGCGCATGCGCGGGTGCGCTGGGCCCCCCCCACCCCCCACTGCGCATGCGCGGGTGTGCTGGCCCTACCCCCACCCCACTGCGCATGCGCGGGAGAGCTGGACGGCCCCCCCCACCCCCACTGCGCATGCGCGGGCGCGCTGGGCCCCCCCACACCACTGCGCATGCGCGGGCGCGCTGGGCCCCCCCCCCTCCCCACTGCGCATGCGCGGGTGCGCTGGGCCCGTCCCTGTGCTGGCACTGCTGGGGCACCTGCAGTGCTGGCAGCACCTCTGGGACAAGAGGGACACGGAGGGGCTGGAGCGAGTCCAGGCAACGGAACGGAGCTGGCAAGGGGCTGGAGAGTTCCTGAGAGAGCTGGGAAAGGTGCACAGCCCGGAGCAAAGGAGGCTCAGGCGGGACCTTGTGGCTCTGCACAAGTCCCTGACAGGAGGGGGCAGCCGGGGGGGTCGGGTTCTGCTCCCAGGGAACAGGGACAGGAGGAGAGGGAACGGCCTCAGGCTGGGCCAGGGGAGGCTCAGGGTGGATATTGGGGAAATTCCTCCATGGAAAGGGCGCTCAGGCCTTGGCACAGCTGCCCAGGGAGGTTTGGAGTGCCCACCCCTGGGAGTGCTCCAACACCTGTGGCTGTGGCATGGGCGGACGTGGTCAGCGCTGGCCGTGCTGCTGCTGGTGGCACTCAGTGATCTCCGAGGTCTTTTCCAACCTTGATTCCGCTCTCAAGGCAACCCCACGGAGGACCAGAACAAAAGGCACCCCCAGGCTGGGCCTACCCCCACCCCACTGCGCATGCGCGGGCGCGCTGGCCCTACCCCCCCTCCCACTGCGCATACGCGGGCGCGCTGGCCGGCCCCCCACCCCACTGCGCATGCGCGGGGGCGCTGGCCCTACCCCCGCCCCACTGCGCATGCGCGGGAGAGCTGGACGGCACCCCCACCCCCACTGCGCATGCGCGGGCGCGCCGACCGGCCCCCCACCCCACAGCGCATGCGCGGGGGCGATGGCCGACCCCCCCCCACACCACTGCGCATGCGCGGGTGCGCTGGGCCCCCCCCACACCCCACTGCGCATGCGCGGGTGTGCTGGCCCTACCCCCACCCCACTGCGCATGCGCGGGAGAGCTGGACGGCCCCCCCCACCCCCACTGCGCATGCGCGGGCGCGCTGGGCCCCCCCCACACCACTGCGCATGCGCGGGCGCGCTGGGCCCGTCCCTGTGCTGGCACTGCTGGGGCACCTGCAGTGCTGGCAGCACCTCTGGGACAAGAGGGACACGGAGGGGCTGGAGCGAGTCCAGGCAACGGAACGGAGCTGGCAAGGGGCTGGAGAGTTCCTGAGAGAGCTGGGAAAGGGGCACAGCCCGGAGCAAAGGAGGCTCAGGCGGGACCTTGTGGCTCTGCACAAGTCCCTGACAGGAGGGGGCAGCCGGGGGGGTCGGGTTCTGCTCCCAGGGAACAGGGACAGGAGGAGAGGGAACGGCCTCAGGCTGGGCCAGGGGAGGCTCAGGGTGGATATTGGGGAAATTCCTCCATGGAAAGGGCGCTCAGGCCTTGGCACAGCTGCCCAGGGAGGTTTGGAGTGCCCACCCCTGGGAGTGCTCCAACACCTGTGGCTGTGGCATGGGCGGACGTGGTCAGCGCTGGCCGTGCTGCTGCTGGTGGCACTCAGTGATCTCCGAGGTCTTTTCCAACCTTGATTCCGCTCTCAAGGCAGCCCCACGGAGGACCAGAACAAAAGGCACCCCCAGGCTGGGCCCCCCCCACCCCACTGCGCATGCGCGGGCGCGCTGGCCCTATCCCCCCTCCCACTGCGCATGCGCGGGCGCGCTGGCCGGCCCCCCACCCCACTGCGCATGCGCGGGGGCGCTGGCCCTACCCCCACCCCACTGCGCATGCGCGGGAGAGCTGGACGGCCCCCCCACCCCCACTGCGCATGCGCGGGCGCGCCGGCCGGCCCCCCACCCCACACCACTGCGCATGCGCGGGCGCGCTGGGCCCCCCCACCCCCCACTGCGCATGCGCGGGTGCGATGGCCGACCCCCCCCACACCACTGCGCATGCGCGGGTGCGCTGGGCCCCCCCCACACCCCACTGCGCATGCGCGGGTGTGCTGGCCCTACCCCCACCCCACTGCGCATGCGCGGGAGAGCTGGACGGCCCCCCCCCACCCCCACTGCGCATGCGCGGGCGCGCTGGGCCCCCCCCACACCACTGCGCATGCGCGGGCGCGCTGGGCCCCCCCCCCCCTCCCCACTGCGCATGCGCGGGTGCGCTGGGCCCGTCCCTGTGCTGGCACTGCTGGGGCACCTGCAGTGCTGGCAGCACCTCTGGGACAAGAGGGACACGGAGGGGCTGCAGCGAGTCCAGGCAACGGAACGGAGCTGGCAAGGGGCTGGAGAGTTCCTGAGAGAGCTGGGAAAGGGGCACAGCCCGGAGCAAAGGAGGCTCAGGCGGGACCTTGTGGCTCTGCACAAGTCCCTGACAGGAGGGGGCAGCCGGGGGGGTCGGGTTCTGCTCCCAGGGAACAGGGACAGGAGGAGAGGGAACGGCCTCAGGCTGGGCCAGGGGAGGCTCAGGGTGGATATTGGGGAAATTCCTCCATGGAAAGGGCGCTCAGGCCTTGGCACAGCTGCCCAGGGAGGTTTGGAGTGCCCACCCCTGGGAGTGCTCCAACACCTGTGGCTGTGGCATGGGCGGACGTGGTCAGCGCTGGCCGTGCTGCTGCTGGTGGCACTCAGTGATCTCCGAGGTCTTTTCCAACCTTGATTCCGCTCTCAAGGCAGCCCCACGGAGGACCAGAACAAAAGGCACCCCCAGGCTGGGCCCCCCCCACCCCACTGCGCATGCGCGGGCGCGCTGGCCCTACCCCCCCTCCCACTGCGCATGCGCGGGCGCGCTGGCCGGCCCCCCACCCCACTGCGCATGCGCGGGGGCGATGGCCCTACCCCCGCCCCACTGCGCATGCGCGGGAGAGCTGGACGGCCCCCCCCACCCCCACTGCGCATGCGCGGGCGCGCCGGCCGGCCCCCCACCCCACAGCGCATGCGCGGGGGCGATGGCCGACCCCCCCCACACCACTGCGCATGCGCGGGTGCGCTGGGCCCCCCCCACACCCCACTGCGCATGCGCGGGTGTGCTGGCCCTACCCCCACCCCACTGCGCATGCGCGGGAGAGCTGGACGGCCCCCCCCACCCCCACTGCGCATGCGCGGGCGCGATGGCCCCCCCCCCCACACCACTGCGCATGCGCGGGCGCGCTGGGCCCCCCCCCCTCCCCACTGCGCATGCGCGGGTGCGCTGGGCCCGTCCCTGTGCTGGCACTGCTGGGGCACCTGCAGTGCTGGCAGCACCTCTGGGACAAGAAGGACACGGAGGGGCTGGAGCGAGTCCAGGCAACGGAACGGAGCTGGCAAGGGGCTGGAGAGTTCCTGAGAGAGCTGGGAAAGGGGCACAGCCCGGAGCAAAGGAGGCTCAGGCGGGACCTTGTGGCTCTGCACAAGTCCCTGACAGGAGGGGGCAGCCGGGGGGGTCGGGTTCTGCTCCCAGGGAACAGGGACAGGAGGAGAGGGAACGGCCTCAGGCTGGGCCAGGGGAGGCTCAGGGTGGATATTGGGGAAATTCCTCCATGGAAAGGGCGCTCAGGCCTTGGCACAGCTGCCCAGGGAGGTTTGGAGTGCCCACCCCTGGGAGTGCTCCAACACCTGTGGCTGTGGCATGGGCGGACGTGGTCAGCGCTGGCCGTGCTGCTGCTGGTGGCACTCAGTGATCTCCGAGGTCTTTTCCAACCTTGATTCCGCTCTCAAGGCAGCCCCACGGAGGACCAGAACAAAAGGCACCCCCAGGCTGGGCCCCCCCCACCCCACTGCGCATGCGCGGGCGCGCTGGCCCTACCCCCCCCTCCCACTGCGCATGCGCGGGTGCGCTGGGCCCGTCCCTGTGCTGGCACTGCTGGGGCACCTGCAGTGCTGGCAGCACCTCTGGGACAAGAAGGACACGGAGGGGCTGGAGCGAGTCCAGGCAACGGAACGGAGCTGGCAAGGGGCTGGAGAGTTCCTGAGAGAGCTGGGAAAGGGGCACAGCCCGGAGCAAAGGAGGCTCAGGCGGGACCTTGTGGCTCTGCACAAGTCCCTGACAGGAGGGGGCAGCCGGGGGGGTCGGGTTCTGCTCCCAGGGAACAGGGACAGGAGGAGAGGGAACGGCCTCAGGCTGGGCCAGGGGAGGCTCAGGGTGGATATTGGGGAAATTCCTCCATGGAAAGGGCGCTCAGGCCTTGGCACAGCTGCCCAGGGAGGTTTGGAGTGCCCACCCCTGGGAGTGCTCCAACACCTGTGGCTGTGGCATGGGCGGACGTGGTCAGCGCTGGCCGTGCTGCTGCTGGTGGCACTCAGTGATCTCCGAGGTCTTTTCCAACCTTGATTCCGCTCTCAAGGCAGCCCCACGGAGGACCAGAACAAAAGGCACCCCCAGGCTGGGCCCCCCCCACCCCACTGCGCATGCGCGGGCGCGCTGGCCCTACCCCCCCCTCCCACTGCGCATGCGCGGGCGCGCTGGCCGGCCCCCCACCCCACTGCGCATGCGCGGGGGCGCTGGCCGGCCCCCCCCACCCCACTGCGCATGCGCGGGGGCGATGGCCGACCCCCCACCCCCACACCACTGCGCATGCGCGGGCGCGCTGGGCCCCCCCCACACCCCACTGCGCATGCGCGGGTGTGCTGGCCCTACCCCCACCCCACTGCGCATGCGCGGGAGAGCTGGACGGCCCCCCCACCCCCACTGCGCATGCGCGGGGGCGATGGCCGACCCCCCCCCCCACACCACTGCGCATGCGCGGGCGCGCTGGGCCCCCCCCACCCCCCACTGCGCATGCGCGGGTGTGCTGGCCCTACCCCCACCCCACTGCGCATGCGCGGGGGCGATGGCCGACCCCCCCCCCCCACACCACTGCGCATGCGCGGGTGTGCTGGCCCTACCCCCACCCCACTGCGCATGCGCGGGAGAGCTGGACGGCCCCCCCCACCCCCACTGCGCATGCGCGGGCGCGCTGGGCCCCCCCCACACCACTGCGCATGCGCGGGCGCGCTGGGCCCCCCCCCCCCCCCCCCCACTGCGCATGCGCGGGTGCTCTGGGCCCGTCCCTGTGCTGGCACTGCTGGGGCACCTGCAGTGCTGGCAGCACCTCTGGGACAAGAGGGACACGGAGGGGCTGGAGCGAGTCCAGGCAACGGAACGGAGCTGGCAAGGGGCTGGAGAGTTCCTGAGAGAGCTGGGAAAGGGGCACAGCCCGGAGCAAAGGAGGCTCAGGCGGGACCTTGTGGCTCTGCACAAGTCCCTGACAGGAGGGGGCAGCCGGGGGGGTCGGGTTCTGCTCCCAGGGAACAGGGACAGGAGGAGAGGGAACGGCCTCAGGCTGGGCCAGGGGAGGCTCAGGGTGGATATTGGGGAAATTCCTCCATGGAAAGGGCGCTCAGGCCTTGGCACAGCTGCCCAGGGAGGTTTGGAGTGCCCACCCCTGGGAGTGCTCCAACACCTGTGGCTGTGGCATGGGCGGACGTGGTCAGCGCTGGCCGTGCTGCTGCTGGTGGCACTCAGTGATCTCCGAGGTCTTTTCCAACCTTGATTCCGCTCTCAAGGCAACCCCACGGAGGACCAGAACAAAAGGCACCCCCAGGCTGGGCCCCCCCACCCCACTGCGCATGCGCGGGCGCGCTGGCCGGCCCCCCACCCCACTGCGCATGCGCGGGGGCGCTGGCCCTACCCCCGCCCCACTGCGCATGCGCGGGAGAGCTGGACGGCACCCCCACCCCCACTGCGCATGCGCGGGCGCGCCGGCCGGCCCCCCACCCCACTGCGCATGCGCGGGGGCGATGGCCGACCTCCCCCACACACCACTGCGCATGCGCGGGTGCCCTGGGACCCCCCCACACCCCACTGCGCATGCGCGTGTGTGCTGGCCCTACCCCCACCCCACTGCGCATGCGCGGGAGAGCTGGACGGCCCCCCCCACCCCCACTGCGCATGCGCGGGCGCGCTGGGCCCCCCCCACACCACTGCGCATGCGCGGGCGCGCTGGGCCCCCCCCCCCCCTCCCCACTGCGCATGCGCGGGTGCGCTGGGCCCGTCCCTGTGCTGGCACTGCTGGGGCACCTGCAGTGCTGGCAGCACCTCTGGGACAAGAGAGACACGGAGGGGCTGGAGCGAGTCCAGGCAACGGAACGGAGCTGGCAAGGGGCTGGAGAGTTCCTGAGAGAGCTGGGAAAGGGGCACAGCCCGGAGCAAAGGAGGCTCAGGCGGGACCTTGTGGCTCTGCACAAGTCCCTGACAGGAGGGGGCAGCCGGGGGGGTCGGGTTCTGCTCCCAGGGAACAGGGACAGGAGGAGAGGGAACGGCCTCAGGCTGGGCCAGGGGAGGCTCAGGGTGGATATTGGGGAAATTCCTCCATGGAAAGGGCGCTCAGGCCTTGGCACAGCTGCCCAGGGAGGTTTGGAGTGCCCACCCCTGGGAGTGCTCCAACACCTGTGGCTGTGGCATGGGCGGACGTGGTCAGCGCTGGCCGTGCTGCTGCTGGTGGCACTCAGTGATCTCCGAGGTCTTTTCCAACCTTGATTCCGCTCTCAAGGCAGCCCCACGGAGGACCAGAACAAAAGGCACCCCCAGGCTGGGCCCCCCCCACACCACTGCGCATGCGCGGGCGCGCTGGCCCTACCCCCCCCTCCCACTGCGCATGCGCGGGCGCGCTGGCCGGCCCCCCACCCCACTGCGCATGCGCGGGGGCGCTGGCCGGCCCCCCACCCCACTGCGCATGCGCGGGGGCGATGGCCGACCCCCCCCCCCACACCACTGCGCATGCGCGGGCGCGCTGGGCCCCCCCCACACCCCACTGCGCATGCGCAAGTGTGCTGGCCCTACCCCCACCCCACTGCGCATGCGCGGGAGAGCTGGACGGCCCCCCCACCCCACTGCGCATGCGCGGGGGCGATGGCCGACCCCCCCCCCCCACACCACTGCGCATGCGCGGGCGCGCTGGGCCCCCCCCACCCCCCACTGCGCATGCGCGGGTGTGCTGGCCCTACCCCCACCCCACTGCGCATGCGCGGGGGCGATGGCCGACCCACCCCCCCACACCCACTGCGCATGCGCGGGTGTGCTGGCCCTACCCCCACCCCACTGCGCATGCGCGGGAGAGCTGGACGGCCCCCCCCACCCCCACTGCGCATGCGCGGGCGCGCTGGGCCCCCCCCACACCACTGCGCATGCGCGGGTGCGCTGGGCCCGTCCCTGTGCTGGCACTGCTGGGGCACCTGCAGTGCTGGCAGCACCTCTGGGACAAGAGGGACACGGAGGGGCTGGAGCGAGTCCAGGCAACGGAACGGAGCTGGCAAGGGGCTGGAGAGTTCCTGAGAGAGCTGGGAAAGGGGCACAGCCCGGAGCAAAGGAGGCTCAGGCGGGACCTTGTGGCTCTGCACAAGTCCCTGACAGGAGGGGGCAGCCGGGGGGGTCGGGTTCTGCTCCCAGGGAACAGGGACAGGAGGAGAGGGAACGGCCTCAGGCTGGGCCAGGGGAGGCTCAGGGTGGATATTGGGGAAATTCCTCCATGGAAAGGGCGCTCAGGCCTTGGCACAGCTGCCCAGGGAGGTTTGGAGTGCCCACCCCTGGGAGTGCTCCAACACCTGTGGCTGTGGCATGGGCGGACGTGGTCAGCGCTGGCCGTGCTGCTGCTGGTGGCACTCAGTGATCTCCGAGGTCTTTTCCAACCTTGATTCCGCTCTCAAGGCAGCCCCACGGAGGACCAGAACAAAAGGCACCCCCAGGCTGGGCCCCCCCCACCCCACTGCGCATGCGCGGGCGCGCTGGCCCTACCCCCCCCTCCCACTGCGCATGCGCGGGCGCGCTGGCCGGCCCCCCACCCCACTGCGCATGCGCGGGAGAGCTGGACGGCCCCCCCACCCCCACTGCGCATGCGCGGGCGCGCCGGCCGGCCCCCCACCCCACTGCGCATGCGCGGGGGCGATGGCCGACCCCCCCCACACCACTGCGCATGCGCGGGTGCGCTGGGCCCCCCCCACACCCCACTGCGCATGCGCGGGTGTGCTGGCCCTACCCCCACCCCACTGCGCATGCGCGGGAGAGCTGGACGGCCCCCCCCACCCCCACTGCGCATGCGCGGGCGCGCTGGGCCCCCCCCACACCACTGCGCATGCGCGGGCGCGCTGGGCCCGTCCCTGTGCTGGCACTGCTGGGGCACCTGCAGTGCTGGCAGCACCTCTGGGACAAGAGGGACACGGAGGGGCTGGAGCGAGTCCAGGCAACGGAACGGAGCTGGCAAGGGGCTGGAGAGTTCCTGAGAGAGCTGGGAAAGGGGCACAGCCCGGAGCAAAGGAGGCTCAGGCGGGACCTTGTGGCTCTGCACAAGTCCCTGACAGGAGGGGGCAGCCGGGGGGGTCGGGTTCTGCTCCCAGGGAACAGGGACAGGAGGAGAGGGAACGGCCTCAGGCTGGGCCAGGGGAGGCTCAGGGTGGATATTGGGGAAATTCCTCCATGGAAAGGGCGCTCAGGCCTTGGCACAGCTGCCCAGGGAGGTTTGGAGTGCCCACCCCTGGGAGTGCTCCAACACCTGTGGCTGTGGCATGGGCGGACGTGGTCAGCGCTGGCCGTGCTGCTGCTGGTGGCACTCAGTGATCTCCGAGGTCTTTTCCAACCTTGATTCCGCTCTCAAGGCAGCCCCACGGAGGACCAGAACAAAAGGCACCCCCAGGCTGGGCCCCCCCCACCCCACTGCGCATGCGCGGGCGCGCTGGCCCTATCCCCCCTCCCACTGCGCATGCGCGGGCGCGCTGGCCGGCCCCCCACCCCACTGCGCATGCGCGGGGGCGCTGGCCCTACCCCCACCCCACTGCGCATGCGCGGGAGAGCTGGACGGCCCCCCCACCCCCACTGCGCATGCGCGGGCGCGCCGGCCGGCCCCCCACCCCACACCACTGCGCATGCGCGGGCGCGCTGGGCCCCCCCACCCCCCACTGCGCATGCGCGGGTGTGCTGGCCCTACCCCCACCCCACTGCGCATGCGCGGGAGAGCTGGACGGCCCCCCCACCCCCACTGCGCATGCGCGGGGGCGATGGCCGACCCCCCCCCCACACCACTGCGCATGCGCGGGCGCGCTGGGCCCCCCCCAACCCCCACTGCGCATGCGCGGGTGTGCTGGCCCTCCCCCCACCCCACTGCGCATGCGCGGGGGCGATGGCCGACCCCCCCCCCACACCACTGCGCATGCGCGGGGTGTGCTGGCCCTACCCCCACCCCACTGCGCATGCGCGGGAGAGCTGGACGGCCCCCCCCACACCACTGCGCATGCGCGGGCGCGCTGGGCCCCCCCCCCCCTCCCCACTGCGCATGCGCGGGTGCGCTGGGCCCGTCCCTGTGCTGGCACTGCTGGGGCACCTGCAGTGCTGGCAGCACCTCTGGGACAAGAGGGACACGGAGGGGCTGCAGCGAGTCCAGGCAACGGAACGGAGCTGGCAAGGGGCTGGAGAGTTCCTGAGAGAGCTGGGAAAGGGGCACAGCCCGGAGCAAAGGAGGCTCAGGCGGGACCTTGTGGCTCTGCACAAGTCCCTGACAGGAGGGGGCAGCCGGGGGGGTCGGGTTCTGCTCCCAGGGAACAGGGACAGGAGGAGAGGGAACGGCCTCAGGCTGGGCCAGGGGAGGCTCAGGGTGGATATTGGGGAAATTCCTCCATGGAAAGGGCGCTCAGGCCTTGGCACAGCTGCCCAGGGAGGTTTGGAGTGCCCACCCCTGGGAGTGCTCCAACACCTGTGGCTGTGGCATGGGCGGACGTGGTCAGCGCTGGCCGTGCTGCTGCTGGTGGCACTCAGTGATCTCCGAGGTCTTTTCCAACCTTGATTCCGCTCTCAAGGCAGCCCCACGGAGGACCAGAACAAAAGGCACCCCCAGGCTGGGCCCCCCCCACCCCACTGCGCATGCGCAGGCGCGCTGGCCCTACCCCCCCTCCCACTGCGCATGCGCGGGCGCGCTGGCCGGCCCCCCACCCCACTGCGCATGCGCGGGGGCGATGGCCCTACCCCCGCCCCACTGCGCATGCGCGGGAGAGCTGGACGGCCCCCCCCACCCCCACTGCGCATGCGCGGGCGCGCCGGCCGGCCCCCCACCCCACAGCGCATGCGCGGGGGCGATGGCCGACCCCCCCCACACCACTGCGCATGCGCGGGTGCGCTGGGCCCCCCCCACACCCCACTGCGCATGCGCGGGTGTGCTGGCCCTACCCCCACCCCACTGCGCATGCGCGGGAGAGCTGGACGGCCCCCCCCACCCCCACTGCGCATGCGCGGGCGCGATGGCCCCCCCCCCCACACCACTGCGCATGCGCGGGCGCGCTGGGCCCCCCCCCTCCCCACTGCGCATGCGCGGGTGCGCTGGGCCCGTCCCTGTGCTGGCACTGCTGGGGCACCTGCAGTGCTGGCAGCACCTCTGGGACAAGAGGGACACGGAGGGGCTGCAGCGAGTCCAGGCAACGGAACGGAGCTGGCAAGGGGCTGGAGAGTTCCTGAGAGAGCTGGGAAAGGGGCACAGCCCGGAGCAAAGGAGGCTCAGGCGGGACCTTGTGGCTCTGCACAAGTCCCTGACAGGAGGGGGCAGCCGGGGGGGTCGGGTTCTGCTCCCAGGGAACAGGGACAGGAGGAGAGGGAACGGCCTCAGGCTGGGCCAGGGGAGGCTCAGGGTGGATATTGGGGAAATTCCTCCATGGAAAGGGCGCTCAGGCCTTGGCACAGCTGCCCAGGGAGGTTTGGAGTGCCCACCCCTGGGAGTGCTCCAACACCTGTGGCTGTGGCATGGGCGGACGTGGTCAGCGCTGGCCGTGCTGCTGCTGGTGGCACTCAGTGATCTCCGAGGTCTTTTCCAACCTTGATTCCGCTCTCAAGGCAGCCCCACGGAGGACCAGAACAAAAGGCACCCCCAGGCTGGGCCCCCCCCACCCCACTGCGCATGCGCGGGCGCGCTGGCGCTACCCCCCCTCCCACTGCGCATGCGCGGGCGCGCTGGCCGGCCCCCCACCCCACTGCGCATGCGCGGGGGCGATGGCCCTACCCCCGCCCCACTGCGCATGCGCGGGAGAGCTGGACGGCCCCCCCCACCCCCACTGCGCATGCGCGGGCGCGCCGGCCGGCCCCCCACCCCACAGCGCATGCGCGGGGGCGATGGCCGACCCCCCCCACACCACTGCGCATGCGCGGGTGCGCTGGGCCCCCCCCACACCCCACTGCGCATGCGCGGGTGTGCTGGCCCTACCCCCACCCCACTGCGCATGCGCGGGAGAGCTGGACGGCCCCCCCCACCCCCACTGCGCATGCGCGGGCGCGATGGCCCCCCCCCCCACACCACTGCGCATGCGCGGGCGCGCTGGGCCCCCCCCCTCCCCACTGCGCATGCGCGGGTGCGCTGGGCCCGTCCCTGTGCTGGCACTGCTGGGGCACCTGCAGTGCTGGCAGCACCTCTGGGACAAGAAGGACACGGAGGGGCTGGAGCGAGTCCAGGCAACGGAACGGAGCTGGCAAGGGGCTGGAGAGTTCCTGAGAGAGCTGGGAAAGGGGCACAGCCCGGAGCAAAGGAGGCTCAGGCGGGACCTTGTGGCTCTGCACAAGTCCCTGACAGGAGGGGGCAGCCGGGGGGGTCGGGTTCTGCTCCCAGGGAACAGGGACAGGAGGAGAGGGAACGGCCTCAGGCTGGGCCAGGGGAGGCTCAGGGTGGATATTGGGGAAATTCCTCCATGGAAAGGGCGCTCAGGCCTTGGCACAGCTGCCCAGGGAGGTTTGGAGTGCCCACCCCTGGGAGTGCTCCAACACCTGTGGCTGTGGCATGGGCGGACGTGGTCAGCGCTGGCCGTGCTGCTGCTGGTGGCACTCAGTGATCTCCGAGGTCTTTTCCAACCTTGATTCCGCTCTCAAGGCAGCCCCACGGAGGACCAGAACAAAAGGCACCCCCAGGCTGGGCCCCCCCCACCCCACTGCGCATGCGCGGGCGCGCTGGCCCTACCCCCCCCTCCCACTGCGCATGCGCGGGCGCGCTGGCCGGCCCCCCACCCCACTGCGCATGCGCGGGGGCGCTGGCCGGCCCCCCCACCCCACTGCGCATGCGCGGGGGCGATGGCCGACCCCCCACCCCCACACCACTGCGCATGCGCGGGCGCGCTGGGCCCCCCCCACACCCCACTGCGCATGCGCGGGTGTGCTGGCCCTACCCCCACCCCACTGCGCATGCGCGGGAGAGCTGGACGGCCCCCCCACCCCCACTGCGCATGCGCGGGGGCGATGGCCGACCCCCCCCCCACACCACTGCGCATGCGCGGGCGCGCTGGGCCGCCCCCACCCCCCACTGCGCATGCGCGGGTGTGCTGGCCCTACCCCCACCCCACTGCGCATGCGCGGGGGCGATGGCCGACCCCCCCCCCCCACACCACTGCGCATGCGCGGGTGTGCTGGCCCTACCCCCACCCCACTGCGCATGCGCGGGAGAGCTGGACGGCCCCCCCCACCCCCACTGCGCATGCGCGGGCGCGCTGGGCCCCCCCCACACCACTGCGCATGCGCGGGCGCGCTGGGCCCCCCCCCTCCCCTCCCCACTGCGCATGCGCGGGTGCTCTGGGCCCGTCCCTGTGCTGGCACTGCTGGGGCACCTGCAGTGCTGGCAGCACCTCTGGGACAAGAGGGACACGGAGGGGCTGGAGCGAGTCCAGGCAACGGAACGGAGCTGGCAAGGGGCTGGAGAGTTCCTGAGAGAGCTGGGAAAGGGGCACAGCCCGGAGCAAAGGAGGCTCAGGCGGGACCTTGTGGCTCTGCACAAGTCCCTGACAGGAGGGGGCAGCCGGGGGGGTCGGGTTCTGCTCCCAGGGAACAGGGACAGGAGGAGAGGGAACGGCCTCAGGCTGGGCCAGGGGAGGCTCAGGGTGGATATTGGGGAAATTCCTCCATGGAAAGGGCGCTCAGGCCTTGGCACAGCTGCCCAGGGAGGTTTGGAGTGCCCACCCCTGGGAGTGCTCCAACACCTGTGGCTGTGGCATGGGCGGACGTGGTCAGCGCTGGCCGTGCTGCTGCTGGTGGCACTCAGTGATCTCCGAGGTCTTTTCCAACCTTGATTCCGCTCTCAAGGCAACCCCACGGAGGACCAGAACAAAAGGCACCCCCAGGCTGGGCCCCCCCACCCCACTGCGCATGCGCGGGCGCGCTGGCCGGCCCCCCACCCCACTGCGCATGCGCGGGGGCGCTGGCCCTACCCCCGCCCCACTGCGCATGCGCGGGAGAGCTGGACGGCACCCCCACCCCCACTGCGCATGCGCGGGCGCGCCGGCCGGCCCCCCACCCCACTGCGCATGCGCGGGGGCGATGGCCGACCCCCCCCCACACCACTGCGCATGCGCGGGTGCCCTGGGACCCCCCCACACCCCACTGCGCATGCGCGTGTGTGCTGGCCCTACCCCCACCCCACTGCGCATGCGCGGGAGAGCTGGACGGCCCCCCCCACCCCCACTGCGCATGCGCGGGCGCGCTGGGCCCCCCCCACACCACTGCGCATGCGCGGGCGCGCTGGGCCCCCCCCCCCCCTCCCCACTGCGCATGCGCGGGTGCGCTGGGCCCGTCCCTGTGCTGGCACTGCTGGGGCACCTGCAGTGCTGGCAGCACCTCTGGGACAAGAGAGACACGGAGGGGCTGGAGCGAGTCCAGGCAACGGAACGGAGCTGGCAAGGGGCTGGAGAGTTCCTGAGAGAGCTGGGAAAGGGGCACAGCCCGGAGCAAAGGAGGCTCAGGCGGGACCTTGTGGCTCTGCACAAGTCCCTGACAGGAGGGGGCAGCCGGGGGGGTCGGGTTCTGCTCCCAGGGAACAGGGACAGGAGGAGAGGGAACGGCCTCAGGCTGGGCCAGGGGAGGCTCAGGGTGGATATTGGGGAAATTCCTCCATGGAAAGGGCGCTCAGGCCTTGGCACAGCTGCCCAGGGAGGTTTGGAGTGCCCACCCCTGGGAGTGCTCCAACACCTGTGGCTGTGGCATGGGCGGACGTGGTCAGCGCTGGCCGTGCTGCTGCTGGTGGCACTCAGTGATCTCCGAGGTCTTTTCCAACCTTGATTCCGCTCTCAAGCCAGCCCCACGGAGGACCAGAACAAAAGGCACCCCCAGGCTGGGCCCCCCCCACACCACTGCGCATGCGCGGGCGCGCTGGCCCTACCCCCCCCTCCCACTGCGCATGCGCGGGCGCGCTGGCCGGCCCCCCACCCCACTGCGCATGCGCGGGGGCGCTGGCCGGCCCCCCACCCCACTGCGCATGCGCGGGGGCGATGGCCGACCCCCCCCCCCACACCACTGCGCATGCGCGGGCGCGCTGGGCCCCCCCCACACCCCACTGCGCATGCGCAAGTGTGCTGGCCCTACCCCCACCCCACTGCGCATGCGCGGGAGAGCTGGACGGCCCCCCCACCCCACTGCGCATGCGCGGGGGCGATGGCCGACCCCCCCCCCCACGCCACTGCGCATGCGCGGGCGCGCTGGGCCCCCCCCACCCCCCACTGCGCATGCGCGGGTGTGCTGGCCCTACCCCCACCCCACTGCGCATGCGCGGGGGCGATGGCCGACCCCCCCCCCCCACACCACTGCGCATGCGCGGGTGTGCTGGCCCTACCCCCACCCCACTGCGCATGCGCGGGAGAGCTGGACGGCCCCCACCACCCCCACTGCGCATGCGCGGGCGCGCTGGGCCCCCCCCACACCACTGCGCATGCGCGGGCGCGCTGGGCCCCCCCCCCCCCCTCCCCACTGCGCATGCGCGGGTGCTCTGGGCCCGTCCCTGTGCTGGCACTGCTGGGGCACCTGCAGTGCTGGCAGCACCTCTGGGACAAGAGGGACACGGAGGGGCTGGAGCGAGTCCAGGCAACGGAACGGAGCTGGCAAGGGGCTGGAGAGTTCCTGAGAGAGCTGGGAAAGGGGCACAGCCCGGAGCAAAGGAGGCTCAGGCGGGACCTTGTGGCTCTGCACAAGTCCCTGACAGGAGGGGGCAGCCGGGGGGGTCGGGTTCTGCTCCCAGGGAACAGGGACAGGAGGAGAGGGAACGGCCTCAGGCTGGGCCAGGGGAGGCTCAGGGTGGATATTGGGGAAATTCCTCCATGGAAAGGGCGCTCAGGCCTTGGCACAGCTGCCCAGGGAGGTTTGGAGTGCCCACCCCTGGGAGTGCTCCAACACCTGTGGCTGTGGCATGGGCGGACGTGGTCAGCGCTGGCCGTGCTGCTGCTGGTGGCACTCAGTGATCTCCGAGGTCTTTTCCAACCTTGATTCCGCTCTCAAGGCAACCCCACGGAGGACCAGAACAAAAGGCACCCCCAGGCTGGGCCCCCCCACCCCACTGCGCATGCGCGGGCGCGCTGGCCGGCCCCCCACCCCACTGCGCATGCGCGGGGGCGCTGGCCCTACCCCCGCCCCACTGCGCATGCGCGGGAGAGCTGGACGGCACCCCCACCCCCACTGCGCATGCGCGGGCGCGCCGGCCGGCCCCCCACCCCACTGCGCATGCGCGGGGGCGATGGCCGACCCCCCCCCCACACCACTGCGCATGCGCGGGTGCCCTGGGACCCCCCCACACCCCACTGCGCATGCGCGTGTGTGCTGGCCCTACCCCCACCCCACTGCGCATGCGCGGGAGAGCTGGACGGCCCCCCCCACCCCCACTGCGCATGCGCGGGCGCGCTGGGCCCCCCCCACACCACTGCGCATGCGCGGGCGCGCTGGGCCCCCCCCCCCCCTCCCCACTGCGCATGCGCGGGTGCGCTGGGCCCGTCCCTGTGCTGGCACTGCTGGGGCACCTGCAGTGCTGGCAGCACCTCTGGGACAAGAGAGACACGGAGGGGCTGGAGCGAGTCCAGGCAACGGAACGGAGCTGGCAAGGGGCTGGAGAGTTCCTGAGAGAGCTGGGAAAGGGGCACAGCCCGGAGCAAAGGAGGCTCAGGCGGGACCTTGTGGCTCTGCACAAGTCCCTGACAGGAGGGGGCAGCCGGGGGGGTCGGGTTCTGCTCCCAGGGAACAGGGACAGGAGGAGAGGGAACGGCCTCAGGCTGGGCCAGGGGAGGCTCAGGGTGGATATTGGGGAAATTCCTCCATGGAAAGGGCGCTCAGGCCTTGGCACAGCTGCCCAGGGAGGTTTGGAGTGCCCACCCCTGGGAGTGCTCCAACACCTGTGGCTGTGGCATGGGCGGACGTGGTCAGCGCTGGCCGTGCTGCTGCTGGTGGCACTCAGTGATCTCCGAGGTCTTTTCCAACCTTGATTCCGCTCTCAAGGCAGCCCCACGGAGGACCAGAACAAAAGGCACCCCCAGGCTGGGCCCCCCCCACACCACTGCGCATGCGCGGGCGCGCTGGCCCTACCCCCCCCTCCCACTGCGCATGCGCGGGCGCGCTGGCCGGCCCCCCACCCCACTGCGCATGCGCGGGGGCGCTGGCCGGCCCCCCACCCCACTGCGCATGCGCGGGGGCGATGGCCGACCCCCCCCCCCACACCACTGCGCATGCGCGGGCGCGCTGGGCCCCCCCCACACCCCACTGCGCATGCGCAAGTGTGCTGGCCCTACCCCCACCCCACTGCGCATGCGCGGGAGAGCTGGACGGCCCCCCCACCCCACTGCGCATGCGCGGGGGCGATGGCCGACCCCCCCCCCCCACACCACTGCGCATGCGCGGGCGCGCTGGGCCCCCCCCACCCCCCACTGCGCATGCGCGGGTGTGCTGGCCCTACCCCCACCCCACTGCGCATGCGCGGGGGCGATGGCCGACCCCCCCCCCCCACACCCACTGCGCATGCGCGGGTGTGCTGGCCCTACCCCCACCCCACTGCGCATGCGCGGGAGAGCTGGACGGCCCCCCCCACCCCCACTGCGCATGCGCGGGCGCGCTGGGCCCCCCCCACACCACTGCGCATGCGCGGGCGCACTGGGCCCCCCCCCCCCCCCCCCCCCCCCCCCCCACTGCGCATGCGCGGGTGCGCTGGGCCCGTCCCTGTGCTGGCACTGCTGGGGCACCTGCAGTGCTGGCAGCACCTCTGGGACAAGAGGGACACGGAGGGGCTGGAGCGAGTCCAGGCAACGGAACGGAGCTGGCAAGGGGCTGGAGAGTTCCTGAGAGAGCTGGGAAAGGGGCACAGCCCGGAGCAAAGGAGGCTCAGGCGGGACCTTGTGGCTCTGCACAAGTCCCTGACAGGAGGGGGCAGCCGGGGGGGTCGGGTTCTGCTCCCAGGGAACAGGGACAGGAGGAGAGGGAACGGCCTCAGGCTGGGCCAGGGGAGGCTCAGGGTGGATATTGGGGAAATTCCTCCATGGAAAGGGCGCTCAGGCCTTGGCACAGCTGCCCAGGGAGGTTTGGAGTGCCCACCCCTGGGAGTGCTCCAACACCTGTGGCTGTGGCATGGGCGGACGTGGTCAGCGCTGGCCGTGCTGCTGCTGGTGGCACTCAGTGATCTCCGAGGTCTTTTCCAACCTTGATTCCGCTCTCAAGCCAGCCCCACGGAGGACCAGAACAAAAGGCACCCCCAGGCTGGGCCCCCCCCACCCCACTGCGCATGCGCGGGCGCGCTGGCCCTACCCCCCCCTCCCACTGCGCATGCGCGGGCGCGCTGGCCGGCCCCCCACCCCACTGCGCATGCGCGGGAGAGCTGGACGGCCCCCCCACCCCCACTGCGCATGCGCGGGCGCGCCGGCCGGCCCCCCACCCCACTGCGCATGCGCGGGGGCGATGGCCGACCCCCCCCACACCACTGCGCATGCGCGGGTGCGCTGGGCCCCCCCCACACCCCACTGCGCATGCGCGGGTGTGCTGGCCCTACCCCCACCCCACTGCGCATGCGCGGGAGAGCTGGACGGCCCCCCCCCACCCCCACTGCGCATGCGCGGGCGCGCTGGGCCCCCCCCACACCACTGCGCATGCGCGGGCGCGCTGGGCCCCCCCCCCCTCCCCACTGCGCATGCGCGGGTGCGCTGGGCCCGTCCCTGTGCTGGCACTGCTGGGGCACCTGCAGTGCTGGCAGCACCTCTGGGACAAGAGGGACACGGAGGGGCTGGAGCGAGTCCAGGCAACGGAACGGAGCTGGCAAGGGGCTGGAGAGTTCCTGAGAGAGCTGGGAAAGGGGCACAGCCCGGAGCAAAGGAGGCTCAGGCGGGACCTTGTGGCTCTGCACAAGTCCCTGACAGGAGGGGGCAGCCGGGGGGGTCGGGTTCTGCTCCCAGGGAACAGGGACAGGAGGAGAGGGAACGGCCTCAGGCTGGGCCAGGGGAGGCTCAGGGTGGATATTGGGGAAATTCCTCCATGGAAAGGGCGCTCAGGCCTTGGCACAGCTGCCCAGGGAGGTTTGGAGTGCCCACCCCTGGGAGTGCTCCAACACCTGTGGCTGTGGCATGGGCGGACGTGGTCAGCGCTGGCCGTGCTGCTGCTGGTGGCACTCAGTGATCTCCGAGGTCTTTTCCAACCTTGATTCCGCTCTCAAGGCAGCCCCACGGAGGACCAGAACAAAAGGCACCCCCAGGCTGGGCCCCCCCCACACCACTGCGCATGCGCGGGCGCGCTGGCCCTACCCCCCCCTCCCACTGCGCATGCGCGGGCGCGCTGGCCGGCCCCCCACCCCACTGCGCATGCGCGGGCGCGCTGGCCCTACCCCCGCCCCACTGCGCATGCGCGGGAGAGCTGGACGGCCCCCCCACCCCCACTGCGCATGCGCGGGCGCGCCGGCCGGCCCCCCACCCCACTGCGCATGCGCGGGGGCGATGGCCGACCCCCCCCCACACCACTGCGCATGCGCGGGTGCGCTGGGCCCCCCCCCACACCCCACTGCGCATGCGCGGGTGTGCTGGCCCTACCCCCACCCCACTGCGCATGCGCGGGAGAGCTGGACGGCCCCCCCCACCCCCACTGCGCATGCGCGGGCGCGCTGGGCCCCCCCCACACCACTGCGCATGCGCGGGCGCGCTGGGCCCCCCCCCCTCCCCACTGCGCATGCGCGGGTGCGCTGGGCCCGTCCCTGTGCTGGCACTGCTGGGGCACCTGCAGTGCTGGCAGCACCTCTGGGACAAGAGGGACACGGAGGGGCTGGAGCGAGTCCAGGCAACGGAACGGAGCTGGCAAGGGGCTGGAGAGTTCCTGAGAGAGCTGGGAAAGGTGCACAGCCCGGAGCAAAGGAGGCTCAGGCGGGACCTTGTGGCTCTGCACAAGTCCCTGACAGGAGGGGGCAGCCGGGGGGGTCGGGTTCTGCTCCCAGGGAACAGGGACAGGAGGAGAGGGAACGGCCTCAGGCTGGGCCAGGGGAGGCTCAGGGTGGATATTGGGGAAATTCCTCCATGGAAAGGGCGCTCAGGCCTTGGCACAGCTGCCCAGGGAGGTTTGGAGTGCCCACCCCTGGGAGTGCTCCAACACCTGTGGCTGTGGCATGGGCGGACGTGGTCAGCGCTGGCCGTGCTGCTGCTGGTGGCACTCAGTGATCTCCGAGGTCTTTTCCAACCTTGATTCCGCTCTCAAGCCAGCCCCACGGAGGACCAGAACAAAAGGCACCCCCAGGCTGGGCCCCCCCCACCCCACTGCGCATGCGCGGGCGCGCTGGCCCTACCCCCCCTCCCACTGCGCATGCGCGGGCGCGCTGGCCGGCCCCCCACCCCACTGCGCATGCGCGGGGGCGCTGGCCCTACCCCCGCCCCACTGCGCATGCGCGGGAGAGCTGGCCCTACCCCCCCTCCCACTGCGCATGCGCGGGCGCGCCGGCCGGCCCCCCACCCCACACCACTGCGCATGCGCGGGCGCGCTGGGCCCCCCCCACCCCCCACTGCGCATGCGCGGGTGTGCTGGCCCTACCCCCACCCCACTGCGCATGCGCGGGAGAGCTGGACGGCCACCCCACCCCCACTGCGCATGCGCGGGGGCGATGGCCGACCCCCCCCCCCACACCACTGCGCATGCGCGGGCGCGCTGGGCCCCCCCCACCCCCCACTGCGCATGCGCGGGTGTGCTGGCCCTACCCCCACCCCACTGCGCATGCGCGGGGGCGATGGCCGACCCCCCCCCCCCCCACACCACTGCGCATGCGCGGGTGTGCTGGCCCTACCCCCACCCCACTGCGCATGCGCGGGAGAGCTGGACGGCCCCCCCCACTCCCACTGCGCATGCGCGGGCGCGCTGGGCCCCCCCCCACACCACTGCGCATGCGCGGGCGCGCTGGGCCCGTCCCTGTGCTGGCACTGCTGGGGCACCTGCAGTGCTGGCAGCACCTCTGGGACAAGAGGGACACGGAGGGGCTGGAGCGAGTCCAGGCAACGGAACGGAGCTGGCAAGGGGCTGGAGAGTTCCTGAGAGAGCTGGGAAAGGGGCACAGCCCGGAGCAAAGGAGGCTCAGGCGGGACCTTGTGGCTCTGCACAAGTCCCTGACAGGAGGGGGCAGCCGGGGGCGTCGGGTTCTGCTCCCAGGGAACAGGGACAGGAGGAGAGGGAACGGCCTCAGGCTGGGCCAGGGGAGGCTCAGGGTGGATATTGGGGAAATTCCTCCATGGAAAGGGCGCTCAGGCCTTGGCACAGCTGCCCAGGGAGGTTTGGAGTGCCCACCCCTGGGAGTGCTCCAACACCTGTGGCTGTGGCATGGGCGGACGTGGTCAGCGCTGGCCGTGCTGCTGCTGGTGGCACTCAGTGATCTCCGAGGTCTTTTCCAACCTTGATTCCGCTCTCAAGGCAGCCCCACGGAGGACCAGAACAAAAGGCACCCCCAGGCTGGGCCCCCCCCACCCCACTGCGCATGCGCGGGCGCGCTGGCCCTACCCCCCCTCCCACTGCGCATGCGCGGGCGCGCTGGCCGGCCCCCCACCCCACTGCGCATGCGCGGGGGCGCTGGCCCTACCCCCACCCCACTGCGCATGCGCGGGAGAGCTGGACGGCCCCCCCACCCCCACTGCGCATGCGCGGGCGCGCCGGCCGGCCCCCCCACCCCACACCACTGCGCATGCGCGGGCGCGCTGGGCCCCCCCACCCCCCACTGCGCATGCGCGGGTGTGCTGGCCCTACCCCCACCCCACTGCGCATGCGCGGGAGAGCTGGACGGCCCCCCCACCCCCACTGCGCATGCGCGGGGGCGATGGCCGACCCCCACCCCACACCACTGCGCATGCGCGGGCGAGCTGGCCGGCCCCCCACCCCACTGCGCATGCGCGGGCGCGCTGGCCCTACCCCACCCCCCACTGCGCATCCGCGGCCGCGATGGCCGACCGCCCCCACACAACTGCGCATGCGCGGGCGCGCTGGGACCCCCCCCTCCCACTGCGCATGCGCGGGTCCCTGGCCGGCCCCCCCACCCCCACTGCGCATGCGCGGGAGAGCTGGACGGCCCTCCCACCCTCACTGCGCATGGGCGGGCGCTCTGGCCCTACCCCACCCCCCACTGCGCATCCGCGGGCGCACCGGCCGGCCCCCCACCCCACTGCGGATGCGCGGGCGCGATGGCCGACCCCCCCACACAACTGCGCTTTGTGGTTTTCTGAAGCGTAACCCTAGGCATAACCCTAACCCTAGCCCTAAGCCTAACCCTAGACTGAGGCAGAAATCGGGCATTGGGCTGTGGGGAGGTCCGAGCAGAAGGACAAAGAGGGAGCAAGGATTTGGATGTGCTACGCTCAACTTGGCCTGCCTTTTGCATGGTGAGTATCCCTGGAGCTCCTGGCTTTGTGGTTTTCTGAAGCCTAACCCTAGGCATAACCCTAACCCTAGCCCTAAGCCGAACCCTAGACTGAGGCAGAAATCAGGCATTGGGCTGTGGTGAGTTCCGAGCAGAATGAGGAAGAGGGAGCAAGGATTTGGATGTGCTACGCTCAACTTGGCCTGCCTTTTGCATGGTATCCCTGGAGCTCCTGGCTTTGTGGTTTTGTGAACCCCAACCCTAGGCATAACCCTAACCCTAGCCCTAAGCGTAACCCTAGACTGAGGCAGTAATCGGGCATTGGGCTGTGGTGAGTTCCGAGCAGAATGACGAAGAGGGAGCAAGGATTTGGATGTGCTACGCTCAACTTGGCCTGCCTTTTGCATGGGGAGTATCCCTGGAGCTCCTGGCTTTGTGGTTTTGTGAACCCTAACCCTAGGCATAACCCTAACCCTAGCCCTAAGCCTAACCCTAGACTAAGGCAGAAATCAGGCATTGGGCTGTGGGGAGTTCGGAGCAGAATGACAAAGAGGGAGCAAGGATTTGGATGTGCTACGCTCAACTCGGCCTGCCTTTTGCATGGTTGAGTATCCCTGGAGGTCCTGGCTTTGTGGTTTTCTGAAGCGTAACCCTAGGCATAACCCTAACCCTAGCCCTAAGCCTAACCCTAGACTGAGGCAGAAATCGGGCATTGGGCTGTGGGGAGTTCCGAGCAGAATGACAAAGAGGGAGCAAGGATTTGGATGTGCTACGCTCAACTTGGCCTGCCTTTTGCATGGTATCCCTGGAGCTCCTGGCTTTGTGGTTTTGTGAACCCTAACCCTAGGCATAACCCTAACCCTAGCCTTAAGCCCAACCCTAGACTGAGGCAGAAATCGGGCATTGGGCTGTGGTGAGTTCCGAGCAGAATGACGAAGAGGGAGCAAGGATTTGGATGTGCTACGCTCAACTTGGCCTGCCTTTTGCATGGGGAGTATCCCTGGAGCTCCTGGCTTTGTGGTTTTGTGAACCCTAACCCTTGGCATAACCCTAACCCTAGCCCTAAGCCCAACCCTAGACTGAGGCAGAAATCGGGCATTGGGCTGTGGGGAGTTCCGAGCAGAATGACGAAGAGGGAGCAAGGATTTGGATGTGCTACGCTCAACTTGGCCTGCCTTTTGCATGGTGAGTATCCCTGGAGCTCCTGGCTTTGTGGTTTTCTGAACCCTAACCCTAGGCATAACCCTAAACCTAGCCCTAAGCCTAACCCTAGACTGAGGCAGAAATCGGGCATTGGGCTGTGGGGAGTTCCGAGCAGAATGAAGAAGAGGGAGCAAGGATTTGGATGTGCTACGCTCAACTTGGCCTGCCTTTTGCATGGTATCCCTGGAGCTCCTGGCTTTGTGGTTTTCTGAAGCGTAACCCTAGGCATAACCCTAACCCTAGCCCTAAGCCTAACCCTAGACTGAGGCAGAAATCGGGCATTGGGCTGTGGGGAGTTCCGAGCAGAATGAAGAAGAGGGAGCAAGGATTTGGATGTGCTACGCTCAACTTGGCCTGCCTTTTGCATGGTGAGTATCCCTGGAGCTCCTGGCTTTGTGGTTTTCTGAACCCTAACCCTAGGCATAACCCTAACCCTAGCCCTAAGCCTAACCATAGACTGAGCCAGTAATCGGGCATTGGGCTGTGGTGAGTTCCGAGCAGAATGACGAAGAGGGAGCAAGGATTTGGATGTGCTACGCTCAACTTGGCCTGCCTTTTGCATGGCGAGTATCCCTGGAGCTCCTGGCTTTGTGGTTTTGTGAACCCTAACCCTAGGCATAACCCTAACCCTAGCCCTAAGCCCAACCCTAGACTGAGGCAGAAATCGGGCATTGGACTGTGGTGAGTTCCGAGCAGAATGAAGAAGAGGGAGCAAGGATTTGGATGTGCTACGCTCAACTTGGCCTGCCTTGTGCATGGTATCCCTGGAGCTCCTGGCTTTGTGGTTTTGTGAACCCCAACCCTAGGCATAACCCTAACCCTAGCCCTAAGCCTAACCCTAGACTGAGGCAGAAATCGGGCATTGGGCTGTGGGGAGTTCCGAGCAGAATGAAGAAGAGGGAGCAAGGATTTGGATGTGCTACGCTCAACTTGGCCTGCCTTTTGCATGGTGAGTATGCCTGGAGCTCCTGGCTTTGTGGTTTCCTCAACCCTAAACCTAGGCATAAGCCTAACCCTAACCCTAACCCTAAACCAAACCCTAACCCTAACCCTAGGCCGAGCCAGAAACTGGGCATTGGGCCATGGTGAGTTCCGAGCAGAAAGAGGAAGAGGGAGCAAGGTTTTGATGTGCTGTGCTTAACTTGGCCGGCCTTTTGCATGCTTAGTGTCCCTGGGTCCCCGGGCTTTGTGCTTTTCTCAACCCTAACCCTAGGCATAACCCTAACCCCTAACCCTAACCCTAGGCGTAACCCTATCCCTAACCGTACCTTGAGCCAGAAATCCGGCAGAGTGTTGTGGCAAGTTCTGAGCAGAAAGAAGAAGAGGGAGCAAGGTTTGGGCGGTGTCCTCCGCACCTTGGTATGCCTTTTGCATGCTGAGTATCCCTGGAGCTCTTGGCTTTGTGGTTTTCTTAACCCTAACCCTAGGAGAACGCCTAACCCTAACCCTAACCGTAGATTGAGCCACTAATCGGGCATCGGTCTGTGGTGAGTTCCGAGCAGAAAGAGGAAGAGGGAGGAAGGTTTTGATATGCCGTGCTTAAGTCGGCCTGCCTTTTGCATGGTTAGTGTCCCGGGGTCTCCTGGCTTTGTGGTTTTCTCAATCCTAAGCCTAGGCATAACCCTAACCCTAACCCTAACCCTAACCCTAACCCTATCTCTACCCCTAACCCGAGCCCCTAACCCTAACCCTAACCCTAACCCTACCCCTAACCCGAGCCCCTAACCCTAACCCTAACCCTTGCAGAAAGAAGAAGAGGGAGCAAGGTTTTGGATGTGCCGCACTTAACTTGGCCTGCCTTTTGCATGATCAGTGTCCCTGGAGCTCCTGGCTTTGTGGTTTTCTCAACCTTAACCCTAGGCAAAACCCTAACCCTAACCCTTCCCCTATCCCTAACCCCTAACCCTAACCCGAGCCCCTAACCCTAACCCTTGCAGAAAGAAGAAGAGGGAGCAAGGTTTTGGATGTTCCGTGCTTGACTTGGCCTGCCTTTGGCATGATCAGTGTCCCTGGAGCTCCTGGCTTTGTGGTTTTCTCAACCTTAACCCTAGGCGTAACCCTAACCCCTAACCCTAACCCTCACCCAAGGCGTAACCCTATCCCTAACCCTACCTTGAGCCAGAAATCCGGCAGAGTGTTGTGGCAAGTTCCGAGCAGAATGACGAAGAGGGAGCAAGGTTTGGGCTGTGTCCTCCTCACCTTGGTATGCCTTTTGCATGCTGAGTATCCCTGGAGCTCCTGGCTTTGTGGTTTCATCAACCCTAACCCTAGGAGAACGCCTAAACCTAACTCTAACGATAGATTGAGCCAGTAATCGGGCATCGGTCTGTGGTGAGTTCCGAGCAGAAAGAGGAAGAGGGAGGAAGGTTTTGATATGCCATGCTTAAGTTGGCCTGCCTTTTGTATGGTTAGTGTCCCTGGGTCTCCTGGCTTTGTGGTTTTCTCAATCCTAAGCCTAGGCATAACCCTAACCCCTAAGCCTAACCCAAACCCGAGCCCCTAACACTAACCCTAACCCTTGCAGAAAGAAGAAGAGGGAGCAAGGTTTTGGATGTGCTGTGCTTAACTTCGCCTGCCTTTGGCATGATCAGTGTCCCTGGAGCTCCTGGCTTTGTGGTTTCCTCAACCATAACCCGAGGCGTAAACCTAACCCTAACCCTAACCCTAAACCAAACCCCAACCCTAACCCTAGGCGGAGCCAAAAACTGGGCTTTGGGCTGTGGTGAGTTCTGAGCAGAAAGAGGAAGAGGGAGCAAGGTTTTGATGTGCCAAGCCCCTAACCCTAACCCTAACCCTTGCAGAAAGAAGAAGAGGGAGCAAGGTTTTGGAGGTGCTTCGGTCACCTTGGTATGTCTTTCGCAAGGTGAGCGCGCCTGGAGCTCCTGGCTTTGTGGTTTCCTCAACCCTAACCCTAGGCGTAACCCTAACCCTAACCCTAACCCTAAACCAAACCCTAACCCTAGCTCAAGCCAGAAACTGGGCCTTAGGCTGTGGCGAGTTCTGAGCAGAATGACGAAGAGGGAGGAAGGTTTTGGATATGCTGCTGTCACCTTGGTAGGTCTTTTGCATGGTTAGTGTCCCTGGGTCTCCTGGCTTTGTGGTTTTCTCAATCCTAACCCCAGGCATAACCCTAACCCTAACCCCTAACCCTAATCCTAACCCTAACCCGAGCCCCTAACCCTAACCCTAACCCTTGCAGAAAGAAGAAGAGGGAGCAAGGTTTTGGATGTGCCGTGCTTAACTTGGCCTGCCTTTCGCATGATCAGTGTCCCTGGAGCTCCTGGCTTTGTGGTTTTCTCAACCCTAACCCTAGGCATAACCCTAACCCCTATCCCTAACCCCTAACACTAACCCAAACCCGAGCCCCTAACCCTAACCCTAACCCCTGCAGAATGAGGAAGAGGGAGCAAGGTTTTGGATGTGCCACGCTTAACTTGGCCTGCCTTTTGCATGATCAGTGTCCCTGGAGCTCCTGGCTTTGTGGTTTTCTCAACCTTAACCCTAGGCGTAACCCTAACCCTAATCCATGGCCTAACCCTATCCCTAACCCTACCTTGAGCCAGAAATCCGGCAGAGGGTTGTGGCAATTCTGAGCAGAATGACAAAGAGGGAGCAAGGTTTGGGCGGTGTCCTCCTCACCTTGGTATGCCTTTTGCATGCTGAGTATGCCTGGAGCGCCTGGCTTTGTGGTTTTCTCAACCCTAACCCTAACCCTAGGCGTAACCCTGACCCAACCCCTACCTTGAGCCAGAAATCCAGCAGAGGGTTGTGGCGAGTTCTGAGCAGAACGACGAAGAGAGAGGAAGGTTTTGGATGTGCTGCGGTCCCCTTGGTATATCTTTCACATGGTGAGTACGCCGGGAGCTCCTGGCTTTATGGTTTCCTCAACCCTAACCCTAGGCGTAAGCATAACCCTAACCCTAACCCTAACCCTCAACCCTAAACCTAGGCGTAAGACTAACCCTAACCCTAACCCTAACCCTAGGCTTAACCCTAACCCTAAACCAATCCCTAACCCTAACCCTAACCCTAGCTCAAGCCAGAAACTGGGCCTTAGGTTGTGGCGAGTTCTGAGCAGAATGACGAAGAGGGAGCAAGGTTTTGGATATGCTGCTGTCACCTTGGTAGGTCTTTTGCATGGTTAGTGTGCCTGGGTCTCCTGGCTTTGTGGTTTCCTCAACCCTAACCCTAGGCGTAACCCTAAACCTAACCCTACCTGGAGCCAGAAATCCAGCAGAGGGTTGTGGCGAGTTCTGAGCAGAATGAGGAAGAGGGAGCAAGGTTTCGGATGTGCTGCGGTCACCATGGTATGTCTTTTGCATGGTGAGTACGCCTGGAGCTCCTGGCTTTGTGGTTTCCTCAACCCTAACCCTAGGCGTAACCCTAACCCTAACCCTAACCCTAAACCAAACCCTAACCCTAGCTCAAGCCAGAAACTGGGCCTTAGGCTGTGGCGAGTTCTGAGCAGAATGACGAAGAGGGAGCAAGGTTTTGGATATGCTGCTGTCACCTTGGTAGGTCTTTTACACGGTTAGTGTCCCTGGGTCTCCTGGCTTTGTGGTTTTCTCAATCCTAACCCCAGGCATAACCCTAACCCTAACCCCTAACACTAACCCTATACCGAGCCCCTAACCCTAACCCTAACCCTTGCAGAAAGAAGAAGAGGGAGCAAGGTTTTGGATGTGCCACACTTAACTTGGCCTGCCTTTTGCATGATCAGTGTCCCTGGAGCTCCTGGCTTTGTGGTTTTCTCAACCTTAACCCTAGGCGTAACCCTAACCCTAACCCAAGGCCTAACCCTATCCCTAACCCTACCTTGAGCCAGAAAACCGGCAGAGGGTTGTGGCAATTCTGAGCAGAATGACAAAGAGGGAGCAAGGTTTGGGCGGTGTCCTCCTCACCTTGGTATGCCTTTTGCATGCTGAGTATCCCTGGAGCTCCTGGCTTTGTGCTTTTCTCAACCCTAACCCTAGGAGAACGCCTAACCCTAACCCTAACCGTAGATTGAGCCACTAATCGGTCATCGGGCTATGGTGAGTTCCGAGCAGAAAGAGGAAGAGGGAGGAAGGTTTTGATATGCCATACTTAAGTTGGCCTGCTTTTGCATGGTTAGTGTCCCTGGGTTTCCTGGCTTTGTGGTTTTCTCAATCCTAACCCCAGGCATAACCCTAACCCCTAATCCTAACCCTAACCCCTAACCCTAACCCTAACCCTTGCAGAAAGAAGAGGGAGCAAGGTTTTGGATGTGCTGTGCTTAACTTGGCCTGCCTTTCGCATGATCAGTGTCCCTGGAGCTCCTGGCTTTGTGGTTTTCTCAACCCTAACCCTAGGCATAACCCTAACCCTAACCCCTAACACTAACCCCTAACCCTAACCCAAATCCGAGCCCCTAACCCTAACCCTAACCCTTGCAGAAAGAAGAAGAAGGAGCAAGGTTTTGGATGTGCCACGCTTAACTTGGCCTGCCTTTTGCATGATCAGTGTCCCTGGAGCTCCTGGCTTTGTGGTTTTCTCAACCTTAACCCTAGGCGTAACCCTAACCCTAACCCAAGGCCTAACCCTATCCCTAACCCTACCTTGAGCCAGAAATCCGGCAGAGGGTTGTGGCAATTCTGAGCAGAATGACAAAGAGGGAGGAAGGTTTTGGATGTGCTGCGGTCCCCTTGGTATGTCTTTCTCATGGTGAGTACGCCTGGAGCTCCTGGCTTTGTGGTTTACTCAACCCTAACCCTAGGCGTAAGCGTAACCCTTAACCATAACCCTAACCCTAGCTCAAGCCAGAAACTGGGCCTTAGGCTGTGGCGAGTTCTGAGCAGAATGACGAAGAGGGAGGAAGGTTTTGGATGTGCTGCGGTCACCATGGTATGTCTTTTGCATGGTGAGTACGCCTGGAGCTCCTGGCTTTGTGGTTTCCTCAACCCTAACCCTAGGCGTAAGCCTAACCCCAACCCTAACCCTAAACCAAACCCTAACGCTAGCTCAAGCCAGAAACTGGGCCTTAGGCTGTGGCGAGTTCTGAGCAGAATGACGAAGAGGGAGCAAGGTTTTGGATATGCTGCTGTCACCTTGGTAGGTCTTTTACATGGCTAGTGTGCCTGGGTCTCCTGGCTTTGTGGTTTTCTCAATCCTAACCCTAGGCATAACCCTAACCCTAACCCCTAACACTAACCCTATACCGAGCCCCTAACCCTAACCCTAACCCTTGCAGAAAGAAGAAGAGGGAGCAAGGTTTTGGATGTGCCGTGCGTAACTTGGCCTGCCTTTCGCATGATCAGTGTCCCTGGAGCTCCTGGCTTTGTGGTTTTCTCAACCCTAACCCTAGGCGTAACCCTAACCCTAACCCTACCTGGAGCCAGAAATCCGGCAGAGGGTTGTGGCAAGTTCTGAGCAGAATGAGGAAGAGGGAGCAAGGTTTCGGATGTGCTGCGGTCACCATGGTATGTCTTTTGCATGGTGAGTACGCCTGGAGCTCCTGGCTTTGTGGTTTCCTCAACCCTAACCCTAGGCGTAACCCTAACCCTAACCCTAAACCTAAACCAAACCCTAACCCTAGCTCAAGCCAGAAACTGGGCCTTAGGCTGTGTCGAGTTCTGAGCAGAATGACGAAGAGGGAGCAAGGTTTGGGCTGTGTCCTCCTCACCTTGGTATGCCTTTTGCATGCTGAGTATCCCTGGAGCGCCTGGCTTTGTGGTTTTCTCAACCCTAACCCTAACCCTAGGCGTAACCCTGACCCAACCCCTACCTTGAGCCAGAAATCCAGCAGAGGGTTGTGGCAAGTTCTGAGCAGAATGACGAAGAGGGAGCAAGGTTTTGGATATGCTGCTGTCATCTTGGTAGGTCTTTTACACGGTTAGTGTCCCTGGGTCTCCTGGCTTTGTGGTTTTCTCAATCCTAACCCCAGGCATAACCCTAACCCTAACCCCTAACACTAACCCTATACTGAGCCCCTAACCCTAACCCTAACCCTTGCAGAAAGAAGAAGAGGGAGCAAGGTTTTGGATGTGCCACGCTTAACTTGGCCTGCCTTTTGCATGATCAGTGTCCCTGGAGCTCCTGGCTTTGTGGTTTTCTCAACCTTAACCCTAGGCGTAACCCTAACCCTAACCCAAGGCCTAACCCTATCCCTAACCCTACCTTGAGCCAGAAAACCGGCAGAGGGTTGTGGCAATTCTGAGCAGAATGACAAAGAGGGAGCAAGGTTTGGGCGGTGTCCTCCTCACCTTGGTATGCCTTTTGCATGCTGAGTATCCCTGGAGCTCCTGGCTTTGTGCTTTTCTCAACCCTAACCCTAGGAGAACGCCTAACCCTAACCCTAACCGTAGATTGAGCCACTAATCGGTCATCGGGCTATGGTGAGTTCCGAGCAGAAAGAGGAAGAGGGAGGAAGGTTTTGATATGCCATGCTTAAGTTGGCCTGCCTTTTGCATGGTTAGTGTCCCTGGGTTTCCTGGCTTTGTGGTTTTCTCAATCCTAACCCCAGGCATAACCCTAACCCTAACCCCTAACACTAACCCTATACCGAGCCCCTAACCCTAACCCTAACCCTTGCAGAAAGAAGAAGAGGGAGCAAGGTTTTGGATGTGCCACGCTTAACTTGGCCTGCCTTTCGCATGATCAGTGTCCCTGGAGCTCCTGGCTTTGTGGTTTTCTCAACCTTAACCCTAGGCGTAACCCTAACCCTAACCCAAGGCCTAACCCTATCCCTAACCCTACCTTGAGCCAGAAATCCGGCAGAGGGTTGTGGCAATTCTGAGCAGAATGACAAAGAGGGAGGAAGGTTTTGGATGTGCTGCGGTCCCCTTGGTATGTCTTTCACATGGTGAGTACGCCTGGAGCTCCTGGCTTTGTGGTTTACTCAACCCTAACCCTAGGCGTAAGCGTAACCCTTAACCCTAACCCTAGCTCAAGCCAGAAACTGGGCCTTAGGCTGTGGCGAGTTCTGAGCAGAATGACGAAGAGGGAGAAAGGTTTTGGATATGCTGCTGTCACCTTGGTAGGTCTTTTGCATGGTTAGTGTCCCTGGGTCTCCTGGCTTTGTGGTTTTCTCAATCCTAACCCTAGGCATAACCCTAACCCCTAATCCTAACCCTAACCCGAGCCCCTAACCCTAACCCTAACCCTTGCAGAAAGAAGAGGGAGCAAGGTTTTGGATGTGCTGTGCTTAACTTGGCCTGCCTTTCGCATGATCAGTGTCCCTGGAGCTCCTGGCTTTGTGGTTTTCTCAACCCTAACCCTAGGCATAACCCTAACCCCTAACCCTAACCCCTAACCCTAACCCAAACCCGAGCCCCTAACCCTAACCCTAACCCCTGCAGAAAGAAGAAGAGGGAGCAAGGTTTTGGATGTGCCACGCTTAACTTGGCCTGCCTTTTGCATGATCAGTGTCCCTGGAGCTCCTGGCTTTGTGGTTTTCTCAACCTTAACCCTAGGCGTAACCCTAACCCTAATCCATGGCCTAACCCTATCCCTAACCCTACCTTGAGCCAGAAATCCGGCAGAGGGTTGTGGCAATTCTGAGCAGAATGACAAAGAGGGAGCAAGGTTTGGGCGGTGTCCTCCTCACCTTGGTATGCCTTTTGCATGCTGAGTATGCCTGGAGCGCCTGGCTTTGTGGTTTTCTCAACCCTAACCCTAACCCTAGGCGTAACCCTGACCCAACCCCTACCTTGAGCCAGAAATCCAGCAGAGGGTTGTGGCGAGTTCTGAGCAGAACGACGAAGAGGGAGTAAGGTTTTGGATGTGCTGCGGTCCCCTTGGTATATCTTTCACATGGTGAGTACGCCTGGAGCTCCTGGCTTTGTGGTTTCCTCAACCCTAACCCTAGGCGTAAGCATAACCCTAACCCTAACCCTAACCCTAGCTCAAGCCAGAAACTGGGCCTTAGGCTGTGGCGAGTTCTGAGCAGAATGACGAAGAGGGAGGAAGGTTTTGGATATGCTGCTGTCACCTTGGTAGGTCTTTTGCATGGTTAGTGTCCCTGGGTCTCCTGGCTTTGTGGTTTTCTCAATCCTAACCCTAGGCATAACCCTAACCCCTTATCCTAACCCTAACCCGAGCCCCTAACCCTGACCCTAACCCTTGCAGAAAGAAGAGGGAGCAAGGTTTTGGATGTGCTGTGCTTAACTTGGCCTGCCTTTCGCATGATCAGTGTCCCTGGAGCTCCTGGCTTTGTGGTTTTCTCAACCCTAACCCTAGGCATAACCCTAACCCTAACCCCTAACACTAACCCCTAACCCTAACCCAAACCCGAGCCCCTAACCCTAACCCTAACCCTTGCAGAAAGAAGAAGAGGGAGCAAGGTTTTGGATGTGCCACGCTTAACTTGGCCTGCCTTTTGCATGATCAGTGTCCCTGGAGCTCCTGGCTTTGTGGTTTTCTCAACCTTAACCCTAGGCGTAACCCTAACCCTAACCCAAGGCCTAACCCTATCCCTAACCCTACCTTGAGCCAGAAATCCGGCAGAGGGTTGTGGCAATTCTGAGCAGAATGACAAAGAGGGAGCAAGGTTTGGGCGGTGTCCTCCTCACCTTGGTATGCCTTTTGCATGCTGATTATCCCTGGAGCGCCTGGCTTTGTGGTTTTCTCAACCCTAACCCTAACCCTAGGCGTAACCCTGACCCAACCCCTACCTTGAGCCAGAAATCCAGCAGAGGGTTGTGGCGAATTCTGAGCAGAACGACGAAGAGGGAGGAAGGTTTTGGATGTGCTGCGGTCCCCTTGGTATATCTTTCACATGGTGAGTACGCCTGGAGCTCCTGGCTTTGTGGTTTCCGCAACCCTAACCCTAGGCGTAAGCATAACCCTAACCCTAACCCTAACCCTCAACCCTAACCCTAGGCGTAAGACTAACCCTAACCCTAACCCTTACCCTAACCCTAGGCTTAACCCTAACCCTAAACCAAACCCTAACCCTAACCCTAACCCTAGCTCAAGCCAGAAACTGGGCCTTAGGTTGTGGCGAGTTCTGAGCAGAATGACGAAGAGGGAGCAAGGTTTTGGATATGCTGCTGTCACCTTGGTATGTCTTTCACATGGTGAGTACGCCTGGAGCTCCTGGCTTTGTGGTTTCCTCAACCCTAACCCTAGGCGTAAGACTAACCCTAACCCTAACCCTAACCCTAACCCTAGGCTTAACCCTAACCCTAACCCTAAACCAAACCCTAACCCTAACCCGAGGTCAAGCCAGAAACTGGGCCTTAGGTTGTGGCGAGTTCTGAGCAGAATGACGAAGAGGGAGGAAGGTTTTGGATATGCTGCTGTCACCTTGGTAGGTCTTTTGCATGGTTAGTGTCCCTGGGTCTCCTGGCTTTGTGGTTTTCTCAATCCTAACCCTAGGCATAACCCTAACCCCTAATCCTAACCCTATACCGAGCCCCTAACCCTAACCCTAACCCTTGCAGAAAGAAGAGGGAGCAAGGTTTTGGATGTGCTGCGGTCACCATGGTATGTCTTTTGCATGGTGAGTACGCCTGGAGCTCCTGGCTTTGTGGTTTTCTCTACCCTAACCCTAGGCGTAACCCTAACCCTAACCCTACCTGGAGCCAGAAATCCGGCAGAGGGTTGTGGCGAGTTCTGAGCAGAATGAGGAAGAGGGAGCAAGGTTTCGGATGTGCTGCGGTCACCATGGTATGTCTTTTGCATGGTGAGTACGCCTGGAGCTCCTGGCTTTGTGGTTTCCTCAACCCTAACCCTAGGCGTAACCCTAACCCTAACCCTAACCCTAAACCAAACCCTAACCCTAGCTCAAGCCAGAAACTGGGCCTTAGGCTATGGCGAGTTCTGAGCAGAATGACAAAGAGGGAGCAAGGTTTGGGCTGTGTCCTCCTCACCTTGGTATGCCTTTTGCATGCTGAGTATCCCTGGAGCGCCTGGCTTTGTGGTTTCCTCAACCCTAACCCTAGGCGTAAGACTAACCCTAACCCTAACCCTAACCCTAACCCTAGGCTTAACCCTGACCCTAACCCTAAACCAAACCCTAACCCTAACCCCAGGTCAAGCCAGAAACTGGGCCTTAGGCGGTGGCGAGTTCTGAGCAGAATGACGAAGAGGGAGCAAGGTTTTGGATATGCTGCTGTCACCTTGGTAGGTCTTTTACACGGTTAGTGTCCCTGGGTCTCCTGGCTTTGTGGTTTTCTCAATCCTAACCCCAGGCATAACCCTAACCCTAACCCCTAACACTAACCCTATACCGAGCCCCTAACCCTAACCCTAACCCTTGCAGAAAGAAGAGGGAGCAAGGTTTTGGATGTGCTGTGCTTAACTTGGCCTGCCTTTCGCATGATCAGTGTCCCTGGAGCTCCTGGCTTTGTGGTTTTCTCAACCCTAACCCTAGGCATAACCCTAACCCTAACCCCTAACACTAACCCCTAACCCTAACCCAAACCCGAGCCCCTAACCCTAACCCTAACCCTTGCAGAAAGAAGAAGAGGGAGCAAGGTTTTGGATGTGCCACGCTTAACTTGGCCTGCCTTTTGCATGATCAGTGTCCCTGGAGCTCCTGGCTTTGTGGTTTTCTCAACCTTAACCCTAGGCGTAACCCTAACCCTAATCCATGGCCTAACCCTATCCCTAACCCTACCTTGAGCCAGAAAACCGGCAGAGGGTTGTGGCAATTCTGAGCAGAATGACAAAGAGGGAGCAAGGTTTGGGCGGTGTCCTCCTCACCTTGGTATGCCTTTTGCATGCTGAGTATCCCTGGAGCTCCTGGCTTTGTGCTTTTCTCAACCCTAACCCTAGGAGAACGCCTAACCCTAACCCTAACCGTAGATTGAGCCACTAATCGGTCATCGGGCTATGGTGAGTTCCGAGCAGAAAGAGGAAGAGGGAGGAAGGTTTTGATATGCCATGCTTAAGTTGGCCTGCCTTTTGCATGGTTAGTGTCCCTGGGTTTCCTGGCTTTGTGGTTTTCTCAATCCTAACCCCAGGCATAACCCTAACCCTAACCCCTAACACTAACCCTATACCGAGCCCCTAACCCTAACCCTAACCCTTGCAGAAAGAAGAAGAGGGAGCAAGGTTTTGGATGTGCCACGCTTAACTTGGCCTGCCTTTCGCATGATCAGTGTCCCTGGAGCTCCTGGCTTTGTGGTTTTCTCAACCTTAACCCTAGGCGTAACCCTAACCCTAACCCAAGGCCTAACCCTATCCCTAACCCTACCTTGAGCCAGAAATCCGGCAGAGGGTTGTGGCAATTCTGAGCAGAATGACAAAGAGGGAGGAAGGTTTTGGATGTGCTGCGGTCCCCTTGGTATGTCTTTCACATGGTGAGTACGCCTGGAGCTCCTGGCTTTGTGGTTTACTCAACCCTAACCCTAGGCGTAAGCGTAACCCTTAACCCTAACCCTAGCTCAAGCCAGAAACTGGGCCTTAGGCTGTGGCGAGTTCTGAGCAGAATGACGAAGAGGGAGAAAGGTTTTGGATATGCTGCTGTCACCTTGGTAGGTCTTTTGCATGGTTAGTGTGCCTGGGTCTCCTGGCTTTGTGGTTTTCTCAATCCTAACCCTAGGCATAACGCTAACCCCTAATCCTAACCCTAACCCGAGCCCCTAACCCTAACCCTAACCCTTGCAGAAAGAAGAGGGAGCAAGGTTTTGGATGTGCTGTGCTTAACTTGGCCTGCCTTTCGCATGATCAGTGTCCCTGGAGCTCCTGGCTTTGTGGTTTTCTCAACCCTAACCCTAGGCATAACCCTAACCCTAACCCCTAACACTAACCCCTATCCCTAACCCAAACCCGAGCCCCTAACCCTAACCCTAACCCTTGCAGAAAGAGGAAGAAGGAGCAAGGTTTTGGATGTGCCACGCTTAACTTGGCCTGCCTTTCGCATGATCAGTGTCCCTGGAGCTCCTGGCTTTGTGGTTTTCTCAACCTTAACCCTAGGCGTAACCCTAACCCTAATCCATGGCCTAACCCTATCCCTAACCCTACCTTGAGCCAGAAATCCGGCAGAGGGTTGTGGCAATTCTGAGCAGAATGACAAAGAGGGAGCAAGGTTTGGGCGGTGTCCTCCTCACCTTGGTATGCCTTTTGCATGCTGAGTATGCCTGGAGCGCCTGGCTTTGTGGTTTTCTCAACCCTAACCCTAACCCTAGGCGTAACCCTGACCCTATCCCTACCTTGAGCCAGAAATCCAGCAGAGGGTTGTGGCGAGTTCTGAGCAGAATGACGAAGAGGGAGGAAGGTTTTGGATGTGCTGAGGTCCCCTTGGTATATCTTTCACATGGTGAGTACGCCTGGAGCTCCTGGCTTTGTGGTTTCCTCAACCCTAACCCTAGGCGTAAGACTAACCCTAACCCTAACCCTAACCCTAGGCTTAACCCTAACCCTAACCCTAAACCAAACCCTAACCCTAACCCGAGGTCAAGCCAGAAACTGGGCCTTAGGTTGTGGCGAGTTCTGAGCAGAATGACGAAGAGGGAGGAAGGTTTTGGATATGCTGCTGTCACCTTGGTAGGTCTTTTGCATGGTTAGTGTCCCTGGGTCTCCTGGCTTTGTGGTTTTCTCAATCCTAACCCTAGGCATAACCCTAACCCCTAATCCTAACCCTAACCCGAGCCCCTAACCCTAACCCTAACCCTTGCAGAAAGAAGAAGAGGGAGCAAGGTTTTGGATGTGCTGCGGTCACCATGGTATGTCTTTTGCATGGTGAGTACGCCTGGAGCTCCTGGCTTTGTGGTTTTCTCTACCCTAACCCTAGGCGTAACCCTAACCCTAACCCTACCTGGAGCCAGAAATCCGGCAGAGGGTTGTGGCGAGTTCTGAGCAGAATGAGGAAGAGGGAGCAAGGTTTCGGATGTGCTGCGGTCACCATGGTATGTCTTTTGCATGGTGAGTACGCCTGGAGCTCCTGGCTTTGTGATTTCCTCAACCCTAACCCTAGGCGTAACCCTAACCCTAACCCTAACCCTAAACCAAACCCTAACCCTAGCTCAAGCCAGAAACTGGGCCTTAGGCTGTGGCGAGTTCTGAGCAGAATGACAAAGAGGGAGCAAGGTTTGGGCTGTGTCCTCCTCACCTTGGTATGCCTTTTGCATGCTGAGTATCCCTGGAGCGCCTGGCTTTGTGGTTTCCTCAACCCTAACCCTAGGCGTAAGACTAACCCTAACCCTAACCCTAACCCTAACCCTAGGCTTAACCCTGACCCTAACCCTAAACCAAACCCTAACCCTAACCCGAGGTCAAGCCAGAAACTGGGCCTTAGGCGGTGGCGAGTTCTGAGCAGAATGACGAAGAGGGAGCAAGGTTTTGGATATGCTGCTGTCACCTTGGTAGGTCTTTTACACGGTTAGTGTCCCTGGGTCTCCTGGCTTTGTGGTTTTCTCAATCCTAACCCCAGGCATAACCCTAACCCTAACCCCTAACACTAACCCTATACCGAGCCCCTAACCCTAACCCTAACCCTTGCAGAAAGAAGAAGAGGGAGCAAGGTTTTGGATGTGCCACGCTTAACTTGGCCTGCCTTTCGCATGATCAGTGTCCCTGGAGCTCCTGGCTTTGTGGTTTTCTCAACCTTAACCCTAGGCGTAACCCTAACCCTAACCCAAGGCCTAACCCTATCCCTAACCCTACCTTGAGCCAGAAATCCGGCAGAGGGTTGTGGCAATTCTGAGCAGAATGACAAAGAGGGAGGAAGGTTTTGGATGTGCTGCGGTCCCCTTGGTATGTCTTTCACATGGTGAGTACGCCTGGAGCTCCTGGCTTTGTGGTTTACTCAACCCTAACCCTAGGCGTAAGCGTAACCCTTAACCCTAACCCTAGCTCAAGCCAGAAACTGGGCCTTAGGCTGTGGCGAGTTCTGAGCAGAATGACGAAGAGGGAGGAAGGTTTTGGATATGCTGCTGTCACCTTGGTAGGTCTTTTGCATGGTTAGTGTCCCTGGGTCTCCTGGCTTTGTGGTTTTCTCAATCCTAACCCTAGGCATAACCCTAACCCCTAATCCTAACCCTAACCCGAGCCCCTAACCCTAACCCTAACCCTTGCAGAAAGAAGAGGGAGCAAGGTTTTGGATGTGCTGTGCTTAACTTGGCCTGCCTTTCGCATGATCAGTGTCCCTGGAGCTCCTGGCTTTGTGGTTTTCTCAACCCTAACCCTAGGCATAACCCTAACCCTAACCCCTAACACTAACCCCTATCCCTAACCCAAACCCGAGCCCCTAACCCTAACCCTAACCCTTGCAGAAAGAGGAAGAAGGAGCAAGGTTTTGGATGTGCCACGCTTAACTTGGCCTGCCTTTTGCATGATCAGTGTCCCTGGAGCTCCTGGCTTTGTGGTTTTCTCAACCTTAACCCTAGGCGTAACCCTAACCCTAATCCATGGCCTAACCCTATCCCTAACCCTACCTTGAGCCAGAAATCCGGCAGAGGGTTGTGGCAATTCTGAGCAGAATGACAAAGAGGGAGCAAGGTTTGGGCGGTGTCCTCCTCACCTTGGTATGCCTTTTGCATGCTGAGTATGCCTGGAGCGCCTGGCTTTGTGGTTTTCTCAACCCTAACCCTAACCCTAGGCGTAACCCTGACCCAACCCCTACCTTGAGCCAGAAATCCAGCAGAGGGTTGTGGCGAGTTCTGAGCAGAACGACGAAGAGGGAGGAAGGTTCTGGATGTGCTGCGGTCCCCTTGGTATATCTTTCACATGGTGAGTACGCCTGGAGCTCCTGGCTTTGTGGTTTCCTCAACCCTAACCCCAGGCGTAAGCATAACCCTAACCCTAACCCTAACCCTAGCTCAAGCCAGAAACTGGGCCTTAGGCTGTGGCGAGTTCTGAGCAGAATGACGAAGAGGGAGGAAGGTTTTGGATGTGCTGCGGTCCCCTTGGTATGTCTTTCACATGGTGAGCATGCCTGGAGCTCCTGGCTTGGTGGTTTCCTCAACCCTAACCCTAGGCGTAAGACTAACCCTAACCCTAACCCTAACCCTAACCCTAGGCTTAACCCTAACCCTAACCCTAAACCAAACCCTAACCCTAACCCTAACCCTAGCTCAAGCCAGAAACTGGGCCTTAGGTTGTGGCGAGTTCTGAGCAGAATGACGAAGAGGGAGCAAGGTTTTGGATATGCTGCTGTCACCTTGGTAGGTCTTTTGCATGGTTAGTGTGCCTGGGTCTCCTGGCTTTGTGGTTTTCTCAACCCTAACCCCAGGCGTAACCCTAACCCTAACCCTACCTGGAGCCAGAAATCCAGCAGAGGGTTGTGGCGAGTTCTGAGCAGAATGAGGAAGAGGGAGCAAGGTTTCTGATGTGCTGCGGTCACCATGGTATGTCTTTTGCATGGTGAGTACGCCTGGAGCTCCTGGCTTTGTGGTTTCCTCAACCCTAACCCTAGGCGTAACCCTAACCCTAACCCTAACCCTAAACCAAACCCTAACCCTAGCTCAAGCCAGAAACTGGGCCTTAGGCTGTGGCGAGTTCTGAGCAGAATGACAAAGAGGGAGCAAGGTTTGGGCTGTGTCCTCCTCACCTTGGTATGCCTTTTGCATGCTGAGTATCCCTGGAGCGCCTGGCTTTGTGGTTTCCTCAACCCTAACCCTAGGTGTAAGACTAACCCTAACCCTAACCCTAACCCTAACCCTAGGCTTAACCCTAACCCTAAACCAAACCCTAACCCTAACCCTAACCCTAACCCGAGGTCAAGCCAGAAACTGGGCCTTAGGCGGTGGCGAGTTCTGAGCAGAATGACGAAGAGGGAGGAAGGTTTTGGATATGCTGCTGTCACCTTGGTAGGTCTTTTACACGGTTAGTGTCCCTGGGTCTCCTGGCTTTGTGGTTTTCTCAATCCTAACCCCAGGCATAACCCTAACCCTAACCCCTAACACTAACCCTATACCGAGCCCCTAACCCTAACCCTAACCCTTGCAGAAAGAAGAAGAGGGAGCAAGGTTTTGGATGTGCCACGCTTAACTTGGCCTGCCTTTTGCATGATCAGTGTCCCTGGAGCTCCTGGCTTTGTGGTTTTCTCAACCTTAACCCTAGGCGTAACCCTAACCCTAATCCATGGCCTAACCCTATCCCTAACCCTACCTTGAGCCAGAAATCCGGCAGAGGGTTGTGGCAATTCTGAGCAGAATGACAAAGAGGGAGCAAGGTTTGGGCTGTGTCCTCCTCACCTTGGTATGCCTTTTGCATGCTGTGTATGCCTGGAGCGCCTGGCTTTGTGGTTTTCTCAACCCTAACCCTAACCCTAGGCGTAACCCTGACCCAACCCCTACCTTGAGCCAGAAATCCAGCAGAGGGTTGTGGCGAGTTCTGAGCAGAACGACGAAGAGGGAGTAAGGTTTTGGATGTGCTGCGGTCCCCTTGGTATATCTTTCACATGGTGAGTACGCCTGGAGCTCCTGGCTTTGTGGTTTCCTCAACCCTAACCCTAGGCGTAAGCATAACCCTAACCCTAACCCTAACCCTAGCTCAAGCCAGAAACTGGGCCTTAGGCTGTGGCGAGTTCTGAGCAGAATGACGAAGAGGGAGGAAGGTTTTGGATGTGCTGCTGTCACCTTGGTATGTCTTTCACATGGTGAGCATGCCTGGAGCTCCTGGCTTGGTGGTTTCCTCAACCCTAACCCTAGGCGTAAGACTAACCCTAACCCTAACCCTAACCCTAACCCTAGGCTTAACCCTAACCCTAACCCTAAACCAAACCCTAACCCTAACCCTAACCCTAGCTCAAGCCAGAAACTGGGCCTTAGGTTGTGGCGAGTTCTGAGCAGAATGACGAAGAGGGAGGAAGGTTTTGGATATGCTGCTGTCACCTTGGTAGGTCTTTTGCATGGTTAGTGTGCCTGGGTCTCCTGGCTTTGTGGTTTTCTCAACCCTAACCCCAGGCGTAACCCTAACCCTAACCCTACCTGGAGCCAGAAATCCAGCAGAGGGTTGTGGCGAGTTCTGAGCAGAATGAGGAAGAGGGAGCAAGGTTTCGGATGTGCTGCGGTCACCATGGTATGTCTTTTGCATGGTGAGTACGCCTGGAGCTCCTGGCTTTGTGGTTTCCTCAACCCTAACCCTAGGCATAACCCTAACCCTAACCCTAACCCTAAACCAAACCCTAACCCTAGCTCAAGCCAGAAACTGGGCCTTAGGCTGTGGCGAGTTCTGAGCAGAATGACAAAGAGGGAGCAAGGTTTGGGCTGTGTCCTCCTCACCTTGGTATGCCTTTTGCATGCTGAGTATCCCTGGAGCGCCTGGCTTTGTGGTTTCCTCAACCCTAACCCTAGGCGTAAGACTAACCCTAACCCTAACCCTAACCCTAACCCTAGGCTTAACCCTAACCCTAAACCAAACCCTAACCCTAACCCTAACCCTAACCCGAGGTCAAGCCAGAAACTGGGCCTTAGGCGGTGGCGAGTTCTGAGCAGAATGACGAAGAGGGAGCAAGGTTTTGGATATGCTGCTGTCACCTTGGTAGGTCTTTTACACGGTTAGTGTCCCTGGGTCTCCTGGCTTTGTGGTTTTCTCAATCCTAACCCCAGGCATAACCCTAACCCTAACCCCTAACACTAACCCTATACCGAGCCCCTAACCCTAACCCTAACCCTTGCAGAAAGAAGAAGAGGGAGCAAGGTTTTGGATGTGCCACGCTTAACTTGGCCTGCCTTTTGCATGATCAGTGTCCCTGGAGCTCCTAGCTTTGTGGTTTTCTCAACCTTAACCCTAGGCGTAACCCTAACCCTAATCCATGGCCTAACCCTATCCCTAACCCTACCTTGAGCCAGAAAACCGGCAGAGGGTTGTGGCAATTCTGAGCAGAATGACAAAGAGGGAGCAAGGTTTGGGCGGTGTCCTCCTCACCTTGGTATGCCTTTTGCATGCTGAGTATCCCTGGAGCTCCTGGCTTTGTGCTTTTCTCAACCCTAACCCTAGGAGAACGCCTAACCCTAACCCTAACCGTAGATTGAGCCACTAATCGGTCATCGGGCTATGGTGAGTTCCGAGCAGAAAGAGGAAGAGGGAGGAAGGTTTTGATATGCCATGCTTAAGTTGGCCTGCCTTTTGCATGGTTAGTGTCCCTGGGTTTCCTGGCTTTGTGGTTTTCTCAATCCTAACCCCAGGCATAACCCTAACCCTAACCCCTAACACTAACCCTATACCGAGCCCCTAACCCTAACCCTAACCCTTGCAGAAAGAAGAAGAGGGAGCAAGGTTTTGGATGTGCCACGCTTAACTTGGCCTGCCTTTCGCATGATCAGTGTCCCTGGAGCTCCTGGCTTTGTGGTTTTCTCAACCTTAACCCTAGGCATAACCCTAACCCTAACCCAAGGCCTAACCCTATCCCTAACCCTACCTTGAGCCAGAAATCCGGCAGAGGGTTGTGGCAAGTTCTGAGCAGAATGACAAAGAGGGAGGAAGGTTTTGGATGTGCTGCGGTCCCCTTGGTATGTCTTTCACATGGTGAGTACGCCTGGAGCTCCTGGCTTTGTGGTTTACTCAACCCTAACCCTAGGCGTAAGCGTAACCCTTAACCCTAACCCTAGCTCAAGCCAGAAACTGGGCCTTAGGCTGTGGCGAGTTCTGAGCAGAATGACGAAGAGGGAGGAAGGTTTTGGATATGCTGCTGTCACCTTGGTAGGTCTTTTGCATGGTTAGTGTCCCTGGGTCTCCTGGCTTTGTGGTTTTCTCAATCCTAACCCTAGGCATAACCCTAACCCCTAATCCTAACCCTAACCCGAGCCCCTAACCCTAACCCTAACCCTTGCAGAAAGAAGAGGGAGCAAGGTTTTGGATGTGCTGTGCTTAACTTGGCCTGCCTTTCGCATGATCAGTGTCCCTGGAGCTCCTGGCTTTGTGGTTTTCTCAACCTTAACCCTAGGCGTAACCCTAACCCTAATCCATGGCCTAACCCTATCCCTAACCCTACCTTGAGCCAGAAATCCGGCAGAGGGTTGTGGCAATTCTGAGCAGAATGACAAAGAGGGAGCAAGGTTTGGGCTGTGTCCTCCTCACCTTGGTATGCCTTTTGCATGCTGAGTATGCCTGGAGCGCCTGGCTTTGTGGTTTTCTCAACCCTAACCCTAACCCTAGGCGTAACCCTGACCCAACCCCTACCTTGAGCCAGAAATCCAGCAGAGGGTTGTGGCGCGTTCTGAGCAGAACGACGAAGAGGGAGGAAGGTTCTGGATGTGCTGCGGTCCCCTTGGTATATCTTTCACATGGTGAGTACGCCTGGAGCTCCTGGCTTTGTGGTTTCCTCAACCCTAACCCTAGGCGTAAGCATAACCCTAACCCTAACCCTAACCCTAGCTCAAGCCAGAAACTGGGCCTTAGGCTGTGGCGAGTTCTGAGCAGAATGACGAAGAGGGAGGAAGGTTTTGGATGTGCTGCGGTCCCCTTGGTATGTCTTTCACATGGTGAGCATGCCTGGAGCTCCTGGCTTTGTGGTTTCCTCAACCCTAACCCTAGGCGTAAGACTAACCCTAACCCTAACCCTAACCCTAACCCTAGGCTTAACCCTAACCCTAACCCTAAACCAAACCCTAACCCTAACCCTAACCCTAGCTCAAGCCAGAAACTGGGCCTTAGGTTGTGGCGAGTTCTGAGCAGAATGACGAAGAGGGAGGAAGGTTTTGGATATGCTGCTGTCACCTTGGTAGGTCTTTTGCATGGTTAGTGTGCCTGGGTCTCCTGGCTTTGTGGTTTTCTCAACCCTAACCCCAGGCGTAACCCTAACCCTAACCCTACCTGGAGCCAGAAATCCAGCAGAGGGTTGTGGCGAGTTCTGAGCAGAATGAGGAAGAGGGAGCAAGGTTTCGGATGTGCTGCGGTCACCATGGTATGTCTTTTGCATGGTGAGTACGCCTGGAGCTCCTGGCTTTGTGGTTTCCTCAACCCTAACCCTAGGCGTAACCCTAACCCTAACCCTAACCCTAAACCAAACCCTAACCCTAGCTCAAGCCAGAAACTGGGCCTTAGGCTGTGGCGAGTTCTGAGCAGAATGACAAAGAGGGAGCAAGGTTTGGGCTGTGTCCTCCTCACCTTGGTATGCCTTTTGCATGCTGAGTATCCCTGGAGCGCCTGGCTTTGTGGTTTCCTCAACCCTAACCCTAGGCGTAAGACTAACCTTAACCCTAACCCTAACCCTAACCCTAGGCTTAACCCTAACCCTAAACCAAACCCTAACCCTAACCCTAACCCGAGGTCAAGCCAGAAACTGGGCCTTAGGCGGTGGCGAGTTCTGAGCAGAATGACGAAGAGGGAGGAAGGTTTTGGATATGCTGCTGTCACCTTGGTAGGTCTTTTACACGGTTAGTGTCCCTGGGTCTCCTGGCTTTGTGGTTTTCTCAATCCTAACCCTAGGCATAACCCTAACCCTAACCCCTAACACTAACCCTATACCGAGCCCCTAACCCTAACCCTAACCCTTGCAGAAAGAAGAAGAGGGAGCAAGGTTTTGGATGTGCCACGCTTAACTTGGCCTGCCTTTTGCATGATCAGTGTCCCTGGAGCTCCTGGCTTTGTGGTTTTCTCAACCTTAACCCTAGGCGTAACCCTAACCCTAATCCATGGCCTAACCCTATCCCTAACCCTACCTTGAGCCAGAAAACCGGCAGAGGGTTGTGGCAATTCTGAGCAGAATGACAAAGAGGGAGCAAGGTTTGGGCGGTGTCCTCCTCACCTTGGTATGCCTTTTGCATGCTGAGTATCCCTGGAGCTCCTGGCTTTGTGCTTTTCTCAACCCTAACCCTAGGAGAACGCCTAACCCTAACCCTAACCGTAGATTGAGCCACTAATCGGTCATCGGGCTATGGTGAGTTCCGAGCAGAAAGAGGAAGAGGGAGGAAGGTTTTGATATGCCATGCTTAAGTTGGCCTGCCTTTTGCATGGTTAGTGTCCCTGGGTTTCCTGGCTTTGTGGTTTTCTCAATCCTAACCCCAGGCATAACCCTAACCCTAACCCCTAACACTAACCCTATACCAAGCCCCTAACCCTAACCCTAACCCTTGCAGAAAGAAGAAGAGGGAGCAAGGTTTTGGATGTGCCACGCTTAACTTGGCCTGCCTTTCGCATGATCAGTGTCCCTGGAGCTCCTGGCTTTGTGGTTTTCTCAACCCTAACCCTAGGCATAACCCTAACCCTAACCCCTAACACTAACCCCTATCCCTAACCCAAACCCGAGCCCCTAACCCTAACCCTAACCCTTGCAGAAAGAGGAAGAAGGAGCAAGGTTTTGGATGTGCTGTGCTTAACTTGGCCTGCCTTTCGCATGATCAGTGTCCCTGGAGCTCCTGGCTTTGTGGTTTTCTCAACCCTAACCCTAGGCATAACCCTAACCCTAACCCCTAACACTAACCCCTATCCCTAACCCAAACCCGAGCCCCTAACCCTAACCCTAACCCTTGCAGAAAGAGGAAGAAGGAGCAAGGTTTTGGATGTGCCACGCTTAACTTGGCCTGCCTTTTGCATGATCAGTGTCCCTGGAGCTCCTGGCTTTGTGGTTTTCTCAACCTTAACCCTAGGCGTAACCCTAACCCTAATCCATGGCCTAACCCTATCCCTAACCCTACCTTGAGCCAGAAAACCGGCAGAGGGTTGTGGCAATTCTGAGCAGAATGACAAAGAGGGAGCAAGGTTTGGGCGGTGTCCTCCTCACCTTGGTATGCCTTTTGCATGCTGAGTATCCCTGGAGCTCCTGGCTTTGTGCTTTTCTCAACCCTAACCCTAGGAGAACGCCTAACCCTAACCCTAACCGTAGATTGAGCCACTAATCGGTCATCGGGCTATGGTGAGTTCCGAGCAGAAAGAGGAAGAGGGAGGAAGGTTTTGATATGCCATGCTTAAGTTGGCCTGCCTTTTGCATGGTTAGTGTCCCTGGGTTTCCTGGCTTTGTGGTTTTCTCAATCCTAACCCCAGGCATAACCCTAACCCTAACCCCTAACACTAACCCTATACCGAGCCCCTAACCCTAACCCTAACCCTTGCAGAAAGAAGAAGAGGGAGCAAGGTTTTGGATGTGCCACGCTTAACTTGGCCTGCCTTTCGCATGATCAGTGTCCCTGGAGCTCCTGGCTTTGTGGTTTTCTCAACCTTAACCCTAGGCGTAACCCTAACCCTAACCCAAGGCCTAACCCTATCCCTAACCCTACCTTGAGCCAGAAATCCGGCAGAGGGTTGTGGCAATTCTGAGCAGAATGACAAAGAGGGAGGTAGGTTTTGGATGTGCTGCGGTCCCCTTGGTATGTCTTTCACATGGTGAGTACGCCTGGAGCTCCTGGCTTTGTGGTTTACTCAACCCTAACCCTAGGCGTAAGCGTAATCCTTAACCCTAACCCTAGCTCAAGCCAGAAACTGGGCCTTAGGCTGTGGCGAGTTCTGAGCAGAATGACGAAGAGGGAGGAAGGTTTTGGATATGCTGCTGTCACCTTGGTAGGTCTTTTGCATGGTTAGTGTCCCTGGGTCTCCTGGCTTTGTGGTTTTCTCAATCCTAACCCTAGGCATAACCCTAACCCCTAATCCTAACCCTAACCCGAGCCCCTAACCCTAACCCTAACCCTTGCAGAAAGAAGAGGGAGCAAGGTTTTGGATGTGCCACGCTTAACTTGGCCTGCCTTTTGCATGATCAGTGTCCCTGGAGCTCCTGGCTTTGTGGTTTTCTCAACCCTAACCCTAGGCATAACCCTAACCCTAACCCCTAACACTAACCCCTATCCCTAACCCAAACCCGAGCCCCTAACCCTAACCCTAACCCTTGCAGAAAGAGGAAGAAGGAGCAAGGTTTTGGATGTGCCACGCTTAACTTGGCCTGCCTTTTGCATGATCAGTGTCCCTGGAGCTCCTGGCTTTGTGGTTTTCTAAACCTTAACCCTAGGCGTAACCCTAACCCTAACCCTAACCCAAGGCCTAACCCTATCCCTAACCCTACCTTGAGCCAGAAATCCGGCAGAGGGTTGTGGCAATTCTGAGCAGAATGACAAAGAGGGAGCAAGGTTTGGGCGGTGTCCTCCTCACCTTGGTATGCCTTTTGCATGCTGAGTATGCCTGGAGCGCCTGGCTTTGTGGTTTTCTCAACCCTAACCCTAACCCTAGGCGTAACCCTGACCCAACCCCTACCTTGAGCCAGAAATCCAGCAGAGGGTTGTGGCGAGTTCTGAGCAGAACGACGAAGAGGGAGGAAGGTTTTGGATGTGCTGCGGTCCCCTTGGTATGTCTTTCACATGGTGAGTACGCCTGGAGCTCCTGGCTTTGTGGTTTACTCAACCCTAACCCTAGGCGTAAGCGTAACCCTTAACCCTAACCCTAACCCTAGCTCAAGCCAGAAACTGGGCCTTAGGCTGTGGCGAGTTCTGAGCAGAATGACGAAGAGGGAGGAAGGTTTTGGATGTGCTGCGGTCCCCTTGGTATGTCTTTCACATGGTGAGCATGCCTGGAGCTCCTGGCTTTGTGGTTTCCTCAACCCTAACCCTAGGCGTAAGACTAACCCTAACCCTAACCCTAACCCTAACCCTAGGCTTAACCCTAACCCTAACCCTAAACCAAACCCTAACCCTAACCCTAACCCTAGCTCAAGCCAGAAACTGGGCCTTAGGTTGTGGCGAGTTCTGAGCAGAATGACGAAGAGGGAGGAAGGTTTTGGATATGCTGCTGTCACCTTGGTAGGTCTTTTGCATGGTTAGTGTGCCTGGGTCTCCTGGCTTTGTGGTTTTCTCAACCCTAACCCCAGGCGTAACCCTAACCCTAACCCTACCTGGAGCCAGAAATCCAGCAGAGGATTGTGGCGAGTTCTGAGCAGAATGAGGAAGAGGGAGCAAGGTTTCGGATGTGCTGCGGTCACCATGGTATGTCTTTTGCATGGTGAGTACGCCTGGAGCTCCTGGCTTTGTGGTTTCCTCAACCCTAACCCTAGGCGTAACCCTAACCCTAACCCTAACCCTAAACCAAACCCTAACCCTAGCTCAAGCCAGAAACTGGGCCTTAGGCTGTGGCGAGTTCTGAGCAGAATGACAAAGAGGGAGCAAGGTTTGGGCTGTGTCCTCCTCACCTTGGTATGCCTTTTGCATGCTGAGTATCCCTGGAGCGCCTGGCTTTGTGGTTTCCTCAACCCTAACCCTAGGCGTAAGACTAACCCTAACCCTAACCCTAACCCTAACCCTAGGCTTAACCCTAACCCTAAACCAAACCCTAACCCTAACCCTAACCCGAGGTCAAGCCAGAAACTGGGCCTTAGGCGGTGGCGAGTTCTGAGCAGAATGACGAAGAGGGAGGAAGGTTTTGGATATGCTGCTGTCACCTTGGTAGGTCTTTTACACGGTTAGTGTCCCTGGGTCTCCTGGCTTTGTGGTTTTCACAATCCTAACCCCAGGCATAACCCTAACCCTAACCCCTAACACTAACCCTATACCGAGCCCCTAACCCTAACCCTAACCCTTGCAGAAAGAAGAAGAGGGAGCAAGGTTTTGGATGTGCCACGCTTAACTTGGCCTGCCTTTTGCATGATCAGTGTCCCTGGAGCTCCTGGCTTTGTGGTTTTCTCAACCTTAACCCTAGGCGTAACCCTAACCCTAATCCATGGCCTAACCCTATCCCTAACCCTACCTTGAGCCAGAAAACCGGCAGAGGGTTGTGGCAATTCTGAGCAGAATGACAAAGAGGGAGCAAGGTTTGGGCGGTGTCCTCCTCACCTTGGTATGCCTTTTGCATGCTGAGTATCCCTGGAGCTCCTGGCTTTGTGCTTTTCTCAACCCTAACCCTAGGAGAACGCCTAACCCTAACCCTAACCGTAGATTGAGCCACTAATCGGTCATCGGGCTATGGTGAGTTCCGAGCAGAAAGAGGAAGAGGGAGGAAGGTTTTGATATGCCATGCTTAAGTTGGCCTGCCTTTTGCATGGTTAGTGTCCCTGGGTTTCCTGGCTTTGTGGTTTTCTCAATCCTAACCCCAGGCATAACCCTAACCCTAACCCCTAACACTAACCCTATACCGAGCCCCTAACCCTAACCCTAACCCTTGCAGAAAGAAGAAGAGGGAGCAAGGTTTTGGATGTGCCACGCTTAACTTGGCCTGCCTTTCGCATGATCAGTGTCCCTGGAGCTCCTGGTTTTGTGGTTTTCTCAACCTTAACCCTAGGCGTAACCCTAACCCTAACCCAAGGCCTAACCCTATCCCTAACCCTACCTTGAGCCAGAAATCCGGCAGAGGGTTGTGGCAATTCTGAGCAGAATGACAAAGAGGGAGGAAGGTTCTGGATGTGCTGCGGTCCCCTTGGTATGTCTTTCACATGGTGAGTACGCCTGGAGCTCCTGGCTTTGTGGTTTACTCAACCCTAACCCTAGGCGTAAGCGTAATCCTTAACGCTAACCCTAGCTCAAGCCAGAAACTGGGCCTTAGGCTGTGGCGAGTTCTGAGCAGAATGACGAAGAGGGAGGAAGGTTTTGGATATGCTGCTGTCACCTTGGTAGGTCTTTTGCATGGTTAGTGTGCCTGGGTCTCCTGGCTTTGTGGTTTTCTCAATCCTAACCCTAGGCATAACCCTAACCCCTAATCCTAACCCTAACCCGAGCCCCTAACCCTAACCCTAACCCTTGCAGAAAGAAGAGGGAGCAAGGTTTTGGATGTGCTGTGCTTAACTTGGCCTGCCTTTCGCATGATCAGTGTCCCTGGAGCTCCTGGCTTTGTGGTTTTCTCAACCCTAACCCTAGGCATAACCCTAACCCTAACCCCTAACACTAACCCCTATCCCTAACCCAAACCCGAGCCCCTAACCCTAACCCTAACCCTTGCAGAAAGAGGAAGAAGGAGCAAGGTTTTGGATGTGCCACGCTTAACTTGGCCTGCCTTTTGCATGATCAGTGTCCCTGGAGCTCCTGGCTTTGTGGTTTTCTCAACCTTAACCCTAGGCGTAACCCTAACCCTAATCCATGGCCTAACCCTATCCCTAACCCTACCTTGAGCCAGAAATCCGGCAGAGGGTTGTGGCAATTCTGAGCAGAATGACAAAGAGGGAGCAAGGTTTGGGCGGTGTCCTCCTCACCTTGGTATGCCTTTTGCATGCTGAGTATGCCTGGAGCGCCTGGCTTTGTGGTTTTCTCAACCCTAACCCTAACCCTAGGCGTAACCCTGACCCAACCCCTACCTTGAGCCAGAAATCCAGCAGAGGGTTGTGGCGAGTTCTGAGCAGAACGACGAAGAGGGAGGAAGGTTCTGGATGTGCTGCGGTCCCCTTGGTATGTCTTTCACATGGTGAGTACGCCTGGAGCTCCTGGCTTTGTGGTTTCCTCAACCCTAACCCTAGGCGTAAGCATAACCCTAACCCTAACCCTAACCCTAGCTCAAGCCAGAAACTGGGCCTTAGGCTGTGGCGAGTTCTGAGCAGAATGACAAAGAGGGAGCAAGGTTTTGGATGTGCTGCGGTCCGCTTGGTATGTCTTTCACATGGTGAGCATGCCTGGAGCTCCTGGCTTTGTGGTTTCCTCAACCCTAACCCTAGGCGTAAGACTAACCCTAACCCTAACCCTAACCCTAACCCTAGGCTTAAACCTAACCCTAACCCTAAACCAAACCCTAACCCTAACCCTAACCCTAGCTCAAGCCAGAAACTGGGCCTTAGGTTGTGGCGAGTTCTGAGCAGAATGACGAAGAGGGAGGAAGGTTTTGGATATGCTGCTGTCACCTTGGTAGGTCTTTTGCATGGTTAGTGTGCCTGGGTCTCCTGGCTTTGTGGTTTTCTCAATCCTAACCCCAGGCGTAACCCTAACCCTAACCCCACCTGGAGCCAGAAATCCAGCAGAGGGTTGTGGCGAGTTCTGAGCAGAATGAGGAAGAGGGAGCAAGGTTTCGGATGTGCTGCGGTCACCATGGTATGTCTTTTGCATGGTGAGTACGCCTGGAGCTCCTGGCTTTGTGGTTTCCTCAACCCTAACCCTAGGCGTAACCCTAACCCTAACCCTAAACCAAACCCTAACCCTAGCTCAAGCCAGAAACTGGGCCTTAGGCTGTGGCGAGTTCTGAGCAGAATGACAAAGAGGGAGCAAGGTTTGGGCTGTGTCCTCCTCACCTTGGTATGCCTTTTGCATGCTGAGTATCCCTGGAGCGCCTGGCTTTGTGGTTTCCTCAACCCTAACCCTAGGCGTAAGACTAACCCTAACCCTAACCCTAACCCTAACCCTAACCCTAAACCAAACCCTAACCCTAGCTCAAGCCAGAAACTGGGCCTTAGGCGGTGGCGAGTTCTGAGCAGAATGACGAAGAGGGAGGAAGGTTTTGGATATGCTGCTGTCACCTTGGTAGGTCTTTTACACGGTTAGTGTCCCTGGGTCTCCTGGCTTTGTGGTTTTCTCAATCCTAACCCCAGGCATAACCCTAACCCTAACCCCTAACACTAACCCTATACCGAGCCCCTAACCCTAACCCTAACCCTTGCAGAAAGAAGAAGAGGGAGCAAGGTTTTGGATGTGCCACGCTTAACTTGGCCTGCCTTTTGCATGATCAGTGTCCCTGGAGCTCCTGGCTTTGTGGTTTTCTCAACCTTAACCCTAGGCGTAACCCTAACCCTAATCCATGGCCTAACCCTATCCCTAACCCTACCTTGAGCCAGAAAACCGGCAGAGGGTTGTGGCAATTCTGAGCAGAATGACAAAGAGGGAGCAAGGTTTGGGCGGTGTCCTCCTCACCTTGGTATGCCTTTTGCATGCTGAGTATCCCTGGAGCTCCTGGCTTTGTGCTTTTCTCAACCCTAACCCTAGGAGAACGCCTAACCCTAACCCTAACCGTAGATTGAGCCACTAATCGGTCATCGGGCTATGGTGAGTTCCGAGCAGAAAGAGGAAGAGGGAGGAAGGTTTTGATATGCCATGCTTAAATTGGCCTGCCTTTTGCATGGTTAGTGTCCCTGGGTTTCCTGGCTTTGTGGTTTTCTCAATCCTAACCCCAGGCATAACCCTAACCCTAACCCCTAACACTAACCCTATACCGAGCCCCTAACCCTAACCCTAACCCTTGCAGAAAGAAGAAGAGGGAGCAAGGTTTTGGATGTGCCACGCTTAACTTGGCCTGCCTTTCGCATGATCAGTGTCCCTGGAGCTCCTGGCTTTGTGGTTTTCTCAACCTTAACCCTAGGCATAACCCTAACCCTAACCCAAGGCCTAACCCTATCCCTAACCCTACCTTGAGCCAAAAATCCGGCAGAGGGTTGTGGCAATTCTGAGCAGAATGACAAAGAGGGAGGAAGGTTTTGGATGTGCTGCGGTCCCCTTGGTATGTCTTTCACATGGTGAGTACGCCTGGGTCTCCTGGCTTTGTGGTTTACTCAACCCTAACCCTAGGCGTAAGACTAACCCTAACCCTAACCCTAACCCTAACCCTAGGCTTAACCCTAACCCTAACCCTAAACCAAACCCTAACCCTAACCCGAGGTCAAGCCAGAAACTGGGCCTTAGGCTGTGGCGAGTTCTGAGCAGAATGACGAAGAGGGAGCAAGGTTTTGGATATGCTGCTGTCACCTTGGTAGGTCTTTTGCATGGTTAGTGTCCCTGGGTCTCCTGGCTTTGTGGTTTTCTCAATCCTAACCCTAGGCATAACCCTAACCCCTAATCCTAACCCTAACCCGAGCCCCTAACCCTAACCCTAACCCTTGCAGAAAGAAGAGGGAGCAAGGTTTTGGATGTGCCACGCTTAACTTGGCCTGCCTTTTGCATGATCAGTGTCCCTGGAGCTCCTGGCTTTGTGGTTTTCTAAACCTTAACCCTAGGCGTAACCCTAACCCTAACCCTAACCCAAGGCCTAACCCTATCCCTAACCCTACCTTGAGCCAGAAATCCGGCAGAGGGTTGTGGCAATTCTGAGCAGAATGACAAAGAGGGAGCAAGGTTTGGGCGGTGTCCTCCTCACCTTGGTATGCCTTTTGCATGCTGAGTATCCCTGGAGTGCCTGGCTTTGTGGTTTTCTCAACCCTAACCCTAACCCTAGGCGTAACCCTGACCCAACCCCTACCTTGAGCCAGAAATCCAGCAGAGGGTTGTGGCGAGTTCTGAGCAGAATGACGAAGAGGGAGGAAGGTTTTGGATGTGCTGCGGTCCCCTTGGTATGTCTTTCACATGGTGAGCACGCCTGGAGCTCCTGGCTTTGTGGTTTCCTCAACCCTAACCCTAGGCGTAAGACTAACCCTAACCCTAACCCTAACCCTAACCCTAGGCTTAACCCTAACCCTAACCCTAAACCAAACCCTAACCCTAACCCGAGGTCAAGCCAGAAACTGGGCCTTAGGTTGTGGCGAGTTCTGAGCAGAATGACGAAGAGGGAGGAAGGTTTTGGATATGCTGCTGTCACCTTGGTAGGTCTTTTGCATGGTTAGTGTCCCTGGGTCTCCTGGCTTTGTGGTTTTCTCAATCCTAACCCTAGGCATAACCCTAACCCTAACCCCTAACACTAACCCTATACCGAGCCCCTAACCCTAACCCTAACCCTTGCAGAAAGAAGAAGAGGGAGCAAGGTTTTGGATGTGCCACGCTTAACTTGGCCTGCCTTTCGCATGATCAGTGTCCCTGGAGCTCCTGGCTTTGTGGTTTTCTCAACCTTAACCCTAGGCGTAACCCTAACCCTAATCCATGGCCTAACCCTATCCCTAACCCTACCTTGAGCCAGAAAACCGGCAGAGGGTTGTGGCAATTCTGAGCAGAATGACAAAGAGGGAGCAAGGTTTGGGCGGTGTCCTCCTCACCTTGGTATGCCTTTTGCATGCTGAGTATCCCTGGAGCTCCTGGCTTTGTGCTTTTCTCAACCCTAACCCTAGGAGAACGCCTAACCCTAACCCTAACCGTAGATTGAGCCACTAATCGGTCATCGGGCTATGGTGAGTTCCGAGCAGAAAGAGGAAGAGGGAGGAAGGTTTTGATATGCCATGCTTAAGTTGGCCTGCCTTTTGCATGGTTAGTGTCCCTGGGTTTCCTGGCTTTGTGGTTTTCTCAATCCTAACCCCAGGCATAACCCTAACCCTAACCCCTAACACTAACCCTATACCAAGCCCCTAACCCTAACCCTAACCCTTGCAGAAAGAAGAAGAGGGAGCAAGGTTTTGGATGTGCCACGCTTAACTTGGCCTGCCTTTCGCATGATCAGTGTCCCTGGAGCTCCTGGCTTTGTGGTTTTCTCAACCCTAACCCTAGGCATAACCCTAACCCTAACCCCTAACACTAACCCCTATCCCTAACCCAAACCCGAGCCCCTAACCCTAACCCTAACCCTTGCAGAAAGAGGAAGAAGGAGCAAGGTTTTGGATGTGCTGTGCTTAACTTGGCCTGCCTTTCGCATGATCAGTGTCCCTGGAGGTCCTGGCTTTGTGGTTTTCTCAACCCTAACCCTAGGCATAACCCTAACCCTAACCCCTAACACTAACCCCTATCCCTAACCCAAACCCGAGCCCCTAACCCTAACCCTAACCCTTGCAGAAAGAGGAAGAAGGAGCAAGGTTTTGGATGTGCTGTGCTTAACTTGGCCTGCCTTTCGCATGATCAGTGTCCCTGGAGCTCCTGGCTTTGTGGTTTTCTCAACCCTAACCCTAGGCATAACCCTAACCCTAACCCCTAACACTAACCCCTATCCCTAACCCAAACCCGAGCCCCTAACCCTAACCCTAACCCTTGCAGAAAGAGGAAGAAGGAGCAAGGTTTTGGATGTGCCACGCTTAACTTGGCCTGCCTTTTGCATGATCAGTGTCCCTGGAGCTCCTGGCTTTGTGGTTTTCTCAACCTTAACCCTAGGCGTAACCCTAACCCTAATCCATGGCCTAACCCTATCCCTAACCCTACCTTGAGCCAGAAATCCGGCAGAGGGTTGTGGCAATTCTGAGCAGAATGACAAAGAGGGAGCAAGGTTTGGGCGGTGTCCTCCTCACCTTGGTATGCCTTTTGCATGCTGAGTATGCCTGGAGCGCCTGGCTTTGTGGTTTTCTCAACCCTAACCCTAACCCTAGGCGTAACCCTGACCCAACCCCTACCTTGAGCCAGAAATCAGGCAGAGGGTTGTGGCGAGTTCTGAGCAGAACGACGAAGAGGGAGGAAGGTTTTGGATGTGCTGCGGTCCCCTTGGTATGTCTTTCACATGGTGAGTACGCCTGGAGCTCCTGGCTTTGTGGTTTACTCAACCCTAACCCTAGGCGTAAGCGTAACCCTTAACCCTAACCCTAACCCTAGCTCAAGCCAGAAACTGGGCCTTAGGCTGTGGCGAGTTCTGAGCAGAATGACGAAGAGGGAGGAAGGTTTTGGATGTGCTGCGGTCCCCTTGGTATGTCTTTCACATGGTGAGCATGCCTGGAGCTCCTGGCTTTGTGGTTTCCTCAACCCTAACCCTAGGCGTAAGACTAACCCTAACCCTAACCCTAACCCTAACCCTAGGCTTAACCCTAACCCTAACCCTAAACCAAACCCTAACCCTAACCCTAGCTCAAGCCAGAAACTGGGCCTTAGGTTGTGGCGAGTTCTGAGCAGAATGACGAAGAGGGAGGAAGGTTTTGGATATGCTGCTGTCACCTTGGTAGGTCTTTTGCATGGTTAGTGTGCCTGGGTCTCCTGGCTTTGTGGTTTTCTCAACCCTAACCCCAGGCGTAACCCTAACCCTAACCCTACCTGGAGCCAGAAATCCAGCAGAGGGTTGTGGCGAGTTCTGAGCAGAATGAGGAAGAGGGAGCAAGGTTTCTGATGTGCTGCGGTCACCATGGTATGTCTTTTGCATGGTGAGTACGCCTGGAGCTCCTGGCTTTGTGGTTTCCTCAACCCTAACCCTAGGCGTAACCCTAACCCTAACCCTAACCCTAAACCAAACCCTAACCCTAGCTCAAGCCAGAAACTGGGCCTTAGGCTGTGGCGAGTTCTGAGCAGAATGACAAAGAGGGAGCAAGGTTTGGGCTGTGTCCTCCTCACCTTGGTATGCCTTTTGCATGCTGAGTATCCCTGGAGCGCCTGGCTTTGTGGTTTCCTCAACCCTAACCCTAGGCGTAAGACTAACCCTAACCCTAACCCTAACCCTAACCCTAGGCTTAACCCTAACCCTAAACCAAACCCTAACCCTAACCCTAACCCTAACCCGAGGTCAAGCCAGAAACTGGGCCTTAGGCGGTGGCGAGTTCTGAGCAGAATGACGAAGAGGGAGGAAGGTTTTGGATATGCTGCTGTCACCTTGGTAGGTCTTTTACACGGTTAGTGTCCCTGGGTCTCCTGGCTTTGTGGTTTTCTCAATCCTAACCCCAGGCATAACCCTAACCCTAACCCCTAACACTAACCCTATACCGAGCCCCTAACCCTAACCCTAACCCTTGCAGAAAGAAGAAGAGGGAGCAAGGTTTTGGATGTGCCACGCTTAACTTGGCCTGCCTTTTGCATGATCAGTGTCCCTGGAGCTCCTGGCTTTGTGGTTTTCTCAACCTTAACCCTAGGCGTAACCCTAACCCTAATCCATGGCCTAACCCTATCCCTAACCCTACCTTGAGCCAGAAATCCGGCAGAGGGTTGTGGCAATTCTGAGCAGAATGACAAAGAGGGAGCAAGGTTTGGGCTGTGTCCTCCTCACCTTGGTATGCCTTTTGCATGCTGAGTATGCCTGGAGCGCCTGGCTTTGTGGTTTTCTCAACCCTAACCCTAACCCTAGGCGTAACCCTGACCCAACCCCTACCTTGAGCCAGAAATCCAGCAGAGGGTTGTGGCGAGTTCTGAGCAGAACGACGAAGAGGGAGTAAGGTTTTGGATGTGCTGCGGTCCCCTTGGTATATCTTTCACATGGTGAGTACGCCTGGAGCTCCTGGCTTTGTGGTTTCCTCAACCCTAACCCTAGGCGTAAGCATAACCCTAACCCTAACCCTAACCCTAGCTCAAGCCAGAAACTGGGCCTTAGGCTGTGGCGAGTTCTGAGCAGAATGACGAAGAGGGAGGAAGGTTTTGGATGTGCTGCTGTCACCTTGGTATGTCTTTCACATGGTGAGCATGCCTGGAGCTCCTGGCTTGGTGGTTTCCTCAACCCTAACCCTAGGCGTAAGACTAACCCTAACCCTAACCCTAACCCTAACCCTAGGCTTAACCCTAACCCTAACCCTAAACCAAACCCTAACCCTAACCCTAACCCTAGCTCAAGCCAGAAACTGGGCCTTAGGTTGTGGCGAGTTCTGAGCAGAATGACGAAGAGGGAGCAAGGTTTTGGATATGCTGCTGTCACCTTGGTAGGTCTTTTGCATGGTTAGTGTGCCTGGGTCTCCTGGCTTTGTGGTTTTCTCAACCCTAACCCCAGGCGTAACCCTAACCCTAACCCTACCTGGAGCCAGAAATCCAGCAGAGGGTTGTGGCGAGTTCTGAGCAGAATGAGGAAGAGGGAGCAAGGTTTCGGATGTGCTGCGGTCACCATGGTATGTCTTTTGCATGGTGAGTACGCCTGGAGCTCCTGGCTTTGTGGTTTCCTCAACCCTAACCCTAGGCGTAACCCTAACCCTAACCCTAACCCTAAACCAAACCCTAACCCTAGCTCAAGCCAGAAACTGGGCCTTAGGCTGTGGCGAGTTCTGAGCAGAATGACAAAGAGGGAGCAAGGTTTGGGCTGTGTCCTCCTCACCTTGGTATGCCTTTTGCATGCTGAGTATCCCTGGAGCGCCTGGCTTTGTGGTTTCCTCAACCCTAACCCTAGGCGTAAGACTAACCCTAACCCTAACCCTAACCCTAACCCTAGGCTTAACCCTAACCCTAAACCAAACCCTAACCCTAACCCTAACCCTAACCCGAGGTCAAGCCAGAAACTGGGCCTTAGGCGGTGGCGAGTTCTGAGCAGAATGACGAAGAGGGAGCAAGGTTTTGGATATGCTGCTGTCACCTTGGTAGGTCTTTTACACGGTTAGTGTCCCTGGGTCTCCTGGCTTTGTGGTTTTCTCAATCCTAACCCCAGGCATAACCCTAACCCTAACCCCTAACACTAACCCTATACCGAGCCCCTAACCCTAACCCTAACCCTTGCAGAAAGAAGAAGAGGGAGCAAGGTTTTGGATGTGCCACGCTTAACTTGGCCTGCCTTTTGCATGATCAGTGTCCCTGGAGCTCCTAGCTTTGTGGTTTTCTCAACCTTAACCCTAGGCGTAACCCTAACCCTAATCCATGGCCTAACCCTATCCCTAACCCTACCTTGAGCCAGAAAACCGGCAGAGGGTTGTGGCAATTCTGAGCAGAATGACAAAGAGGGAGCAAGGTTTGGGCGGTGTCCTCCTCACCTTGGTATGCCTTTTGCATGCTGAGTATCCCTGGAGCTCCTGGCTTTGTGCTTTTCTCAACCCTAACCCTAGGAGAACGCCTAACCCTAACCCTAACCGTAGATTGAGCCACTAATCGGTCATCGGGCTATGGTGAGTTCCGAGCAGAAAGAGGAAGAGGGAGGAAGGTTTTGATATGCCATGCTTAAGTTGGCCTGCCTTTTGCATGGTTAGTGTCCCTGGGTTTCCTGGCTTTGTGGTTTTCTCAATCCTAACCCCAGGCATAACCCTAACCCTAACCCCTAACACTAACCCTATACCGAGCCCCTAACCCTAACCCTAACCCTTGCAGAAAGAAGAAGAGGGAGCAAGGTTTTGGATGTGCCACGCTTAACTTGGCCTGCCTTTCGCATGATCAGTGTCCCTGGAGCTCCTGGCTTTGTGGTTTTCTCAACCTTAACCCTAGGCATAACCCTAACCCTAACCCAAGGCCTAACCCTATCCCTAACCCTACCTTGAGCCAGAAATCCGGCAGAGGGTTGTGGCAATTCTGAGCAGAATGACAAAGAGGGAGGAAGGTTTTGGATGTGCTGCGGTCCCCTTGGTATGTCTTTCACATGGTGAGTACGCCTGGAGCTCCTGGCTTTGTGGTTTACTCAACCCTAACCCTAGGCGTAAGCGTAACCCTTAACCCTAACCCTAGCTCAAGCCAGAAACTGGGCCTTAGGCTGTGGCGAGTTCTGAGCAGAATGACGAAGAGGGAGGAAGGTTTTGGATATGCTGCTGTCACCTTGGTATGTCTTTTGCATGGTTAGTGTCCCTGGGTCTCCTGGCTTTGTGGTTTTCTCAATCCTAACCCTAGGCATAACCCTAACCCCTAATCCTAACCCTAACCCGAGCCCCTAACCCTAACCCTAACCCTTGCAGAAAGAAGAGGGAGCAAGGTTTTGGATGTGCTGTGCTTAACTTGGCCTGCCTTTCGCATGATCAGTGTCCCTGGAGCTCCTGGCTTTGTGGTTTTCTCAACCTTAACCCTAGGCGTAACCCTAACCCTAATCCATGGCCTAACCCTATCCCTAACCCTACCTTGAGCCAGAAATCCGGCAGAGGGTTGTGGCAATTCTGAGCAGAATGACAAAGAGGGAGCAAGGTTTGGGCTGTGTCCTCCTCACCTTGGTATGCCTTTTGCATGCTGAGTATGCCTGGAGCGCCTGGCTTTGTGGTTTTCTCAACCCTAACCCTAACCCTAGGCGTAACCCTGACCCAACCCCTACCTTGAGCCAGAAATCCAGCAGAGGGTTGTGGCGAGTTCTGAGCAGAACGACGAAGAGGGAGGAAGGTTCTGGATGTGCTGCGGTCCCCTTGGTATATCTTTCACATGGTGAGTACGCCTGGAGCTCCTGGCTTTGTGGTTTCCTCAACCCTAACCCTAGGCGTAAGCATAACCCTAACCCTAACCCTAACCCTAGCTCAAGCCAGAAACTGGGCCTTAGGCTGTGGCGAGTTCTGAGCAGAATGACGAAGAGGGAGGAAGGTTTTGGATGTGCTGCGGTCCCCTTGGTATGTCTTTCACATGGTGAGCATGCCTGGAGCTCCTGGCTTTGTGGTTTCCTCAACCCTAACCCTAGGCGTAAGACTAACCCTAACCCTAACCCTAACCCTAACCCTAGGCTTAACCCTAACCCTAACCCTAAACCAAACCCTAACCCTAACCCTAACCCTAGCTCAAGCCAGAAACTGGGCCTTAGGTTGTGGCGAGTTCTGAGCAGAATGACGAAGAGGGAGGAAGGTTTTGGATATGCTGCTGTCACCTTGGTAGGTCTTTTGCATGGTTAGTGTGCCTGGGTCTCCTGGCTTTGTGGTTTTCTCAACCCTAACCCCAGGCGTAACCCTAACCCTAACCCTACCTGGAGCCAGAAATCCAGCAGAGGGTTGTGGCGAGTTCTGAGCAGAATGAGGAAGAGGGAGCAAGGTTTCGGATGTGCTGCGGTCACCATGGTATGTCTTTTGCATGGTGAGTACGCCTGGAGCTCCTGGCTTTGTGGTTTCCTCAACCCTAACCCTAGGCGTAACCCTAACCCTAACCCTAACCCTAAACCAAACCCTAACCCTAGCTCAAGCCAGAAACTGGGCCTTAGGCTGTGGCGAGTTCTGAGCAGAATGACAAAGAGGGAGCAAGGTTTGGGCTGTGTCCTCCTCACCTTGGTATGCCTTTTGCATGCTGAGTATCCCTGGAGCGCCTGGCTTTGTGGTTTCCTCAACCCTAACCCTAGGCGTAAGACTAACCTTAACCCTAACCCTAACCCTAACCCTAGGCTTAACCCTAACCCTAAACCAAACCCTAACCCTAACCCTAACCCGAGGTCAAGCCAGAAACTGGGCCTTAGGCGGTGGCGAGTTCTGAGCAGAATGACGAAGAGGGAGGAAGGTTTTGGATATGCTGCTGTCACCTTGGTAGGTCTTTTACACGGTTAGTGTCCCTGGGTCTCCTGGCTTTGTGGTTTTCTCAATCCTAACCCTAGGCATAACCCTAACCCTAACCCCTAACACTAACCCTATACCGAGCCCCTAACCCTAACCCTAACCCTTGCAGAAAGAAGAAGAGGGAGCAAGGTTTTGGATGTGCCACGCTTAACTTGGCCTGCCTTTTGCATGATCAGTGTCCCTGGAGCTCCTGGCTTTGTGGTTTTCTCAACCTTAACCCTAGGCGTAACCCTAACCCTAATCCATGGCCTAACCCTATCCCTAACCCTACCTTGAGCCAGAAAACCGGCAGAGGGTTGTGGCAATTCTGAGCAGAATGACAAAGAGGGAGCAAGGTTTGGGCGGTGTCCTCCTCACCTTGGTATGCCTTTTGCATGCTGAGTATCCCTGGAGCTCTTGGCTTTGTGCTTTTCTCAACCCTAACCCTAGGAGAACGCCTAACCCTAACCCTAACCGTAGATTGAGCCACTAATCGGTCATCGGGCTATGGTGAGTTCCGAGCAGAAAGAGGAAGAGGGAGGAAGGTTTTGATATGCCATGCTTAAGTTGGCCTGCCTTTTGCATGGTTAGTGTCCCTGGGTTTCCTGGCTTTGTGGTTTTCTCAATCCTAACCCCAGGCATAACCCTAACCCTAACCCCTAACACTAACCCTATACCAAGCCCCTAACCCTAACCCTAACCCTTGCAGAAAGAAGAAGAGGGAGCAAGGTTTTGGATGTGCCACGCTTAACTTGGCCTGCCTTTCGCATGATCAGTGTCCCTGGAGCTCCTGGCTTTGTGGTTTTCTCAACCCTAACCCTAGGCATAACCCTAACCCTAACCCCTAACACTAACCCCTATCCCTAACCCAAACCCGAGCCCCTAACCCTAACCCTAACCCTTGCAGAAAGAGGAAGAAGGAGCAAGGTTTTGGATGTGCTGTGCTTAACTTGGCCTGCCTTTCGCATGATCAGTGTCCCTGGAGCTCCTGGCTTTGTGGTTTTCTCAACCCTAACCCTAGGCATAACCCTAACCCTAACCCCTAACACTAACCCCTATCCCTAACCCAAACCCGAGCCCCTAACCCTAACCCTAACCCTTGCAGAAAGAGGAAGAAGGAGCAAGGTTTTGGATGTGCCACGCTTAACTTGGCCTGCCTTTTGCATGATCAGTGTCCCTGGAGCTCCTGGCTTTGTGGTTTTCTCAACCTTAACCCTAGGCGTAACCCTAACCCTAATCCATGGCCTAACCCTATCCCTAACCCTACCTTGAGCCAGAAATCCGGCAGAGGGTTGTGGCAATTCTGAGCAGAATGACAAAGAGGGAGCAAGGTTTGGGCGGTGTCCTCCTCACCTTGGTATGCCTTTTGCATGCTGAGTATGCCTGGAGCGCCTGGCTTTGTGGTTTTCTCAACCCTAACCCTAACCCTAGGCGTAACCCTGACCCAACCCCTACCTTGAGCCAGAAATCCAGCAGAGGGTTGTGGCGAGTTCTGAGCAGAACGACGAAGAGGGAGGAAGGTTTTGGATGTGCTGCGGTCCCCTTGGTATGTCTTTCACATGGTGAGTACGCCTGGAGCTCCTGGCTTTGTGGTTTACTCAACCCTAACCCTAGGCGTAAGCGTAACCCTTAACCCTAACCCTAACCCTAGCTCAAGCCAGAAACTGGGCCTTAGGCTGCGGCGAGTTCTGAGCAGAATGACGAAGAGGGAGGAAGGTTTTGGATGTGCTGCGGTCCCCTTGGTATGTCTTTCACATGGTGAGCATGCCTGGAGCTCCTGGCTTTGTGGTTTCCTCAACCCTAACCCTAGGCGTAAGACTAACCCTAACCCTAACCCTAACCCTAACCCTAGGCTTAACCCTAACCCTAACCCTAAACCAAACCCTAACCCTAACCCTAGCTCAAGCCAGAAACTGGGCCTTAGGTTGTGGCGAGTTCTGAGCAGAATGACGAAGAGGGAGGAAGGTTTTGGATATGCTGCTGTCACCTTGGTAGGTCTTTTGCATGGTTAGTGTGCCTGGGTCTCCTGGCTTTGTGGTTTTCTCAACCCTAACCCCAGGCGTAACCCTAACCCTAACCCTACCTGGAGCCAGAAATCCAGCAGAGGGTTGTGGCGAGTTCTGAGCAGAATGAGGAAGAGGGAGCAAGGTTTCGGATGTGCTGCGGTCACCATGGTATGTCTTTTGCATGGTGAGTACGCCTGGAGCTCCTGGCTTTGTGGTTTCCTCAACCCTAACCCTAGGCGTAACCCTAACCCTAACCCTAACCCTAAACCAAACCCTAACCCTAGCTCAAGCCAGAAACTGGGCCTTAGGCTGTGGCGAGTTCTGAGCAGAATGACAAAGAGGGAGCAAGGTTTGGGCTGTGTCCTCCTCACCTTGGTATGCCTTTTGCATGCTGAGTATCCCTGGAGCGCCTGGCTTTGTGGTTTCCTCAACCCTAACCCTAGGCGTAAGACTAACCCTAACCCTAACCCTAACCCTAACCCTAGGCTTAACCCTAACCCTAAACCAAACCCTAACCCTAACCCTAACCCGAGGTCAAGCCAGAAACTGGGCCTTAGGCGGTGGCGAGTTCTGAGCAGAATGACGAAGAGGGAGGAAGGTTTTGGATATGCTGCTGTCACCTTGGTAGGTCTTTTACACGGTTAGTGTCCCTGGGTCTCCTGGCTTTGTGGTTTTCTCAATCCTAACCCCAGGCATAACCCTAACCCTAACCCCTAACACTAACCCTATACCGAGCCCCTAACCCTAACCCTAACCCTTGCAGAAAGAAGAAGAGGGAGCAAGGTTTTGGATGTGCCACGCTTAACTTGGCCTGCCTTTTGCATGATCAGTGTCCCTGGAGCTCCTGGCTTTGTGGTTTTCTCAACCTTAACCCTAGGCGTAACCCTAACCCTAATCCATGGCCTAACCCTATCCCTAACCCTACCTTGAGCCAGAAAACCGGCAGAGGGTTGTGGCAATTCTGAGCAGAATGACAAAGAGGGAGCAAGGTTTGGGCGGTGTCCTCCTCACCTTGGTATGCCTTTTGCATGCTGAGTATCCCTGGAGCTCCTGGCTTTGTGCTTTTCTCAACCCTAACCCTAGGAGAACGCCTAACCCTAACCCTAACCGTAGATTGAGCCACTAATCGGTCATCGGGCTATGGTGAGTTCCGAGCAGAAAGAGGAAGAGGGAGGAAGGTTTTGATATGCCATGCTTAAGTTGGCCTGCCTTTTGCATGGTTAGTGTCCCTGGGTTTCCTGGCTTTGTGGTTTTCTCAATCCTAACCCCAGGCATAACCCTAACCCTAACCCCTAACACTAACCCTATACCGAGCCCCTAACCCTAACCCTAACCCTTGCAGAAAGAAGAAGAGGGAGCAAGGTTTTGGATGTGCCACGCTTAACTTGGCCTGCCTTTCGCATGATCAGTGTCCCTGGAGCTCCTGGCTTTGTGGTTTTCTCAACCTTAACCCTAGGCGTAACCCTAACCCTAACCCAAGGCCTAACCCTATCCCTAACCCTACCTTGAGCCAGAAATCCGGCAGAGGGTTGTGGCAATTCTGAGCAGAATGACAAAGAGGGAGGTAGGTTTTGGATGTGCTGCGGTCCCCTTGGTATGTCTTTCACATGGTGAGTACGCCTGGAGCTCCTGGCTTTGTGGTTTACTCAACCCTAACCCTAGGCGTAAGCGTAATCCTTAACCCTAACCCTAGCTCAAGCCAGAAACTGGGCCTTAGGCTGTGGCGAGTTCTGAGCAGAATGACGAAGAGGGAGGAAGGTTTTGGATATGCTGCTGTCACCTTGGTAGGTCTTTTGCATGGTTAGTGTCCCTGGGTCTCCTGGCTTTGTGGTTTTCTCAATCCTAACCCTAGGCATAACCCTAACCCCTAATCCTAACCCTAACCCGAGCCCCTAACCCTAACCCTAACCCTTGCAGAAAGAAGAGGGAGCAAGGTTTTGGATGTGCCACGCTTAACTTGGCCTGCCTTTTGCATGATCAGTGTCCCTGGAGCTCCTGGCTTTGTGGTTTTCTCAACCCTAACCCTAGGCATAACCCTAACCCTAACCCCTAACACTAACCCCTATCCCTAACCCAAACCCGAGCCCCTAACCCTAACCCTAACCCTTGCAGAAAGAGGAAGAAGGAGCAAGGTTTTGGATGTGCCACGCTTAACTTGGCCTGCCTTTTGCATGATCAGTGTCCCTGGAGCTCCTGGCTTTGTGGTTTTCTAAACCTTAACCCTAGGCGTAACCCTAACCCTAACCCTAACCCAAGGCCTAACCCTATCCCTAACCCTACCTTGAGCCAGAAATCCGGCAGAGGGTTGTGGCAATTCTGAGCAGAATGACAAAGAGGGAGCAAGGTTTGGGCGGTGTCCTCCTCACCTTGGTATGCCTTTTGCATGCTGAGTATGCCTGGAGCGCCTGGCTTTGTGGTTTTCTCAACCCTAACCCTAACCCTAGGCGTAACCCTGACCCAACCCCTACCTTGAGCCAGAAATCCAGCAGAGGGTTGTGGCGAGTTCTGAGCAGAACGACGAAGAGGGAGGAAGGTTTTGGATGTGCTGCGGTCCCCTTGGTATGTCTTTCACATGGTGAGTACGCCTGGAGCTCCTGGCTTTGTGGTTTACTCAACCCTAACCCTAGGCGTAAGCGTAACCCTTAACCCTAACCCTAACCCTAGCTCAAGCCAGAAACTGGGCCTTAGGCTGTGGCGAGTTCTGAGCAGAATGACGAAGAGGGAGGAAGGTTTTGGATGTGCTGCGGTCCCCTTGGTATGTCTTTCACATGGTGAGCATGCCTGGAGCTCCTGGCTTTGTGGTTTCCTCAACCCTAACCCTAGGCGTAAGACTAACCCTAACCCTAACCCTAACCCTAACCCTAGGCTTAACCCTAACCCTAACCCTAAACCAAACCCTAACCCTAACCCTAACCCTAGCTCAAGCCAGAAACTGGGCCTTAGGTTGTGGCGAGTTCTGAGCAGAATGACGAAGAGGGAGGAAGGTTTTGGATATGCTGCTGTCACCTTGGTAGGTCTTTTGCATGGTTAGTGTGCCTGGGTCTCCTGGCTTTGTGGTTTTCTCAACCCTAACCCCAGGCGTAACCGTAACCCTAACCCTACCTGGAGCCAGAAATCCAGCAGAGGATTGTGGCGAGTTCTGAGCAGAATGAGGAAGAGGGAGCAAGGTTTCGGATGTGCTGCGGTCACCATGGTATGTCTTTTGCATGGTGAGTACGCCTGGAGCTCCTGGCTTTGTGGTTTCCTCAACCCTAACCCTAGGCGTAACCCTAACCCTAACCCTAACCCTAAACCAAACCCTAACCCTAGCTCAAGCCAGAAACTGGGCCTTAGGCTGTGGCGAGTTCTGAGCAGAATGACAAAGAGGGAGCAAGGTTTGGGCTGTGTCCTCCTCACCTTGGTATGCCTTTTGCATGCTGAGTATCCCTGGAGCGCCTGGCTTTGTGGTTTCCTCAACCCTAACCCTAGGCGTAAGACTAACCCTAACCCTAACCCTAACCCTAACCCTAGGCTTAACCCTAACCCTAAACCAAACCCTAACCCTAACCCTAACCCGAGGTCAAGCCAGAAACTGGGCCTTAGGCGGTGGCGAGTTCTGAGCAGAATGACGAAGAGGGAGGAAGGTTTTGGATATGCTGCTGTCACCTTGGTAGGTCTTTTACACGGTTAGTGTCCCTGGGTCTCCTGGCTTTGTGGTTTTCACAATCCTAACCCCAGGCATAACCCTAACCCTAACCCCTAACACTAACCCTATACCGAGCCCCTAACCCTAACCCTAACCCTTGCAGAAAGAAGAAGAGGGAGCAAGGTTTTGGATGTGCCACGCTTAACTTGGCCTGCCTTTTGCATGATCAGTGTCCCTGGAGCTCCTGGCTTTGTGGTTTTCTCAACCTTAACCCTAGGCGTAACCCTAACCCTAATCCATGGCCTAACCCTATCCCTAACCCTACCTTGAGCCAGAAAACCGGCAGAGGGTTGTGGCAATTCTGAGCAGAATGACAAAGAGGGAGCAAGGTTTGGGCGGTGTCCTCCTCACCTTGGTATGCCTTTTGCATGCTGAGTATCCCTGGAGCTCCTGGCTTTGTGCTTTTCTCAACCCTAACCCTAGGAGAACGCCTAACCCTAACCCTAACCGTAGATTGAGCCACTAATCGGTCATCGGGCTATGGTGAGTTCCGAGCAGAAAGAGGAAGAGGGAGGAAGGTTTTGATATGCCATGCTTAAGTTGGCCTGCCTTTTGCATGGTTAGTGTCCCTGGGTTTCCTGGCTTTGTGGTTTTCTCAATCCTAACCCCAGGCATAACCCTAACCCTAACCCCTAACACTAACCCTATACCGAGCCCCTAACCCTAACCCTAACCCTTGCAGAAAGAAGAAGAGGGAGCAAGGTTTTGGATGTGCCACGCTTAACTTGGCCTGCCTTTCGCATGATCAGTGTCCCTGGAGCTCCTGGTTTTGTGGTTTTCTCAACCTTAACCCTAGGCGTAACCCTAACCCTAACCCAAGGCCTAACCCTATCCCTAACCCTACCTTGAGCCAGAAATCCGGCAGAGGGTTGTGGCAATTCTGAGCAGAATGACAAAGAGGGAGGAAGGTTCTGGATGTGCTGCGGTCCCCTTGGTATGTCTTTCACATGGTGAGTACGCCTGGAGCTCCTGGCTTTGTGGTTTACTCAACCCTAACCCTAGGCGTAAGCGTAATCCTTAACCCTAACCCTAGCTCAAGCCAGAAACTGGGCCTTAGGCTGTGGCGAGTTCTGAGCAGAATGACGAAGAGGGAGGAAGGTTTTGGATATGCTGCTGTCACCTTGGTAGGTCTTTTGCATGGTTAGTGTGCCTGGGTCTCCTGGCTTTGTGGTTTTCTCAATCCTAACCCTAGGCATAACCCTAACCCCTAATCCTAACCCTAACCCGAGCCCCTAACCCTAACCCTAACCCTTGCAGAAAGAAGAGGGAGCAAGGTTTTGGATGTGCTGTGCTTAACTTGGCCTGCCTTTCGCATGATCAGTGTCCCTGGAGCTCCTGGCTTTGTGGTTTTCTCAACCCTAACCCTAGGCATAACCCTAACCCTAACCCCTAACACTAACCCCTATCCCTAACCCAAACCCGAGCCCCTAACCCTAACCCTAACCCTTGCAGAAAGAGGAAGAAGGAGCAAGGTTTTGGATGTGCCACGCTTAACTTGGCCTGCCTTTTGCATGATCAGTGTCCCTGGAGCTCCTGGCTTTGTGGTTTTCTCAACCTTAACCCTAGGCGTAACCCTAACCCTAATCCATGGCCTAACCCTATCCCTAACCCTACCTTGAGCCAGAAATCCGGCAGAGGGTTGTGGCAATTCTGAGCAGAATGACAAAGAGGGAGCAAGGTTTGGGCGGTGTCCTCCTCACCTTGGTATGCCTTTTGCATGCTGAGTATGCCTGGAGCGCCTGGCTTTGTGGTTTTCTCAACCCTAACCCTAACCCTAGGCGTAACCCTGACCCAACCCCTACCTTGAGCCAGAAATCCAGCAGAGGGTTGTGGCGAGTTCTGAGCAGAACGACGAAGAGGGAGGAAGGTTCTGGATGTGCTGCGGTCCCCTTGGTATGTCTTTCACATGGTGAGTACGCCTGGAGCTCCTGGCTTTGTGGTTTCCTCAACCCTAACCCTAGGCGTAAGCATAACCCTAACCCTAACCCTAACCCTAGCTCAAGCCAGAAACTGGGCCTTAGGCTGTGGCGAGTTCTGAGCAGAATGACAAAGAGGGAGGAAGGTTTTGGATGTGCTGCGGTCCCCTTGGTATGTCTTTCACATGGTGAGCATGCCTGGAGCTCCTGGCTTTGTGGTTTCCTCAACCCTAACCCTAGGCGTAAGACTAACCCTAACCCTAACCCTAACCCTAACCCTAGGCTTAAACCTAACCCTAACCCTAAACCAAACCCTAACCCTAACCCTAACCCTAGCTCAAGCCAGAAACTGGGCCTTAGGTTGTGGCGAGTTCTGAGCAGAATGACGAAGAGGGAGGAAGGTTTTGGATATGCTGCTGTCACCTTGGTAGGTCTTTTGCATGGTTAGTGTGCCTGGGTCTCCTGGCTTTGTGGTTTTCTCAATCCTAACCCCAGGCGTAACCCTAACCCTAACCCCACCTGGAGCCAGAAATCCAGCAGAGGGTTGTGGCGAGTTCTGAGCAGAATGAGGAAGAGGGAGCAAGGTTTCGGATGTGCTGCGGTCACCATGGTATGTCTTTTGCATGGTGAGTACGCCTGGAGCTCCTGGCTTTGTGGTTTCCTCAACCCTAACCCTAGGCGTAACCCTAACCCTAACCCTAAACCAAACCCTAACCCTAGCTCAAGCCAGAAACTGGGCCTTAGGCTGTGGCGAGTTCTGAGCAGAATGACAAAGAGGGAGCAAGGTTTGGGCTGTGTCCTCCTCACCTTGGTATGCCTTTTGCATGCTGAGTATCCCTGGAGCGCCTGGCTTTGTGGTTTCCTCAACCCTAACCCTAGGCGTAAGACTAACCCTAACCCTAACCCTAACCCTAACCCTAACCCTAAACCAAACCCTAACCCTAGCTCAAGCCAGAAACTGGGCCTTAGGCGGTGGCGAGTTCTGAGCAGAATGACGAAGAGGGAGGAAGGTTTTGGATATGCTGCTGTCACCTTGGTAGGTCTTTTACACGGTTAGTGTCCCTGGGTCTCCTGGCTTTGTGGTTTTCTCAATCCTAACCCCAGGCATAACCCTAACCCTAACCCCTAACACTAACCCTATACCGAGCCCCTAACCCTAACCCTAACCCTTGCAGAAAGAAGAAGAGGGAGCAAGGTTTTGGATGTGCCACGCTTAACTTGGCCTGCCTTTTGCATGATCAGTGTCCCTGGAGCTCCTGGCTTTGTGGTTTTCTCAACCTTAACCCTAGGCGTAACCCTAACCCTAATCCATGGCCTAACCCTATCCCTAACCCTACCTTGAGCCAGAAAACCGGCAGAGGGTTGTGGCAATTCTGAGCAGAATGACAAAGAGGGAGCAAGGTTTGGGCGGTGTCCTCCTCACCTTGGTATGCCTTTTGCATGCTGAGTATCCCTGGAGCTCCTGGCTTTGTGCTTTTCTCAACCCTAACCCTAGGAGAACGCCTAACCCTAACCCTAACCGTAGATTGAGCCACTAATCGGTCATCGGGCTATGGTGAGTTCCGAGCAGAAAGAGGAAGAGGGAGGAAGGTTTTGATATGCCATGCTTAAATTGGCCTGCCTTTTGCATGGTTAGTGTCCCTGGGTTTCCTGGCTTTGTGGTTTTCTCAATCCTAACCCCAGGCATAACCCTAACCCTAACCCCTAACACTAACCCTATACCGAGCCCCTAACCCTAACCCTAACCCTTGCAGAAAGAAGAAGAGGGAGCAAGGTTTTGGATGTGCCACGCTTAACTTGGCCTGCCTTTCGCATGATCAGTGTCCCTGGAGCTCCTGGCTTTGTGGTTTTCTCAACCTTAACCCTAGGCATAACCCTAACCCTAACCCAAGGCCTAACCCTATCCCTAACCCTACCTTGAGCCAAAAATCCGGCAGAGGGTTGTGGCAATTCTGAGCAGAATGACAAAGAGGGAGGAAGGTTTTGGATGTGCTGCGGTCCCCTTGGTATGTCTTTCACATGGTGAGTACGCCTGGGTCTCCTGGCTTTGTGGTTTACTCAACCCTAACCCTAGGCGTAAGACTAACCCTAACCCTAACCCTAACCCTAACCCTAGGCTTAACCCTAACCCTAACCCTAAACCAAACCCTAACCCTAACCCGAGGTCAAGCCAGAAACTGGGCCTTAGGCTGTGGCGAGTTCTGAGCAGAATGACGAAGAGGGAGCAAGGTTTTGGATATGCTGCTGTCACCTTGGTAGGTCTTTTGCATGGTTAGTGTCCCTGGGTCTCCTGGCTTTGTGGTTTTCTCAATCCTAACCCTAGGCATAACCCTAACCCCTAATCCTAACCCTAACCCGAGCCCCTAACCCTAACCCTAACCCTTGCAGAAAGAAGAGGGAGCAAGGTTTTGGATGTGCCACGCTTAACTTGGCCTGCCTTTTGCATGATCAGTGTCCCTGGAGCTCCTGGCTTTGTGGTTTTCTAAACCTTAACCCTAGGCGTAACCCTAACCCTAACCCTAACCCAAGGCCTAACCCTATCCCTAACCCTACCTTGAGCCAGAAATCCGGCAGAGGGTTGTGGCAATTCTGAGCAGAATGACAAAGAGGGAGCAAGGTTTGGGCGGTGTCCTCCTCACCTTGGTATGCCTTTTGCATGCTGAGTATCCCTGGAGTGCCTGGCTTTGTGGTTTTCTCAACCCTAACCCTAACCCTAGGCGTAACCCTGACCCAACCCCTACCTTGAGCCAGAAATCCAGCAGAGGGTTGTGGCGAGTTCTGAGCAGAATGACGAAGAGGGAGGAAGGTTTTGGATGTGCTGCGGTCCCCTTGGTATGTCTTTCACATGGTGAGCACGCCTGGAGCTCCTGGCTTTGTGGTTTCCTCAACCCTAACCCTAGGCGTAAGACTAACCCTAACCCTAACCCTAACCCTAACCCTAGGCTTAACCCTAACCCTAACCCTAAACCAAACCCTAACCCTAACCCGAGGTCAAGCCAGAAACTGGGCCTTAGGTTGTGGCGAGTTCTGAGCAGAATGACGAAGAGGGAGGAAGGTTTTGGATATGCTGCTGTCACCTTGGTAGGTCTTTTGCATGGTTAGTGTCCCTGGGTCTCCTGGCTTTGTGGTTTTCTCAATCCTAACCCTAGGCATAACCCTAACCCTAACCCCTAACACTAACCCTATACCGAGCCCCTAACCCTAACCCTAACCCTTGCAGAAAGAAGAAGAGGGAGCAAGGTTTTGGATGTGCCACGCTTAACTTGGCCTGCCTTTCGCATGATCAGTGTCCCTGGAGCTCCTGGCTTTGTGGTTTTCTCAACCTTAACCCTAGGCGTAACCCTAACCCTAATCCATGGCCTAACCCTATCCCTAACCCTACCTTGAGCCAGAAAACCGGCAGAGGGTTGTGGCAATTCTGAGCAGAATGACAAAGAGGGAGCAAGGTTTGGGCGGTGTCCTCCTCACCTTGGTATGCCTTTTGCATGCTGAGTATCCCTGGAGCTCCTGGCTTTGTGCTTTTCTCAACCCTAACCCTAGGAGAACGCCTAACCCTAACCCTAACCGTAGATTGAGCCACTAATCGGTCATCGGGCTATGGTGAGTTCCGAGCAGAAAGAGGAAGAGGGAGGAAGGTTTTGATATGCCATGCTTAAGTTGGCCTGCCTTTTGCATGGTTAGTGTCCCTGGGTTTCCTGGCTTTGTGGTTTTCTCAATCCTAACCCCAGGCATAACCCTAACCCTAACCCCTAACACTAACCCTATACCAAGCCCCTAACCCTAACCCTAACCCTTGCAGAAAGAAGAAGAGGGAGCAAGGTTTTGGATGTGCCACGCTTAACTTGGCCTGCCTTTCGCATGATCAGTGTCCCTGGAGCTCCTGGCTTTGTGGTTTTCTCAACCCTAACCCTAGGCATAACCCTAACCCTAACCCCTAACACTAACCCCTATCCCTAACCCAAACCCGAGCCCCTAACCCTAACCCTAACCCTTGCAGAAAGAGGAAGAAGGAGCAAGGTTTTGGATGTGCTGTGCTTAACTTGGCCTGCCTTTCGCATGATCAGTGTCCCTGGAGCTCCTGGCTTTGTGGTTTTCTCAACCTTAACCCTAGGCGTAACCCTAACCCTAATCCATGGCCTAACCCTATCCCTAACCCTACCTTGAGCCAGAAATCCGGCAGAGGGTTGTGGCAATTCTGAGCAGAATGACAAAGAGGGAGCAAGGTTTGGGCGGTGTCCTCCTCACCTTGGTATGCCTTTTGCATGCTGAGTATGCCTGGAGCGCCTGGCTTTGTGGTTTTCTCAACCCTAACCCTAACCCTAGGCGTAACCCTGACCCAACCCCTACCTTGAGCCAGAAATCCAGCAGAGGGTTGTGGCGAGTTCTGAGCAGAACGACGAAGAGGGAGGAAGGTTCTGGATGTGCTGCGGTCCCCTTGGTATGTCTTTCACATGGTGAGTACGCCTGGAGCTCCTGGCTTTGTGGTTTCCTCAACCCTAACCCTAGGCGTAAGCATAACCCTAACCCTAACCCTAACCCTAGCTCAAGCCAGAAACTGGGCCTTAGGCTGTGGCGAGTTCTGAGCAGAATGACAAAGAGGGAGGAAGGTTTTGGATGTGCTGCGGTCCCCTTGGTATGTCTTTCACATGGTGAGCATGCCTGGAGCTCCTGGCTTTGTGGTTTCCTCAACCCTAACCCTAGGCGTAAGACTAACCCTAACCCTAACCCTAACCCTAGCTCAAGCCAGAAACTGGGCCTTAGGCTGTGGCGAGTTCTGAGCAGAATGACAAAGAGGGAGGAAGGTTTTGGATGTGCTGCGGTCCCCTTGGTATGTCTTTCACATGGTGAGCATGCCTGGGTCTCCTGGCTTTGTGGTTTTCTCAATCCTAACCCCAGGCGTAACCCTAACCCTAACCCCACCTGGAGCCAGAAATCCAGCAGAGGGTTGTGGCGAGTTCTGAGCAGAATGAGGAAGAGGGAGCAAGGTTTCGGATGTGCTGCGGTCACCATGGTATGTCTTTTGCATGGTGAGTACGCCTGGAGCTCCTGGCTTTGTGGTTTCCTCAACCCTAACCCTAGGCGTAACCCTAACCCTAACCCTAAACCAAACCCTAACCCTAGCTCAAGCCAGAAACTGGGCCTTAGGCTGTGGCGAGTTCTGAGCAGAATGACAAAGAGGGAGCAAGGTTTGGGCTGTGTCCTCCTCACCTTGGTATGCCTTTTGCATGCTGAGTATCCCTGGAGCGCCTGGCTTTGTGGTTTCCTCAACCCTAACCCTAGGCGTAAGACTAACCCTAACCCTAACCCTAACCCTAACCCTAACCCTAAACCAAACCCTAACCCTAGCTCAAGCCAGAAACTGGGCCTTAGGCGGTGGCGAGTTCTGAGCAGAATGACGAAGAGGGAGGAAGGTTTTGGATATGCTGCTGTCACCTTGGTAGGTCTTTTACACGGTTAGTGTCCCTGGGTCTCCTGGCTTTGTGGTTTTCTCAATCCTAACCCCAGGCATAACCCTAACCCTAACCCCTAACACTAACCCTATACCGAGCCCCTAACCCTAACCCTAACCCTTGCAGAAAGAAGAAGAGGGAGCAAGGTTTTGGATGTGCCACGCTTAACTTGGCCTGCCTTTTGCATGATCAGTGTCCCTGGAGCTCCTGGCTTTGTGGTTTTCTCAACCTTAACCCTAGGCGTAACCCTAACCCTAATCCATGGCCTAACCCTATCCCTAACCCTACCTTGAGCCAGAAAACCGGCAGAGGGTTGTGGCAATTCTGAGCAGAATGACAAAGAGGGAGCAAGGTTTGGGCGGTGTCCTCCTCACCTTGGTATGCCTTTTGCATGCTGAGTATCCCTGGAGCTCCTGGCTTTGTGCTTTTCTCAACCCTAACCCTAGGAGAACGCCTAACCCTAACCCTAACCGTAGATTGAGCCACTAATCGGTCATCGGGCTATGGTGAGTTCCGAGCAGAAAGAGGAAGAGGGAGGAAGGTTTTGATATGCCATGCTTAAATTGGCCTGCCTTTTGCATGGTTAGTGTCCCTGGGTTTCCTGGCTTTGTGGTTTTCTCAATCCTAACCCCAGGCATAACCCTAACCCTAACCCCTAACACTAACCCTATACCGAGCCCCTAACCCTAACCCTAACCCTTGCAGAAAGAAGAAGAGGGAGCAAGGTTTTGGATGTGCCACGCTTAACTTGGCCTGCCTTTCGCATGATCAGTGTCCCTGGAGCTCCTGGCTTTGTGGTTTTCTCAACCTTAACCCTAGGCATAACCCTAACCCTAACCCAAGGCCTAACCCTATCCCTAACCCTACCTTGAGCCAAAAATCCGGCAGAGGGTTGTGGCAATTCTGAGCAGAATGACAAAGAGGGAGGAAGGTTTTGGATGTGCTGCGGTCCCCTTGGTATGTCTTTCACATGGTGAGTACGCCTGGGTCTCCTGGCTTTGTGGTTTACTCAACCCTAACCCTAGGCGTAAGACTAACCCTAACCCTAACCCTAACCCTAACCCTAGGCTTAACCCTAACCCTAACCCTAAACCAAACCCTAACCCTAACCCGAGGTCAAGCCAGAAACTGGGCCTTAGGCTGTGGCGAGTTCTGAGCAGAATGACGAAGAGGGAGCAAGGTTTTGGATATGCTGCTGTCACCTTGGTAGGTCTTTTGCATGGTTAGTGTCCCTGGGTCTCCTGGCTTTGTGGTTTTCTCAATCCTAACCCTAGGCATAACCCTAACCCCTAATCCTAACCCTAACCCGAGCCCCTAACCCTAACCCTAACCCTTGCAGAAAGAAGAGGGAGCAAGGTTTTGGATGTGCCACGCTTAACTTGGCCTGCCTTTTGCATGATCAGTGTCCCTGGAGCTCCTGGCTTTGTGGTTTTCTAAACCTTAACCCTAGGCGTAACCCTAACCCTAACCCTAACCCAAGGCCTAACCCTATCCCTAACCCTACCTTGAGCCAGAAATCCGGCAGAGGGTTGTGGCAATTCTGAGCAGAATGACAAAGAGGGAGCAAGGTTTGGGCGGTGTCCTCCTCACCTTGGTATGCCTTTTGCATGCTGAGTATCCCTGGAGTGCCTGGCTTTGTGGTTTTCTCAACCCTAACCCTAACCCTAGGCGTAACCCTGACCCAACCCCTACCTTGAGCCAGAAATCCAGCAGAGGGTTGTGGCGAGTTCTGAGCAGAATGACGAAGAGGGAGGAAGGTTTTGGATGTGCTGCGGTCCCCTTGGTATGTCTTTCACATGGTGAGCACGCCTGGAGCTCCTGGCTTTGTGGTTTCCTCAACCCTAACCCTAGGCGTAAGACTAACCCTAACCCTAACCCTAACCCTAACCCTAGGCTTAACCCTAACCCTAACCCTAAACCAAACCCTAACCCTAACCCGAGGTCAAGCCAGAAACTGGGCCTTAGGTTGTGGCGAGTTCTGAGCAGAATGACGAAGAGGGAGGAAGGTTTTGGATATGCTGCTGTCACCTTGGTAGGTCTTTTGCATGGTTAGTGTCCCTGGGTCTCCTGGCTTTGTGGTTTTCTCAATCCTAACCCTAGGCATAACCCTAACCCTAACCCCTAACACTAACCCTATACCGAGCCCCTAACCCTAACCCTAACCCTTGCAGAAAGAAGAAGAGGGAGCAAGGTTTTGGATGTGCCACGCTTAACTTGGCCTGCCTTTCGCATGATCAGTGTCCCTGGAGCTCCTGGCTTTGTGGTTTTCTCAACCTTAACCCTAGGCGTAACCCTAACCCTAATCCATGGCCTAACCCTATCCCTAACCCTACCTTGAGCCAGAAAACTGGCAGAGGGTTGTGGCAATTCTGAGCAGAATGACAAAGAGGGAGCAAGGTTTGGGCGGTGTCCTCCTCACCTTGGTATGCCTTTTGCATGCTGAGTATCCCTGGAGCTCCTGGCTTTGTGCTTTTCTCAACCCTAACCCTAGGAGAACGCCTAACCCTAACCCTAACCGTAGATTGAGCCACTAATCGGTCATCGGGCTATGGTGAGTTCCGAGCAGAAAGAGGAAGAGGGAGGAAGGTTTTGATATGCCATGCTTAAGTTGGCCTGCCTTTTGCATGGTTAGTGTCCCTGGGTTTCCTGGCTTTGTGGTTTTCTCAATCCTAACCCCAGGCATAACCCTAACCCTAACCCCTAACACTAACCCTATACCAAGCCCCTAACCCTAACCCTAACCCTTGCAGAAAGAAGAAGAGGGAGCAAGGTTTTGGATGTGCCACGCTTAACTTGGCCTGCCTTTCGCATGATCAGTGTCCCTGGAGCTCCTGGCTTTGTGGTTTTCTCAACCCTAACCCTAGGCATAACCCTAACCCTAACCCCTAACACTAACCCCTATCCCTAACCCAAACCCGAGCCCCTAACCCTAACCCTAACCCTTGCAGAAAGAGGAAGAAGGAGCAAGGTTTTGGATGTGCTGTGCTTAACTTGGCCTGCCTTTCGCATGATCAGTGTCCCTGGAGGTCCTGGCTTTGTGGTTTTCTCAACCCTAACCCTAGGCATAACCCTAACCCTAACCCCTAACACTAACCCCTATCCCTAACCCAAACCCGAGCCCCTAACCCTAACCCTAACCCTTGCAGAAAGAGGAAGAAGGAGCAAGGTTTTGGATGTGCTGTGCTTAACTTGGCCTGCCTTTCGCATGATCAGTGTCCCTGGAGCTCCTGGCTTTGTGGTTTTCTCAACCCTAACCCTAGGCATAACCCTAACCCTAACCCCTAACACTAACCCCTATCCCTAACCCAAACCCGAGCCCCTAACCCTAACCCTAACCCTTGCAGAAAGAGGAAGAAGGAGCAAGGTTTTGGATGTGCCACGCTTAACTTGGCCTGCCTTTTGCATGATCAGTGTCCCTGGAGCTCCTGGCTTTGTGGTTTTCTCAACCTTAACCCTAGGCGTAACCCTAACCCTAATCCATGGCCTAACCCTATCCCTAACCCTACCTTGAGCCAGAAATCCGGCAGAGGGTTGTGGCAATTCTGAGCAGAATGACAAAGAGGGAGCAAGGTTTGGGCGGTGTCCTCCTCACCTTGGTATGCCTTTTGCATGCTGAGTATGCCTGGAGCGCCTGGCTTTGTGGTTTTCTCAACCCTAACCCTAACCCTAGGCGTAACCCTGACCCAACCCCTACCTTGAGCCAGAAATCCAGCAGAGGGTTGTGGCGAGTTCTGAGCAGAACGACGAAGAGGGAGGAAGGTTTTGGATGTGCTGCGGTCCCCTTGGTATGTCTTTCACATGGTGAGTACGCCTGGAGCTCCTGGCTTTGTGGTTTACTCAACCCTAACCCTAGGCGTAAGCGTAACCCTTAACCCTAACCCTAACCCTAGCTCAAGCCAGAAACTGGGCCTTAGGCTGTGGCGAGTTCTGAGCAGAATGACGAAGAGGGAGGAAGGTTTTGGATGTGCTGCGGTCCCCTTGGTATGTCTTTCACATGGTGAGCATGCCTGGAGCTCCTGGCTTTGTGGTTTCCTCAACCCTAACCCTAGGCGTAAGACTAACCCTAACCCTAACCCTAACCCTAACCCTAGGCTTAACCCTAACCCTAACCCTAAACCAAACCCTAACCCTAACCCTAGCTCAAGCCAGAAACTGGGCCTTAGGTTGTGGCGAGTTCTGAGCAGAATGACGAAGAGGGAGGAAGGTTTTGGATATGCTGCTGTCACCTTGGTAGGTCTTTTGCATGGTTAGTGTGCCTGGGTCTCCTGGCTTTGTGGTTTTCTCAACCCTAACCCCAGGCGTAACCCTAACCCTAACCCTACCTGGAGCCAGAAATCCAGCAGAGGGTTGTGGCGAGTTCTGAGCAGAATGAGGAAGAGGGAGCAAGGTTTCGGATGTGCTGCGGTCACCATGGTATGTCTTTTGCATGGTGAGTACGCCTGGAGCTCCTGGCTTTGTGGTTTCCTCAACCCTAACCCTAGGCGTAACCCTAACCCTAACCCTAACCCTAAACCAAACCCTAACCCTAGCTCAAGCCAGAAACTGGGCCTTAGGCTGTGGCGAGTTCTGAGCAGAATGACAAAGAGGGAGCAAGGTTTGGGCTGTGTCCTCCTCACCTTGGTATGCCTTTTGCATGCTGAGTATCCCTGGAGCGCCTGGCTTTGTGGTTTCCTCAACCCTAACCCTAGGCGTAAGACTAACCCTAACCCTAACCCTAACCCTAACCCTAGGCTTAACCCTAACCCTAAACCAAACCCTAACCCTAACCCTAACCCGAGGTCAAGCCAGAAACTGGGCCTTAGGCGGTGGCGAGTTCTGAGCAGAATGACGAAGAGGGAGGAAGGTTTTGGATATGCTGCTGTCACCTTGGTAGGTCTTTTACACGGTTAGTGTCCCTGGGTCTCCTGGCTTTGTGGTTTTCTCAATCCTAACCCCAGGCATAACCCTAACCCTAACCCCTAACACTAACCCTATACCGAGCCCCTAACCCTAACCCTAACCCTTGCAGAAAGAAGAAGAGGGAGCAAGGTTTTGGATGTGCCACGCTTAACTTGGCCTGCCTTTTGCATGATCAGTGTCCCTGGAGCTCCTGGCTTTGTGGTTTTCTCAACCTTAACCCTAGGCGTAACCCTAACCCTAATCCATGGCCTAACCCTATCCCTAACCCTACCTTGAGCCAGAAAACCGGCAGAGGGTTGTGGCAATTCTGAGCAGAATGACAAAGAGGGAGCAAGGTTTGGGCGGTGTCCTCCTCACCTTGGTATGCCTTTTGCATGCTGAGTATCCCTGGAGCTCCTGGCTTTGTGCTTTTCTCAACCCTAACCCTAGGAGAACGCCTAACCCTAACCCTAACCGTAGATTGAGCCACTAATCGGTCATCGGGCTATGGTGAGTTCCGAGCAGAAAGAGGAAGAGGGAGGAAGGTTTTGATATGCCATGCTTAAGTTGGCCTGCCTTTTGCATGGTTAGTGTCCCTGGGTTTCCTGGCTTTGTGGTTTTCTCAATCCTAACCCCAGGCATAACCCTAACCCTAACCCCTAACACTAACCCTATACCGAGCCCCTAACCCTAACCCTAACCCTTGCAGAAAGAAGAAGAGGGAGCAAGGTTTTGGATGTGCCACGCTTAACTTGGCCTGCCTTTCGCATGATCAGTGTCCCTGGAGCTCCTGGCTTTGTGGTTTTCTCAACCTTAACCCTAGGCGTAACCCTAACCCTAACCCAAGGCCTAACCCTATCCCTAACCCTACCTTGAGCCAGAAATCCGGCAGAGGGTTGTGGCAATTCTGAGCAGAATGACAAAGAGGGAGGTAGGTTTTGGATGTGCTGCGGTCCCCTTGGTATGTCTTTCACATGGTGAGTACGCCTGGAGCTCCTGGCTTTGTGGTTTACTCAACCCTAACCCTAGGCGTAAGCGTAATCCTTAACCCTAACCCTAGCTCAAGCCAGAAACTGGGCCTTAGGCTGTGGCGAGTTCTGAGCAGAATGACGAAGAGGGAGGAAGGTTTTGGATATGCTGCTGTCACCTTGGTAGGTCTTTTGCATGGTTAGTGTCCCTGGGTCTCCTGGCTTTGTGGTTTTCTCAATCCTAACCCCAGGCATAACCCTAACCCCTAATCCTAACCCTAACCCGAGCCCCTAACCCTAACCCTAACCCTTGCAGAAAGAAGAGGGAGCAAGGTTTTGGATGTGCTGTGCTTAACTTGGCCTGCCTTTCGCATGATCAGTGTCCCTGGAGCTCCTGGCTTTGTGGTTTTCTCAACCCTAACCCTAGGCATAACCCTAACCCTAACCCCTAACACTAACCCCTATCCCTAACCCAAACCCGAGCCCCTAACCCTAACCCTAACCCTTGCAGAAAGAGGAAGAAGGAGCAAGGTTTTGGATGTGCCACGCTTAACTTGGCCTGCCTTTTGCATGATCAGTGTCCCTGGAGCTCCTGGCTTTGTGGTTTTCTCAACCTTAACCCTAGGCGTAACCCTAACCCTAATCCATGGCCTAACCCTATCCCTAACCCTACCTTGAGCCAGAAATCCGGCAGAGGGTTGTGGCAATTCTGAGCAGAATGACAAAGAGGGAGCAAGGTTTGGGCGGTGTCCTCCTCACCTTGGTATGCCTTTTGCATGCTGAGTATGCCTGGAGCGCCTGGCTTTGTGGTTTTCTCAACCCTAACCCTAACCCTAGGCGTAACCCTGACCCAACCCCTACCTTGAGCCAGAAATCCAGCAGAGGGTTGTGGCGAGTTCTGAGCAGAACGACGAAGAGGGAGGAAGGTTTTGGATGTGCTGCGGTCCCCTTGGTATGTCTTTCACATGGTGAGTACGCCTGGAGCTCCTGGCTTTGTGGTTTACTCAACCCTAACCCTAGGCGTAAGCGTAACCCTTAACCCTAACCCTAACCCTAGCTCAAGCCAGAAACTGGGCCTTAGGCTGTGGCGAGTTCTGAGCAGAATGACGAAGAGGGAGGAAGGTTTTGGATGTGCTGCGGTCCCCTTGGTATGTCTTTCACATGGTGAGCATGCCTGGAGCTCCTGGCTTTGTGGTTTCCTCAACCCTAACCCTAGGCGTAAGACTAACCCTAACCCTAACCCTAACCCTAACCCTAGGCTTAACCCTAACCCTAACCCTAAACCAAACCCTAACCCTAACCCTAGCTCAAGCCAGAAACTGGGCCTTAGGTTGTGGCGAGTTCTGAGCAGAATGACGAAGAGGGAGGAAGGTTTTGGATATGCTGCTGTCACCTTGGTAGGTCTTTTGCATGGTTAGTGTGCCTGGGTCTCCTGGCTTTGTGGTTTTCTCAACCCTAACCCCAGGCGTAACCCTAACCCTAACCCTACCTGGAGCCAGAAATCCAGCAGAGGGTTGTGGCGAGTTCTGAGCAGAATGAGGAAGAGGGAGCAAGGTTTCGGATGTGCTGCGGTCACCATGGTATGTCTTTTGCATGGTGAGTACGCCTGGAGCTCCTGGCTTTGTGGTTTCCTCAACCCTAACCCTAGGCGTAACCCTAACCCTAACCCTAACCCTAAACCAAACCCTAACCCTAGCTCAAGCCAGAAACTGGGCCTTAGGCTGTGGCGAGTTCTGAGCAGAATGACAAAGAGGGAGCAAGGTTTGGGCTGTGTCCTCCTCACCTTGGTATGCCTTTTGCATGCTGAGTATCCCTGGAGCGCCTGGCTTTGTGGTTTCCTCAACCCTAACCCTAGGCGTAAGACTAACCCTAACCCTAACCCTAACCCTAACCCTAGGCTTAACCCTAACCCTAAACCAAACCCTAACCCTAACCCTAACCCGAGGTCAAGCCAGAAACTGGGCCTTAGGCGGTGGCGAGTTCTGAGCAGAATGACGAAGAGGGAGGAAGGTTTTGGATATGCTGCTGTCACCTTGGTAGGTCTTTTACACGGTTAGTGTCCCTGGGTCTCCTGGCTTTGTGGTTTTCTCAATCCTAACCCCAGGCATAACCCTAACCCTAACCCCTAACACTAACCCTATACCGAGCCCCTAACCCTAACCCTAACCCTTGCAGAAAGAAGAAGAGGGAGCAAGGTTTTGGATGTGCCACGCTTAACTTGGCCTGCCTTTTGCATGATCAGTGTCCCTGGAGCTCCTGGCTTTGTGGTTTTCTCAACCTTAACCCTAGGCGTAACCCTAACCCTAATCCATGGCCTAACCCTATCCCTAACCCTACCTTGAGCCAGAAAACCGGCAGAGGGTTGTGGCAATTCTGAGCAGAATGACAAAGAGGGAGCAAGGTTTGGGCGGTGTCCTCCTCACCTTGGTATGCCTTTTGCATGCTGAGTATCCCTGGAGCTCCTGGCTTTGTGCTTTTCTCAACCCTAACCCTAGGAGAACGCCTAACCCTAACCCTAACCGTAGATTGAGCCACTAATCGGTCATCGGGCTATGGTGAGTTCCGAGCAGAAAGAGGAAGAGGGAGGAAGGTTTTGATATGCCATGCTTAAGTTGGCCTGCCTTTTGCATGGTTAGTGTCCCTGGGTTTCCTGGCTTTGTGGTTTTCTCAATCCTAACCCCAGGCATAACCCTAACCCTAACCCCTAACACTAACCCTATACCGAGCCCCTAACCCTAACCCTAACCCTTGCAGAAAGAAGAAGAGGGAGCAAGGTTTTGGATGTGCCACGCTTAACTTGGCCTGCCTTTCGCATGATCAGTGTCCCTGGAGCTCCTGGCTTTGTGGTTTTCTCAACCTTAACCCTAGGCGTAACCCTAACCCTAACCCAAGGCCTAACCCTATCCCTAACCCTACCTTGAGCCAGAAATCCGGCAGAGGGTTGTGGCAATTCTGAGCAGAATGACAAAGAGGGAGGTAGGTTTTGGATGTGCTGCGGTCCCCTTGGTATGTCTTTCACATGGTGAGTACGCCTGGAGCTCCTGGCTTTGTGGTTTACTCAACCCTAACCCTAGGCGTAAGCGTAATCCTTAACCCTAACCCTAGCTCAAGCCAGAAACTGGGCCTTAGGCTGTGGCGAGTTCTGAGCAGAATGACGAAGAGGGAGGAAGGTTTTGGATATGCTGCTGTCACCTTGGTAGGTCTTTTGCATGGTTAGTGTCCCTGGGTCTCCTGGCTTTGTGGTTTTCTCAATCCTAACCCCAGGCATAACCCTAACCCCTAATCCTAACCCTAACCCGAGCCCCTAACCCTAACCCTAACCCTTGCAGAAAGAAGAGGGAGCAAGGTTTTGGATGTGCCACGCTTAACTTGGCCTGCCTTTTGCATGATCAGTGTCCCTGGAGCTCCTGGCTTTGTGGTTTTCTCAACCCTAACCCTAGGCATAACCCTAACCCTAACCCCTAACACTAACCCCTATCCCTAACCCAAACCCGAGCCCCTAACCCTAACCCTAACCCTTGCAGAAAGAGGAAGAAGGAGCAAGGTTTTGGATGTGCCACGCTTAACTTGGCCTGCCTTTTGCATGATCAGTGTCCCTGGAGCTCCTGGCTTTGTGGTTTTCTAAACCTTAACCCTAGGCGTAACCCTAACCCTAACCCTAACCCAAGGCCTAACCCTATCCCTAACCCTACCTTGAGCCAGAAATCCGGCAGAGGGTTGTGGCAATTCTGAGCAGAATGACAAAGAGGGAGCAAGGTTTGGGCGGTGTCCTCCTCACCTTGGTATGCCTTTTGCATGCTGAGTATGCCTGGAGCGCCTGGCTTTGTGGTTTTCTCAACCCTAACCCTAACCCTAGGCGTAACCCTGACCCAACCCCTACCTTGAGCCAGAAATCCAGCAGAGGGTTGTGGCGAGTTCTGAGCAGAACGACGAAGAGGGAGGAAGGTTTTGGATGTGCTGCGGTCCCCTTGGTATGTCTTTCACATGGTGAGTACGCCTGGAGCTCCTGGCTTTGTGGTTTACTCAACCCTAACCCTAGGCGTAAGCGTAACCCTTAACCCTAACCCTAACCCTAGCTCAAGCCAGAAACTGGGCCTTAGGCTGTGGCGAGTTCTGAGCAGAATGACGAAGAGGGAGGAAGGTTTTGGATGTGCTGCGGTCCCCTTGGTATGTCTTTCACATGGTGAGCATGCCTGGAGCTCCTGGCTTTGTGGTTTCCTCAACCCTAACCCTAGGCGTAAGACTAACCCTAACCCTAACCCTAACCCTAACCCTAGGCTTAACCCTAACCCTAACCCTAAACCAAACCCTAACCCTAACCCTAACCCTAGCTCAAGCCAGAAACTGGGCCTTAGGTTGTGGCGAGTTCTGAGCAGAATGACGAAGAGGGAGGAAGGTTTTGGATATGCTGCTGTCACCTTGGTAGGTCTTTTGCATGGTTAGTGTGCCTGGGTCTCCTGGCTTTGTGGTTTTCTCAACCCTAACCCCAGGCGTAACCCTAACCCTAACCCTACCTGGAGCCAGAAATCCAGCAGAGGATTGTGGCGAGTTCTGAGCAGAATGAGGAAGAGGGAGCAAGGTTTCGGATGTGCTGCGGTCACCATGGTATGTCTTTTGCATGGTGAGTACGCCTGGAGCTCCTGGCTTTGTGGTTTCCTCAACCCTAACCCTAGGCGTAACCCTAACCCTAACCCTAACCCTAAACCAAACCCTAACCCTAGCTCAAGCCAGAAACTGGGCCTTAGGCTGTGGCGAGTTCTGAGCAGAATGACAAAGAGGGAGCAAGGTTTGGGCTGTGTCCTCCTCACCTTGGTATGCCTTTTGCATGCTGAGTATCCCTGGAGCGCCTGGCTTTGTGGTTTCCTCAACCCTAACCCTAGGCGTAAGACTAACCCTAACCCTAACCCTAACCCTAACCCTAGGCTTAACCCTAACCCTAAACCAAACCCTAACCCTAACCCTAACCCGAGGTCAAGCCAGAAACTGGGCCTTAGGCGGTGGCGAGTTCTGAGCAGAATGACGAAGAGGGAGGAAGGTTTTGGATATGCTGCTGTCACCTTGGTAGGTCTTTTACACGGTTAGTGTCCCTGGGTCTCCTGGCTTTGTGGTTTTCTCAATCCTAACCCCAGGCATAACCCTAACCCTAACCCCTAACACTAACCCTATACCGAGCCCCTAACCCTAACCCTAACCCTTGCAGAAAGAAGAAGAGGGAGCAAGGTTTTGGATGTGCCACGCTTAACTTGGCCTGCCTTTTGCATGATCAGTGTCCCTGGAGCTCCTGGCTTTGTGGTTTTCTCAACCTTAACCCTAGGCGTAACCCTAACCCTAACCCAAGGCCTAACCCTATCCCTAACCCTACCTTGAGCCAGAAATCCGGCAGAGGGTTGTGGCAATTCTGAGCAGAATGACAAAGAGGGAGGAAGGTTTTGGATGTGCTGCGGTCCCCTTGGTATGTCTTTCACATGGTGAGTACGCCTGGAGCTCCTGGCTTTGTGGTTTCCTCAACCCTAACCCTAGGCGTAACCCTAACCCTAACCCTAAACCAAACCCTAACCCTAGCTCAAGCCAGAAACTGGGCCTTAGGCTGTGGCGAGTTCTGAGCAGAATGACAAAGAGGGAGCAAGGTTTGGGCTGTGTCCTCCTCACCTTGGTATGCCTTTTGCATGCTGAGTATCCCTGGAGCGCCTGGCTTTGTGGTTTCCTCAACCCTAACCCTAGGCGTAAGACTAACCCTAACCCTAACCCTAACCCTAACCCTAACCCTAAACCAAACCCTAACCCTAGCTCAAGCCAGAAACTGGGCCTTAGGCGGTGGCGAGTTCTGAGCAGAATGACGAAGAGGGAGGAAGGTTTTGGATATGCTGCTGTCACCTTGGTAGGTCTTTTACACGGTTAGTGTCCCTGGGTCTCCTGGCTTTGTGGTTTTCTCAATCCTAACCCCAGGCATAACCCTAACCCTAACCCCTAACACTAACCCTATACCGAGCCCCTAACCCTAACCCTAACCCTTGCAGAAAGAAGAAGAGGGAGCAAGGTTTTGGATGTGCCACGCTTAACTTGGCCTGCCTTTTGCATGATCAGTGTCCCTGGAGCTCCTGGCTTTGTGGTTTTCTCAACCTTAACCCTAGGCGTAACCCTAACCCTAATCCATGGCCTAACCCTATCCCTAACCCTACCTTGAGCCAGAAAACCGGCAGAGGGTTGTGGCAATTCTGAGCAGAATGACAAAGAGGGAGCAAGGTTTGGGCGGTGTCCTCCTCACCTTGGTATGCCTTTTGCATGCTGAGTATCCCTGGAGCTCCTGGCTTTGTGCTTTTCTCAACCCTAACCCTAGGAGAACGCCTAACCCTAACCCTAACCGTAGATTGAGCCACTAATCGGTCATCGGGCTATGGTGAGTTCCGAGCAGAAAGAGGAAGAGGGAGGAAGGTTTTGATATGCCATGCTTAAGTTGGCCTGCCTTTTGCATGGTTAGTGTCCCTGGGTTTCCTGGCTTTGTGGTTTTCTCAATCCTAACCCCAGGCATAACCCTAACCCTAACCCCTAACACTAACCCTATACCGAGCCCCTAACCCTAACCCTAACCCTTGCAGAAAGAAGAAGAGGGAGCAAGGTTTTGGATGTGCCACGCTTAACTTGGCCTGCCTTTCGCATGATCAGTGTCCCTGGAGCTCCTGGTTTTGTGGTTTTCTCAACCTTAACCCTAGGCGTAACCCTAACCCTAACCCAAGGCCTAACCCTATCCCTAACCCTACCTTGAGCCAGAAATCCGGCAGAGGGTTGTGGCAATTCTGAGCAGAATGACAAAGAGGGAGGAAGGTTCTGGATGTGCTGCGGTCCCCTTGGTATGTCTTTCACATGGTGAGTACGCCTGGAGCTCCTGGCTTTGTGGTTTACTCAACCCTAACCCTAGGCGTAAGACTAACCCTAACCCTAACCCTAACCCTAACCCTAGGCTTAACCCTAACCCTAACCCTAAACCAAACCCTAACCCTAACCCGAGGTCAAGCCAGAAACTGGGCCTTAGGCTGTGGCGAGTTCTGAGCAGAATGACGAAGAGGGAGCAAGGTTTTGGATATGCTGCTGTCACCTTGGTAGGTCTTTTGCATGGTTAGTGTCCCTGGGTCTCCTGGCTTTGTGGTTTTCTCAATCCTAACCCTAGGCATAACCCTAACCCCTAATCCTAACCCTAACCCGAGCCCCTAACCCTAACCCTAACCCTTGCAGAAAGAAGAGGGAGCAAGGTTTTGGATGTGCCACGCTTAACTTGGCCTGCCTTTCGCATGATCAGTGTCCCTGGAGCTCCTGGCTTTGTGGTTTTCTCAACCCTAACCCTAGGCATAACCCTAACCCTAACCCCTAACCCTACCCCTAACCCTAACCCAAACCCGAGCCCCTAACCCTAACCCTAACCCTTGCAGAAAGAAGAGGGAGCAAGGTTTTGGATGTGCCACGCTTAACTTGGCCTGCCTTTTGCATGATCAGTGTCCCTGGAGCTCCTGGCTTTGTGGTTTTCTAAACCTTAACCCTAGGCGTAACCCTAACCCTAACCCTAACCCAAGGCCTAACCCTATCCCTAACCCTACCTTGAGCCAGAAATCCGGCAGAGGGTTGTGGCAATTCTGAGCAGAATGACAAAGAGGGAGCAAGGTTTGGGCGGTGTCCTCCTCACCTTGGTATGCCTTTTGCATGCTGAGTATCCCTGGAGTGCCTGGCTTTGTGGTTTTCTCAACCCTAACCCTAACCCTAGGCGTAACCCTGACCCAACCCCTACCTTGAGCCAGAAATCCAGCAGAGGGTTGTGGCGAGTTCTGAGCAGAATGACGAAGAGGGAGGAAGGTTTTGGATGTGCTGCGGTCCCCTTGGTATGTCTTTCACATGGTGAGCACGCCTGGAGCTCCTGGCTTTGTGGTTTCCTCAACCCTAACCCTAGGCGTAAGACTAACCCTAACCCTAACCCTAACCCTAACCCTAGGCTTAACCCTAACCCTAACCCTAAACCAAACCCTAACCCTAACCCGAGGTCAAGCCAGAAACTGGGCCTTAGGTTGTGGCGAGTTCTGAGCAGAATGACGAAGAGGGAGGAAGGTTTTGGATATGCTGCTGTCACCTTGGTAGGTCTTTTGCATGGTTAGTGTCCCTGGGTCTCCTGGCTTTGTGGTTTTCTCAATCCTAACCCTAGGCATAACCCTAACCCCTAATCCTAACCCTAACCCGAGCCCCTAACCCTAACCCTAACCCTTGCAGAAAGAAGAGGGAGCAAGGTTTTGGATGTGCCACGCTTAACTTGGCCTGCCTTTCGCATGATCAGTGTCCCTGGAGCTCCTGGCTTTGTGGTTTTCTCAACCCTAACCCTAGGCGTAACCCTAACCCTAACCCTAAGCCTAAACCAAACCCTAACCCTAGCTCAAGCCAGAAACTGGGCCTTAGGCTGTGGCGAGTTCTGAGCAGAATGACAAAGAGGGAGCAAGGTTTGGGCTGTGTCCTCCTCACCTTGGTATGCCTTTTGCATGCTGAGTATCCCTGGAGCGCCTGGCTTTGTGGTTTCCTCAACCCTAACCCTAGGCGTAAGACTAACCCTAACCCTAACCCTAACACTAACCCTAGGCTTAACCCTAACCCTAACCCTAAACCAAACCCTAACCCTAACCCGAGGTCAAGCCAGAAACTGGGCCTTAGGCGGTGGCGAGTTCTGAGCAGAATGACGAAGAGGGAGGAAGGTTTTGGATATGCTGCTGTCACCTTGGTAGGTCTTTTACACGGTTAGTGTCCCTGGGTCTCCTGGCTTTGTGGTTTTCTCAATCCTAACCCCAGGCATAACCCTAACCCTAACCCCTAACACTAACCCTATACCGAGCCCCTAACCCTAACCCTAACCCTTGCAGAAAGAAGAAGAGGGAGCAAGGTTTTGGATGTGCCACGCTTAACTTGGCCTGCCTTTTGCATGATCAGTGTCCCTGGAGCTCCTGGCTTTGTGGTTTTCTCAACCTTAACCCTAGGCGTAACCCTAACCCTAACCCAAGGCCTAACCCTATCCTAACCCTACCTTGAGCCAGAAAACCGGCAGAGGGTTGTGGCAATTCTGAGCAGAATGACAAAGAGGGAGGAAGGTTTTGGATGTGCTGCGGTCCCCTTGGTATGTCTTTCACATGGTGAGTACGCCTGGAGCTCCTGGCTTTGTGGTTTCCTCAACCCTAACCCTAGGCGTAAGCGTAACCCTTAACCATAACCCTAACCCTAGCTCAAGCCAGAAACTGGGCCTTAGGCTGTGGCGAGTTCTGAGCAGAATGACGAAGAGGGAGGAAGGTTTTGGATGTGCTGCGGTCCCCTTGGTATGTCTTTCACATGGTGAGCATGCCTGGAGCTCCTGGCTTTGTGGTTTCCTCAACCCTAACCCTAGGCATAAGACTAACCCTAACCCTAACCCTAACCCTAACCCTAGGCTTAACCCTAACCCTAACCCTAAACCAAACCCTAACCCTAACCCTAGCTCAAGCCAGAAACTGGGCCTTAGGTTGTGGCGAGTTCTGAGCAGAATGACGAAGAGGGAGGAAGGTTTTGGATATGCTGCTGTCACCTTGGTAGGTCTTTTGCATGGTTAGTGTGCCTGGGTCTCCTGGCTTTGTGGTTTTCTCAACCCTAACCCCAGGCGTAACCCTAACCCTAACCCTACCTGGAGCCAGAAATCCAGCAGAGGGTTGTGGCGAGTTCTGAGCAGAATGAGGAAGAGGGAGCAAGGTTTCGGATGTGCTGCGGTCACCATGGTATGTCTTTTGCATGGTGAGTACGCCTGGAGCTCCTGGCTTTGTGGTTTCCTCAACCCTAACCCTAGGCGTAACCCTAACCCTAACCCTAACCCTAAACCAAACCCTAACCCTAGCTCAAGCCAGAAACTGGGCCTTAGGCTGTGGCGAGTTCTGAGCAGAATGACAAAGAGGGAGCAAGGTTTGGGCTGTGTCCTCCTCACCTTGGTATGCCTTTTGCATGCTGAGTATCCCTGGAGCGCCTGGCTTTGTGGTTTCCTCAACCCTAACCCTAGGCGTAAGACTAACCCTAACCCTAACCCTAACCCTAACCCTAGGCTTAACCCTAACCCTAAACCAAACCCTAACCCTAACCCTAACCCGAGGTCAAGCCAGAAACTGGGCCTTAGGCGGTGGCGAGTTCTGAGCAGAATGACGAAGAGGGAGGAAGGTTTTGGATATGCTGCTGTCACCTTGGTAGGTCTTTTACACGGTTAGTGTCCCTGGGTCTCCTGGCTTTGTGGTTTTCTCAATCCTAACCCCAGGCATAACCCTAACCCTAACCCCTAACACTAACCCTATACCGAGCCCCTAACCCTAACCCTAACCCTTGCAGAAAGAAGAAGAGGGAGCAAGGTTTTGGATGTGCCACGCTTAACTTGGCCTGCCTTTTGCATGATCAGTGTCCCTGGAGCTCCTGGCTTTGTGGTTTTCTCAACCTTAACCCTAGGCGTAACCCTAACCCTAATCCATGGCCTAACCCTATCCCTAACCCTACCTTGAGCCAGAAAACCGGCAGAGGGTTGTGGCAATTCTGAGCAGAATGACAAAGAGGGAGCAAGGTTTGGGCGGTGTCCTCCTCACCTTGGTATGCCTTTTGCATGCTGAGTATCCCTGGAGCTCCTGGCTTTGTGCTTTTCTCAACCCTAACCCTAGGAGAACGCCTAACCCTAACCCTAACCGTAGATTGAGCCACTAATCGGTCATCGGGCTATGGTGAGTTCCGAGCAGAAAGAGGAAGAGGGAGGAAGGTTTTGATATGCCATGCTTAAGTTGGCCTGCCTTTTGCATGGTTAGTGTCCCTGGGTTTCCTGGCTTTGTGGTTTTCTCAATCCTAACCCCAGGCATAACCCTAACCCTAACCCCTAACACTAACCCTATACCGAGCCCCTAACCCTAACCCTAACCCTTGCAGAAAGAAGAAGAGGGAGCAAGGTTTTGGATGTGCCACGCTTAACTTGGCCTGCCTTTCGCATGATCAGTGTCCCTGGAGCTCCTGGCTTTGTGGTTTTCTCAACCTTAACCCTAGGCGTAACCCTAACCCTAACCCAAGGCCTAACCCTATCCCTAACCCTACCTTGAGCCAGAAATCCGGCAGAGGGTTGTGGCAATTCTGAGCAGAATGACAAAGAGGGAGGTAGGTTCTGGATGTGCTGCGGTCCCCTTGGTATGTCTTTCACATGGTGAGTACGCCTGGAGCTCCTGGCTTTGTGGTTTACTCAACCCTAACCCTAGGCGTAAGCGTAATCCTTAACCCTAACCCTAGCTCAAGCCAGAAACTGGGCCTTAGGCTGTGGCGAGTTCTGAGCAGAATGACGAAGAGGGAGGAAGGTTTTGGATATGCTGCTGTCACCTTGGTAGGTCTTTTGCATGGTTAGTGTCCCTGGGTCTCCTGGCTTTGTGGTTTTCTCAATCCTAACCCTAGGCATAACCCTAACCCCTAATCCTAACCCTAACCCGAGCCCCTAACCCTAACCCTAACCCTTGCAGAAAGAAGAGGGAGCAAGGTTTTGGATGTGCTGTGCTTAACTTGGCCTGCCTTTTGCATGATCAGTGTCCCTGGAGCTCCTGGCTTTGTGGTTTTCTCAACCCTAACCCTAGGCATAACCCTAACCCTAACCCCTAACACTAACCCCTATCCCTAACCCAAACCCGAGCCCCTAACCCTAACCCTAACCCTTGCAGAAAGAGGAAGAAGGAGCAAGGTTTTGGATGTGCCACGCTTAACTTGGCCTGCCTTTTGCATGATCAGTGTCCCTGGAGCTCCTGGCTTTGTGGTTTTCTAAACCTTAACCCTAGGCGTAACCCTAACCCTAACCCTAACCCAAGGCCTAACCCTATCCCTAACCCTACCTTGAGCCAGAAATCCGGCAGAGGGTTGTGGCAATTCTGAGCAGAATGACAAAGAGGGAGCAAGGTTTGGGCGGTGTCCTCCTCACCTTGGTATGCCTTTTGCATGCTGAGTATGCCTGGAGCGCCTGGCTTTGTGGTTTTCTCAACCCTAACCCTAACCCTAGGCGTAACCCTGACCCAACCCCTACCTTGAGCCAGAAATCCAGCAGAGGGTTGTGGCGAGTTCTGAGCAGAACGACGAAGAGGGAGGAAGGTTTTGGATGTGCTGCGGTCCCCTTGGTATGTCTTTCACATGGTGAGTACGCCTGGAGCTCCTGGCTTTGTGGTTTACTCAACCCTAACCCTAGGCGTAAGCGTAACCCTTAACCCTAACCCTAACCCTAGCTCAAGCCAGAAACTGGGCCTTAGGCTGTGGCGAGTTCTGAGCAGAATGACGAAGAGGGAGGAAGGTTTTGGATGTGCTGCGGTCCCCTTGGTATGTCTTTCACATGGTGAGCATGCCTGGAGCTCCTGGCTTTGTGGTTTCCTCAACCCTAACCCTAGGCGTAAGACTAACCCTAACCCTAACCCTAACCCTAACCCTAGGCTTAACCCTAACCCTAACCCTAAACCAAACCCTAACCCTAACCCTAACCCTAGCTCAAGCCAGAAACTGGGCCTTAGGTTGTGGCGAGTTCTGAGCAGAATGACGAAGAGGGAGGAAGGTTTTGGATCTGCTGCTGTCACCTTGGTAGGTCTTTTGCATGGTTAGTGTGCCTGGGTCTCCTGGCTTTGTGGTTTTCTCAACCCTAACCCCAGGCGTAACCCTAACCCTAACCCTACCTGGAGCCAGAAATCCAGCAGAGGATTGTGGCGAGTTCTGAGCAGAATGAGGAAGAGGGAGCAAGGTTTCGGATGTGCTGCGGTCACCATGGTATGTCTTTTGCATGGTGAGTACGCCTGGAGCTCCTGGCTTTGTGGTTTCCTCAACCCTAACCCTAGGCGTAACCCTAACCCTAACCCTAACCCTAAACCAAACCCTAACCCTAGCTCAAGCCAGAAACTGGGCCTTAGGCTGTGGCGAGTTCTGAGCAGAATGACAAAGAGGGAGCAAGGTTTGGGCTGTGTCCTCCTCACCTTGGTATGCCTTTTGCATGCTGAGTATCCCTGGAGCGCCTGGCTTTGTGGTTTCCTCAACCCTAACCCTAGGCGTAAGACTAACCCTAACCCTAACCCTAACCCTAACCCTAGGCTTAACCCTAACCCTAAACCAAACCCTAACCCTAACCCTAACCCGAGGTCAAGCCAGAAACTGGGCCTTAGGCGGTGGCGAGTTCTGAGCAGAATGACGAAGAGGGAGGAAGGTTTTGGATATGCTGCTGTCACCTTGGTAGGTCTTTTACACGGTTAGTGTCCCTGGGTCTCCTGGCTTTGTGGTTTTCTCAATCCTAACCCCAGGCATAACCCTAACCCTAACCCCTAACACTAACCCTATACCGAGCCCCTAACCCTAACCCTAACCCTTGCAGAAAGAAGAAGAGGGAGCAAGGTTTTGGATGTGCCACGCTTAACTTGGCCTGCCTTTTGCATGATCAGTGTCCCTGGAGCTCCTGGCTTTGTGGTTTTCTCAACCTTAACCCTAGGCGTAACCCTAACCCTAATCCATGGCCTAACCCTATCCCTAACCCTACCTTGAGCCAGAAAACCGGCAGAGGGTTGTGGCAATTCTGAGCAGAATGACAAAGAGGGAGCAAGGTTTGGGCGGTGTCCTCCTCACCTTGGTATGCCTTTTGCATGCTGAGTATCCCTGGAGCTCCTGGCTTTGTGCTTTTCTCAACCCTAACCCTAGGAGAACGCCTAACCCTAACCCTAACCGTAGATTGAGCCACTAATCGGTCATCGGGCTATGGTGAGTTCCGAGCAGAAAGAGGAAGAGGGAGGAAGGTTTTGATATGCCATGCTTAAGTTGGCCTGCCTTTTGCATGGTTAGTGTCCCTGGGTTTCCTGGCTTTGTGGTTTTCTCAATCCTAACCCCAGGCATAACCCTAACCCTAACCCCTAACACTAACCCTATACCGAGCCCCTAACCCTAACCCTAACCCTTGCAGAAAGAAGAAGAGGGAGCAAGGTTTTGGATGTGCCACGCTTAACTTGGCCTGCCTTTCGCATGATCAGTGTCCCTGGAGCTCCTGGTTTTGTGGTTTTCTCAACCTTAACCCTAGGCGTAACCCTAACCCTAACCCAAGGCCTAACCCTATCCCTAACCCTACCTTGAGCCAGAAATCCGGCAGAGGGTTGTGGCAATTCTGAGCAGAATGACAAAGAGGGAGGAAGGTTCTGGATGTGCTGCGGTCCCCTTGGTATGTCTTTCACATGGTGAGTACGCCTGGAGCTCCTGGCTTTGTGGTTTACTCAACCCTAACCCTAGGCGTAAGCGTAATCCTTAACCCTAACCCTAGCTCAAGCCAGAAACTGGGCCTTAGGCTGTGGCGAGTTCTGAGCAGAATGACGAAGAGGGAGCAAGGTTTTGGATATGCTGCTGTCACCTTGGTAGGTCTTTTGCATGGTTAGTGTCCCTGGGTCTCCTGGCTTTGTGGTTTTCTCAATCCTAACCCTAGGCATAACCCTAACCCCTAATCCTAACCCTAACCCGAGCCCCTAACCCTAACCCTAACCCTTGCAGAAAGAAGAGGGAGCAAGGTTTTGGATGTGCTGTGCTTAACTTGGCCTGCCTTTCGCATGATCAGTGTCCCTGGAGCTCCTGGCTTTGTGGTTTTCTCAACCCTAACCCTAGGCATAACCCTAACCCTAACCCCTAACACTAACCCCTATCCCTAACCCAAACCCGAGCCCCTAACCCTAACCCTAACCCTTGCAGAAAGAGGAAGAAGGAGCAAGGTTTTGGATGTGCCACGCTTAACTTGGCCTGCCTTTTGCATGATCAGTGTCCCTGGAGCTCCTGGCTTTGTGGTTTTCTCAACCTTAACCCTAGGCGTAACCCTAACCCTAATCCATGGCCTAACCCTATCCCTAACCCTACCTTGAGCCAGAAATCCGGCAGAGGGTTGTGGCAATTCTGAGCAGAATGACAAAGAGGGAGCAAGGTTTGGGCGGTGTCCTCCTCACCTTGGTATGCCTTTTGCATGCTGAGTATGCCTGGAGCGCCTGGCTTTGTGGTTTTCTCAACCCTAACCCTAACCCTAGGCGTAACCCTGACCCAACCCCTACCTTGAGCCAGAAATCCAGCAGAGGGTTGTGGCGAGTTCTGAGCAGAACGACGAAGAGGGAGGAAGGTTCTGGATGTGCTGCGGTCCCCTTGGTATGTCTTTCACATGGTGAGTACGCCTGGAGCTCCTGGCTTTGTGGTTTCCTCAACCCTAACCCTAGGCGTAAGCATAACCCTAACCCTAACCCTAACCCTAGCTCAAGCCAGAAACTGGGCCTTAGGCTGTGGCGAGTTCTGAGCAGAATGACAAAGAGGGAGGAAGGTTTTGGATGTGCTGCGGTCCCCTTGGTATGTCTTTCACATGGTGAGCATGCCTGGAGCTCCTGGCTTTGTGGTTTCCTCAACCCTAACCCTAGGCGTAAGACTAACCCTAACCCTAACCCTAACCCTAACCCTAGGCTTAACCCTAACCCTAACCCTAAACCAAACCCTAACCCTAACCCTAACCCTAGCTCAAGCCAGAAACTGGGCCTTAGGTTGTGGCGAGTTCTGAGCAGAATGACGAAGAGGGAGGAAGGTTTTGGATATGCTGCTGTCACCTTGGTAGGTCTTTTGCATGGTTAGTGTGCCTGGGTCTCCTGGCTTTGTGGTTTTCTCAATCCTAACCCCAGGCGTAACCCTAACCCTAACCCCACCTGGAGCCAGAAATCCAGCAGAGGGTTGTGGCGAGTTCTGAGCAGAATGAGGAAGAGGGAGCAAGGTTTCGGATGTGCTGCGGTCACCATGGTATGTCTTTTGCATGGTGAGTACGCCTGGAGCTCCTGGCTTTGTGGTTTCCTCAACCCTAACCCTAGGCGTAACCCTAACCCTAACCCTAAACCAAACCCTAGCCCTAGCTCAAGCCAGAAACTGGGCCTTAGGCTGTGGCGAGTTCTGAGCAGAATGACAAAGAGGGAGCAAGGTTTGGGCTGTGTCCTCCTCACCTTGGTATGCCTTTTGCATGCTGAGTATCCCTGGAGCGCCTGGCTTTGTGGTTTCCTCAACCCTAACCCTAGGCGTAAGACTAACCCTAACCCTAACCCTAACCCTAACCCTAACCCTAAACCAAACCCTAACCCTAGCTCAAGCCAGAAACTGGGCCTTAGGCGGTGGCGAGTTCTGAGCAGAATGACGAAGAGGGAGGAAGGTTTTGGATATGCTGCTGTCACCTTGGTAGGTCTTTTACACGGTTAGTGTCCCTGGGTCTCCTGGCTTTGTGGTTTTCTCAATCCTAACCCCAGGCATAACCCTAACCCTAACCCCTAACACTAACCCTATACCGAGCCCCTAACCCTAACCCTAACCCTTGCAGAAAGAAGAAGAGGGAGCAAGGTTTTGGATGTGCCACGCTTAACTTGGCCTGCCTTTTGCATGATCAGTGTCCCTGGAGCTCCTGGCTTTGTGGTTTTCTCAACCTTAACCCTAGGCGTAACCCTAACCCTAATCCATGGCCTAACCCTATCCCTAACCCTACCTTGAGCCAGAAAACCGGCAGAGGGTTGTGGCAATTCTGAGCAGAATGACAAAGAGGGAGCAAGGTTTGGGCGGTGTCCTCCTCACCTTGGTATGCCTTTTGCATGCTGAGTATCCCTGGAGCTCCTGGCTTTGTGCTTTTCTCAACCCTAACCCTAGGAGAACGCCTAACCCTAACCCTAACCGTAGATTGAGCCACTAATCGGTCATCGGGCTATGGTGAGTTCCGAGCAGAAAGAGGAAGAGGGAGGAAGGTTTTGATATGCCATGCTTAAATTGGCCTGCCTTTTGCATGGTTAGTGTCCCTGGGTTTCCTGGCTTTGTGGTTTTCTCAATCCTAACCCCAGGCATAACCCTAACCCTAACCCCTAACACTAACCCTATACCGAGCCCCTAACCCTAACCCTAACCCTTGCAGAAAGAAGAAGAGGGAGCAAGGTTTTGGATGTGCCACGCTTAACTTGGCCTGCCTTTCGCATGATCAGTGTCCCTGGAGCTCCTGGCTTTGTGGTTTTCTCAACCTTAACCCTAGGCATAACCCTAACCCTAACCCAAGGCCTAACCCTATCCCTAACCCTACCTTGAGCCAAAAATCCGGCAGAGGGTTGTGGCAATTCTGAGCAGAATGACAAAGAGGGAGGAAGGTTTTGGATGTGCTGCGGTCCCCTTGGTATGTCTTTCACATGGTGAGTACGCCTGGGTCTCCTGGCTTTGTGGTTTACTCAACCCTAACCCTAGGCGTAAGACTAACCCTAACCCTAACCCTAACACTAACCCTAGGCTTAACCCTAACCCTAACCCTAAACCAAACCCTAACCCTAACCCGAGGTCAAGCCAGAAACTGGGCCTTAGGCTGTGGCGAGTTCTGAGCAGAATGACGAAGAGGGAGCAAGGTTTTGGATATGCTGCTGTCACCTTGGTAGGTCTTTTGCATGGTTAGTGTCCCTGGGTCTCCTGGCTTTGTGGTTTTCTCAATCCTAACCCTAGGCATAACCCTAACCCCTAATCCTAACCCTAACCCGAGCCCCTAACCCTAACCCTAACCCTTGCAGAAAGAAGAGGGAGCAAGGTTTTGGATGTGCCACGCTTAACTTGGCCTGCCTTTCGCATGATCAGTGTCCCTGGAGCTCCTGGCTTTGTGGTTTTCTCAACCCTAACCCTAGGCATAACCCTAACCCTAACCCCTAACCCTACCCCTAACCCTAACCCAAACCCGAGCCCCTAACCCTAACCCTAACCCTTGCAGAAAGAAGAGGGAGCAAGGTTTTGGATGTGCCACGCTTAACTTAGCCTGCCTTTTGCATGATCAGTGTCCCTGGAGCTCCTGGCTTTGTGGTTTTCTAAACCTTAACCCTAGGCGTAACCCTAACCCTAACCCTAACCCAAGGCCTAACCCTATCCCTAACCCTACCTTGAGCCAGAAATCCGGCAGAGGGTTGTGGCAATTCTGAGCAGAATGACAAAGAGGGAGCAAGGTTTGGGCGGTGTCCTCCTCACCTTGGTATGCCTTTTGCATGCTGAGTATCCCTGGAGTGCCTGGCTTTGTGGTTTTCTCAACCCTAACCCTAACCCTAGGCGTAACCCTGACCCAACCCCTACCTTGAGCCAGAAATCAAGCAGAGGGTTGTGGCGAGTTCTGAGCAGAATGACGAAGAGGGAGGAAGGTTTTGGATGTGCTGCGGTCCCCTTGGTATGTCTTTCACATGGTGAGCACGCCTGGAGCTCCTGGCTTTGTGGTTTCCTCAACCCTAACCCTAGGCGTAAGACTAACCCTAACCCTAACCCTAACCCTAACCCTAGGCTTAACCCTAACCCTAACCCTAAACCAAACCCTAACCCTAACCCGAGGTCAAGCCAGAAACTGGGCCTTAGGTTGTGGCGAGTTCTGAGCAGAATGACGAAGAGGGAGGAAGGTTTTGGATATGCTGCTGTCACCTTGGTAGGTCTTTTGCATGGTTAGTGTGCCTGGGTCTCCTGGCTTTGTGGTTTTCTCAATCCTAACCCCAGGCGTAACCCTAACCCTAACCCCACCTGGAGCCAGAAATCCAGCAGAGGGTTGTGGCGAGTTCTGAGCAGAATGAGGAAGAGGGAGCAAGGTTTCGGATGTGCTGCGGTCACCATGGTATGTCTTTTGCATGGTGAGTACGCCTGGAGCTCCTGGCTTTGTGGTTTCCTCAACCCTAACCCTAGGCGTAACCCTAACCCTAACCCTAACCCTAAACCAAACCCTAACCCTAGCTCAAGCCAGAAACTGGGCCTTAGGCTGTGGCGAGTTCTGAGCAGAATGACAAAGAGGGAGCAAGGTTTGGGCTGTGTCCTCCTCACCTTGGTATGCCTTTTGCATGCTGAGTATCCCTGGAGCGCCTGGCTTTGTGGTTTCCTCAACCCTAACCCTAGGCGTAAGACTAACCCTAACCCTAACCCTAACCCTAACCCTAGGCTTAACCCTAACCCTAAACCAAACCCTAACCCTAACCCTAACCCGAGGTCAAGCCAGAAACTGGGCCTTAGGCGGTGGCGAGTTCTGAGCAGAATGACGAAGAGGGAGGAAGGTTTTGGATATGCTGCTGTCACCTTGGTAGGTCTTTTACACGGTTAGTGTCCCTGGGTCTCCTGGCTTTGTGGTTTTCTCAATCCTAACCCCAGGCATAACCCTAACCCTAACCCCTAACACTAACCCTATACCGAGCCCCTAACCCTAACCCTAACCCTTGCAGAAAGAAGAAGAGGGAGCAAGGTTTTGGATGTGCCACGCTTAACTTGGCCTGCCTTTTGCATGATCAGTGTCCCTGGAGCTCCTGGCTTTGTGGTTTTCTCAACCTTAACCCTAGGCGTAACCCTAACCCTAATCCATGGCCTAACCCTATCCCTAACCCTACCTTGAGCCAGAAAACCGGCAGAGGGTTGTGGCAATTCTGAGCAGAATGACAAAGAGGGAGCAAGGTTTGGGCGGTGTCCTCCTCACCTTGGTATGCCTTTTGCATGCTGAGTATCCCTGGAGCTCCTGGCTTTGTGCTTTTCTCAACCCTAACCCTAGGAGAACGCCTAACCCTAACCCTAACCGTAGATTGAGCCACTAATCGGTCATCGGGCTATGGTGAGTTCCGAGCAGAAAGAGGAAGAGGGAGGAAGGTTTTGATATGCCATGCTTAAGTTGGCCTGCCTTTTGCATGGTTAGTGTCCCTGGGTTTCCTGGCTTTGTGGTTTTCTCAATCCTAACCCCAGGCATAACCCTAACCCTAACCCCTAACACTAACCCTATACCGAGCCCCTAACCCTAACCCTAACCCTTGCAGAAAGAAGAAGAGGGAGCAAGGTTTTGGATGTGCCACGCTTAACTTGGCCTGCCTTTCGCATGATCAGTGTCCCTGGAGCTCCTGGCTTTGTGGTTTTCTCAACCTTAACCCTAGGCGTAACCCTAACCCTAACCCAAGGCCTAACCCTATCCCTAACCCTACCTTGAGCCAGAAATCCGGCAGAGGGTTGTGGCAATTCTGAGCAGAATGACAAAGAGGGAGGTAGGTTCTGGATGTGCTGCGGTCCCCTTGGTATGTCTTTCACATGGTGAGTACGCCTGGAGCTCCTGGCTTTGTGGTTTACTCAACCCTAACCCTAGGCGTAAGCGTAATCCTTAACCCTAACCCTAGCTCAAGCCAGAAACTGGGCCTTAGGCTGTGGCGAGTTCTGAGCAGAATGACGAAGAGGGAGGAAGGTTTTGGATATGCTGCTGTCACCTTGGTAGGTCTTTTGCATGGTTAGTGTCCCTGGGTCTCCTGGCTTTGTGGTTTTCTCAATCCTAACCCTAGGCATAACCCTAACCCCTAATCCTAACCCTAACCCGAGCCCCTAACCCTAACCCTAACCCTTGCAGAAAGAAGAGGGAGCAAGGTTTTGGATGTGCTGTGCTTAACTTGGCCTGCCTTTTGCATGATCAGTGTCCCTGGAGCTCCTGGCTTTGTGGTTTTCTCAACCCTAACCCTAGGCATAACCCTAACCCTAACCCCTAACACTAACCCCTATCCCTAACCCAAACCCGAGCCCCTAACCCTAACCCTAACCCTTGCAGAAAGAGGAAGAAGGAGCAAGGTTTTGGATGTGCCACGCTTAACTTGGCCTGCCTTTTGCATGATCAGTGTCCCTGGAGCTCCTGGCTTTGTGGTTTTCTAAACCTTAACCCTAGGCGTAACCCTAACCCTAACCCTAACCCAAGGCCTAACCCTATCCCTAACCCTACCTTGAGCCAGAAATCCGGCAGAGGGTTGTGGCAATTCTGAGCAGAATGACAAAGAGGGAGCAAGGTTTGGGCGGTGTCCTCCTCACCTTGGTATGCCTTTTGCATGCTGAGTATGCCTGGAGCGCCTGGCTTTGTGGTTTTCTCAACCCTAACCCTAACCCTAGGCGTAACCCTGACCCAACCCCTACCTTGAGCCAGAAATCCAGCAGAGGGTTGTGGCGAGTTCTGAGCAGAACGACGAAGAGGGAGGAAGGTTTTGGATGTGCTGCGGTCCCCTTGGTATGTCTTTCACATGGTGAGTACGCCTGGAGCTCCTGGCTTTGTGGTTTACTCAACCCTAACCCTAGGCGTAAGCGTAACCCTTAACCCTAACCCTAACCCTAGCTCAAGCCAGAAACTGGGCCTTAGGCTGTGGCGAGTTCTGAGCAGAATGACGAAGAGGGAGGAAGGTTTTGGATGTGCTGCGGTCCCCTTGGTATGTCTTTCACATGGTGAGCATGCCTGGAGCTCCTGGCTTTGTGGTTTCCTCAACCCTAACCCTAGGCGTAAGACTAACCCTAACCCTAACCCTAACCCTAACCCTAGGCTTAACCCTAACCCTAACCCTAAACCAAACCCTAACCCTAACCCTAACCCTAGCTCAAGCCAGAAACTGGGCCTTAGGTTGTGGCGAGTTCTGAGCAGAATGACGAAGAGGGAGGAAGGTTTTGGATATGCTGCTGTCACCTTGGTAGGTCTTTTGCATGGTTAGTGTGCCTGGGTCTCCTGGCTTTGTGGTTTTCTCAACCCTAACCCCAGGCGTAACCCTAACCCTAACCCTACCTGGAGCCAGAAATCCAGCAGAGGATTGTGGCGAGTTCTGAGCAGAATGAGGAAGAGGGAGCAAGGTTTCGGATGTGCTGCGGTCACCATGGTATGTCTTTTGCATGGTGAGTACGCCTGGAGCTCCTGGCTTTGTGGTTTCCTCAACCCTAACCCTAGGCGTAACCCTAACCCTAACCCTAACCCTAAACCAAACCCTAACCCTAGCTCAAGCCAGAAACTGGGCCTTAGGCTGTGGCGAGTTCTGAGCAGAATGACAAAGAGGGAGCAAGGTTTGGGCTGTGTCCTCCTCACCTTGGTATGCCTTTTGCATGCTGAGTATCCCTGGAGCGCCTGGCTTTGTGGTTTCCTCAACCCTAACCCTAGGCGTAAGACTAACCCTAACCCTAACCCTAACCCTAACCCTAGGCTTAACCCTAACCCTAAACCAAACCCTAACCCTAACCCTAACCCGAGGTCAAGCCAGAAACTGGGCCTTAGGCGGTGGCGAGTTCTGAGCAGAATGACGAAGAGGGAGGAAGGTTTTGGATATGCTGCTGTCACCTTGGTAGGTCTTTTACACGGTTAGTGTCCCTGGGTCTCCTGGCTTTGTGGTTTTCTCAATCCTAACCCCAGGCATAACCCTAACCCTAACCCCTAACACTAACCCTATACCGAGCCCCTAACCCTAACCCTAACCCTTGCAGAAAGAAGAAGAGGGAGCAAGGTTTTGGATGTGCCACGCTTAACTTGGCCTGCCTTTTGCATGATCAGTGTCCCTGGAGCTCCTGGCTTTGTGGTTTTCTCAACCTTAACCCTAGGCGTAACCCTAACCCTAATCCATGGCCTAACCCTATCCCTAACCCTACCTTGAGCCAGAAAACCGGCAGAGGGTTGTGGCAATTCTGAGCAGAATGACAAAGAGGGAGCAAGGTTTGGGCGGTGTCCTCCTCACCTTGGTATGCCTTTTGCATGCTGAGTATCCCTGGAGCTCCTGGCTTTGTGCTTTTCTCAACCCTAACCCTAGGAGAACGCCTAACCCTAACCCTAACCGTAGATTGAGCCACTAATCGGTCATCGGGCTATGGTGAGTTCCGAGCAGAAAGAGGAAGAGGGAGGAAGGTTTTGATATGCCATGCTTAAGTTGGCCTGCCTTTTGCATGGTTAGTGTCCCTGGGTTTCCTGGCTTTGTGGTTTTCTCAATCCTAACCCCAGGCATAACCCTAACCCTAACCCCTAACACTAACCCTATACCGAGCCCCTAACCCTAACCCTAACCCTTGCAGAAAGAAGAAGAGGGAGCAAGGTTTTGGATGTGCCACGCTTAACTTGGCCTGCCTTTCGCATGATCAGTGTCCCTGGAGCTCCTGGCTTTGTGGTTTTCTCAACCTTAACCCTAGGCGTAACCCTAACCCTAACCCAAGGCCTAACCCTATCCCTAACCCTACCTTGAGCCAGAAATCCGGCAGAGGGTTGTGGCAATTCTGAGCAGAATGACAAAGAGGGAGGAAGGTTCTGGATGTGCTGCGGTCCCCTTGGTATGTCTTTCACATGGTGAGTACGCCTGGGTCTCCTGGCTTTGTGGTTTACTCAACCCTAACCCTAGGCGTAAGCGTAATCCTTAACCCTAACCCTAGCTCAAGCCAGAAACTGGGCCTTAGGCTGTGGCGAGTTCTGAGCAGAATGACGAAGAGGGAGCAAGGTTTTGGATATGCTGCTGTCACCTTGGTAGGTCTTTTGCATGATCAGTGTCCCTGGAGCTCCTGGCTTTGTGGTTTTCTCAACCCTAACCCTAGGCATAACCCTAACCCTAACCCCTAACACTAACCCCTATCCCTAACCCAAACCCGAGCCCCTAACCCTAACCCTAACCCTTGCAGAAAGAGGAAGAAGGAGCAAGGTTTTGGATGTGCCACGCTTAACTTGGCCTGCCTTTTGCATGATCAGTGTCCCTGGAGCTCCTGGCTTTGTGGTTTTCTCAACCTTAACCCTAGGCGTAACCCTAACCCTAATCCATGGCCTAACCCTATCCCTAACCCTACCTTGAGCCAGAAATCCGGCAGAGGGTTGTGGCAATTCTGAGCAGAATGACAAAGAGGGAGCAAGGTTTGGGCGGTGTCCTCCTCACCTTGGTATGCCTTTTGCATGCTGAGTATGCCTGGAGCGCCTGGCTTTGTGGTTTTCTCAACCCTAACCCTAACCCTAGGCGTAACCCTGACCCAACCCCTACCTTGAGCCAGAAATCCAGCAGAGGGTTGTGGCGAGTTCTGAGCAGAACGACGAAGAGGGAGGAAGGTTCTGGATGTGCTGCGGTCCCCTTGGTATGTCTTTCACATGGTGAGTACGCCTGGAGCTCCTGGCTTTGTGGTTTCCTCAACCCTAACCCTAGGCGTAAGCATAACCCTAACCCTAACCCTAACCCTAGCTCAAGCCAGAAACTGGGCCTTAGGCTGTGGCGAGTTCTGAGCAGAATGACAAAGAGGGAGGAAGGTTTTGGATGTGCTGCGGTCCCCTTGGTATGTCTTTCACATGGTGAGCATGCCTGGAGCTCCTGGCTTTGTGGTTTCCTCAACCCTAACCCTAGGCGTAAGACTAACCCTAACCCTAACCCTAACCCTAACCCTAGGCTTAACCCTAACCCTAACCCTAAACCAAACCCTAACCCTAACCCTAACCCTAGCTCAAGCCAGAAACTGGGCCTTAGGTTGTGGCGAGTTCTGAGCAGAATGACGAAGAGGGAGGAAGGTTTTGGATATGCTGCTGTCACCTTGGTAGGTCTTTTGCATGGTTAGTGTGCCTGGGTCTCCTGGCTTTGTGGTTTTCTCAATCCTAACCCCAGGCGTAACCCTAACCCTAACCCCACCTGGAGCCAGAAATCCAGCAGAGGGTTGTGGCGAGTTCTGAGCAGAATGAGGAAGAGGGAGCAAGGTTTCGGATGTGCTGCGGTCACCATGGTATGTCTTTTGCATGGTGAGTACGCCTGGAGCTCCTGGCTTTGTGGTTTCCTCAACCCTAACCCTAGGCGTAACCCTAACCCTAACCCTAAACCAAACCCTAACCCTAGCTCAAGCCAGAAACTGGGCCTTAGGCTGTGGCGAGTTCTGAGCAGAATGACAAAGAGGGAGCAAGGTTTGGGCTGTGTCCTCCTCACCTTGGTATGCCTTTTGCATGCTGAGTATCCCTGGAGCGCCTGGCTTTGTGGTTTCCTCAACCCTAACCCTAGGCGTAAGACTAACCCTAACCCTAACCCTAACCCTAACCCTAACCCTAAACCAAACCCTAACCCTAGCTCAAGCCAGAAACTGGGCCTTAGGCGGTGGCGAGTTCTGAGCAGAATGACGAAGAGGGAGGAAGGTTTTGGATATGCTGCTGTCACCTTGGTAGGTCTTTTACACGGTTAGTGTCCCTGGGTCTCCTGGCTTTGTGGTTTTCTCAATCCTAACCCCAGGCATAACCCTAACCCTAACCCCTAACACTAACCCTATACCGAGCCCCTAACCCTAACCCTAACCCTTGCAGAAAGAAGAAGAGGGAGCAAGGTTTTGGATGTGCCACGCTTAACTTGGCCTGCCTTTTGCATGATCAGTGTCCCTGGAGCTCCTGGCTTTGTGGTTTTCTCAACCTTAACCCTAGGCGTAACCCTAACCCTAATCCATGGCCTAACCCTATCCCTAACCCTACCTTGAGCCAGAAAACCGGCAGAGGGTTGTGGCAATTCTGAGCAGAATGACAAAGAGGGAGCAAGGTTTGGGCGGTGTCCTCCTCACCTTGGTATGCCTTTTGCATGCTGAGTATCCCTGGAGCTCCTGGCTTTGTGCTTTTCTCAACCCTAACCCTAGGAGAACGCCTAACCCTAACCCTAACCGTAGATTGAGCCACTAATCGGTCATCGGGCTATGGTGAGTTCCGAGCAGAAAGAGGAAGAGGGAGGAAGGTTTTGATATGCCATGCTTAAATTGACCTGCCTTTTGCATGGTTAGTGTCCCTGGGTTTCCTGGCTTTGTGGTTTTCTCAATCCTAACCCCAGGCATAACCCTAACCCTAACCCCTAACACTAACCCTATACCGAGCCCCTAACCCTAACCCTAACCCTTGCAGAAAGAAGAAGAGGGAGCAAGGTTTTGGATGTGCCACGCTTAACTTGGCCTGCCTTTCGCATGATCAGTGTCCCTGGAGCTCCTGGCTTTGTGGTTTTCTCAACCTTAACCCTAGGCATAACCCTAACCCTAACCCAAGGCCTAACCCTATCCCTAACCCTACCTTGAGCCAAAAATCCGGCAGAGGGTTGTGGCAATTCTGAGCAGAATGACAAAGAGGGAGGAAGGTTTTGGATGTGCTGCGGTCCCCTTGGTATGTCTTTCACATGGTGAGTACGCCTGGGTCTCCTGGCTTTGTGGTTTACTCAACCCTAACCCTAGGCGTAAGACTAACCCTAACCCTAACCCTAACACTAACCCTAGGCTTAACCCTAACCCTAACCCTAAACCAAACCCTAACCCTAACCCGAGGTCAAGCCAGAAACTGGGCCTTAGGCTGTGGCGAGTTCTGAGCAGAATGACGAAGAGGGAGCAAGGTTTTGGATATGCTGCTGTCACCTTGGTAGGTCTTTTGCATGGTTAGTGTCCCTGGGTCTCCTGGCTTTGTGGTTTTCTCAATCCTAACCCTAGGCATAACCCTAACCCCTAATCCTAACCCTAACCCGAGCCCCTAACCCTAACCCTAACCCTTGCAGAAAGAAGAGGGAGCAAGGTTTTGGATGTGCCACGCTTAACTTGGCCTGCCTTTCGCATGATCAGTGTCCCTGGAGCTCCTGGCTTTGTGGTTTTCTCAACCCTAACCCTAGGCATAACCCTAACCCTAACCCCTAACCCTACCCCTAACCCTAACCCAAACCCGAGCCCCTAACCCTAACCCTAACCCTTGCAGAAAGAAGAGGGAGCAAGGTTTTGAATGTGCCACGATTAACTTGGCCTGCCTTTTGCATGATCAGTGTCCCTGGAGCTCCTGGCTTTGTGGTTTTCTAAACCTTAACCCTAGGCGTAACCCTAACCCTAACCCTAACCCAAGGCCTAACCCTATCCCTAACCCTACCTTGAGCCAGAAATCCGGCAGAGGGTTGTGGCAATTCTGAGCAGAATGACAAAGAGGGAGCAAGGTTTGGGCGGTGTCCTCCTCACCTTGGTATGCCTTTTGCATGCTGAGTATCCCTGGAGTGCCTGGCTTTGTGGTTTTCTCAACCCTAACCCTAACCCTAGGCGTAACCCTGACCCAACCCCTACCTTGAGCCAGAAATCCAGCAGAGGGTTGTGGCGAGTTCTGAGCAGAATGACGAAGAGGGAGGAAGGTTTTGGATGTGCTGCGGTCCCCTTGGTATGTCTTTCACATGGTGAGCACGCCTGGAGCTCCTGGCTTTGTGGTTTCCTCAACCCTAACCCTAGGCGTAAGACTAACCCTAACCCTAACCCTAACCCTAACCCTAGGCTTAACCCTAACCCTAACCCTAAACCAAACCCTAACCCTAACCCGAGGTCAAGCCAGAAACTGGGCCTTAGGTTGTGGCGAGTTCTGAGCAGAATGACGAAGAGGGAGGAAGGTTTTGGATATGCTGCTGTCACCTTGGTAGGTCTTTTGCATGGTTAGTGTCCCTGGGTCTCCTGGCTTTGTGGTTTTCTCAATCCTAACCCTAGGCATAACCCTAACCCCTAATCCTAACCCTAACCCGAGCCCCTAACCCTAACCCTAACCCTTGCAGAAAGAAGAGGGAGCAAGGTTTTGGATGTGCCACGCTTAACTTGGCCTGCCTTTCGCATGATCAGTGTCCCTGGAGCTCCTGGCTTTGTGGTTTTCTCAACCCTAACCCTAGGCGTAACCCTAACCCTAACCCTACCTGGAGCCAGAAATCCGGCAGAGGGTTGTGGCAAGTTCTGAGCAGAATGAGGAAGAGGGAGCAAGGTTTCGGATGTGCTGCGGTCACCATGGTATGTCTTTTGCATGGTGAGTACGCCTGGAGCTCCTGGCTTTGTGGTTTCCTCAACCCTAACCCTAGGCGTAACCCTAACCCTAACCCTAAGCCTAAACCAAACCCTAACCCTAGCTCAAGCCAGAAACTGGGCCTTAGGCTGTGGCGAGTTCTGAGCAGAATGACAAAGAGGGAGCAAGGTTTGGGCTGTGTCCTCCTCACCTTGGTATGCCTTTTGCATGCTGAGTATCCCTGGAGCGCCTGGCTTTGTGGTTTCCTCAACCCTAACCCTAGGCGTAAGACTAACCCTAACCCTAACCCTAACACTAACCCTAGGCTTAACCCTAACCCTAACCCTAAACCAAACCCTAACCCTAACCCGAGGTCAAGCCAGAAACTGGGCCTTAGGCGGTGGCGAGTTCTGAGCAGAATGACGAAGAGGGAGGAAGGTTTTGGATATGCTGCTGTCACCTTGGTAGGTCTTTTACACGGTTAGTGTCCCTGGGTCTCCTGGCTTTGTGGTTTTCGCAATCCTAACCCCAGGCATAACCCTAACCCTAACCCCTAACACTAACCCTATACCGAGCCCCTAACCCTAACCCTAACCCTTGCAGAAAGAAGAAGAGGGAGCAAGGTTTTGGATGTGCCACGCTTAACTTGGCCTGCCTTTTGCATGATCAGTGTCCCTGGAGCTCCTGGCTTTGTGGTTTTCTCAACCTTAACCCTAGGCGTAACCCTAACCCTAACCCAAGGCCTAACCCTATCCTAACCCTACCTTGAGCCAGAAAACCGGCAGAGGGTTGTGGCAATTCTGAGCAGAATGACAAAGAGGGAGGAAGGTTTTGGATGTGCTGCGGTCCCCTTGGTATGTCTTTCACATGGTGAGTACGCCTGGAGCTCCTGGCTTTGTGGTTTCCTCAACCCTAACCCTAGGCGTAAGCGTAACCCTTAACCATAACCCTAACCCTAGCTCAAGCCAGAAACTGGGCCTTAGGCTGTGGCGAGTTCTGAGCAGAATGACGAAGAGGGAGGAAGGTTTTGGATGTGCTGCGGTCCCCTTGGTATGTCTTTCACATGGTGAGCATGCCTGGAGCTCCTGGCTTTGTGGTTTCCTCAACCCTAACCCTAGGCGTAAGACTAACCCTAACCCTAACCCTAACCCTAACCCTAGGCTTAACCCTAACCCTAACCCTAAACCAAACCCTAACCCTAACCCTAGCTCAAGCCAGAAACTGGGCCTTAGGTTGTGGCGAGTTCTGAGCAGAATGACGAAGAGGGAGGAAGGTTTTGGATATGCTGCTGTCACCTTGGTAGGTCTTTTGCATGGTTAGTGTGCCTGGGTCTCCTGGCTTTGTGGTTTTCTCAACCCTAACCCCAGGCGTAACCCTAACCCTAACCCTACCTGGAGCCAGAAATCCAGCAGAGGGTTGTGGCGAGTTCTGAGCAGAATGAGGAAGAGGGAGCAAGGTTTCGGATGTGCTGCGGTCACCATGGTATGTCTTTTGCATGGTGAGTACGCCTGGAGCTCCTGGCTTTGTGGTTTCCTCAACCCTAACCCTAGGCGTAACCCTAACCCTAACCCTAAGCCTAAACCAAACCCTAACCCTAGCTCAAGCCAGAAACTGGGCCTTAGGCTGTGGCGAGTTCTGAGCAGAATGACAAAGAGGGAGCAAGGTTTGGGCTGTGTCCTCCTCACCTTGGTATGCCTTTTGCATGCTGAGTATCCCTGGAGCGCCTGGCTTTGTGGTTTCCTCAACCCTAACCCTAGGCGTAAGACTAACCCTAACCCTAACCCTAACCCTAACCCTAGGCTTAACCCTAACCCTAAACCAAACCCTAACCCTAACCCTAACCCGAGGTCAAGCCAGAAACTGGGCCTTAGGCGGTGGCGAGTTCTGAGCAGAATGACGAAGAGGGAGGAAGGTTTTGGATATGCTGCTGTCACCTTGGTAGGTCTTTTACACGGTTAGTGTCCCTGGGTCTCCTGGCTTTGTGGTTTTCTCAATCCTAACCCCAGGCATAACCCTAACCCTAACCCCTAACACTAACCCTATACCGAGCCCCTAACCCTAACCCTAACCCTTGCAGAAAGAAGAAGAGGGAGCAAGGTTTTGGATGTGCCACGCTTAACTTGGCCTGCCTTTTGCATGATCAGTGTCCCTGGAGCTCCTGGCTTTGTGGTTTTCTCAACCTTAACCCTAGGCGTAACCCTAACCCTAATCCATGGCCTAACCCTATCCCTAACCCTACCTTGAGCCAGAAAACCGGCAGAGGGTTGTGGCAATTCTGAGCAGAATGACAAAGAGGGAGCAAGGTTTGGGCGGTGTCCTCCTCACCTTGGTATGCCTTTTGCATGCTGAGTATCCCTGGAGCTCCTGGCTTTGTGCTTTTCTCAACCCTAACCCTAGGAGAACGCCTAACCCTAACCCTAACCGTAGATTGAGCCACTAATCGGTCATCGGGCTATGGTGAGTTCCGAGCAGAAAGAGGAAGAGGGAGGAAGGTTTTGATATGCCATGCTTAAGTTGGCCTGCCTTTTGCATGGTTAGTGTCCCTGGGTTTCCTGGCTTTGTGGTTTTCTCAATCCTAACCCCAGGCATAACCCTAACCCTAACCCCTAACACTAACCCTATACCGAGCCCCTAACCCTAACCCTAACCCTTGCAGAAAGAAGAAGAGGGAGCAAGGTTTTGGATGTGCCACGCTTAACTTGGCCTGCCTTTCGCATGATCAGTGTCCCTGGAGCTCCTGGCTTTGTGGTTTTCTCAACCTTAACCCTAGGCGTAACCCTAACCCTAACCCAAGGCCTAACCCTATCCCTAACCCTACCTTGAGCCAGAAATCCGGCAGAGGGTTGTGGCAATTCTGAGCAGAATGACAAAGAGGGAGGTAGGTTCTGGATGTGCTGCGGTCCCCTTGGTATGTCTTTCACATGGTGAGTACGCCTGGAGCTCCTGGCTTTGTGGTTTACTCAACCCTAACCCTAGGCGTAAGCGTAATCCTTAACCCTAACCCTAGCTCAAGCCAGAAACTGGGCCTTAGGCTGTGGCGAGTTCTGAGCAGAATGACGAAGAGGGAGGAAGGTTTTGGATATGCTGCTGTCACCTTGGTAGGTCTTTTGCATGGTTAGTGTCCCTGGGTCTCCTGGCTTTGTGGTTTTCTCAATCCTAACCCTAGGCATAACCCTAACCCCTAATCCTAACCCTAACCCGAGCCCCTAACCCTAACCCTAACCCTTGCAGAAAGAAGAGGGAGCAAGGTTTTGGATGTGCTGTGCTTAACTTGGCCTGCCTTTTGCATGATCAGTGTCCCTGGAGCTCCTGGCTTTGTGGTTTTCTCAACCCTAACCCTAGGCATAACCCTAACCCTAACCCCTAACACTAACCCCTATCCCTAACCCAAACCCGAGCCCCTAACCCTAACCCTAACCCTTGCAGAAAGAGGAAGAAGGAGCAAGGTTTTGGATGTGCCACGCTTAACTTGGCCTGCCTTTTGCATGATCAGTGTCCCTGGAGCTCCTGGCTTTGTGGTTTTCTAAACCTTAACCCTAGGCGTAACCCTAACCCTAACCCTAACCCAAGGCCTAACCCTATCCCTAACCCTACCTTGAGCCAGAAATCCGGCAGAGGGTTGTGGCAATTCTGAGCAGAATGACAAAGAGGGAGCAAGGTTTGGGCGGTGTCCTCCTCACCTTGGTATGCCTTTTGCATGCTGAGTATGCCTGGAGCGCCTGGCTTTGTGGTTTTCTCAACCCTAACCCTAACCCTAGGCGTAACCCTGACCCAACCCCTACCTTGAGCCAGAAATCCAGCAGAGGGTTGTGGCGAGTTCTGAGCAGAACGACGAAGAGGGAGGAAGGTTTTGGATGTGCTGCGGTCCCCTTGGTATGTCTTTCACATGGTGAGTACGCCTGGAGCTCCTGGCTTTGTGGTTTACTCAACCCTAACCCTAGGCGTAAGCGTAACCCTTAACCCTAACCCTAACCCTAGCTCAAGCCAGAAACTGGGCCTTAGGCTGTGGCGAGTTCTGAGCAGAATGACGAAGAGGAAGGAAGGTTTTGGATGTGCTGCGGTCCCCTTGGTATGTCTTTCACATGGTGAGCATGCCTGGAGCTCCTGGCTTTGTGGTTTCCTCAACCCTAACCCTAGGCGTAAGACTAACCCTAACCCTAACCCTAACCCTAACCCTAGGCTTAACCCTAACCCTAACCCTAAACCAAACCCTAACCCTAACCCTAACCCTAGCTCAAGCCAGAAACTGGGCCTTAGGTTGTGGCGAGTTCTGAGCAGAATGACGAAGAGGGAGGAAGGTTTTGGATATGCTGCTGTCACCTTGGTAGGTCTTTTGCATGGTTAGTGTGCCTGGGTCTCCTGGCTTTGTGGTTTTCTCAACCCTAACCCCAGGCGTAACCCTAACCCTAACCCTACCTGGAGCCAGAAATCCAGCAGAGGATTGTGGCGAGTTCTGAGCAGAATGAGGAAGAGGGAGCAAGGTTTCGGATGTGCTGCGGTCACCATGGTATGTCTTTTGCATGGTGAGTACGCCTGGAGCTCCTGGCTTTGTGGTTTCCTCAACCCTAACCCTAGGCGTAACCCTAACCCTAACCCTAACCCTAAACCAAACCCTAACCCTAGCTCAAGCCAGAAACTGGGCCTTAGGCTGTGGCGAGTTCTGAGCAGAATGACAAAGAGGGAGCAAGGTTTGGGCTGTGTCCTCCTCACCTTGGTATGCCTTTTGCATGCTGAGTATCCCTGGAGCGCCTGGCTTTGTGGTTTCCTCAACCCTAACCCTAGGCGTAAGACTAACCCTAACCCTAACCCTAACCCTAACCCTAGGCTTAACCCTAACCCTAAACCAAACCCTAACCCTAACCCTAACCCGAGGTCAAGCCAGAAACTGGGCCTTAGGCGGTGGCGAGTTCTGAGCAGAATGACGAAGAGGGAGGAAGGTTTTGGATATGCTGCTGTCACCTTGGTAGGTCTTTTACACGGTTAGTGTCCCTGGGTCTCCTGGCTTTGTGGTTTTCTCAATCCTAACCCCAGGCATAACCCTAACCCTAACCCCTAACACTAACCCTATACCGAGCCCCTAACCCTAACCCTAACCCTTGCAGAAAGAAGAAGAGGGAGCAAGGTTTTGGATGTGCCACGCTTAACTTGGCCTGCCTTTTGCATGATCAGTGTCCCTGGAGCTCCTGGCTTTGTGGTTTTCTCAACCTTAACCCTAGGCGTAACCCTAACCCTAATCCATGGCCTAACCCTATCCCTAACCCTACCTTGAGCCAGAAAACCGGCAGAGGGTTGTGGCAATTCTGAGCAGAATGACAAAGAGGGAGCAAGGTTTGGGCGGTGTCCTCCTCACCTTGGTATGCCTTTTGCATGCTGAGTATCCCTGGAGCTCCTGGCTTTGTGCTTTTCTCAACCCTAACCCTAGGAGAACGCCTAACCCTAACCCTAACCGTAGATTGAGCCACTAATCGGTCATCGGGCTATGGTGAGTTCCGAGCAGAAAGAGGAAGAGGGAGGAAGGTTTTGATATGCCATGCTTAAGTTGGCCTGCCTTTTGCATGGTTAGTGTCCCTGGGTTTCCTGGCTTTGTGGTTTTCTCAATCCTAACCCCAGGCATAACCCTAACCCTAACCCCTAACACTAACCCTATACCGAGCCCCTAACCCTAACCCTAACCCTTGCAGAAAGAAGAAGAGGGAGCAAGGTTTTGGATGTGCCACGCTTAACTTGGCCTGCCTTTCGCATGATCAGTGTCCCTGGAGCTCCTGGTTTTGTGGTTTTCTCAACCTTAACCCTAGGCGTAACCCTAACCCTAACCCAAGGCCTAACCCTATCCCTAACCCTACCTTGAGCCAGAAATCCGGCAGAGGGTTGTGGCAATTCTGAGCAGAATGACAAAGAGGGAGGAAGGTTCTGGATGTGCTGCGGTCCCCTTGGTATGTCTTTCACATGGTGAGTACGCCTGGAGCTCCTGGCTTTGTGGTTTACTCAACCCTAACCCTAGGCGTAAGCGTAATCCTTAACCCTAACCCTAGCTCAAGCCAGAAACTGGGCCTTAGGCTGTGGCGAGTTCTGAGCAGAATGACGAAGAGGGAGGAAGGTTTTGGATATGCTGCTGTCACCTTGGTAGGTCTTTTGCATGGTTAGTGTCCCTGGGTCTCCTGGCTTTGTGGTTTTCTCAATCCTAACCCTAGGCATAACCCTAACCCCTAATCCTAACCCTAACCCGAGCCCCTAACCCTAACCCTAACCCTTGCAGAAAGAAGAGGGAGCAAGGTTTTGGATGTGCTGTGCTTAACTTGGCCTGCCTTTCGCATGATCAGTGTCCCTGGAGCTCCTGGCTTTGTGGTTTTCTCAACCCTAACCCTAGGCATAACCCTAACCCTAACCCCTAACACTAACCCCTATCCCTAACCCAAACCCGAGCCCCTAACCCTAACCCTAACCCTTGCAGAAAGAGGAAGAAGGAGCAAGGTTTTGGATGTGCCACGCTTAACTTGGCCTGCCTTTTGCATGATCAGTGTCCCTGGAGCTCCTGGCTTTGTGGTTTTCTCAACCTTAACCCTAGGCGTAACCCTAACCCTAATCCATGGCCTAACCCTATCCCTAACCCTACCTTGAGCCAGAAATCCGGCAGAGGGTTGTGGCAATTCTGAGCAGAATGACAAAGAGGGAGCAAGGTTTGGGCGGTGTCCTCCTCACCTTGGTATGCCTTTTGCATGCTGAGTATGCCTGGAGCGCCTGGCTTTGTGGTTTTCTCAACCCTAACCCTAACCCTAGGCGTAACCCTGACCCAACCCCTACCTTGAGCCAGAAATCCAGCAGAGGGTTGTGGCGAGTTCTGAGCAGAACGACGAAGAGGGAGGAAGGTTCTGGATGTGCTGCGGTCCCCTTGGTATGTCTTTCACATGGTGAGCATGCCTGGAGCTCCTGGCTTTGTGGTTTCCTCAACCCTAACCCTAGGCGTAAGCATAACCCTAACCCTAACCCTAACCCTAACCCTAGGCTTAACCCTAACCCTAACCCTAAACCAAACCCTAACCCTAACCCTAACCCTAGCTCAAGCCAGAAACTGGGCCTTAGGTTGTGGCGAGTTCTGAGCAGAATGACGAAGAGGGAGCAAGGTTTTGGATATGCTGCTGTCACCTTGGTAGGTCTTTTGCATGGTTAGTGTCCCTGGGTCTCCTGGCTTTGTGGTTTTCTCAATCCTAACCCCAGGCGTTACCCTAACCCTAACCCCACCTGGAGCCAGAAATCCAGCAGAGGGTTGTGGCGAGTTCTGAGCAGAATGAGGAAGAGGGAGCAAGGTTTCGGATGTGCTGCGGTCACCATGGTATGTCTTTTGCATGGTGAGTACGCCTGGAGCTCCTGGCTTTGTGGTTTCCTCAACCCTAACCCTAGGCGTAACCCTAACCCTAACCCTAAACCAAACCCTAACCCTAGCTCAAGCCAGAAACTGGGCCTTAGGCTGTGGCGAGTTCTGAGCAGAATGACAAAGAGGGAGCAAGGTTTGGGCTGTGTCCTCCTCACCTTGGTATGCCTTTTGCATGCTGAGTATCCCTGGAGCGCCTGGCTTTGTGGTTTCCTCAACCCTAACCCTAGGCGTAAGACTAACCCTAACCCTAACCCTAACACTAACCCTAACCCTAAACCAAACCCTAACCCTAGCTCAAGCCAGAAACTGGGCCTTAGGCGGTGGCGAGTTCTGAGCAGAATGACGAAGAGGGAGGAAGGTTTTGGATATGCTGCTGTCACCTTGGTAGGTCTTTTACACGGTTAGTGTCCCTGGGTCTCCTGGCTTTGTGGTTTTCTCAATCCTAACCCCAGGCATAACCCTAACCCTAACCCCTAACACTAACCCTATACCGAGCCCCTAACCCTAACCCTAACCCTTGCAGAAAGAAGAAGAGGGAGCAAGGTTTTGGATGTGCCACGCTTAACTTGGCCTGCCTTTTGCATGATCAGTGTCCCTGGAGCTCCTGGCTTTGTGGTTTTCTCAACCTTAACCCTAGGCGTAACCCTAACCCTAATCCATGGCCTAACCCTATCCCTAACCCTACCTTGAGCCAGAAAACCGGCAGAGGGTTGTGGCAATTCTGAGCAGAATGACAAAGAGGGAGCAAGGTTTGGGCGGTGTCCTCCTCACCTTGGTATGCCTTTTGCATGCTGAGTATCCCTGGAGCTCCTGGCTTTGTGCTTTTCTCAACCCTAACCCTAGGAGAACGCCTAACCCTAACCCTAACCGTAGATTGAGCCACTAATCGGTCATCGGGCTATGGTGAGTTCCGAGCAGAAAGAGGAAGAGGGAGGAAGGTTTTGATATGCCATGCTTAAATTGGCCTGCCTTTTGCATGGTTAGTGTCCCTGGGTTTCCTGGCTTTGTGGTTTTCTCAATCCTAACCCCAGGCATAACCCTAACCCTAACCCCTAACACTAACCCTATACCGAGCCCCTAACCCTAACCCTAACCCTTGCAGAAAGAAGAAGAGGGAGCAAGGTTTTGGATGTGCCACGCTTAACTTGGCCTGCCTTTCGCATGATCAGTGTCCCTGGAGCTCCTGGCTTTGTGGTTTTCTCAACCTTAACCCTAGGCATAACCCTAACCCTAACCCAAGGCCTAACCCTATCCCTAACCCTACCTTGAGCCAAAAATCCGGCAGAGGGTTGTGGCAATTCTGAGCAGAATGACAAAGAGGGAGGAAGGTTTTGGATGTGCTGCGGTCCCCTTGGTATGTCTTTCACATGGTGAGTACGCCTGGGTCTCCTGGCTTTGTGGTTTACTCAACCCTAACCCTAGGCGTAAGACTAACCCTAACCCTAACCCTAACCCTAACCCTAGGCTTAACCCTAACCCTAACCCTAAACCAAACCCTAACCCTAACCCGAGGTCAAGCCAGAAACTGGGCCTTAGGCTGTGGCGAGTTCTGAGCAGAATGACGAAGAGGGAGCAAGGTTTTGGATATGCTGCTGTCACCTTGGTAGGTCTTTTGCATGGTTAGTGTCCCTGGGTCTCCTGGCTTTGTGGTTTTCTCAATCCTAACCCTAGGCATAACCCTAACCCCTAATCCTAACCCTAACCCGAGCCCCTAACCCTAACCCTAACCCTTGCAGAAAGAAGAGGGAGCAAGGTTTTGGATGTGCCACGCTTAACTTGGCCTGCCTTTCGCATGATCAGTGTCCCTGGAGCTCCTGGCTTTGTGGTTTTCTCAACCCTAACCCTAGGCATAACCCTAACCCTAACCCCTAACCCTACCCCTAACCCTAACCCAAACCCGAGCCCCTAACCCTAACCCTAACCCTTGCAGAAAGAAGAGGGAGCAAGGTTTTGGATGTGCCACGCTTAACTTGGCCTGCCTTTTGCATGATCAGTGTCCCTGGAGCTCCTGGCTTTGTGGTTTTCTAAACCTTAACCCTAGGCGTAACCCTAACCCTAACCCTAACCCAAGGCCTAACCCTATCCCTAACCCTACCTTGAGCCAGAAATCCGGCAGAGGGTTGTGGCAATTCTGAGCAGAATGACAAAGAGGGAGCAAGGTTTGGGCGGTGTCCTCCTCACCTTGGTATGCCTTTTGCATGCTGAGTATCCCTGGAGTGCCTGGCTTTGTGGTTTTCTCAACCCTAACCCTAACCCTAGGCGTAACCCTGACCCAACCCCTACCTTGAGCCAGAAATCCAGCAGAGGGTTGTGGCGAGTTCTGAGCAGAATGACGAAGAGGGAGGAAGGTTTTGGATGTGCTGCGGTCCCCTTGGTATGTCTTTCACATGGTGAGCACGCCTGGAGCTCCTGGCTTTGTGGTTTCCTCAACCCTAACCCTAGGCGTAAGACTAACCCTAACCCTAACCCTAACCCTAACCCTAGGCTTAACCCTAACCCTAACCCTAAACCAAACCCTAACCCTAACCCGAGGTCAAGCCAGAAACTGGGCCTTAGGTTGTGGCGAGTTCTGAGCAGAATGACGAAGAGGGAGGAAGGTTTTGGATATGCTGCTGTCACCTTGGTAGGTCTTTTGCATGGTTAGTGTCCCTGGGTCTCCTGGCTTTGTGGTTTTCTCAATCCTAACCCTAGGCATAACCCTAACCCCTAATCCTAACCCTAACCCGAGCCCCTAACCCTAACCCTAACCCTTGCAGAAAGAAGAGGGAGCAAGGTTTTGGATGTGCCACGCTTAACTTGGCCTGCCTTTCGCATGATCAGTGTCCCTGGAGCTCCTGGCTTTGTGGTTTCCTCAACCCTAACCCTAGGCGTAAGCGTAACCCTTAACCCTAACCCTAGCTCAAGCCAGAAACTGGGCCTTAGGCTGTGGCGAGTTCTGAGCAGAATGACGAAGAGGGAGGAAGGTTTTGGATATGCTGCTGTCACCTTGGTAGGTCTTTTGCATGGTTAGTGTCCCTGGGTCTCCTGGCTTTGTGGTTTTCTCAATCCTAACCCTAGGCATAACCCTAACCCCTAATCCTAACCCTAACCCGAGCCCCTAACCCTAACCCTAACCCTTGCAGAAAGAAGAGGGAGCAAGGTTTTGGATGTGCCACGCTTAACTTGGCCTGCCTTTCGCATGATCAGTGTCCCTGGAGCTCCTGGCTTTGTGGTTTTCTCAACCCTAACCCTAGGCGTAACCCTAACCCTAACCCTACCTGGAGCCAGAAATCCGGCAGAGGGTTGTGGCAAGTTCTGAGCAGAATGAGGAAGAGGGAGCAAGGTTTCGGATGTGCTGCGGTCACCATGGTATGTCTTTTGCATGGTGAGTACGCCTGGAGCTCCTGGCTTTGTGGTTTCCTCAACCCTAACCCTAGGCGTAACCCTAACCCTAACCCTAAGCCTAAACCAAACCCTAACCCTAGCTCAAGCCAGAAACTGGGCCTTAGGCTGTGGCGAGTTCTGAGCCGAATGACAAAGAGGGAGCAAGGTTTGGGCTGTGTCCTCCTCACCTTGGTATGCCTTTTGCATGCTGAGTATCCCTGGAGCGCCTGGCTTTGTGGTTTCCTCAACCCTAACCCTAGGCGTAAGACTAACCCTAACCCTAACCCTAACACTAACCCTAGGCTTAACCCTAACCCTAACCCTAAACCAAACCCTAACCCTAACCCGAGGTCAAGCCAGAAACTGGGCCTTAGGCGGTGGCGAGTTCTGAGCAGAATGACGAAGAGGGAGCAAGGTTTTGGATATGCTGCTGTCACCTTGGTAGGTCTTTTACACGGTTAGTGTCCCTGGGTCTCCTGGCTTTGTGGTTTTCTCAATCCTAACCCCAGGCATAACCCTAACCCTAACCCCTAACACTAACCCTATACCGAGCCCCTAACCCTAACCCTAACCCTTGCAGAAAGAAGAAGAGGGAGCAAGGTTTTGGATGTGCCACGCTTAACTTGGCCTGCCTTTTGCATGATCAGTGTCCCTGGAGCTCCTGGCTTTGTGGTTTTCTCAACCTTAACCCTAGGCGTAACCCTAACCCTAACCCAAGGCCTAACCCTATCCTAACCCTACCTTGAGCCAGAAAACCGGCAGAGGGTTGTGGCAATTCTGAGCAGAATGACAAAGAGGGAGGAAGGTTTTGGATGTGCTGCGGTCCCCTTGGTATGTCTTTCACATGGTGAGTACGCCTGGAGCTCCTGGCTTTGTGGTTTCCTCAACCCTAACCCTAGGCGTAAGCGTAACCCTTAACCCTAACCCTAGCTCAAGCCAGAAACTGGGCCTTAGGCTGTGGCGAGTTCTGAGCAGAATGACGAAGAGGGAGGAAGGTTTTGGATATGCTGCTGTCACCTTGGTAGGTCTTTTGCATGGTTAGTGTCCCTGGGTCTCCTGGCTTTGTGGTTTTCTCAATCCTAACCCTAGGCATAACCCTAACCCCTAATCCTAACCCTAACCCGAGCCCCTAACCCTAACCCTTGCAGAGAGAAGAGGGAGCAAGGTTTTGGATGTGCCACGCTTAACTTGGCCTGCCTTTCGCATGATCAGTGTCCCTGGAGCTCCTGGCTTTGTGGTTTTCTCAACCCTAACCCTAGGCATAACCCTAACCCTAACCCCCAACCCTAACCCCTAACCCTAACCCAAACCCGAGCCCCTAACCCTAACCCTAACCCCTGCAGAAAGAAGAAGAGGGAGCAAGGTTTTGGATGTGCCACGCTTAACTTGGCCTGCCTTTTGCATGATCAGTGTCCCTGGAGCTCCTGGCTTTGTGGTTTTCTCAACCTTAACCCTAGGCGTAACCCTAACCCTAATCCATGGCCTAACCCTATCCCTAACCCTACCTTGAGCCAGAAAACCGGCAGAGGGTTGTGGCAATTCTGAGCAGAATGACAAAGAGGGAGCAAGGTTTGGGCTGTGTCCTCCTCACCTTGGTATGCCTTTTGCATGCTGAGTATCCCTGGAGTGCCTGGCTTTGTGGTTTTCTCAACCCTAACCCTAACCCTAGGCGTAACCCTGACCCAACCCCTACCTTGAGCCAGAAATCCAGCAGAGGGTTGTGGCGAGTTCTGAGCAGAATGACGAAGAGGGAGGAAGGTTTTGGATGTGCTGCGGTCCCCTTGGTATATCTTTCACATGGTGAGTACGCCTGGAGCTCCTGGCTTTGTGGTTTCCTCAACCCTAACCCTAGGCGTAAGAATAACCCTAACCCTAACCCTAACCCTAGCTCAAGCCAGAAACTGGGCCTTAGGCTGTGGCGAGTTCTGAGCAGAATGACGAAGAGGGAGGAAGGTTTTGGATATGCTGCTGTCACCTTGGTAGGTCTTTTACACGGTTAGTGTCCCTGGGTCTCCTGGCTTTGTGGTTTTCTCAATCCTAACCCCAGGCATAACCCTAACCCTAACCCCTAACACTAACCCTATACCGAGCCCCTAACCCTAACCCTAACCCTTGCAGAAAGAAGAAGAGGGAGCAAGGTTTTGGATGTGCCACGCTTAACTTGGCCTGCCTTTTGCAAGATCAGTGTCCCTGGAGCTCCTGGCTTTGTGGTTTTCTCAACCTTAACCCTAGGCGTAACCCTAACCCTAATCCATGGCCTAACCCTATCCCTAACCCTACCTTGAGCCAGAAAACCGGCAGAGGGTTGTGGCAATTCTGAGCAGAATGACAAAGAGGGAGCAAGGTTTGGGCGGTGTCCTCCTCACCTTGGTATGCCTTTTGCATGCTGAGTATCCCTGGAGCTCCTGGCTTTGTGCTTTTCTCAACCCTAACCCTAGGAGAACGCCTAACCCTAACCCTAACCGTAGATTGAGCCACTAATCGGTCATCGGGTGTTGAGAGTCTTTCTGAAGAATGGCTAAAGAGCAAAGGTCATGATAACACAGGAGGCTTAGAAAAGATGCAGACACTGAGTCCTTGAGCAAGAAGTTGCATAGATAACAGAATGTGCATTCAGATAAGAAAGAAGACAGAAACCATATGGAAGAGAAAGATAAGACCACCGTGTTTGCAGATCCCACGGAATAGCTCCCACCAATGAGGAGCTCGACTTTTGCAATATGTATGAGCTAATTAAAGGTACTATAAGTAAGTGTAGTTTTGAAAAATAAATCGAGACTTGCTGAACATCATGCCTTGAGTGCTTGTCTCCCACGACTCCACCCAACATCTGGCACCCGAACAGGAGAAGTTGCCCTTGCCTTATGCGATGGGGGAGTTGCGTTGGGGTCGGGTCCCGCAGCTAGACGGACGGCGAAAGAGGTCTCGTATACTGCAACGATTTCCTCCGCGCCCGAGCGACCGCACAGGCGGGCTCGCCGATACGTGCTGCCGAAGCCTGGAGGGGCTAGCAACGGTACCGACGTAAGTATAGAAAGACAAGCAGCACAGGAACTTTTCAAGGCTTTTTTGCTTAAGCATAATTTTAAAGGGATTGATCTTGATAAAGACCTCCCCGCTCTTTTAACGCATGCGCGCTCTTACGGTTTTTTCGCTGACCCCCACTCCATTCATGAATTAAGTCAGTGGCGCGCGTATAGTGACAAACTTTGGGATCTTGTCTTAGATGACGATAAGCCAGCTAAAAAGATAGCTAAACTATGGAGAGTTGTTTATAATGAACTTTTAATGGTACAGGCAGAAAAGAAAGCCGCAGAAAAGATTAAAGTTGCACAGGACCGTAATCGTCTTTACGGGGAACATGGTCCCTCTCCCTTCTCTGGTCCGCCTAATCCCCCCACCTTTGCTACGGTTCACGTACCCTCTGAGGCTCTTGCCTCTGAGTTGCCTTCCGCGCCTGCCTCCCCCCCCCCCCCCCCTGCTCCTCCCACGCCTTCCTTGCCGCAGCCTGCTCCTCCGCCCTTGCCTCACCCGTCTCCGCCGGACTGTTCTCGCTCGCGAAACCCCTTTGTTAGCCCTGAGCCTGTCCCTGGGGCAGAGTCTGACCTCGCGGAGGCCATGGCTAGGGGCCATCGAGAACTTTGGGCTGCGGTTGCTCGTGAGGGCTTACAAAAGGGTGATTCTGACATGCTAGCGGCTGCTCAGGACAGCATAGCGTTCCCTGTCTTATTTGTCCCTAATCCGCAAGGGGGCGGCAATATCGCGCAGGTGACTAATCTGGATTGGAAGCTGTTAGCTCAGCTACGAGCAACGGTGGGGAATTACGGTGTCACCAGTGAACCAGTTAAACAGATGCTTGATTATATTTTTAACGCTTTTACCCTTCTTCCTGCTGACATTAAAGGCATTACTAAGCTCATGTATACCCCGCATCAGCGACTGCTTTTTGAGGCTCGCTGGAGGGAGGAGGCAGCTGTTAGTGCAGATCTCGCTAGACCCCAGGGAGATCCGTTAGCAGATATCACTGTAGATGAACTTCTAGGACAGGGTCAACATATGAGGGTTGAGGCTCAGGCTGCACTAGGCCCTGCTAAATTGCGGGAAGCTATAGCAGTTGCTAAGAAAGCTATGGATAAAGTCCGAGCCCCGGGTGGGATCCCTATGTATATGAACATTAAGCAAGGCAGAGAGGAATCTTTAGGCTCTTTTGTTGACAAAGTTATGGAAGCCATCTCAAAAGCTGGGGTTCAAGAGCATATGCATGACCCGTTACTTAAGCAATGCCTTTTACAAAATGGCAATCAAGCCACCCGTGCCCTCATTACTTCCACCCCAGGGGATTGGACTGTCCAGCAGCTCCTAGAAAAGGCTGCTACCATGCCCACTGGCTCTCAGCTGTTCTTAGCACAAGCCTTAGCAAAATTAGGTGAAGGGCTTAAAGAACAGGCTATTAGCTCTCAAAATCAGGTAATGGCAGCCCTTGCTCCTCTCCAAGCGGCAGCAGCACGTCCCCGCCCAGCTCCAGGTGGCCGCATGAAGTGTTATCGCTGTGGGACACCCAGTCATATTCGTCGCGAATGTACAGCCGCAAGAATTTAGCGACCCAGCGCGAACAGCGGCCGCGCGACGACACAAGTAACCGCTCCAGCACCTCTACCTGTCCCCGCCCAGCGACAAGCGGAAGTCTCGGCCTGGACCTGGCAGCCTCAGTAGATACCGAGTTGCTAACATCAGAAATCCATCGCATTCCCACTGGTGTCATCGGACCTGTGTATATTAATGGCCAAGCTATGGGAGAACTTATTGTAGGTCGTTCATCTGCAATTACAATGGGACTCCTAGTAGAGACTGGTCTTGTTGATGCTGACTCCGCTAAAGAAATTTTTATTTTAGCACATACCGATTATCCTCCCGTTAAGATCCCGGCAGGACAAAAGTTAGCACAACTAGTACCATTACCACATCTGGCTTCAAGCATTCCGCCTGTTTGTGATGCACCTAGGTGTCAGCCAAGTCCTGGCTCTACTGGATCTCTGACCTTACTCACTATTGATCTCACCTCCCGCCCACGGAAGCGTTGTCTCCTGCTGCATCAGGCAGAGTCCATCACCTTGGAGCCTATCCTCAACCCCCGACGCCCATGCCTTGGGTGCGCTACAAAGACCCCAAGACGGGACTTTGGCAGGATCCTGTAAAAACCTTGTACTGGGGAAGAGGTTACTTATGTGTGTCCACTCCGACAGGTCCCCTATGGGTTCCGGCCAAATGGACTAAGCCTGTTGTCACTGATGAGCAACCCACAACAGAGGAAGAAAAGAAGGGTACAGAGGAAGATCTCACAGATCCTGCAGGAAGTTGAGCAGCGGTTTTGCATTACCTTCCTTGTGGACTCTGAACAGGAGATAGAGGGTTATCTCCTCCCACATTTGCAGAGACACTTTTTGCGCTTTTGCCAGTCTAGTTGCTTTGCATGTAATTGTAATAATCATAAGGCGTGGGTAAGATTGCTTTGAGGAGGCTGTAATTTACAGTGGTGGGTCCACCAGCAACATCTATCAGAAGGGTTTTGGTGTCAGTCTTGCAGTTTTCACTGGCACCGTGAGACGGCTCAAGGAGCATTAGTACAACTCACAGGCAAAAATATCATTGACAGTTTGCAATTAGTTGAAAATCTTGAAGATCTGCGGCTAAGAGAATTAGCGTGGTCAGTACAGCATTTAGCAAAAAAGATCTTAGCCGATAGCTACTCTGTAGTTTTGCAATCCTCATGCCAACCAAATATCGGGGTCCCCATTCAGTGGCAAGTTGACCCAAGAAAGTGGGATCATGTTCGCCGGCGGTTTAAGCATCGTGCTGCTAATCGCAGGCTCAGTAATGGGTCACCCCCTTTCCTATCCTCCTAAAGTGTTTGACCCTAGAGATAATATCTGGGTCTCCTTGGCACGTGAATTGAACACCACAACATTCTGTGCCTCCTTAGCCACACCCAGTACCCCATTTTTGACATGCTTAGTTGGAGTACCACTAACAGATAATACATGGCGTAACTTCGTAATCGAGACCCAGAACCAGTTCAAAATTATTAGACCATTAAAATCCACAATGAATATTACCGCTGGCCTACTGAAGTATGATAGCTGGGATGATAAACTCCCGGTGGGCCCTGAGCCACAAGAGATAGAACTAGTTGATTCTCTTAACGCTACAGCCTGTATTTATATTAATAGTTCACGTAATTTATGCCAAGAGGGCAGCCTTAATGGCTGTCGACTGAATGAATCCAACCCCACCTTGATTTATCCTATTGGCAATGCTTCACAGTGGGATTTAGAATGGTGCAACGTTACCGTGAGAAATCGATCTCTTGCAGCCCCTGGAACGTTTTTCCCTCGAAAGTTACCCAGAGGGTTTTTCCTAATTTGTGGGAATCGTGCCTGGTCAGGTATTCCATCCAGGCCTGTAGGTGGGCCCTGTACCTTTGGCCAACTGAGTCTTGCACTTCCACAGCACCATCCTAATGCTACACACCGAACACAATGGTGGAGGTCTTTAACAGAAACTATAACACCTGAATGTCAGGATGACCTCACACTATGGAGCAAATCAGAAGTGCTTTTTACCTCCCTTTTTGTTCCTGGTGCAGCTGCGGCACGAGCCCATCGTCACTTAGAAAAACTGGCATGTTGGGTAGTTAAACAGGCAAACGGTACCAGCCGAGTGTTGTCTGAACTTGCAGAAGATCTGAGTTCAGTCCAACACGCCCTGCTTCAGAATAGAGCAGCTATAGATTTTCTACTCTTAGCCCACGGCCATGGCTGTGAAGACTTTGAAGGAATGTGCTGTATGGATCTTGAGGATCATTCTAAGTCCATCCACGCCGAAATTAAGAATTTGATTGAACACTCCCAAAAAATAAAAAAAGACTCCGGATTTTTCGGATTAGAAGGACTTACAGAGTGGATGGGCTTAGAAGGATGGATGAAAAGTGTGATTAAATCCTTAATGCTGTTGCTAATAATTGTTTTGCTTGGTTTACTTATGCTTAGCTGTATAATGTCATGTGTAAAAAATTTAATTTCGAAGCCAGTCAATATGACTATGATCATGCAAAAAGAAAACAGGGGAAGTGTTGAGAGTCTTTCTGAAGAATGGCTAAAAAGCAAAGGTCATGATAACACAGGAGGCTTAGTAAAGATGCAGACACTGAGTCCTTGAGCAAGAAGTTGCATAGATAACAGAATGTGCATTCAGATAAGTAAGAAGACAGAAACCATATGGAAGAGGAAGATAAGACCACCGTGTTTGCAGATCCCATGGAATAGCTCCCACCAATGAGGAGCTCAACTTTTGCAATATGTATGAGCTAATTAAAGGTACTATAAGTAAGTGTAGTTTTGAAAAATAAATCGAGACTTGCTGAACATCATGCCTTGAGTGCTTGTCTCCCGCGACTCCACCCAACAACAAACAGGTCTGGCTGGCCTTGGCCTCCTTGGGGCCACCTCTCATGTGCCTTTGAAACACTGGGGCTGTGCTTTCCTTCCTATGCAGAAGAACTGTCAAAGCTGAAATGGAATTCCACCTCCAAAACTCCCTATATAACCAAGGGTTGCTTTCAGACCAAAAGCTGCGAGGACAGACAGGTCTGGCTTGCCTTGGTCTCTGGTGACTGCCTCTGATCTGCCTTCAAAACACTGGGCTTCTGCAATTTCCTTCCTAGAGAAAAGAACCGTCCTTGTCCAGGCACCCATGGCCTCAAACCCATGACCACTGTATAGGGACAAAGGAGCTCTGTGCTCAGTGGAGTGGAGACTGAGGACAGCAAAGGAGAGCCAAGGGAGGGACTGAAGGGCAGTTTCAGAGATAGTGGATCCTTTTGACATAGTAGAGAAAAGCTGGAGAAAGAAAGAATTAATGCCAAGGACAGCTGGGGAGGTCCAGACTAGACATAAGGAAGAGAAAGGAATTTCTGTCCCAGGGCAGGGCTGGGGTGCAACACGTCCCCCAGAAGGAGTCTGGAGCAGCCCAAGGCTTTGTGTGCCCAGGCAGAGGCAGGCAGGACACAGAGCTGCCAGCAAAGGAAGGGGCCAGCCAGGTGGGGCAGCCGGGGGGATGAGGACAGCCTGCAGGGACAGAGGCGCAGGGCAGGGACAGCGTGGGACAGCCTGGGCTGCAGAGGGCAGAGGGATGGGCAGCAGCTGCAAGGCCCTGACAGAGCCAACTTGTGCAGCCCTTTGGCCATGGCTGCTGGCCCTGGCCCTGAGGCCAGGAGGGGACAAGTGACCCCTGCAGCCCTGGGGCCTCAGGGCCTCCTTGTCCCTGCCCAGCAGCCTGGCAGGGGCTGCCCCATGGTGCTGCCCTGGGCACTGCCCATCCCCACATCCCAGTGCCCCGGCAAGAGCCCTGAGCACTGAGGGAGGGACAGGATCTGCCTTGCCAGGGGCTGGGGCTCAGGCCTTGGCCCTTTGCATTCCTGAAACACATCCAGGTTTGCTCAGCATCAGAGACACCTTTCCCTTGCTTGTCCCCCACCATCATCACTGCCTCCAGTGTTCTGCTCTGACTGGAACCTGGGGACACTTCCTCATCCTCAGTGTTCCTCAGTGGGACCCATTAAAACTTCAAGAAACTTTGGAGTTTGATTCTGACTTTGAATTCCTGAGAGGTTTCTTTCACTCCCTCTCAGGGCCTCAGCACCAGAGCCCCGAGAGGGTCATTCCAGTCCTTGTGCTGTGTCTGTGCTGCTGAGCTGGGCCGGGCTCCTGGCACAGAGGCAGCTCCTGGCAAGCGGCAGCGCTGCAGAGAGACAGCTCTGGCCAGGAGCAGCTCCTGGGCACAGCCCAGCAGGGCTGGGGCACTGCCTGCAGCCAGCCTGGGCACAGCACAGAGGCACAGAGAGCTTCAGTCAGTCAGGGCTGGGAAGATGCTGAGAAGTGACTGTGGGAGAATCATGGCCATCCCTTGACACAGGAAGCCTCTGGCTGCAGGACAAGGCAGCTGCAGCTCCTGGAGTGATCTCCTGAAGCTGCAACATCCCAATGCCTACAGATTCTGTAAGTCCATCCTCTGGTTATCTCCTGGCTAGAGCAGCCAGGGGTGCCCAGGGCTGTCCTGCAGAGCAGGGTCCTGCAGCCCAGGGCGCTGAGCTGGGGCAGGGACTCTGCTGCCTTCCAGGGGCAGCTCTCAGCCGGCCCGAGGAGCTGCTCTCAGTGCTGGGGGACAAGGTGTGGGTGGAAGGAGACAGCTGGCCAGGCTTGGAAGTGTTCTTCTTGTGTGGTGGGGATGCTGCATTGCTCAGGACTGCTCCCAGCAGGACATTTAACTCCAGGATGTTCCCTAGTATATTATACAGGGAGCACAGCAAGGCAGGGAATGTATAAAAGGGAAGAACCCTGATTTTTTAAATCTACTGCTCTGGGTTGCCTGGAAGGGAAATTGCACATGGATATTCATCTCTCAGTTCAAGCTGAGAAAAATAAAAAAAAATTTCTCTGAGATCTGAAGAAACCGGGCAGTGACAGAAATCAGCACAGGGTCCCTTACAGGCAGCATCAGCATCACTTTTCCAGCCTCCTCAGGGGTGCTCTGACTTTGCCATCAGAGCCTGCAGAGCCAGAGCTGCCCCTGGGCAGTGCCCTGGGCTGGGAGGGGTCTGCAGGGCAGAGCTGAGCCCCCAGGGCCGGGCTGGGCTCTGGCAGCACTGGCAGGGCCCAGGCCTGGGCACAGGGAGCAGCTGCTGGCAGGGACAGCCCCAGGCAGCAGAGCCCTGGGCAGGCAGTGGGGGGAAAGTGCCACCAAGTTGTGCTGGGATATTTAAAGTCCTCTGCAAAGCCAACTATTCCATGATTATTTTTTTACAGATCCCCATGGCCAGACACAGCAAATGTCCAACATCAGCTCCATCAGCCACTTCCTCCTGCTGGCATTGGCAGACACGCGGCAGCTGCAGCTCCTGCACTTCTGCCTCTTCCTGGGCATCTCCCTGGCTGCCCTCCTGGGCAACGGCCTCATCATCAGCGCCAGAGCCTGCGGCCAGCACCTGCACAGCCCCATGTTCTTCTTCCTGCTCAACCTGGCCCTCACCGACCTGGGCTCCATCTGCACCACTGTCCCCAAAGCCATGCACAATTCCCTCTGGGGCACCAGCCACATCTCCTACTCAGCATGTGCTGCTCAGGTGTTTTTCTTTATGTTCTTCATTGGAGCAGAGTATTGTCTCCTCACCACCATGTACTGGGGGGTATGCCCAGCCCCTGCCCTGGAGGGATCTCTGCTGAGATAAGAGATTTCCTAATTGCCCAGCAGGGCTCCCTGGAAAGGCAACCACTTCTTTGGTCACGGTGAGAAAAGACAGACCCACAATCCTTTAAGAGACCCTATGCAGATCCTTTGTAACCCATTGGCCTTCACCCATCCCCTGTATCCCTATAAAAGCTAAGGCCTCTGCCCCTGTGGGGAGAGCTCTCATCCCTGGCTTTCCCCTTCGCCGGAGGGGACCAACAATAAAGCTCCTCGTGCAGAACCAGCCACACGAGCATCTTCTCTCTCTCTCTGGTCTGGTCTGGCCTGGAGGCTGCCCTGCAGAGCTGAGCTGGAATCACGAGCTGATAATCACTAAAGAGCTGACAGCCTCTGCAAGGGCCCTCCTGGCCAGCAGCTGAGGGAAGACACCGGGCCTCGGGAAGGCGATTCCTTTCGGGACCATCTCTCCAGACCGGTCACCTCTTCCTCGGTCAGAGCTACTGACCCCATCACCAGCTGTAATAATGTGCTACGAGTGCTACGTGTCCATCTGCAAAGCCCTGCACTACGGGACCCTCCTGGGCAGCAGAGCTTGTGCCCACATGGCAGCAGCTGCCTGGGCCAGTGCCTTTCTCTACGCTCTCATGCACACATCCAATACATTTTCCCTGCCCCTGTGCCAGGGCAATGCCCTGGGGCAGTTCTTCTGTGAAATCCCACACATCCTCAAACTCTCCTGCTCTCACTCCCACCTCAGGGAGCTTGGGCTCATCGCTGTCAGTGCCTGTTTGGTATTTGGCTGTTTTGTGTTCATTGTTTTCTCCTATGTGCAGATCTTCAGGGCTGTGCTAAGGATCCCCTCTGAGCAGGGACGGCACAAAGCCTTTTCCATGTGCCTGCCTCACCTGGCCATGCTCTCGCTGTTTCTCAGCACTGCCTTTTTTGCCTACCTGAAGCCCCCCTCCATCTCGTCCCCATCCCTGGATCTGGCCCTGTCAGTTCTGTATTCCTTTGAAGCTGCCCTGTGAATGCAGAGCGTGAAGCAACGCAACATGTAAAACCCAAGGGGTGAGCAGGGCAAGTCTCCTCCCTTTGCTTCCCCATGTTTCCCCTCCCCGGTGAGGACAACTGTCTTTAGAAACTCTACCAGATACCTCTGCCTTTTTTTTTTACCTCTTCCTCTGCTCCTCTTCCTGAGGAGCCTCAGGAACTGTTTTGGTGGTAAGGACAAGAAAAATGAGCAGCAGAGCTCTTAGCATCAAGGCAGTGTGTTCACAAAACCCAGAAGCAGAAAGGGTTAAATAAGGGACATCTCTTGAAAAAAACCTGCTATCTTAGCCTGGGCGAATGCCTGCACCGAAAATACTGAGACTGGTTATGGGCTGAAGAAATTCTCCTTTGGAAATGTAAGTGTTCATCAGAAAAAAACCCTGAAAACGTTGTTATTCGCACATAGTCAAAAGCTATAAATAGCACAGCTCACAAAAGGCCAAGCCAGAAGAACATCTTTCCTTGTTGCTTTGGATGGCAATCTATCCTTGCAGGCTGACACCACTCCTTTCCCAGCAACACAATCCTTCAAAGCACACGGAAGAGTCCCTTGAGCACCCATGATGGTGCCAACTCTCAAGCAAACTCTTATTTCATGTCAAATTTGTCAGTTTACCTCCCAGCTCCCAGTGCCCATCGTCTGCCCTTGTTGCAGCTTGAGGAGTTGCGTGGCAGTGTTCCGAGGTTACTACAGAACAGAGGAATGCAATGAGTGGGGCTTGCTGCTTGTTGTTTTTTGTACTTGCAGCTTTTGCTGCTTTCCCCACCCTCCCTGCAAAGCTCTAGCATCCCTCTGGTAGCAAAGACCCAGGACCCCACTAGAACCCAGGACTTCACCTGCTATTTTGCATTAATCGGTGCTAAATCTTCTGTTACACGTGGTTATGATGCTTCCCCGTGAACTTTGTGAAGTTCTCTATGACTTCCGATTTCCTAAGCTTAGTTTCTTAAGGATTTGTAGATCAGTTCAATTCTGGGAACTTCAATCTTGGCATTTATGTTTCTAGAGGTGAACTGATGGGTCATGGTGTTCAGAGGTGCTCCCCACTCACCCAGTGGGCTTAAAACTCTTCTTTTCTCATCCTCAAGTGTCCCTGGACTTTCGAGACTCGCAGGAGACATTTCCCAGGGCTCAAGGGAGAATGTACACATACAAAAGCATTTCTGAATCAGCCCTCTGCAACCTTCACTGGGTGCTGGGATGAGGAAAAGCAATTAAGGACATATTGATCACTGTGCCAATTTCAAAATCTACCCTCAGGAGTCTGACCCACTTTGGACTAAGCTTGTTTATTGGCAGTTTCCTCCCAGCTCCCAAAAGTAGCTGCATCAACAAGGACACTGCTGCTTTCCCAGATGAGAATGGGGAGATATCGGTGTCCCCCAGGCTGGATGGAGCCCACAGCTAGTAACACTTAGAGGGATGCATCAGTGCTGGACAGATACATCGCGGCTGCCTCCATAACATGCATTCTCAGCCCAACCCAGGGCTGGATGCTGCTAATGGAGTACCTGGAAAAAGCTGGGCAACCCCCTTTTTTTTTTCCCTGTTTCCACAAAGAGAGCAGAGGCACCAGGCAGGAGCTTCTCAGTGCGAGGGGCTGGCTCTACATCACCTCCACTTGCCCCGTGGTCGAGACACCAGTCCATTGCAGATGGACAGCACAGGCTGTACCAATGAGAAAAGAGAGGTGTACAGTTCCCAGCCACCCTAGAGCTGCCCTGCACAGATCTCTCCTTCCCTAACACCTGCCAATCCTTTTCTCTTTCCTTTTGGGAGGCTTCTTTCTGAAGGAAGAAAGGACCTGATCTCATTTTTTCCCCAAGAACTGCAACATAGCAGTTGTTGTAGCAGTTGCTACAAGTGAGATGCTTTTTCCCATGTAAAGCAAATCCCAAACTTGAATGCAGCCCATCTCATCACAATTCCCCTGATTTTCCTGCAATTTTTCCAGATGGGAAAAGGAAAGTAAGGTTTGCATTTCTCTGCCAGAATTGTTTCTTAGGAGTTAAAATGACTGTGACGTCTACTGGGTTATTACTTTATGTTATTATATACATGAATAAGAGTCTGCATATGAGTGTGTTCATGTCTGGGCTATATGGGGCACAAAGAATTTAGGTGACAATCCAATACTTACCTCTCCCTCGCTTTCTTCCATTTGCTTAACATCAAACTGTCACGTATCATGGGAAGTTGGGCGGTTAGAGGCACCTTATGATAGAAGTGCTTGAGGGGGAGCTGTGTTCTGCCTCTGATATCCTGGGGGAAATGCTCCAAGAAATCAGTCTCCTCTGAACTGGGATGTAACGATAAGGAGGAAAAACTTAAGTTCTGCCCTCTACTAAAATTAATAAACTTCACAGGCTCTGGGTCTAAAAGTAATATGGGGTTCAGACTTGATGAAGCAGATTGGACCTCTAGTAACGCTGCCACAAATAAGCAAAGTACAGGGTGAAAGGAACCAGAAATCCTGCTCGCTAGTACAATGAAGAGTTGGGGGGGGAAAAAAAATCAAACATGCTCTGTGTACCTACCCTTGCCTGAGTTTGAACTCCATCATTCATGAATCATGTACAAAGGGAAGCCTGAAGGGCTGAGAAGTGGTGCTGGGCTGACAGGCAGGAAGAGCACTGGAGTGTGAGCCAGACTGTGTATCCTCTCTGCCACTGGCCTCAGTTGAACTTGGGCTTTTGACTCCCACTGCTTCAGTTTCCCCATCTACACAGTAAGTTCTCTTCTTCATAAAGGGCTACCAGCAGGCAGGATGAGGGAAGCTGTCTACACTTAGGTAAATATGGTTTTGCCAGTTCATTTTCTCTAGAAACACAATAGGAGACGGGAAAGGCATCCGAAATTTGCGGAGCACAGAGGTGAGGCGGGCTGGGGTGGCCAGGCAAGAACTCTCCCGTCAGACTTTTGGAAGGCGGCTTATCTGTGAAACAGCTTGAGACCCAGCCAGGCTGCAGACCTGAGAGCAGCCAGTGGGCAAGTGCAGAGGTGGAGCTTACAGCGAGGCTGTTTGTTAGATATAAAACGCTTGGATGGGTCAGTGCTGACCGCAACACCCGAGAGGCGGCTGAGGGGAGCTGTGCAGAGAGTAGCGCTGGCCATGGGGAGGGCAGCCCCAGCCCTCCTGATACTACTCAGCCTAAAAGTGACTATTTGTGATGCTGAGGACACCTGCTCAGGTGAGTAGAGCACAAATACTACTGCTGTCTCACTGAGACGGCCTGTTTCATCTCCCCTGCTAAGAGAAGGAGCTTGGGGAGGGAGGGGGAGAAGTACCATATGACTTTTTTTACTTCTATGCTTTTTAAAATTCAGCTGCGGGTGGGAAGAGAGTAAGGGGGAGGCGGAAGTCTCAGCAGCCGCTTAAGAAAGCTGCTGGCTCCAACTAGCGATGTAACATCATTCCCTCACCAGTGGGATCTCTAGGAACAGAGAGTCTCCGGTGAGGTTTTCCTCCCTGGTTAGGGTTTTTTGTTAGTAGGGCCTTGGTACAGCTACCAAAGGATACAGAGCAATACAAAGGATCAGCCTGGGATGCTGTGCGGGCACAGTGTTCTGTCTGCATTCCTCAAGAAGGCCACGGGGGAATTTCAAACAGGCCTGCCATCAGGAAATTCAGAAGAACCCTTGCCCTTACTGTCCACAGATCCATCAGTGTCACTTACTCTGCTGTCTATACTCCATTGGGGCACCTCTCACCTTTTGTTTTATTAAGCTACAGTATATTTGTCATGCATGCAATGTCATATATATTAGCCTCCTCTCCCACTGAACTCCCCTGAAGCCAGAGAGGTGCAGAGTCTGGCTCCTCTAATATGTGAGATCCTCAATGCCATCTGTCAATCCATACAACACCCCCAAACTTCCACACTCATTGCTTTTGATTGCACTGTTCCTCAGATTCAAAGAGTTTGGTTTCCTCTCCAAGACATTTCAGAGCCCTAATAATCTCCACAAAGACTGTCTTCATTTCTCAGAGGTGAGAATAGTGGGACTGGGTGATGCTGACCGACTTGCCATTCTTCAAGGATGTCCAGGGATCCCAGGTGTCTCTGGCCCAAAAGGAGAACCAGGTCTCCCAGGAAGAAAAGGTGAGGCCCCCAAAGCCAGTGATGAGCACTGTGATACAAGGTGGTTTTGTTGCTTTGGACAGGGGAAGCAAGCTGAGGCTGGAGCAGTTGCTGGCCTGGCACTGGCTGCTGTGAGGAACTGGAGAATTGAATAGGAGTGGAAAACACTCCAATTAGACATATGCTGCTACACGTGGAGTGACCTGTTTCTTCCTTGAGTCCTGTCACAAGCCTGAAGTGATCTTGGGGTGTGAAGTGTCTCATTTGTTTCTTCTACAGAAAATCATCCATTTATTTTATGGGTCTTTATTGAACGGTCTGGGTGGGAGGGTGGCTGAGGTGCTCCTGCGTGTTTTCTGGGGAAGTTTGCGAAATGTACTGGCAACCCCCATTCCGGGGAGCAAGGGAGATGGGAGTTTGTTGGGGTCTCCTCCCCCTGCCATATAGCCCTGGGAGAGGGGCCCTGGGGGGGAGACACGGGGTCTCCCTGCCCCTGGTCAGCCTCATTCCCCATTGGTTGTTTTGTGTTCCCCGGGGTGGCCAAGGACCCTGGGGTCCCGTGACCGGGCAGTTCCTGAGCTGAGCCCCGGCCATGCGGCTGGAGAAATAAACATCTCTGAAACATCTACCACGAATCTGTCCATATATACTTCAGTTTCCACAGGACTCCTGGTTTGAAATATACTTGTTGCAGTAATCCCCGCTGCAACAAACTGGTGGAGGAATGCGGGCAAGATACCGATCCCTGAGGAAGATTCGTGAGTAAAATAACCACTCTAGACCTCTCTCTTCTCATCTTGGTTTGGATATTCTCTCTGGACTATGGAAGAATCGTGGGAAATGGGGCTCTCTGAGCCACAGAGAAAAATGTATCTAGAAGTAAAAGGAATCCTTGAACAACAAAACAAAAAAGTAATGCAACCGGGAGATCTAGAACACTTTTTCATCTGGCTTTTCAAAAGGTTCCCCTGTATTTCTCGAGACTTACTTTTTAATATCGAACCTCCTGTATCTTGTGAGGGGTGTTTCTGGGATGAGATCTGGGATAAAGTATGGGATCAAAGAGAAGCTTTCCGTGCATACCTTATAATCAGGGAAGCCCTTGAGGAGCATTTGAACGGTCCCATTACCCCTAAAGCAGAGGATCATACTTATCCTGTGGCCGAGGCCGCGCGGCCGCCATCCCGTGAGCACACGACTGCAGCCATGCCGGCGGAGGTGCCTGTGCTGGATGCGCCCGGCCCCCTCGGGAGCGCGCTCCTTATCGCGGACCCCATCCCTGCCTCGGGGTCCCCGGCCACGCGGCCGCGAGTGAGGGAGCGATGCCGCAGGCGCCGCGGGTGCCGTGGGCCACGAGCAGCCAGGAACCGGGCATCGGCGTGGCAGCCCGCTCTGAGCACACGGCTCGGAGAGCCCTGCGGAGGGAGAAGCGGCGGTTTCCACAGTGACACGAGAAGCCGCGCAGCGCCGAGCCAGAACAGGGCTGCTCTCAAAGCAGCGTGGAGTTGGCGGAGCGGAACCGCTCACAGGGCACGGAGCCAGCGGCGATGGCAACGCGGGGCCGCACAGAGCCCAGACACGCCGGAGCAGCCACAGCATGGGGGCCCGGCCGAGACGTCGGAGTCGCGGAGGCAGCGGCCACGCGGGACCGGCAGCCACGACGAACACTCAAGCACGTGATAGGAGGAGTTATAGCCACGAAAGTCACAGGAACTGTGAAATGGTACAATGTCAAAAACAACTATGGATTTATAACACGAGATGATACAGGGGAAGATTTATTCATCCATAGAACTGCCATTAAAAGGACTAACCCTAAAAATTACCTGCAAAGTGTAGGAGATGGAGAAGTTGTACAATTTGATATAGTGCAAGGAAAGAAGGGTTTACAAGCAGCAAATGTTACTGGGCCTGGGGGTATTCCAGTCAAAGGCAGCCGTGATGCACAAAATTATAAACAATATCCATCCCAGCAATTTCCCTACCCACGGCCTACTTCCCCCTTTTACCCTATACCCAATATGAACCCCTTCCTAAGTTTGCCCTATCCCCAGTTTATTCCTAATCCGTTTTTCACCCCATGGCTTCCCTATACAATTCCATTTCCCTACAATTCCTCTCCGCTACCGAAGGGGGGATGAAAAGGGGGAGGGAAGAAATTAAACCCTCTCCTGCCTCAGTTTCCCCACAAAGCATGCTCAGAGAGTTCTGTCTCCCTTCTGTCAGCCCTAAGATGTTCCAGAGAATCTGTTTGGACATTTAAAGACTCAGGAGGGTGGCTTGTTTTGTCTTGAAACTGTTCTTGTTATGTTTATCCAATCGTTTTCATTCTCCTTTTATTAAAATAAAACGGGTGAGAGTTTGTTGCAGCGGGGATTACTGCAACAAGTATATTTCAAACCAGGAGTCCCGTGGAAACCGAAGTATATATGGACAGATTCGTGGTAGATGTTTCAGAGATGTTTATTTCTCCAGCCGCATGGCCGGGGCTCAGCTCAGGAACTGCCCGGTCACGGGACCCCAGGGTCCTTGGCCACCCCGGGGAACACAAAACAACCAATGGGGAATGAGGCTGACCAGGGGCAGGGAGACCCCGTGTCTCCCCCCCAGGGCCCCTCTCCCAGGGCTATATGGCAGGGGGAGGAGACCCCAACAGGAGTTCTTCAGAGTTTTCATAGCCACCTCAAGAGAAGGTGAATCACATCAGCTGAGCAAGCTGATCCACCACAGCAAAATCTGTGGACGGCTCCACGATGTACAAAGGTCATAAGAATTCGTATGTGAACTGCAAATTAAGGCTTAAAATGGCAGTACCACTGTAGTAAGGCTCCAATAGAAAAAAAGGAGTAAGGTAAAAGAGTAAACTATATTGCAGGACTGAGTCTAATTAACAAAATGCAGCTCCCTCGTTTCTGTGAAGGCCAAGGCCCCGTTGCCCCAACTTCTGTGACCCCCCCCCCGGTCAGTTTGTAATGTGCACATACAAAATGAGTCTTTTTTTGCAGGAGAAATGGGAGACCAGGGATTCCCCGGGAAAGCAGGACCACCTGGTGCAAAAGGTAATGCGTAACATATGCAGTTCTAATCTGTAAATGCCCCCAAGCTCAGGACATGCTTTGGGAGACTGGGTCTACAGAGATGAACTGCAGGGCTGGCCATAGGCTAAGAAATGGCACTGAAGTAGCATAGGAAAAGACTGATTCGGGGGTATGGCTCTTGCATGGAGTGAGCACTAGAAACAGTGTCCTTGAGTGGGACAGAGGAAGATACCACTCTTCTCAAAATTTCCCACTGACACTTACCAGCCCCCTAAAATCAGACTCCTCCCCATTCCCCACTCCTCCCCTAACCTGCCTCCAGCACAACAAGCCTGCCCAAATGCCCCCCAGCTCTCAGGAGCTTTGGAGCTCTCTGTGGAGCTTCAGCCCAGAGGCCTGATGCAGAGGCACTATGCTGAGTGCTTGTTCTGCCAATTGACAGGGGCAATTTAAAGGACACAGACACCAATGGAAAGAATGGTCTTATTTTACAATGAATATTAAGGCAACACAAAAGTAAAATGATTCATTCGATAAAACTACATGCTTGGCTTTGGCAACAGGCAAAAATAAGCAAGGTGATGAACCTAATCATTACTATACGAAAGACAGGATAGTGATTGAGAAAGATGCATCACCAATTGCCTAAATACTTTACCATCATCCAGAGCCTGCAGTCGCTGGGGAGCCCCGTTTCACAGAGAGGACGTGGAGAACCCTTCCCAGCAATTGGGAAAACCCCATGCAGTGCGTCCACCCATAGGTGAGGTCTCCAAATTCGCCCTGAAAGGGAGTCCAGTGTTTATAGGCCCAAATCAGCAAGTCAAAGTGACTTGATTATATTTTTAGCACGAAAACACCTGGGTCTGATGGCACTCTTCCTGATTAGCCCGGGCCAGGACTTGGCTAGAGCCCAGGCCCTGGCTGGGAGGGTTTTCCCCTAAAATACCTAAAATACAGTGATGAGTATTTTGGACCAAACCACTACAATACCCTACAAACAAGCCTCTATTCATGTCAGTTGGAAAAGTTTCTTAAAATCATACATTTCTTGCTGATAACTACATAAGGTTATAAACAGCTAGCATAGTCGTTGTCATCTATTTATAGCTAAATAATACAGATGGTGTTGGTCACACAATGCCCAGGATCCATCTTATACGTCACCTCTGGCTTAGGCCTGCTGCTCAGGCCTCAGCACATCACTGCTTTCAGCAGCCTCCAGGCTTTGATTCGGTGTGCAGTGCCCACTTGACCACAAGAACGGGATCAAAGAATGGCAGAGGATGAGGTTTTCTTTGTAATGGGATGAACCCCTGAAGAGGATGATGTCTGTTGAGAAACTGGTTTTCACCACTCAGCCTTGCTTAGGACCTTCAGCAGGACGTGTACTGCAAATACTGGAAAAGGATCTCTTCTAAAGAATCCAGCTCCCAGCACAAGGGAACCGTAGGAACTGAGCAGCAGGGAACTGGCTAGCAGGGAAGACACCCCTTTTACATGCTGAATATGAAGCTATTACCCGGCCAAAAGCACCCAAGACTTGAACTGAAGCTCCAGCAGGAGATGGACAAACCCACTGAAAAAGCAGTTATTGATCGAAATCTCACAAGTGCCTGACTGTAAACAGAAAGCCCCCACAGAAAGTCACTGAAATGGAACTGTGAATCCCCCATACATTCCAGGAGATGGAACAGCAGTCCTCTCTCTTCTGTATCCTGCTCTTCCTGCTGTTCCTGAGAGATACTGCTGATCAAGAGAGCAGCCAGGCTGGGGCAGCAGGACCACCTGGGACACTCAGTCGAGCACTGTAGCTTTGCACCTCTTGGCAGCCTCTCCTGTACATTTGGGACATACAGAGGGGCTGAAGCAGCCACCTGAGGAGCCACAGTAATTAATTTGCATTGGATAGACTGTGATGAGCATTTTCCTCTTGTGTTTTGTAGGAGCAGCTGGAGAGCCTGGCTTCCCAGGTCTGAAAGGTAAATCATGCTATGCTAAATTTATCATGTGAGCTACTTTGTAAACTTCCACCCAGTGCTGTTCTGGTACAACCCACCAGATGGGAGCAGTTATAGAGACTGGATGGGGCTATTTGGTGACAGCTATACTTTACCATAGGCTCAACCCTGGGCCAGGTGCTGTGGGTAGTCCCACTCCCAAACCAGATGTTCAGCAACGGGTGCTGTCCGCAGCTCGGGCAGCTGGTGCTGCCACCTGGCACCAGCAGCTGCAGAAACTGCACAGCTGCAGGACCAGCCAGATTTGGGCAGAGCTCTTAATACTCCAATGCTGTGACAAAATGCAGAGGCTCAAATGAAATTCAGTTGCTGCTAGTGCCAGAGGAACATGTCTCTACCAGCACTAGCAATAAGGTAGTAGGAAAACATGGGTTTTTTCCCTTGTCCCAACATCCTGCATGCAAGGACCACAGGCAGGCACCACTGAGCACTGTCTTCACTATGGCTTCCCTCTCTGGAGTTTGGCTGGCAATCACTGGGTCCAACACCGCTGGCCTGGCAGACAGTTCTAGTGCTCCAGTTTGTCACTGCTGCTCCCAAACCACTGGCTGAAGCTCTGTGCCAGCAGCAGTCATTCCCCTCACGGGACTTGTAACTCTGCCTTCCCAAGGTGCATTTCTTCCCCCTTCCCACACTTACCCACTCCTATTCCACATGTCCCAGCCCAATGGGACTCACTGGCACAAACTGTTGGTACGCAGCTCCATGGGTTGGGCAGCAGCAGGCAGAGCAGCCAGGTCCAACAGAGACACGTCTTGCATCAGTCTCACCATTTGGATCTCTAGGCCCTAAAACAGATGCCAGTGGGAAACAGATCATGCCAGGTCCAACAGGCCAAGAGAGGCAAATGCTGCTGCTCATTGTGCATGTGTGTGTATATATATATGTGTGTGTATATATATATATATATATATATATATATATAGTGCACCCCCCCCCCAGTGGCCACCCCATGTTTCTTCTGGTCAACCTGGAGAGCTCTTCCCAGTGTCTGAAGCTGCTGAGTGTCATTGCTGTAGTTACAGGGATTTGTGACCTGGGTTCCCACCTGCCTCTCTGTGCTTTCCTGGGTCTGTGCAGATGGGCTGGTGGGTCTCCTCTGGTGGGCCTGGTAGCAGCCAGGACAGCTTATATTGAGCAGCTCTTCCTGCCTGGTTTCTCTATGCCTTTCATATGCTTGGCACAGATGAGCCAAGCACTTCCCCTAACATCACAGCTCTCCAGTGCAGCAGGATTTGTCTTGGCAAATGTAAAGTACTGGGGAAGGGGATTGCTGGGTGTGGAAGGCGGAGAGCAGTTGATGGTATTCTTTGTCCAACAGGAACAAAAGGAGAGCCTGGATTTCCAGAAATATGGGGTGAGTTTCATCCTAGGTCTTCATGACACTGGTCAGCTTTGCAGAGTGGATGCTGGTGGACTACCTGCACCAGAAGTCAGGACAGGATAGGAATAAAAACAAGCTTAGAGTGACATTGAAGGATGGAGGTAGGAAATATCACTGTTTTCTTTGCTTCTCACAGACACATGGAGCTTCTGTAGGTCTACTCTGTACTCTAGCCATGCTGGAAAAGTCATGTCCTCTGAGCACTACTTAAATGTCCTGTCCTCTGTGTGTCCTGGAGGAGGTCTATCTGAGTTTTTCAGAGACTCGGTGTCCTGATTTTTAAGATGAAACCACTAGAAACAGCTGTATGGACGTGTGGCTACTTCAAAGGCAGTTACACCCCTGCACTTGCAGTGGCACCTTTAGTACTTGTGGAGTTCGTGTGTGTGATAGAGCTCAGATTAACTTAATCATTGGAAGAAAAGAAGAAAAATAAAAGAAACAAGTTTCAGTTGCTCCATCTGTCTCCATGAGCTAAAGTTAAAGGAGAGCTACAACCTGCTCTGGCTACAACTGGGTGCTGTAGGGCCACAATAACGTGCAAGATCAAAGCTGCTGTAATACCTGACAGACTGGGATGCCACTGAACTGGTCCCTTGCTGCCCCAGACAATTCTCTGGGCATGTAAAACATTTGACTAAAAAGGAAAAGGCCAAGTCCAGGACCATCTCCCTGCTAGGGAGGTCACAAGATAGCCCGGTACAGCTGTGTATCCATGTATCACACACAGCATGCTGGGACACCTGCACCACCAACACCACCATCTCTGATCATGTCCCCAGGCTTTCCCTACAACAGCTACTGATGCAGCTGCAGGCTGGGATGTCTGATAGGGACCATTCAGTCACCTGTGAATCTGAACTTTGGTCAGTAGGTATGGTTTTGGGGAGGGAAAAAAAGTATACGTAACATATACATATATGTATATGTATACATATATATAAATGTACATATTCAAAAGAGTTGTGTGTCTTGGGGAGACTTCATTGTGGCCTTCCAGTACTTAAAGGGTGCTTATAAAAAAGCTGGAGAGTGACTTTACATGGGCAGTGACAGCACAATGGGGAACGACTTACAGCTAAAAGAGGAGAGATTTAGATTAGATATTAGGAGGAGATTTTTTACTCAGAAGGTGGTAAGACCCCGGCACAGGTTGGCCAGAGAAGCTGTGGCTGCCCATCCCTGGAAATGTCCAGGGCCAGGTTTGGACGGGGCTTGAAGCAACCTGGTCTATTGGAAGGTGTCCCTGCCCATGGCAGGGAGTGGAATGAGATGAGCTTTACGGTTCCTTCCAACCCAAACCAATGGGTGATTCTATGATTCAACCCATAGAGGATGAGCTGAACACTATTCACTGCATCACAGGGAGCTCTCTGTGTCACTAACTCCTTTGCTGTCAATTACCCACACACTCTCTGTGCCCTGCATACATTCTGGAGCTGGGACAAATTCCTGGATCATGAGTTTGTCATCCTTTTCAGAGCAGCTCCATCATCCAGACCCCCAAAAGTTATTGCAGATGGAAGGAGTCTTGGCACCTTAGACCATCTCTTTCTTAGAAGGTGCCCATCTCCCATGCAACATATGGACTCAGAAGCCATGGCAGGGTTTGGTTCCCAGCAGCTCTACATTAGGATCCTGCAGTACAAAGAGCCAGCTGGGTGCTGGAGAGCTCAAAGGCTCAAGGCTCCCTGGATCAGTAAACACATTATAACTCTTTCCACTTGATCTCTTTGATTTGCACAGAACCCGGGAACTGCCAAGAACTGTTGGCCAAAGGGAGGATTCTGAGTGGCTGGTACACAATCTACCCCCAAGGCTGCAATGCCACCACTGTCTTCTGCGACATGGACACGGATGGTGGGGGATGGATTGTGAGTAGGATGAGGAGAGGGAGGTTTATATGTTCCTACAGTGATTTTTGTTACGGCTGCAAAGGATGGCTCAAAAATAGAAACAAAAGGGAGGAAAACACACAGCTGAGGACAGCTGAGGTTCACGTCCTCAAGCCAGAGTGAATCCCTCTGGATGCAGGGGATTCCCCCAGAACTTGTCTCTGGAAGCAGGCTGAGTGCCACAGACCCACTGCCTGCTTAAATCAGCAAATCTTTTCCTCCTCATTTCCAAGGGCATATGGAAGAGATCCTTGAGCAAGGGATTCTTGTGGGGTTTGCTCCCCAGACAGCCACAGGCGTGTCCTGATGCAGGGGAAGCATTTACCATGGTAGGCGTGTCCCCCAGGTGCTGTGGATGCTTTTGAGTGAGGGATGGGCTGGTGGGGCTGAGGGTCTCTTTCAGGTTTTTCAGAGGCGCTGGGATGGGTCAGTGAACTTCTTGCGAGATTGGGATTCATACAAACGAGGCTTTGGCAACCAGCTGACGGAGTTCTGGATGGGGAATGACAACATCCACTTCCTCACCTCTCTGGGTAAGGTCTGCCTCCCTCCCAGGCTGGGGCCATGAGAGTCCAACCCCTGTACCACATTGGGCCATTGTAGACCTCTGAGCTTCTCATAGCCATCTGAGGCCCCCACTGTTAATCCCAAACAGGATGCAGGCTCTTGCAGCCCATGGCATACAGGAAATTGCACTCTAAAGAAAAGCAAGACTAGAAGTCAGGGAAGAGAATGAGCTGGCTGCATGATCTACCCTGGAGACAGGCTAACACATCTTCCTACTTGGACTGGTTGTGATGGCATTGTCTTGTCCAAACACAGCCTTGGAATTAGAGCTGTGTGCAGGACTCCTGCCCATAACCACCCAATATCGTATCTGAAAAGGTGCTTCCTTAGAAAACCATCAAAGGCATAGAAGGCTCTGCAGGAATTTTAAATAAATCAAAATCTCTCAAGTAGTGGAAGCTCCTCTCATGTTAGCTCACAGTTCATTAAACACTCCACCCTGAAATCCAGTGGCATACCCACCATCCGCCCTGCACCACTGCTGTCCGTCTTCTCTTCTAGGACCCTGTGAACTCCGCATTGACCTGAGAGACTTTGAGAACAACTACTATTTTGCCAAGTATGCTTCGTTCAGAGTTTTAGGAGAGTCAGAGAAATACAGACTGGTGCTAGGAGACTTCCTTGGTGGAAATGCCGGTAAGTTTGAGGCAGATCACTGGGAAAGTCTGTTTCCTAGAGCATTTCAGAAGTGTTCAGCTTCTATGCAGAGATGTTTCATGCAAACTCCTTGTATCAGCTACATTTTGGGTCAATTTTTTTAAAACTGGCCATGGGACCTCTGGGTACAGAGATGGAGGGGGACACCCATCACCCAAAGAAGTGTGACTCAGAGCACTACCTACAAGCCCAGCCATATGGTTTAACAACAAATGAGCCTGCTCCTGAGCAGCACCCAATCCAATTGACCTTTCCAACAGCTCTGCAGCAGCCAGGTCAAGTTCTGCTTTTGGTTATGTTGGCAGGGGACATTTGCCCATGAGGTTTGGCATTTCCAGGGCTGCGGTGCTGTTCAACACTTCCAGCATCAGCACTCCATCCTCTTAATACCTGATGTTTTGGTTTTTTTTCTTTTTTAAAGTAAACAAATCTTCAAAATTCTATATCCATCATTCAGGAATGAGTGAAATCAACACCTGAGAGAGCAGTGCTCTGGGTTTATGTGGCTTTGTACACTGCAACCCTGTCTGGTAATTCAGACCTCAGTGTGTCTGCAGAGAACCTGAGCATTGCAAGAGAAGTGACACCTGTGTACCTGTGAGAATATCTGGCCCATTTGATTCACAGGCATAGATAAATTTTCCATGTGTTTTAGCAGAGCTCAGGATACTTCTTTTGTCCAAGACAAGAAGGAAACCTGTGCAAGTGAGCAGCAGGTTTTATACAATCTGCCTTGCACCTGGCAAGGGCCGCTGGTGCCCCGCAAGGGTGCACAGACACGTCAGGGTCCCGTTTATGATTCCTACTGCAGTAACTGTCAATGTGTGCTCTCTGCAGGAGACTCTTTCTCGTACCACAGGGACATGCCATTTTCAACAACAGATCAGGACAATGACATGAGCTCCTTTAACTGTGCCACAGAATACAAGGGAGCGTGGTGGTACAATGACTGCCATTACTCCAACTTGAATGGGATGTACTGGATGGGTCCACATGGGAGCTATGCTGATGGCATCAACTGGAAGACAGGCAAAGAATACCACTACTCCTATAAGCGAACGGAAATGAAGTTCAGGCCAGTTTAACGTGGCGAGAGGGTTCCTGATAAGCTCCAAGAGCTGCCACTCACCAATCAAGAGAAGACACAAAATATAATGTTGTCTGGGGACAAAAGTGGACCCGGAAGGATATTACAGGTTGTGCCTTCTGCCTAGAGCAGGATTTTTGAAGCCAGAAGATACCGGTGCTGGTTTGAGCTCCTCCTGTAAGCACCAGACCCTGCTGCTTACTCTCACCCTCTCACTCCCACCCTGACTACCTCCAGCAGCCTCACTGATGCTGACTGAGCCCAAGCATCTTTTTCTGAAAAGTGCATTACCTTGATTTAAAGACCAAGTGATGGGTGGGGCCAGTGCACCTCAGTAAAGCTCTCTGATATTATTACCCTAAATGGTAATTACTGGTAATTTCTAGTCTAATCCATGTATATGAAGCCTCCAATATACTTGCAGCCTCCTTCTGTTGGACCCAAGAGCCGTCTGAAAGGCACTGAATTCCTGACCTGTCCCACTCTCCCTGCAGGCTGTGATGGAGCCACGATATAGAACAGCATGGAAAAGACTGAGCTTCCAGGGCTGAGCGTCCAGGGCTGAGCACAGGGCTGCCAGTACTACCAGTTTCCCCCTTCCCTCCCCAAGTGTTCAAGGACCTCAGGTGGGACCTCAGCTCCTGGAACCACAGCAGAGTTGCTCAGCACTTCCCACTGGGACACAGCTGCAGCTAGGCCCAGAGCCAGCTTTAGCCGCTCTTCCGGGCATGTTTCTAGATCTCATTAGCTGCTGTGGACCAAGAGCTGCATGCAAAACAGGCTGTTCAGCAGCATGTGTGGTACCAAGACACTAGAGCATCTCCAAGTCACTGGGTCTCTTCTTCCTCTGCTCGTGCTGCTGGAACTCCTCCCCACAGCTGACACAGGAGGGCTGACTGCTAACTCTTCACTGCGGGGACAGACAGAGACAAGTGGAAACAGAATATCTCTTTCTGTCATGTTCCTAATGGTCCCGGGTTTATTTCACTACTGTAGTGGTTTGGTCCAAAATACTCATTACTGTTTATCTGCTGTGAGATAAGAATTAGGAGAAATGCAAAGCAGGCACCAAACTTGAAAGAATATAAAGAAGTTTATTAACAGACCTAAAAGGGAAAAAAAAATTATACCACCTTCAGAACTCTCCTCCTCCCCCCACCTTCCTCCCTTCTCCCACTGACAATGTAAAAAGACAACCCTTAAGATGTTCAGTCTGTTTACCACTTCCATAATAACCTTGTTCAGTCCATTTAGAAAGAGAAGTCTCTTCTTGCTCATGCTATGAAAACATTATCACAACGAGACAGCCACCCACTTCCAAATATTGTTCAGTCCATTTAGGAAGAGGAGTCTCTCTGCCTGCATGTGAGTCCTTTCCCCCCGACTTGCAGCTTTTCCCGCAACTGCTTTCGAGGGTCCACTCTTGAAGGTTTTTGGGGTACAATTTTAAGGTTGAGCCGTTCAGAAACAAAAACAGAGGCCCTTCTCCTTCCCTGGGAGCAAAGGGTCTTCATCATCTTCATCGTTAGGACTATCTCTGGGAACATCTCTAGGTACTGAGGTTTTCCCCTTTCCCGTTTGGAGCAAAAGTCCTCATCTGGTCCATCTCTCCCTGTCCAAACTTCTCATGAAATTACAGCTGCGTCAGCATCTGCCTATCTCAGCATAGGTGCTTTTGCTTACGAGTTGAACACTCCACCCCCCATATCTTCATGAAATTACAACAGGATACTCTGATATATCATAGCTTCACAATAGAATTTCAGCTTTAAGCATCTCCTCTCTCTCTTCCCTCAGGTTTTCAGCTCTTCACAGCAGTAAAAGGGTTAATCTCACCTCGGCCTTGCAGCTTTGCAGCTGGAATGTTGAATTTTTCTTATCGCAGTGGAGAGGGGGGAGAGCCGAGCCGCTCCGGCTGCCCACGGCAAGGCAGTGGGGGGGGTTCCATGGCTGGAACAGGTCCATGGCTCCAGGATGGCCGTGGCCCGGCCCGGCCTGGCCCGAGCAGGGCCTGGCCAGGCCCGCTGGCCCCCACACGGGGCCCGCAGCCACCTGTGCCAGCGCCGGAAACGAGAGAGAGCTTGGAGGGGGAGTTTGCCTATTCTTAAATGTGGATCACAGAGGTGGTCACAACTTTAAGTGGCTTAGAGAATTGTCCATATTCAAACTGGCCAGCTGATAGGTTCTATCAGTTCCCAGAGGAAGCTGTAAGCACCCCTTAGCAAGGACGTCCCTTCCGGGACTATGCTTGCTAACCTATGACAACTACATATTGCACAGATATGTAGGAAGGGCAGCTCCAGCCCTACAAGACTTAATCCAAACCTTGTGGGTGAGAAAAGTGAGGAGGTCACTCAGTCCACCACAGCAGGTCAACAGTGTGCTAAAAAATAAACCTGAGGGTTTGCACCTCCCCACTTGCTAGGTCCTGTCTCAGTTTACTCCTTTTCAGTTACACAAGGAAGTGTGTGTCTGAGCAGAGAAGTGCAGAGCCACAGTCTGCCACCTCTGCACGATGTTGGTCCAGAGAGCAGGGGTGGCCAACAGAGCCAGTCTCACGCTGGTCATGCTCTGTGCAGCCTAGCCCCAGCATCTTGCAGCAGCTTGCCCGGCCGAGCAGTGCAGCCACATCACTCCTAAGTGAACTGCCACATCATTGTTACAGTGCCTCCAAACCTGACCTCCTGAAGAATCTTATCGGGAGGCTGGTGCTGTAACAACACTTTGTGCAGCTTTTGGCAAGCCTGCATGGGGACTGACATTACCACTTGGTCACCTGGCTGGCGCAACCTGCATGATGCCACCCGCACACAAGGCTCAGCGCTGTGCCACTCCCAGCTCCCTGCACTCCACAGGGACATGGCTTCTCTGTCCCTCCAGTGCCGTCATGCTGAGCTCTGGCTCAAGGCAGCAGCTAACACAGCCCCAGAAACATCCACTCAGGACTTTACAGGGATAGCAGCAGCAAAAGACAAGGTCAAACCTTTCTTCTGATGTCCACCATACCAAACCAGACTATGGCAAGGTTTTCCCAGTCAGACATTGCAGCCTTTCACATCACAATCTCACTGAAACAAGACACCTATTGATGAGCGGGAAAGACTCCACTACTGGAATAAGTAGTAAAGTAGGTGTGTTTATTCCAGCGCTGGGACACATACAGGATAGCTCCTCCAAAGTCATGCGTGCCAACAGCTGCATTCAGCTTGGTATTTATCGGGTTACAAGTTCCATATTCATTGAGTTTCCCAATACACCTATACATATTCATTACGTAGCCCCGCCCAGCCTCACTTCGTATTACAGTGAGCCCAAAAGTTATTTACATCCGCGTTGCGCTTGCGCAGTGTCGTCTGGTGGTCTTGGGCAGGGGTCTCCGAGATGAAGTAAGAGTCTTCCTCAGATGAAGTAAAGGGTCTTCCTCATCCTGAACTTTTCACTCCTCCCTGCGCACACTCTTTATGCCCCTGGCCCAAGCCCAAATTTCAAGACTGGTTTGAGTTAGTTTTAGGTTAAAAACAGGATCTTTGGTCAAGATTCCTTCACCTTATCAACAGTCTCGTATCTTCTCATCCTGCTTTGGTAGGCACAGTAAGTGTTGGGCAAGTGGCATGCATTGCTTCTAACAAATCAATTCTTAGTAAATCATTTAACGTCTGCTCCCATCCCTGATTGACTATCCCACAGCATTCTCCTGGGCTACACCAATTCTGCAACCCTGAAGAAATCCAGCTGTTGCTTGAAGGCACGCCCTCACCTTCCCCTGCTTCAGCTGCCTCTGCCTTCCCTCCTGGGCTGGCAGGGGCCTCTGCACGGACAGTCCTGTGAGCCAGACCTGAAGACCACTCCCTCAGAAAACTAATTCAACAGGAGAAAAGCAGACCTCCTTTTCAGCTGGCTCAGCTCCCTGGTCCTGCTTTTTATGCAATGGCACGAACGTGTGCCTGGGAAGGACCACAACAAACACCTGATCGCGGAGAGGGTGCCCCCTTCTCTTAGCTCTGACCTAAGCGTACACAGGATGGAGTGGCCAAGTAACCTTTGCCTCATTGCAATTACAGGACCAGCTTCCCACATCTGCTGCCTTTTTAGCCTCTGCAGTACACACTGGCACCCCCGTCCACCCCCGGGAGGCTCGGCAGGCGGCGCGACGGCCCGGCCCGGGGAGCAGGGCAGGGGAGCGGAGCAGAGGGGCAGCGCAGTAAGGGAGCAGCGGAGCAGGGCAGCGGCCGGCCCCAGCCGCCAGCACGGAGCCGCAGCGCGCGCGGCGCTCGCCTCGTCACGTGAAGGGACGCTGGGTCACCACGTGATCCCGGGGGCTGGGTGGGTCACGTGACTGTGCCCGCGCTCGTTGTCTGGCGCGGAGCGGCTGCCATGGGCTCCGTGCTGCTGCTCCCGCTGCTGCCGCTCCTCCCGCCGCTGCTGCCGCTGCTGCCGCTCCTCCCGCCCCTCCCGCCCCTCCCGCCGCTGCCGCTCGCCCGCGCCGCTCCCGGTGGGTGCCTCGGGTCGGACCCTTCTGCATGTCCCTCCGCTCCTCGGGCCGGATCCCTCTGCCTGACCTCCTCCCTTCCTGGCCAGAGCCCCGGCCCTACCATGGACGGGACCCTCAACTAGCTTTCCCGGGCCCCGGGCGGGACCCCGAGTCGGCCTCGCTGGGCCAGAGCCCTCAGCCAGCCTGGGGAGCGCCGGGTGGGCGCTCCGAACTCCCCGGGCCCCGGTTCCCAGGCTGGGTTGTGCCGTATCGGGTGACAGCGCCTGTTGTCGGTTTCCCCTGTGCTGACGATGCTCTCTCCAGCTGCCCGGGTCGTGCGACCCGGCCTGGAGGAGCGGCTCTTCCCGCAGGTGCGGGACCACTTCAGCTTCGAGACCTGCGGCAATGAGACCTTCCCGCAGCGGTACCTGGTGTCGGGTAGGTCCCGTGGGTGCTGTGGCTTCGGGCTGGATTCCTTTCTGCTTAACCTTTAACTGCCTCTGTCCCGAGGCGGAGCAGGAGCTAGAGATTAGCACTGGGCATCCAAGAATCAGTGTGAGCAAAGGGCCAACCCTATACGAGCCAAACATTCCCCCGCATTGTCTATATCCTCCTCTCCTTTTCGTCCACTTTTTACAAAAATACGTACTGATAGGACAAGGGAGGCTGGCTTTAAATTGAAAGACAGTAGGCTCAGATTGCATATTAAGAAGGAATTCTTCCCTGTGAGGCCCTGGCACAGGTTACACAGAGGAGCTGTGGCTGCCCCATCCCTGGAGGTGTCCAAGGCCAGGTTGGACAGGGTTTGGAGCACCCTGGTCTAGTGGAAGGTGTCCCTGCTCATGGTGGAGGGGTGGGGGACAGGGTGGGCTTTAAGGCCCTTTCCAGCACAAACCAGTCTGGGATTCCCTGCTTGCCTTCTGTTTGTTCTGGCTGTGTGGTGTGGGGGGGACTGTGGGGACTGGACTCTCTGGAGCAAGAGTAGATTAGAAGCAGGAGCTGTGTTAGGTTTGCACCGGAGCTGGCTCTGTGTGTGTGTCTCCAGCTGACCCCAGCATCTCTTACAAGTGCAACTCAGCGCTGTGAATGTGTCAGGCAAAACAAATGGTGACTGAAATGTTGCACTCTGTACCGCTGAGTTTCAGGCGTGAAGGTAACTCCTCTTGGGTCAGTGGTTTGTGTTATTTAAAATCATGCAACTGTAGATAGCTTAATCCATGCCAAAGAATGAGCAGTGCCAGCAAGGAGCCAGCTGTGTCTTCCTTCTGTGTCACTGACAATAAAAGAGAAAAGGCTTTTCTAAGCAGCACATGACCAAAACCACAGCAATTTCCATAACCAGTGTCACATGTTTTTCAACCCTGCCTATACAGAGGAATTGGGGAGCAATTTGCAGGGAGAGAGCAAAGGTGGACTTGGGAATAGCAACAGACCTGAGCACTGCCCAGCTTGGTGCCCACCTGCTGCTGCCTCCCAGCTGCACTGGGGTCTTCAGATGCTGCAGCTCGCCTTCATGTCACCCGTTGCTCTGCAGCTTGTTCAGCACCTGTGCTAAGTCATATGTTTCACCAGGCACAAATTCATGAATCAGTTCAACCCAAAGATATGGCTGCACCAGTGAATTTTGAGAGTATATCCAAGCCTGAGATTTTGCTAATTAAGTGGCCCTTTTTGAGCAGAATGTTGGGATTACATGGTTTAAAGCATTGTGCAACTTTTATTTGTTTTCTTTTAAAGTGTTACATTTTATCTGCGAGTCCTGGGCATAGCTGAAATATATTTGTGAGGAGCTAAATATTAACATTGCAGTTCTGCTGGTTTATAGAGTTTCTTACTCAAAATTCCTGTAATTCCATTTCCCTCTACTGTTTTTTGTGCAATATGAGACTTTTCAGATTATCAGCAAGAAAATGAAGACTAATTTCACAACAGGGAATCTGACACTCTTTGAGTCTAGCTGGCAATTCACCAGGATTTCAATCTAAAAACAGATACCTTTCTGAGGAGCCCATCTGGTTTGGTTTTGGCTCCTGTGATGGTTGTTTACTCCAGGAGCCGTGAAGCATATCAGAAGAGCCAGAGGAAAGAGAACACTGAGCACTCCAGTTACCTACCCAATACCCAAAGCAAATGCACTCTAGAGAGTCAGACAGCCTCTTTCTTAATCAAGAGGAGCAGTTTCACTCATAAACCATTTCAAATCCCATTCCAAGCCAAATCTGGCTTTGGCAATTCTGTGCTGAGAATGCCAAGAATTAAATTCGGGCCTCTCCGCTCATGAAAGCGGCCTCATGTGACAGCAACATCCATGGGACAACTGCTGTGGAGGGTCCTTTGGATGATGTGTTGAAATCAACACTTAACTGACAGTCTGAGGTTTGTCATTGAAGAAAACTCTTTATTACCCCTCTTAATTCCTGTGCAATTTATGACTAAACTAAAATCAAATGTTTGTTGTTAGCAAGTATTAGAGCAACTGTTTGTTAGATAAGCTAGTGTTGACATCATGGCTCAGCTTGTCCTGCCAGACTCAATTTGCCTTCAGTTATAAACTGATCTGAGGGTGAAGCACATCATCTTCATATATCATCATCATCTATATATATATTCATATATATATATAAATATGACATACCATGTGAGATATATATATATGTGTGTGTGTGTTACATATATAACATGTATCAGCATATCCTGGGCTCCTCCCCACAGTGTGGGCAGCGGGTGTGCGGGGGGATTCTGTTCCTCTGCTCAGGTGAGACCCCAGCTGTAGAACTGCCTCCAGGCCCAGGGACCTCAACACAAGGGTGTGGGGCTGCTGGAGTGAGTCCAGAGGAAGCCACAGAGATGATCTGAGGGCTGGTATAGCAGGGCATCTCACCCTCTCCTGAGAACTTATCTGTTGTTTGTTAGCCAGTCAGGTAACTCAAACAGGGCAAGCTGTGTTGTGAGTTTTTTGGGCCACAGGGTTAACACTGGTCTGGTATTTCCCAACTGCCAATAAATACCTTACTGTTGAAGTGAGATCTGACAAGATAAGCTGGTTTTTGACTGACTGACAGCTGTTCACTTTACAACTACAAAAGCCACCCTAAACTTTCACAAAGCAGAAATTTGCTATAGATTTTTCTGGAAATGCGTGGAGTCTCTCCTGTGAGCAGGGACATCTGCTTCGTGGTTACTCTGCAGGGGTTAAGTGAAGGAATCTGTGTATGTTATCATCATTTCGGTGGTAAATTACATTTGACTCCTAATCAGTACTATGTCTTCTGCCATCTTTAATATAGGTACCTTGATATAGTGCACTGTTTTATGTTATGCTGTTATCTACTAGTAGTTCTTTAGTTTTATACTGTGTAGTGAGTAATTCTAATTAAAATCTTTTGTCTGTTATCTCTTGTCTGTTTAATAAATAATTCGTTTTTATAAGTAGATCTGGTTTGCTGTCATTAGAACTGTGAAACAGGGTGATTCCTTAAATTTAAAATGTTGCCAAAATTTGAGGCTAAGGCGGGGCTTATCTGAAGCTTCCCTTTGTCCCGTGACAGCTGGAGCCCCTCTGCTCTGGCGACAGTCTGGGAGAGTGGTTGTGTTCAGCCTGGAGAAGAGAAGGCTTTGGACAGACCTTCTTGTGGCCTTTCAGTACTTAAAGAAGGCTTGTGAAAAAGAGGAAGAGTGGCTTTTTACCAAAGCCAGTAGTGATAGGACAAGGGGCAATGGTTTGAAGTTGACAGATGGTGAATAACATTGGACATAAAAAAAAAATTCTTCCCTGTGAGGGTGGGGAGGCCCTGGCACAGGTTGCCCAGAGAAGCTGTGGCTGCCTCATCCCTGGAAGTGTTCAAGGCCAGATAGGACAGGGCTTGGAGCAACCTGGTCTAGTGGGAGGTGTCTGTGCCCATAGCAGGGGCCTTGAACTTGATGGTCTTTGGAGATCCCTCCCAACTCAAACCATCCTATGATATGCAATTTACAACTTTATGCGTCACATCAGGAGCATCAGAAAGATGCAGGCAATTCCGTAATGTCAGTTTTGTGTGAAAATTGAGCTGTGCAAGTGTTTTGGAGTGAGTTGGGCTAAAACGGGTATATAAATGGGAAAATCACTCTTTTGGGGGGAAGCTGTCTGCAAATGACTTGCAAAACTTGAAATTTTATGTATTTTTCAGGCAGAAGTGAAATTTTCAGGCCATGTACTAATCTTGCAAAAAAGTGGAAGCTTTTATTTATTGCCATCCAAATGAGAGATTTCTGGAGCCTGGCCTTTCTAACACCTTTGTGTCCCAGCTCAGGTAGCAGGAATCATCCTATTCACAGAGTTCTTCCTTGTTAAGCTCCTGGCCAAACTCACCAAAAATGGACTAATTTCGTGCACATGTTTTTTGTTGTGGTTTTGGGGGTTTTATGTGTTTTCTGTGGGTTTGGGTTTTTGTTGTGGTTTTGTTTGGTTGGTTTTTTTTTTGTTTTTTTTTTTTTAATTTGCTTCTTTCAATTGCCTCAGCAAAGTTCTGGAAGAAAGGATTTGGACCCATCTTTTTCTATACCGGCAATGAAGGTGACATCTGGACTTTTGCTCAGAACTCTGACTTCATATTTGAATTAGCAGAGGAACAGCAAGCACTTGTCATTTTTGCTGAGCATGTGAGTATTTTAGTCATTATGCATCCTTTAGAGTCCTGTTCTGTTCAGCATTACTAAATTCAGCTTTCTGCAGGTCTGGAATACTGGTACCATTTCTTGCCATGAAGCTGAGTCAGACCTGCTGTAAGCTTTCTCCCCATGACAGCAGATCTTCTTTCCTTAATCATGGCTTTTGAATACTTTTTTACTATGCTTCCCAGCACTCCAGAATACAGACTGCTGTTTCAGTACAGCCTATGTCACAAATGATTTGGTTTTGTAAGTAGTTTCTACAGGCCTTGAACTCCATGTTGGAGTAGAGAGATACTTTGTTTGGATAATATTTAATCTCTCTAACCTGCAAAGTCCCAAGCCAACCTTTCCCACACTACTCTACTAAATCATCTTAGGCATGAAGAGATTGTCCTGTTCCATTTTGTAGTTGGGGGACTTCAGGAGAGGTACACGTGCTGAGAACACACTTGGCACCCACTGAAGCAGCTTGTTAAGTACAGGCCATCCACTCCAGGATCTGTCCTGAAGGTTTCTGTGTATCAGGTGCTGGAGACAAGGCAGTTCCTCAGTTATGGACAAGTTAGAGGACGCCTCATGCTCTGTTACCTCTTCCTATTAGTGCACACTTAGCCCAGCTCTATGGTGAAAGCAGAGGAGACCCAGACCAGCGTTGCCACAGTGTACCTCTTTCATTTCAGAGGTACTATGGGAAGTCTCTTCCCTTTGGACTTGAGTCAATGCAGCTGAAGAAGACTGCTCTGCTCACTGTGGAACAAGCCCTTGCTGACTATGCAGTGCTCATTACTGAGCTTAAGCAGCAGCTTGGTGCTGCAGACTGCCCTGTCATCGCTTTCGGAGGCAGGTAAGGGTTGTGTGGGCTCCTTCCCTTCTCTGCATCCTTTCCCAGCCAAAGTTATGCTGCCGTAAATCTCTTAGGCTCTCAAGGAAGTTCTCAAGGCAGAGCTTTAAGCTATCCTATTGAGAGCAGGTGTGTCTGTGCCTCAGCTCCCATGAGCTCATCACCAGGTCCCACTCTGCTTTCCCATCAGGAATTAGTCTCCATTTGTAGTTGCTTTGGGGAAGCACCCCTGACTGGTTGTTTCTAAGCTTCTTCAATGTATGAATCATCCAGAACTGCAGGAAAAAAAAAATCAGTTTGGAAAGGGTAAAGGGAAAATACCAGGATTGCCAGTGATGAGAAATGGGATGGCGTGCCAAAACTTGAGGAAACAAGCACTAATGGGGTCCCTCAATCTGCTTCAGGAGGTGTTGGCTGCAATGAACCTCATCTGAAACGTTTCTACACTAATGCATGCAGCATGAGGAACAAACAAGAGGAGCTCAAAGCTTTGGCCTAGGCCCAAAGATTTGGCACCACTAGCAAAAATGAAGTCTGGTAGCATAAGTCCTGTGACTAGAGTGCCCTGTTGGATGCTTACAGGCTCTTCAGGAGGGATGGGCAGCGCAGAAGAGATGAGGAGATGGTGTTGTATGTAATGGAAGGAATAGAATGTCTGGAGGTCATGGTTGGCAATGGCACAGTTGAAAGCCTCTGGGTAAGAATCAAGGGACAGATAAATAATGCAGGTGTCACTGTGGGTGTCTCCTTTGGATCTCCCAGACAGGACGATGATGCCAACAAATTATTCTTTGAGGAACTAAGGATGCTTTCAAGTCAACTTTCTTTGTCCTTATGGGGGACTTCAGCTTGCCAGAAATCAACTGGGAGGATCACACAGGTGGTACAATCTAGGCCAGAAGATTCCCTGAAAAACCCAGATGACAACTTTATGGCACAGTTCTTAAAGGAGCAGAATCAGAAAGATACCCTTCTTGATCTACTGCTTGTCAACAGAGAGGATTTTGTGAGGAAAGTGGAGATTGGTGGCTGTTTTGGCCACTGCAGCCATGAAGCCATCGAGTTTAAAATCTCTGTTGACAGGAGGAAAAGTGCCAGCAAAACCTCAGCTCTGGCCATGAGGAGAGCAGACTTCAGGCTGCTCAGGGAATTACTGAGTAAAGTCCCCAGGGGAAATGTTTTTGTAGGTGATGGGGTCCATCAGTGTTGGTCACTTTTTAAATATCACCTGTTAAGGGCACAGGAGTAGCAATTCTCTATTGTTGAAAGTCAGGCAGGTGAGGCAGAAGGCCAGCTTGGCTGAACAGGGGTCTTCTCTTGGAAATAAGGTGGAAAAGGAGGTTGTATGCCCAGTGGAAGCAAAGTCAGGTGACATGAGATGAATACAGAGATACTGCTCCCCACTATAGGGAGAAAATTCATGTGGTTAAAGCTTAATTGGAGTTGAAGCTGCCAGAACTGTGGGGAATGATAAAAAGTTTTTTAAATACATTAATGGCGAAAGGCAATGTAGAAATAACATTGGCCTGTTCTGGAATGAGGATGGTCACCTCACAAACGGGGACAGAAACAAGGCAGAGGTGTTTATTGCATTCTTTGCCTCTGTCTTCGCCATGGGTGACAGACCAAAGGGCTCCCAGTGCCCTGAGCTGGAGGACCACAAATGCAGGAAAAATCAACTCCCAGTTGACCCTGAATATGTGCAGGATCTGCTGCTCCATCTGTATCCCTGCAAATCTGTGGGGCCTGTTGGGATTCATCCAAGAATCCTCAAAGAGCTGCTGATGTCATTGCAAAACCTCTCTTGATGATTTTTGAGCAGTCTTGGGAATCCAGAGAGGTCCCAGCTGACTGCAAGCTGGCGAACATTGTCCCAGTTTTCAAGAAGGGCAAGAAGGAGGACCCTGGAAACTACAGGCCTGTCAGTCTCACTTCAGTGCTGGTAAAATCTGGGAAAATCATGGCAAATATTATTCTGGGAGGTATTGAAAAACCACCTGGAGGGCAATGCAGTCATTGGTCACAGGCGGGTTTAGGATGGGAAAGTCCTGCATGTTGAACCTGTTTTCTTTCTGTGATGGGGTAACCCACGTGGTTGATCTAGGAAAGCCAGTAAATGTCATTATTTTGGATTTCAGCAAACCTTTTGATGCTATCGCTCCCAAAGACTTTTCGGGGCAAAATGTCCAGCATACAGCTGGAAAACTGTGCTGCATGATGGGTGAGCAACTGACTCACTGGTCGGCACAGAGTTACAGTGTCTGGGGTAACACCAGGCTGGAGTCCAGTCGCTAGTGGGATTCTGCAGGGCTCCGTCCTCAGCCCCGTGCTCTTCTACATCTTCGTTAATGACCTGGATGCAGGACTTGAAGGAATACTAAGTCAGTTTGCCAACAACACTAAATTGGGAAGAGCTGTTGACTCCCTTGAAGGTAGGAAGGCCCTGCAGAGGGACCTCAACAAATCAGAGTGATGAACGGTCACCAACCCTATGAAGTTTCCCAATGGCAGATGCTGAGTTCTTCACCTAGGGCAGGGCAACACTGGCTGTGTGTATGGAGTGGGGAACGAGAGGCTGGAGAGCAGCTGCGGGAGGGGATCTGGGGGTCCAGTGGCAAACTGGATATGAGTCAATAGTGCCCTGCTAGCCAGGGGGGCCAGCTGTGTCCCGGGGGGCATCAGGCCCAGCATCGCTGGCTGGGTCAGGGTGTGCTCTGCACTGAGGTGGCCTCACCTTGTTTTGGACACCACAATGTAAAAAAGACATTAGGTTATTAGTGTCCAAAGCAGGGCCATGAGGATGGGGAAGAGTCTGAAGGGGAGGCCTTACGAGGAGTGACTAAGATCACTTGGTTTGTTCAGCCTGGAGGAGACTGAGGGAAGACCTCACTGACCTCTTCAATATCCTTTGGAGGGGTAGCACTGATCACTCACGACCAGTGACAGGACTCAAGGAAACAGCATGGAGCTGTGTCAAGGGAGGTTTAGGTTGGATATCAAGAAAATGTTTTTCACCCAGAGAGTGGTTGAGTACTGGAACAGGCTCCTCAGGGAAGAACAGGCTCCTAAGCCTATTTGAGTTCAAGAAGTGTTTGGACAACACTCCCAGGCACAGGGTGGGATACTTGGAGTGTCCTGCACAGGGCCAGGAGTTTAACTCAGTGATCCTGATGGGTCTCTTTCAGCTCAGTATATCCTATGATGTTATGAAAATGAGAGATTCCTCCTGCAGGATCAGAACTTTTTACATTGGAAACACAGGAAACTGATACTTGGTAAAATATTCTTTCAAGGGGCCACACAGCTTTTTATTAAACACAGCCTCTTTAACAGCATGCATCCATTTTCATTGTAGGCCTTTTCATAATTCTGCTCTGCTGCTCCTTGGTTCCTTGAAGCAGTCCTTTCCTAGAGTGCTCACTGTGCTGCAGCTGGGTGGATGTGATGTCCTTGTTTCTTGATGGATCCCCACTCTTGCAGTAGTCTTCCAGAAGTACAGGGCTTCAATTGCAGTGAGCTAAAAAGCATTTGACCTGATAGTTATCGTTAATCCTCCAGCTGGCTGCGGTGTGGTGACCGAACTGTTGATCTCATGCGGGTTTATACTGTGACTATCAGGACAGTAGCTAGTGTAGAGAGGCCCAGAAGCTGCCCTGGGATGGGAAGGTGGGAGAGGGGTTCAGCAAAACCTCCTAGCTGGCTGCATGTTAGACTGCAGCTCTGTGTGTGTAATTGAGGACTCAGTCTGCAGCAGCCCTGAACACACTAAACCCAAATGAAGAACTGAAATATGGCAGTGCTGGAGAAGCACAGCATTTCACCTGGGAGGGAAAAGGTAGACTTCTTCTGGTGCTTATAACTGTGCCAAATTAACCTGAAATTACTTGCAGCAGGTTTCAGGTAATGCCTGTTCCGAAGACCAGGGCTAGAGAAATGCAAATCGCTTTACACGTGGGTGTTGTGAGAACGGTATTTACTGAACCACTTGAGGTGATGGGGAGGGAGCTTGAGTGCTTTTAAGCTTGGAGTTAGACCAGGTTTAACCTGTGTTTTGGGGATGTCATTTGTCACCCCCAATGGCCTCAGAAGAACTCCGCAACCATCAGCAAGTTAATGACTTCTGTCATCTTGGGTCTATCTAGCAACCCTTGATCCATGTGTAGATTGTGGCCCTGGCACTGGAACTACCAAGGTAGCTTTGACTTTTCTTGCGGCATTTGTTAACTTTTCCCCTTCCCTGTATCTGTGCTGATCAAGTGTCCGTTTCCCGCGCTTCACGTGTCGGAGGAAAATAAGGGATGGGACTATGGAACTACACAAATTTATTGTTTAAAATAACAAACGCATCAGTCGAGGTGTGAGATTTTACACCACCTCCGAGTAATGGCGACTAGTCACAAGATTTAGGGTTACATCGTAATTTATAACTTTCTAATGCAATAGATACTTAAAACGACACTTTGTTTTAGATTAATGACCTATCACCTGTGGCACTTCTCACTGCAATGCAGCTGTGTCTTGACCAATAACTTCTCATGTCATGTACACACAGATGTCTCTCTTATACCATCTACATTCTTAACTTAAACTATATAAAACCACACTATTATATTTTAAAACCCTTCACCAAAACACCCAGTGTACAATTTTACTTATAATGATAGGAACACAAGTTTGTAATCCTTTTGCTTAAAATCCACAAATCTCTGTCAATTGAGCCAGACCTAGTATCTTCCAGGGTTGTAAATCAAAGCCTCCTTTAATTGCAGGAGTTTCTACTCCTCTGTCTCCCACAATCAAGTGTGCAGCTGTTATTTGGGGTACCCAGGGAGGATACTCTCCACTTTCCAGGAGTCGAGAGGGCTGCCTGTTCTGTCGTGTTGAGGGACATCCTTTGCCAAAAGCCTGGCAAAGTTTTGACTAGTTCTAACTAGTTCTTGTCATTCTGTATGCAAAATGTACAGTGTGTCTTCTCTCTTTGAACAGCGAGCGGTTCACTCAAGCCCTGCTTTGCTTTGCTGTGAAGCTGTGGGGACACCCTCAGGATGGTGCAAAGTTAAATACTGAGGCAGGATTTACATTTGTCTTCAGAAGCAAACTGAGCTGCTGTGTTCCCATCAGAGCTGGTGTGAGCATTTGGGGAAAGGCCAGTAAGAGCACAGTGTGCTGCTCATTGGCCATAACTGGATCAACATGAGGATGAGGCACAAAGCATCACAGATATCCATGAGTATCATGCATATCACGGAGCATGCGTGAAGACGTGAGGCATCACAGATATCCCTGAGCTTCTTGTTACCGTGGGTTAGGGTTTACTGGTGAGCCAGTAAATGTTGGCCTGAACTTCTGAGTTATTACGGTAAAAGTCATCTGTTAAAGGAAATAACTTGTCTCTCCTTGGCAGCTATGGAGGAATGCTGAGCGCTTACCTGAGGATGAAATACCCGAATGTTGTGGCTGGAGCATTAGCTGCCAGTGCTCCTCTGCTGTCTGTGGCTGGGCTTGGAGACCCCACCCAGTTCTTCAAAGATGTCACAGCAGTAAGTAACATCTCTTTTCAGGAGCAGTATTTTCTTCCTTTAGGAGTGCTGTTTCTTTTTTCTTTTCCAGGTGTTTAAATAGACATCTATCTTAACAACATCACTGCTAAGCAGAGAGTGCAATTAAATGGGAACCTGCAAGGAAAAGCAGCAGCTGCAGGATGGCTAAGCACTGCCTTAGCTGGGGCAGCTCAGGGTCCAAAGATGCTGCTCCAAGCAGCACAACTCCATGCCAGTACCTTTAGTACCACTAAGAATTCACTTTCCCATTTCTAGTGGCTTGACCGTATTACAGCCTGAAATTTTTCCCTCATGCCTGACTGAACCCCTTTTGGATAATTTATTTTTCAAATCCTCTCCCGAAATGCTGTATTTTGCATTGGCACAAATGATTCACAGGATCTCCTTAGTCCAAGGTGATTGCATTTCAGTGAAGAACTTGGAAATCTTCATTTCATAACTAAAAATGTGCAAGGTGTCCCGGGATCACTTAAACTAAAGTTTAAATGTGGCTTTTGCAGTTTAAGGCCATGAAAAGTTGGTTTTAGAACTGACTTACGTTTATCTTGTAAGGAAAGAAATGTACTACCTGGTTGTACTGAAATCTTGTGATGGTGTCTGTTTTTCCTCTTTTTTGACGTGAATTTCTAGATCTGGGTGACACAGATGGCTTTGTATGAACTACCTTTGTTATCCCTCAGTTGGGGCTGAGGTCTGTGCCCAGTGCAGGAGCCAATGAACACACAGAACTGAGACCTTTCATGCTCTTCTGCCCAGAATTAGTGCTAGGCTATAGGTCATTAAGCTGGCACCTCTCTTTGGGGAGTTTGCAGGCTTTGATACAACAAAGAAGTTGCATAGAACTTGTTCACTGGTCGACTTAACCAATGCTTTTCTGCACATGCTCCAGTCAGTGCCTGGTTCACTATACCAGGGTGGTCTGACATTAGCATGTGAGATGCCTCAGCGGTGATTTTTACCTTGCTACTTAGTCTTGGGTTACCTTTGGGCCACCTTAGCATTCTTCTCCCCTATCCCTCTGGTCTGGAGGTGATTAATCTTTGTTGACATATTCTTGTCATTCATGTGTTACTTTGCTGTTATTCTCCACTTCGAACACCACACCTGTGTATGCAACTTCTGGTCTTTTTGTTCTTAGTTATATACATGAACAACTTGTTTCTATGCAGAGACTTACACAACAGATAGCTTTACCAGTAAGTATAAAGGAATGACTGTTATATGAAAATAAACATATTTGAAACTCCTAAGTGTGTGAAAGAATAATAGACATCTCATCTTAGAGTTATACATTTTGAAACAAAAAATGTAATATCATTTTGTGTGGAAAAATTCACAGCCCCAGAGGCTTATGTCCAGAAAGGAGACAGAGGAGTCCTGTAATTTTATTCAAATAAAGGGGGAGGCCATGGGGCATTTCCCATGGGGTCTTTCAAATTTTGGGGGGATGCAGCCCCCTTTTTATCCTAATTTCCCGGATGCATCACCCTCTTCCTTTCCCCATTGGCTGAGGTACTTGGAAGGTACAGAGTTTCCAAATCACCTACTCTATGTTCCCCTTTGCTGTGCATCCCTCCTTTTTTTTCTTTTATATAGCAAAACACTATTCATAATTCTATTAAGTCTTTATTCTTTTTCTCTAAGTTCAGGAATTTAACATGGCCTTGGCCGAGCAATGGTCCATGTCAAGTAGTAACATTTTCTAGAACTGACAGTTTCTTCTGTTACTTCCCTATCTATAAGTCCCTGGCCCTATCTACAAGCAGATTCACAGTCTGTTTGTACAGACACATTCATCTTATTCCTTTCAATTTAGTCAGCTAACAGGCTCTGCAGTGGGAATTCTTCCTTGGTTGAAGCTAACTTCCTTTCAGCAGCCCTGTCTTGCTTCAGCTGTGAATCATTACACACCCTCAAACTTAGGGCTTTAACCTTTTCATGTGAAAAAACTTTCCAGCTAATTTAAAAATCTGTTTTCTCTGCAGCAGTAAGCCAAGCTCTGGGCTGAGCTCTTAAGCAAGCACTATGTGGTTTCAAAGTACTCCCTTCCACCTCCAGTGTGGAGGTTGCTCTGATTTGCAGTTTATGCATTTGAAATCTGAATTGCTCTTCTTGCTGAGAACACCCGTGAGAGCTATTAACCCCAATGAAGGCACGAACCTTTTATGAGTCGCTGTGGAAGCCCTCTCTTCCCTCTGTCCTACCCTGTGACTCAGAGTGCATTGTCTGCACTCTGAGCCTCCAGCTCACAGGGAAGGTGACCTAAGGGCAGAAAATTGATTTTGCATTCATGTAGGACAAGGTTATATATGCCAGCTGCCTGCAGCTGGCAAAACCCCTGCTGTGAGTGCTGCACATACAGCACCTGCTACTTCCCTTGAGGTTACTGTTGCAGCAGCTGCTCAGGCCATCAGCTCAGATCACACATCCGAATTGGGTGTGAGTCAAGGGTAAAGCTGGAAGCCTGGAGGGGAATAGCTTTCCTTGGAATGGCTGCAATTTCTCCTGCCTCTGCTAAGCCAAACAGTTTCTGGTCTGTAAGGGTCTGGGGGTGAGCTTGAAAGAATCCTCGTGCCAGGCAGTGCCTGGCAGCAGCCCAGCAGTGCCTAGAGGAGAGCTCAGCCATCACAGCAGCCAGAGCAGGCCTACTCCTCTATCCCAGGCCAAACTATCCCCACACTCCAGATAGAGCCATTAGTAGGTGAAGATCAATAAGCACATCCAGAAGGATATTTGGAACTCCTAAAGGGATGCCCAGGTAAACCCCACAATGTGGAAAACCCCACAATGATTTCTTTAAACATAATTATCAGACAAAGGCAGAATTAGGAAGAAAAGAAAAGTCCCAAGCCTATTTTTTAATTGAGGCTGGGTCTTTATAAGAAAAAAGCCTAGTTAGTGATTTGTGGTTGCTTACCTTGCTCTAGCAGGGTAAAGGGACCTCAGAAGAGCCCTAATAGTTCTTGTTACAAAACACTGGTTGCCAGCCAATCTAAATCTGCCTTACAACTTGAGAGAGTACAAAGAGCTTGAGTTCCTAGAGCCTTCAATCACAGAAGCAACTTGATCCACCATAACCAACCACAGCTCTTCAAACTTAACTTAAAGTGCTTTTTCAGGATCAGTAATGGTTTTCCCGAGAAAAAGGACATGGTCATTTTGCAGGCCACTAGCAGTCTCAAGAAGAAAAGCAGATCTTGGTCTTGTACTCCCAATGCATAACTGACTTCTCCCATGGCTCCTTCTCACAGATAAAGTGCAGTTTCAAGGACTCTGCTCTGTGTTTAAAAACAACAAAACCCTTATGGCCCTTGCAGCTGGGCCCCCTCTCTGAGGCATGCTTCATATTCTCTTGCTGCTTCATGTTCAGCCTGATGTTCCATGAAGGGCAGAGTGCTCTGTCTGACAGCTCATCCCAGCCAGACCTGGTGACACAGCTGCTGCTTGGCCTAAGCTGTGCAGAGCATTGGGTTCTGCAGAGACATACTGACTCTCTGAAGGACAAGGCAGAAGTGCTGGTGTCGCTGCCCCTGGAAATGCAGATGAGGTGCTGACCAGTGGGCCAATAACCCCTGCATCTTCTGGTCCTTCTGGCAGCATTTTCTGTTGCAGCCTCTTCAAGTATCTCCTCTGGGAAACCGTCATCTCCTATCTTTCTGTCCCTTCAGGATTTTCAGAAGTCCAGCCTAGGATGTGTCACAGCTGTCCGTAAAGCCTTCCAGCAGATCAAGGACCTGTGGCTGAGTGGAGGTAAGAAGAGAGCCCTGCAGATGGCTCCCAAGGGCAGCCAGCATTCCCAGCCAAGGGGGAAAAAAATTGATACAGCTTTACCTCAGCTAGTTGTTCAGATAAATCAGTGCAGGTGCCCACATGGCTTCCTCTTTCTGCTTGCAGAATTTTTTTCTTTTTTATTATTAACAGTTTCAGTTAACATTAAAATCGGTAACCAACACCAGAATATAAGTAGCTCTGTGGAGCTGTGCACAGTGTTAGTGAAACCATTTTTTACTGCACCAAAGTGCAAAACCACTTGCAGGTGAAAACCACCAGTATTTTATGCTAGTAAAGCCACATGTTTAACCAGATACTTGGCCTCAATATCCACACCATTAAGAGCTGTTCTAGTGGGTATGACAGCTGTGTGGCTCAGCTCACTGGACAGATCTGAGAAATACATGGAGGGCAGTCTAGGTCCTGTAGCAATCATCCAAGTCCCTTCCATCTCCAGTCTTGGACAGTTAGGACAGACTGGTGAAGACCTCTGAAATGGCTCCTAAGTAGGCTGGACCAGATGCCATGGGCTGATGCAGCATCTCCTGGAAGCTGTGCATGGTGTTGGGGCAGATGTGGTGGCTTCTGGGCCTGTCTTGATCTTTGGTCTGTGATGCTGTGTGTTAGGAGCTGTATGCCTCCCAGCTGCTGCTGCTGCTGGTCCTGGAACTGGCAGAGGAGCCCAGGGATCAAAATGCCATTTTAGCTTTGGGTCACAGCAGGAAGAATGTTACTGTTAACTAGTCAAGCTCTTCCAGCTGTGCCTGGGGCCATGCTTCCTGCAGCTGGGGGTAAGGTGGTCATATTTAAGGCTTAGGCCCTCAAGTGTGTATCCAGAGTCAGGCGACAGGCCATGGGTTTCCAAAAACAGCCGTGCTCCAGTGGTCAGCTGTAGAGCAGGATGGAGACAGGAACTGTGACTCCAAAATGTGGAGGATGAAAATGAAGGGAGCAGTTTTCCACAGCAGAAAAGCAAACGTGGATGGGTACATCTTGAAGGAATGTCTTCAAAGATGAATGTCCTGACCCCAGCTGACTTCTGCATCCCATTGATGTTTGAAGGCATGTCTTGAGAGTCCTTTGTGAGGACTGTTCTCACTTGGCAGTTCTTACTGCAGATGCACCACCCTCCTCCCAAGGAGCTCTTTTTTTTTTTAGGGTGTTTTTTTTGGGTTTTTTTTGTTTGTTTTTTTGTTTGTTTGTTTTTTTTTTTTTTTTTTTTTTTTTTGTTTGTTTGTTTTTTTTTTGGTGGGGAAGGATGGCATTTGTTTGGGGTTTGGTTTTTTTAGTTGGTATTTTTTCCTCCCTCCCATTTTTTCCAGCTTTTGAATCTCACTGGGTCCTATATGCTGTACCTTGCTCTCCTGCATGAGAGCTTGCCTGGGGAACCTGCCTTGCAGGACACAGCAGCCCTGCCAGGGAAAGGGGCGTGCAGGCGTGAGCAGGAGCGGCCATCAGAGCTCTGGTGAGGACAGGCTGTACCAAGGTGCTCTGCTCACTGTTTCAGCTGGGACCAGTTCTGTCCCAACAGCTGCTGATTCCTCCAGGCTCCCCAGGGAGGTATCAGTGGCTCCATGAGGGACAGAGCATGGGCTGTGGGCCACACAAGGTTGTGACACTGCTCGGGGAGGCTGTGCCTGAACATTGCATTCACATGTGTAAATTTAGATGTAGTGTGTCCTTTCCACTAAAAACTCATCTTACATTACAGCATCTTCTTACTCCTGAGTGAAACAAGATGCTGAAGCTTGGTGTTACTTTCCTCTGTTGAAGTTTGTGTCTTTTCCTTTCTTCTGCAGCCTATGATGAGATCAGCAGCAAAATGGCCACATGCAATAAGATCTCTAACAAGGAGGATGTTTACCAGCTGTTTGGATTTGCTAGAAATGCCTTCACCATGATGGCCATGATGGACTATCCATACAAAACCGACTTCATGGGTCACCTCCCTGCCAATCCAGTGAAGGTGAGGACATTGGTGTGAGTGGGTGCCTGGAGCTTAGGACACTGTGAGGCACACACCATTGGTGATGATCATGGCAGTAGTGGTGGATGTTGCAGCCTTTCCAGTCTGACAGTAAATCTACACAATTGAAACTTCTCTGTGATGGTGACTGCTGTGTTTGAAATGTGCTTCTGTGAGGTTTGGTGGAGTCACTTCTACCGTGCTCTGCTTTTACCTTAGACACAAAGACCTGTGCAAGCTTGTTGACTTCAGCTTATAAACACTAAAAACTTGTAGCTTTAAAAAAAGAAAAAAGAAATTTTGTTGCAGCCCATCTCAACGTGCTTTCAGAGATGTGTTTTCCTTGGTGGGTAGGGATGGAGATGTAAAAATCAGGCTCTTTTTTAAGTATTGCCCAGGAAGCTGACATACCTCAGGTATAATGCAGAAAAAAACCTGCTGCTATGGAGACTGGGAAACATGTGAACTTTCAAGAGAATCAGAGATGGCAAAGTGTGGGAAAAGAGCCAAGTTCTCAGGGGTTTACAAAAGCCTCTAAGACACCAGCTGCTTTTGAAAGGTACCAGCTTTGATCCCAGGTCACCAGAGGCTGTTGCAATTCTTGGTGTCTCCCAGTGTGTTGTCATTTGCCTCTGGCTTTGTGGCATTTAGAGTTCTAGTCCTACCTGGAGCACACTGTACAAGAGGTCACACAGGCTCTGCTGCATTGGGACCCTGGACATCCTGCCTCTGGTTCCACTGGGCACCCAGTTTCCTTCTAGGGTCTGTTTAATGACCTCTAAAATGGAAGCAATTATTCTGCACATTCCCCCCACTCCCTGGAAAGGGCATTAAAATACTCTGATGATAGGAGGAACTGTTGTGTATCACTGTGGCCCCTCCACAGCTCCCTAACTTGGTGAAGGAACCATCTGCCATTTTCCTGTCTTCTTGTGTCTATGTATTTTGTTGCTACAGGGTAGAAAACTAAAAACTTCAAGACCTGTTGCATTAAGCCCTTGGAAAGCCACTGAACCATAAAATGTGTAAATGATAATTTTAATCAATCTTCCAGCTTAGCCCTTCCGCAAAGCAACTGGTAACTGTTCTGTCTGCCATTTGCCTGTAATGTGTCTCATCCAGGTCGGCTGTGAACAAATTATGGCCCACAAAGACCCAGCTGAAGGCTTGGCTGCTCTTGTTGGTGAGTTAATATTATTGGTTTGATCTTTTACGTACCACCACGTGTTCTAGCAGCACCTGTCAGCCGAGCTGTCACATTACTGTGTCAGGGGAGCTGCTATGACTCTGATCTCCCTCTGGGACATTTTGCCCCTTGCTGCTTTTGTCTGTCAGGATGTCTCACAGTGGCCCAGAAAAAAAGATTTAAGGACTTCTTACAAGTTTAATGCAATTTAGTACGACTGGGAGCTAGGTTTTTTTTTTGTCCAAATAATGTATGTGCACCAAGTCAGAAATGTACCAATCCTAAATCACTGCTAAAGATGTGTGGCTGGCAGCTAGAAAAGTTGTTAAAACACTTATATCTTGGCAAACACTGTCAGATCTACTGGATGTATTCACATGCTACGAGGCAGAGTAGGAGTCTTGTTTCTTTGAGATGAACGAGCCAAGGGTGGATTTCTTCCTCCCAGTTGCAGGGGAGCACCTCCTGCCTCTCCCTGTCTTCCCAGCTGCATTCACTTGGTGGAGTTTAATCATGCAACAGGAATGATCCACCAGAACTTTAGGCAGGGGACTGGCTTTTCTCCATACTTGCCCCTCTGTGTCATACAGGAAAACACTGTCTTTTTTCTGCATGTTCTGCAGCAGCCCACCTCCTGCCAGGTAGAGCGTAGTGGCATGGGCTGTGATGCTGAACTGGCAACAGGTGAATGGGGACAGCATTAGTATTGTCCACTGATTGCTTCCAGGACAATAATGCTCTGTCTCCTTAATGTGAATCCATTCCTTCAGCTGCAGAGAACCAGACCGGTACCTACTCATCATACCATGTCTCAAGTGGTATTGCTGTCACTTCAGGTTTGCTTGGTTCATGATAAAGGAAACAAACCAGTGTCCTAACATCTGTTTGAACATTGTAGGGCTCAGGGTGCCAGACTTTTTGATCCACATTTAGCAATCAGAGCCTCAAAGAAACTGAATAAAATACCAGAATGGCATGGCCTGGAAGGAGTTTTCTTCTTGGGAAATCAGAGGAGTAAGCTGAGCAAGGTGCCAGAGGGACCTGCTGAACCTGGCATAGCTGAAGCCCTGCCTGCTATCCAGGCTTTTAACCCATTACAAAGGAAATTGTCTAAACAGGACAATATTGCATTGAATTGAGGGAAATAACCAAGTTTGTGTCATCTGGAGGAATGTCAGCCCCATGTATAAGCATTGCCATAAAGCTGGACTGTAACCTCACACAGTTACAGGCTCTGTGAGCTCTGTCCCATCCTTGCACACTCACTCAGCCCTTGGCTTGGTTTTGGCCATGAAGTTCATGTGGGAGGCGGTGGGTGAGACAGCAAAGTTACTGACTGGTTTTGTGCTGTGTTCCTGCCTGGCAGGAGTGTTCTACAACTCCTCTGGCTTGGCACAGTGTTATGACATATACCAGCTGTACCAGTCCTGTGCTGACCCCACGGGCTGCGGCATCGGCTCGGACGCAGAGGCTTGGGACTACCAGGTAAGCGGATGGAGCCACCAACAGGTTTCAGCTGCTCTCCTGGTTATGCCCCTGCCCCATGACAGCTCTTGTGCTTCTCTTAGGTTTGCACTGAGATCAACTTAACATTTAACAGTAACAATGTGACAGACATGTTCCCTGAGATGCCCTTCACAGAGGCCATGCGCGAGCAGTACTGTTGGAACAAGTGGCGTGTGAGGCCACGAGCACACTGGCTGCAGACAAACTTCTGGGGAGAAGGTGAGTTGTGCTGATTGCTTGTCCCTTTGTGTTACCCTGTAGCTGTCTCCCTGTTTCCCTCTGTCCAGCTGAGCCCCATGAGGACAGGCACAGCACACTAACGGTAGAAAGTCACAGCCTTGTGCTGATTTGAGCCAGACCTTTCTGTATCTCTTTGGGACAGAAGAGGAGAATGTAAAAACTACCAATAATTTGTCCAGTTCTTTGGTATTTTCTGTGCTTGGCCATGTTTGCTGCAGAAGCCAAACACATTTGGATAACTGGGTGGGAAGGAGACCTCTCAGTTTATGAACTCTCTGAATTTCAGACCTGAGAAGTGCAAGCAACATCATTTTTTCAAATGGAGACTTGGACCCATGGGCTGGAGGTGGGGTAAGCATGTGCACTCCTGCACCCTGAGCACAGAGCAGCCTTTGCAGGTGACATACTGCCCTCCCTACCTTTCAGAGCTGCACTGGCAGTTCAGTTTTAGCCTGAGTTTCTGTGAGCAGCTGTTTCCTGGTGAACCACCTGACGAATCTCAGGGCTGATGACAGACACACTGAGTAGTGTCCATCAGCCAGGAATACTGATGGAACAAATGTGGCTTCACTTGTGCAGACACAGCAGGACCTTCCTTAGCCCACACCCAGGGTCTGAACCACGGCCTGGTGTGTTTCTGCGTTCACACGTGGTCTCAGTGCTGTCGGCCATGTGCTCCTGGCTCTCTCCAGTCCCAGCACACTTGGCGAGACCAGGTGGGTGCTTTGAGCAGCAACTCGAACCAGAACATATTTTGTCTTAGATCCCACAAAACTTCAGAGTGCTGTCAGTGTCCAGTTTAAAATGTAAGAACAAAAATGACCCAGGACTGGATTTCAAGTTAATTGAGCTCTTGATTAAATACAGAAGCTCCTTGTTTTAGGCTGGCTTGGAATTCCAGCTGCAGGAGCAACAGGCTGTTTAGGGTGCATGGGCCCAAAGGAGAGCTGACTTCGAACTGCCTGTGCTGGAATCAGTGGAAAGTTCCCACCTTGGGGAAAACATTCCCTTCATTTGAGACAGGTGATCTGGGTCATTCAGACTGTTAGCTGTGGATACCAGCCCTACCAAGGATGTCTTCCTATGCTTCTCCTCAGTCTTGCCCAGATCATGTTCCACTTTTCAGAACTCATGTCCAGTTTTTCCCAGTAACTTGGCGAGAATTGGTCTTTGCTCCTTCTCCTCCCAGATAAACAGCAGCCTCAGCCCTTCACTGATTGCACTGACCATTAAAGGAGGTGCCCATCACCTTGATCTCCGGTAAGTACCGAACTCTCCTTTGGCTGGCAAAATCCTGATGCCCTGGGTGCTTGATCTCAGCAAGCCACAGCCCAAACAATCAGGAGATACTTTAGAATCACAGAATCATAGAGTTGTTGAGGTTGGAAAAGACCTCTAAGATCGTTAAGTCCAACCATCAACCCAACGCCACCACCATGTTCACCACTAAACCATGCCCTTGAGTGCCACACAAGTTTTTTGAATGCTTCCAGGGATGGTGAATTCAGCATTTCCCTGGACAGCATGTTCCAGTACTTTACAACCCTTTCCATGAAAAGATTTTCCCTAATCTCCTGGTTCAACTTGAGGCTGTTTCCTCTCATGCTGTCCCTTGTTACCTGGGAGCAGAGCCTGACCCGCACCTGGCTACAACCTCTCATCAGGGAGTTGTAAGAGCGAGATGGTCCCCCCCTAAGCCTCCTTTTCTACAGGCTGAGGCCTCCCCCCAGCTCCCTCAGCCATTCCTGGGGCTCCCGACCCTTCCCTAGCTCCGTTCCCTTCCCTGGACACACTCCAGCCCTTCAATGTCTTATTTGTCAAGAGGGACCTGAAATTGACCTCAGGATTTGAGGTGTGGCCTCACCATTGCCTCCACAGGGCAAATACTTAAAGAGGATGGGTACCAGGCTGTTGCAGCCCAATGTGGAAGAGTGATCTTCTTCCCCAGTACAGGGCTCCAGGGATGCTGAGCTGTGCAGAACTTGGCACTCAGCTCACCTACTGTCATTAGGTGGTGTTCTTGCACAGGGGTTGGCACAAGTGTGAGACAGCCTGCAGCACTCAGTCACGTGAAGCAGTCCAGTGCCTCCTGGCATTAACCATCTGCCTTTGGGCCTGGAGCAGAGGGAGCAGCAATCAGCAGTGCAATGGCAAGCTTGGGGCTGCTGCCCAACTGCACTGGGGATCTGACACTGCATCTTGGTTTCCAGGGCGTAAATGTGAAGCACAAACCAGTCAGTCTCTGTCCTTAAGATCACAGGCTCTGCCTGCGCAGGAGGCAAAACCCCACTGTCCAGTCCCTGACACTGCTCTGCTTTCCCCAGGGGACGCAACCCAGCGGACCCCCCGTCCGTCACGGAGGTGCGCAAGCTCGAAGCTGGGATCATCAGCAGCTGGGTGAAATCCGCAGGCCTGGGGCGGGTGCGGGAGCAGCCCGCAGGAGCTGCAGCAGGCCGCCAGCCCTGAGCCCCCCCGTCCCCACAGCCCCTGGGTGCCACTGCCAAAGGACACAGTAGCCTGCTGAGCTGGTTCTAGGCTGGCTGGGACACTCTTCTCTCCTCTGCCATGATGGTGGGAACTCCCTTTTCCTAAGTGTCCCATCTACACCTCATTGAGCATCGAAAGAAATGCAAAAGGCCAAATCACTGACAGAAGCCAAAACTACATTGTCTGGGCTCCATGCTTGCCTGCTCAGAATGAGCTGTTACAAAGGGCAGCAATATGAAGAGCTTGCCTGGAAGGTCCAAGAACCATCACAGCTCTGAACAGGATCATTGCATGAGGGACCTTAAGGTTGAAACAATTATTTTTAGAGAAAAAGGAAATAGTAGAGAGCTAATGGAAGGGCACAGGTATGGTTGTGACTGACACAGGGTCATGATGAGCTCCACTAGTGACCAGTTATCTAAAACAGACTATCAGTCTTAGCCATGGTTGTGGGTTGGGGATGTTTTAGTTTTGGTTTTAACTTGTTGGGGTTTTAGTTTAGTCCTAGGTTTTTTTTTCTGTTAAAGGAATTTTTTCCCATATGCATGTTGCTAGGGGACAAATGGCTGTGCTTAAGGAAGACAAAGGGGCTGCCCATTGGGGGTGGGGTGGGCCTAGCTACTCCTTTGTTTCACCTGGGTGTGGGGTCAGTTCGCTCTCGGCGTCCGGAGAGAGAAGCTGCAGAGAAAGGAGCTGCTGCTTCTTTCTTTCGGCCGTTCTTTCTTTCTGCTGGAAACAACGCCGGGACCCCAAAAACCGCTTTCCCTGCCCTGCTGGAGGCCGAGCTGTGGCCGCCCTGCCCCGCTGCTGCTTTGAGCCTTCGCTGTGCTGTAGCCGTGCTCGCCCTGCCCGCCTAGACCTCCGGGGGGTTCCCCGTTTGGATACATCTCGTCTGGTCTCCAGGATTTGTGCTCATCCCTGCCGTTCTAGCCTGCCGTTCCAGCCTGCTGTTCCTGAGAGTCCGGGGTCGGCTGCCCAGCGGTTTGTGAAGCCTTTGTCCCATCCCTTCCCGGGATCCCGGGATCGGCTGCCCAGCGGTTTGTGAAGCCTTTGTCCCATCCCTTCCCGGGATCCCGGGATTGGCTGCCCAGGGGTTTGTGAAGCCTTTGTCCCATCCCTTCCCGGGATCCCAGGCCGCCAGTGCCGCGTGCTCCCCGAGCTCGCTCCGGAGCGCCCCCTGCAGCCGCGGGGGAACCATCGCACCTGCCCTGCTCACCGGGAGCCGCCAGCGCCCCTGCCGGCTGCGAGCGGAACTGCACCCGAGGGGAAAGGGCCCGACAGCCGAGAAGGCTGGGACTGGGTTTGGGATTGTTTGCTGTTACTGCCAGAGTTATTGCTGTTTGTTTGACTGGTTATACACATAGAGATATATAATAGTAAAGAACTGTTATTCCTATTTCCCACATCTTTGCCTAAAGGCCCTTGATTTCAAAATTATAGTAACTCGGAGGGAAAGGGGTTACATCTGCCATTCCAAGGGAGGCTTCTGCCTTCCTTACCTGTCTTTCAAAACCAAGACACTTGTGCAAGAGATTCCAGTTGCTGAGGTGAAGATTTACACAAAGGAATCCTGGTGTGCACTGCTGTCACTCAAGTGCAGTGTACTGGTGACCAGTAAAGCACACTTCCACTCAGACATCTTCACAGGAACTAGATAGATTGGTACAGTTGGACCAACAGACTCAGCTAAAAGACAAGACATGTTTGGGAAAGTAACAGTTTATTTCTTCTCTCCTTCAGCTCATTAGGAAATGAATTATTACTCTCAAGCCAGTTGTAAGGCAAAAAAAATAATGGAAGGAACATTAACATTCTGCACTGACTAGTCATGTGCTGTCAATCCCAGGACAGGATCCCTCTGATGACAGAAAAATGTGCATTTAAATAATTTGGTTTTACCTTTTTAAAATTTGACCTTTGTAACATTTCTCCATTTCCATTAGTACATGGAATGATAAATAGTGGTCCCAACAGTAACATGTAACTCCAGCAAACAGAATGGATCAGCATAAAATGAATAAAGATGCATCTTACTTTACAAATCAAGGGTTACAATTACTATAAAATACCTCCCTCAGCCACTAGAAAATGAACCATTAGAGTCAAATTCAGTCAGCTCCATTAACGGCCAGGGACCCCTGGATTTAGTGGGGACTGCACCTCCTGGCCCTGCCCATCACAACCCCTGCCACAGCGGGAAAGAGACTTTCAGTGAGACAATGAACATTCATATGAACAACCACATTTCTGAGATCTCATCCATGAATACAGGACTGTCCAAATCCAAAAGGAAAAGCACTCCAGAAAGCTCATTTCCAAATTCATGGGTTAAAATCTCTAAAGTGTGCACATACAAAAATGAAAGATCCCAGGGCTCCTGTAAGAGTCTTTAAAAAACCTGGGTCTATTTTGTCTTCAAGTAACTGAAATTAATTTCTCCAATTCTGCTGGGGCCTAGAACTGCTGTAATACCTTTCGACTGTCTGCTTTTAACACTACTACTGAAAATACCCAGTGTACTCCTAAGGAAAACAAATAATTGAAAATTTCTCCATGGTCCAAGAAATTATGAATAACAAGAACTTTGCTGTACAGTTGTAAGCTTGTTTTGAGTCAACAAACACCCACGATGTGATATCTGAACCGGAAGGGACGGAAGGAGGCTGATACCCAATATGCTCACAGGCTTTCCCAGTGCCCAACCTCAGAAAGCAGCTTTCAGTCAGAATACCTGAGTCTAACTGATGCAAATAAGATACAAAATGCACGTGTTTTACTTGCATTTCACATTATCTCCCGCATTCCTGCAGGTAAGTTAAAAAACTGCATTACCTCTACAAAATTATGTACCACTTTCAGCCAAACCAGCAGCAAATTCTCTTTGACCATTCATTTCAGCCAGAGCTTGAATAGACCATTCAAAGTGCTCTACAAAACTAAGACACTATACAACATATACTCTGCTGCCTCTTCCTTCTCCTAAGGTGATGCAGCATAGCTCGGGAGTTTGGAATGAGATCGGAGTACCAGCAGCAACTGACAGCTTCTCCCTGGGACAGCACTACAGCTCTTTGTTTATTCCACTTTCCACCTGAACCACTGTCACAGTCTGACAAAGGAATGGCTCTGTAATCCAGTGTTTCAGTGAATCCAGAATAAACCAGAAAACTGTAGGCTTATTCCTGCTCTCCAGGAACAACCCTGTGCCCTAAGACAACTTGCTGTAGTCCCAGTATTTAATGAGCATTTAGTAATACTGACATAAGTGAGTTCTGGGTCACCAGAGCCCCAAGAATGTCATGGTCCACGGTACAATTACCAGGGAAACCGGCTTCATATGGCACAGCTTTGCCCATCCCGGAACCAGGGATTAGATTTAAGACTGACATGATTTCTTCAAACCAGAGATGCTTTTCCCAAGCTTTTGTTTGTCATTTGAAGCCAAAAAAGGTGCATTATAGCATCTCTCCTCAAACCCTGAAAAATAAAGTGACTTTAAGATAAAAATGCCACCACTGGAAGATCCACTGATGCAGAGTCTATGCTGGCACCCAGATAGGGAGTGGATGAGCCTCTGTGTTAAAAATGTATTTGTCAAGGTTGATTAAGTCTATGTCATCTGAAAACAGCAGAAACATGTATTTGAGTGTTTCCCCAAGGAAGAAGCTCTCCATTTTATCCCGTGGCTCTGGATTACTGGGATTCTGAACATTGTTAATGGAAGTATAACCACCTGTAGGAACCTGTGGGGGGAAAAAAGAAAAAAAAAATATCTTTACATAACCTAAAATAAGTTTTTACTTCTTAACATTCAGATGCACTTGGAGAAGATAAATGCTAAGAAATAGATCATCATGTTTTCATGTTTTTCATTTCACACTTGGTTTTCATTTACATATAAAGCTTCAGTAATGAAAAAAAAAAAATCTCATTGCATTTTAAAAGAAACCAGAACGATAAATGAAGCAAAATATCCATTTGTACTTAGGGCAGAGAAGTACCACAAAGTTTGAAGTACCACAAACCCTTTGAAGTTTCTGGACTAATATACAGAAAGGAACCAGCGATTCCTACATTAGAGCTGGCCCAAGCCTTGAATCCATTTCTCTTAAGAGCAGACCATTGATATGTGGTATCACACTTTCACAGCGTATCAGTGACATCTCCACGAGCACTGTAGTCAGAATGAATAGAAAAACCTTCTATTAAACCATTAATGCCATTTTGTGTTAAATTTTTTCCTTTGTCAACTTTAATTGAAGAGTTCTTTCAATCCAGCCATGTCCTTCTCAGCTTCTGAAGTCTAAATACTAGAGATTCTAACACTTTGATAGTCTTGCCTACAGCTTCTGCCATTTCACTTTTTCATCAATGCAATACAAGTTCTTTCACTATATGGACTAAGCAGTGTATCTCAATCTGTAAGAAAACGATTTTTCTGTATATACTTACAAATTCCCCCCCAGTTATCTGATGAAACATAGTGTGTTTTCAAAGTTGGTGTTACAAAGCAAGTGAGCAAATACAGTCCTGACAGAACAAGGTCACTATAAGCTGGCCTTACCCGGGTATATCTGTTGAAATTCTCCAAGATTTCCCAGCCCCAGTCTTGGTATTTCTTATCACCAGTGAATCTGTACATATAAAAAAGGCTTTCCACAGTTTCTGGTCGCAGTAAGTTGTGCCTGTCTGCAGGCTGCAAGAGAAAAAATGGCAAGAGTATTTCAGACAGGAAATTTCCTCAAGGATACATGGAGGGAGAAAAATAATTATTCCCATCTCCATCTGCTCCTAAGAGTTTGCTACACATAAGTCAGCTTCTAAATATACTTCTGGGTTAACTAAAACCAAAGCCTAGGGTACAGCTAGAAGGCAAGGCAGCAAAAGAATTAACTGTTCCACAACAAACCCCATCCCTAATATCTGGCCAGGAGTTCAACAGCAGAATAGAGCTATGGAGAAATCATGGAATTGGAGTTCAGGCCAGCTATCTGCTCACCTTGATTTCCACATCCTTGTGGCCCTTCTGCGCATGGAGGTTGAAGTGTACGATCTCTGGGCTCAGGCCTGTCTCTACTTGAGCATACATCTGGTAGCAGGTTTCTATAAGGGCTTCAGCCAATTTCATATGATCAGCAGCCAGTCCATTGTGAGCTCCCAGTGCTAAAGTACCTGGCAAGAAGCAAACCAAGTGATCCTGCAAGACAAAACAACTCTTACTGAGAAGTTACACGTCAAGCAGCAAGGGGAGGTAGGGAGGGTGTGAGTGTACCTTTGTCTTTTTAATTTTTTTATTATTTCTCTTCTTCAAAACACATTTCTGGTACCAACAACTTGAGGGTAACTTTTTAACAATCTGATATAATGTAGCATGAGGCAGGCAGCAGTATTACAGAAAAATGTACAAGAATGCATTTTTATGACAAGTTTCTGAAAAGAAGGTCTCAGGTCATGTTGAAGGGAAGGAGAGTGTCTTTTGGTTTACCAGAAGCATGTATGTCATACCAGCTCATGCAAGGGGTCAACAGAACCACCTAAAGGTTTGGCTGTCCTCATTCTGGAGCTAATCTACCACTGATATAAGTAAGCACTGCAGATTAATGTCACATATGGGATCTCAAATGATTCTCAACATTCAGAATCAAAGCTCAGGTCTCATCACCCAAAAACACAGTAAAACCACTCTGATGCCCCTGTACGGACCTTTAAAAGCTTTGTCCAGTCCTTAAGGGAAGTTGAGGGTTGTAGAAGTCAGCATAGACACAGTAGCCAAACACCCCCCATTTTTCCAGCTGGCCAGGGTAAGAAACCTGTCCAGCCTTTCACCCAATAATAATGGATTAAAACCAAAATTCTGACTCCCTGAAACAGAAGAAAGTGTTCTGACACGTACAGACACCTAAGCCAAATCTTATCTGTCTCAATTCAGTTCTGTCCGATCTTGGGATGGGGCAGCGCCCTCTACCCAAAACCCAAACTCTGGTCTTACAGCAGGTTTTTTGGAAAGTTTTTGGGAAATTCAGATCCAAGAAGCACATGCTGAAAACTAGAACTGAGTATCTTAAAAATACTACATCAGGAAAGGCTATACATATATTAATAATACATCACTTGTCTTTCAGACAAGCCACACACATATATAATACCTGTACTTGCATGAGTTTTTTAACTGAAAGATCTTAAAATGCACAAATTAGGAGCAGAGGGTTAAGATCAATCAATTTTCCCTTCAGCAAACAGCATACTGTTTTACTCAAGAATCTTCCAGGTAGGAAAATAAAAAGATGTTATTACTAGACAGAAACCTCAAAAATTATTAATTTTTTTTTTAACCCCGTAATACAATATTAGATGACATGCTGCTTTTGAAGGCAAATCTGAAAACACAGGTGTGGAAGTGTCTACATGTATTTTTGAATTATGGAAAATGAGTAATACATAAAATAGGTATTGTCTCAACAATTTCAGACACTGGAATTTTATGACCAGAACAGAAAAAAAGAAAAAAACAGGAAGAAAATTTAATTCCAGCACCAAAATGTTTGGTGTTGAAGGAACAAAATGGGTTTACTAGAGTAACTCGCAGAAAAGGCCCCCGGTTTGCACATGTGGTTAGTATCTACAAGCCAGTTACTCATTACTGCCATCACACTGGACAGATGTGCACGTATATATAGTCTTGGGGTTTGGGTTTTTGGTGGTTTGGGGTTTTTTTTTTTGCTTTGGAGAGGGAAAAGCTTTGCATTTGCCTCTGTGTTGGGTTTTACTTAAACTTTGTAATGGTTTTTCTGTTTTCTTTTGCAGTTGTATTTCTTACCATCTTGGCACTGAAATGGCCATGAGCAAGCTCTCCTACAAAAGTAAGCTTCTTGGGTTCTGATCTCTGAAGAAGATGCTTTTTCACTCCTTCTATGGCTCTCACATAGTCTTCCAACAGCCTGTGAAAAAAATCATTCCCAGTTGCCTCACATGCGCGCAGTCAGAACATGTTTGATCATAGCTGATGTTCAGCACAATCTTTTAGGTGACTGTTACTTCAGTCGAAAGAATAATATTTAATTAAACATGAAAACTTAAAAAACCCCCTCAGTAACCATCAACATGACATTAATTGGTTATCACTACCATGTAGCAATACTGGGTTTACTTGCAAAGTACATAATAATACTTTACTACTTATTCAAATATTAAAGAAAGCACCTGCAACTGTTTCTAGACAATAACCAGATTTTATTTCAAAAATCCTTGGAAGCAGAGTTATTAAAATCACAAAAAATCTAGGCTGGGAAGGACCTCTGGGAGGTCTTTACTTCAACCCTCTGCTCTGAGGCAGACTCGGCCACATCAGGTTGTCTGAGTGGTTATTCAAGCAATTTTTTCGTACCCCCATCCAAAGATGGAGATTCAAAGAGCTTGAGCAATCTTTTCCAGTTGACCTCTCTCATTGTGAAACATTGTTTCACAGTATTTAATTTGATTTTTCCTTGATTTTACATACTTTCAATATGGAAAACAACCTGTTGATTAATACCACTGTGAGGCTCACAAAATGCCATTGTGGTCCCAAAGACACCGGTTGTCCATTTACAGTGAGGTAAGGCTTGGAAAGAGCAGTGATGAAAGCTTTGTTTGTAGAAAGGCATCTGCTCTGGCACACAGAAATGCCTCCAAGAGGCACGTTTTTGCTCTGTCTGCATTAAACTCCTTGAAATTAACAAGTCTAACATAATTAGCTTATGTGCAGACTTGTCTTGAAGGAAAGCTGCTTTTCTAACATCTTTAACTCCTCCTTGCAAACACTCTTCCACTAATGCAGTACAGATAACAGAAACATACGAGTCTTGTAGAGGGACTTTTTACAAGGGCATGTAGTGATAGAGCAAGGGTCTTTAAACTGAAAGTAAGTAGATTGATATTGGATATAAAGAAGAAATTGTTCCCTGTGAGGGTGGGGAGGCCCTGGCACAGGTTGCCCAGAGAAGCTGTGGCTGCCCCATCCCTGGAAGTGTCCCAGGCCAGGCTGGATGGGGCCTGGAGCAACCTGGTCTAGTGGAATGTGTCCCTGCCCTTGGCAAGGGTGGGACAGGATGGGCTTTAAGATCTTTTCCAACCCCAGCCAGTCTGGGATGCTGGAATTAAAGAGAAGGTAACACAAACATCAAACTTCTGTCTCCTTTCACCCTTCACTAACAAACCCAGAGCAAACACAGACATCACTGTCGAAAGGAAATGCCCACAGTATTTCAGAAGTGTCTAATTATGCTCGATATCTATTGGAAAGACTTCATTCTCATCTCCTGTCTGTGACACTCCTCACATTTGATGACCTGTGGAAGAAAAGGTTTCTGTGGAGAAGGAGTTTTGAGACTAAGTCTCCTCGTGTTCTTTCATCAAGTTACCAAAGGTCCCTCTTTATGCTTAGCTTGCTTTTAAAAACAGTGATAAGTTCAGCTGACTCTTGGGCACATGCATTATTTTTCTTTAAGCAGCAAACTACAACAGAGTTTTACAGCTCACCTAATTCTCACACCAATATGAGAAGTGTAAAGAACTTACTCATTTTCTTTCTTTCCACCCTGAATCCACTGCTTGAGCAGATACTCATAGTAGCTGTCAGCTCTGGCTCCCAGAGTGTAGACCCCCAGGTGGGTGAACTGCCCGCTGTTGGTGTTTATGAACATAGGCACGAGGCCATCGTTTTTCCCTGAGAGGGTGTGAACGTGCTTCATCACCTCATCTACAGCTTTCTACAAGAAAGAAAATGGCAAATATAATTATAGGTATAAATGAGGTACAGAACTGTGTCTAGTCATTATAATCCAGTAACAAATCTGTAACTTTGCTTCCCCAAATTAGCATCAGGGACATCAAGTTCAGCTAGAGCAATATATTAAATTCAAGATTTCAAACTTTTGGACTCTCAAAAGATGATGTTCTGGGTATGTTCAAGTACTCTGAAGCAATTATAACTGTTTCCTTTCCTTGAAGGCAAGCCCACTCAAAAGCCAGTACTACAGCACTCAAGATTTACTCAGATTTGTAAAGGAGAAGTCCAGCAAAAATAACAACTACATGAATCTATTTAGCAATAGCTGAGGTTCTTTAAATTATTGCATTCTTCAACACTGAGCTGTGGATACAGTTCAAAATAACATCAGCAGACAAAAAGAAAAGTGGAAAATATTATTTTCTCTGAAACTATTTTTATTTCAACGAACTTTCCCCTATATGGTGACCTGCTTTCAGACTCTTACCTGTTGAGTGAAATTTTAGTTCCTTGGATGGTAACATTTCAGTTTTGTTCTCTGCATATAGATAATGGCATCAAGAAACCACAGTCAGAAATTATTTTTTTAGTTAAAAGCTGTTTCTGAGGAAGAAAAATAATTGCTCATCTCCACTACTACTTTTGGCATTCAATAAAACAATCAGAATACTTTGTTTCTTTTTCTTCCCTTGTCTAGAGTTTCACAACTTATTTATCATAACTTACAGACTCCTGAGACTGAGTATTAATGGAGAGTCAGTGGTGGAGCTGCAGAGAAATGGAAAAAGAGAGAGACATCAACTGATTCTTTCATACCTTGAATTTCTCATCTCCAGTCAGACGAGAGAGCTCCCTAAACTCCAGCTGAATGCTGGTCACCTCTGCCACAGTGCTGTCAGATGTCCAGCGAGGGGGATGTGCAGTGCCCCGACCAATGTTGACATCAGAATATGGTATCTTGGAGGGGGTCTTGAATGCTGGCATAAGCCTGTTTCCAATGTCTTTCTAAAGACAACCCAGGAGCACAGGACAAAACAACAAACAAAACAAAAATAAATACATACACATGTACATCCCATTAGATTTTCTTCACAAAGCAGATAGAAAAAGATAGAATAGCAGCTTAGTTTTAGATGATGCAAGCAATTAAAGAAATTTAAAAAGTCATGAACTTATTCATAGTAATGAGCAGAGTTCCCACCTTGTCCTTAGCACTGCAGGCCTCATATGAGGCTGCAACCCCTATCATGCAGTCACTGGCTGATCTAGCTAATGTGATGAGGTGGCTGATGCTGTTAAGACACACAGAAAGGGCAACAAAAGACAACTATTACCCTTTGCCAATCATTTATTTCCTCTCTTGTTTCATGAGCTTTATGATGGTCAGCCATTCATGAGCAGAAGAGCAGATAAGAACAGGTGACAAACAGGGCAAGGCATTGAGGTTGTACAGAGAGCAGAGGTGAAGGCTTCAAAGCTTAATGGTAAATGCCTTTCCCACCACTTTAAATATGATACTGTTAAAAACCAGCAACATTTAACTTTCTGAGGAATCCTCCCTCAACTTTGTCCAGTATGGAATACATAAGCAAGTTTCATTTGTAAGGCCAGTCACTCACAGCTTTTTCCAGGAAGAGGCTATCTCCAGAGAGGTGGTAGGTACTCAGCAAGCCACCCAGAATACGGATAGTGCTCTCAAACAGGTTCACATCCACATTTTTATCAAATACTAAATCATTTGCTACCCATTTTCTTGCTTCTTCAAACTCTGCAAGGCATAAAAGGTAGTTCACTTAGGAACTTCTGGCATGTTCCAACAACTAGAGACATGAGTACTCCATATATTCATGACAGTTACTTATATTTGCCTATAGAGATCATAATTTTAGATGGAAAATCAAAATTAAGAGCACATGCTGGCAGAAGTTTGATTACCATTGGCTTAATTCTTATTCAGCACCCACCACAGATGCATAGCCAGAAATAGCCACCGAAACAGAAAGTCCTTAATAGCTTAAGAAAAGAAGAAATAGAGGAATTCTTTATTAAAATAGTCCAGAAATTAAAATCTTTCAAATCCATCCATTTGACTTATCAGATAATCAGTTACACTTCCACAAAGCCTTCTAATTTTAATTAAATCTTTTTCAACCAAAGCTGTTACCTACCAAGACAACGGGTAACATTTTCAGTTAACAGCTTTAGCCTAGCAATGTCCTCAGGAGCCTGCTTCCTGCTTCAGCATCTAACACCCAAAATCCCAAGACGTTGCAATTTTTTTTCTCTAGAAACAAAAATGGTTGTTTATCACATTACTAATTTAAAAAAAAAGTTTAAAAGAAAAGCTGTTTTAGGTTCATCAACCAGCTGAGCAGCAGCATCACTCAATGACTGCTTTGGCACAGGGTCTCTCTCCATGGTGCATGTGAGTCAGCTTAGCCCTCACAATTGGAGGCTGAGCTATTTCAGTGATCTCACAGCTTCTAGAAACTCCTGCTTGTGAGAAGCAGCAGAAGAACCAGTTTGCCTGAAATGGAAGGCACTTCTTAGGAGATAAACTCTAAAGCAAATAGATGCCTTTGTGCCCTCCAGTCTTGGATGCTGGGCAAATATAGGATGTTAGGCACATTGAAAAGAATTACAGAAAATCTCCCTGTCAGTGTTGTTAGCAGTACAACAGCAAAGGCCAAGTTCTGTGCCACAGAAGCTTTTGCATTCATCAGCTGATAAGAAAGACTAGCAGCCTTAAACAGAACTTGCATTTACATAGCATTAGTTAATCAGAAGAAACCCCAGGACCTAAGGCAATCAGCAGAACTGATATAAAATAGGAAGAAGCCCTCATCAAGAACCCGTTTTCAACACATCTCTAACACTAAAAGCTTATTTTAATAGCTCTACTCAGTTCACAATTAACTTTTTTGGAGGAAAAAACAGCAGCACACAGACAACTTGATGAAACTTCAAGACAGCCTGCTCAAGCCTAGAGCTGCACACACGACATATTACTTTACATAAACTTCAAAGGTAGTAGTGACAGAACCATAAAATACTTTGAGTATTTATTGTACCCTCACTGGCAGCTCTGTTCTTCCTATCTTGACAGAAAAAGTTGCAAGATTAATAAAAGTTTACAAAGGTGGCTATCTACCATGCTTAAATAGATACAGTTCCAGAAATTTTTAAATACCACTAAAAAAACCCTCTGCACCACCAAAAAAAAAAAAACCCAACCAACCCAAACAACCAACAAGAAAAAAAGGTCTTAAACACTAATTAAGCACTTAAGTTTTTTGCAACAGAATTGCAAAATTTTTTGGCTTAGTTTTTAAAATCTGTTTGAGAGTTTTCTAACATGGTCATTTCCAAAATAACTCTCAAAAATATAGACAGCAAAACAATTCAGGAAAGAGGTACTGAGCACTCCCTTTCTCCACCTATGGATTCCTTACAGAAACAGCCTTCTTAAATTCATATATGAAATATTGATATTAGGTGTGATAAAACACAAGCAAGGAACGTCCAGGCAAACTACCCAAGAGTGATGGGCAGAAAGCCTCCAGTGGCTGTATAATGGCACAGAGGTAGCACTGGGGTTTTAGTACAGACACAAAGACCAGGAAGTTTATTAAAACTTCCCTCAAATTCTCCCAAATATATACATTGTGTATACATATATATGTATGTATGTATTTACCCTCACAGGAAAGCTACACTTATAGGCCACAGGTAATAAATATTCCCTTCAAAGAACTCTGAACATGCACTGCCTGAAGAGAAATTAAGGAATTATTCTAGAGGAAAAAAAATTACCTTCTTTTAAGCCAAAAATCCACATGGTATCCAAGGCATCAATTAAGGTAAGCCCAAGTCCAAACCACTCGCTGTAGGACTTGGACAAAGGCTTCAGCTCATCATGGCCCCAGGCAAATTCCTTGTACCCCTTCCAGGCATGGCGGAAGGCTTCGATCACAGCCAGCTGGCGCTCATTTATGGGCACTGCAGAGGACAAACAGCACCTTGCTCAGGACTTCTGCAGGGCACTTATGGAACTATACCACACACCACTTTGCTGCATTCCACCGAAAATAAAATTTCTTCCAAACTAACTGATCAGTGCAATGGAAAAACCACCCTCGGATTATTCTTTTCAGAACAGCCTTTCCTCTGCAGAACAACCAGTCAGTGTTTCTAGTCAGCAATTCAGCCAAGTGGAAACAGATTTCTCCCCGGCAACAAAACTGTCACTTCTGCAAATAAAACATTAAAATAATCACATGCACAGTTGTAGATGAGTATCACTGAAGCCCAAAGAGATGAAAGTCAGGAAATACCAGATTAGGATCCATGGTAATTCAGGTGCCGAATACATACGTTTAACAATAAAATCCTCAGCTAATTCAACACATAACATTTTTTCTTCATCTTCCCTCTCCTACTAACTGCTTTCTGTTAAATTTAAAATCACTTCTACAAAACTATTTCTATTGAACTTTCTATTTAATACCAAAGTAGAAAGAAAATTTACGTTTTCCATCTTGGCAAAACCATGTCTTTTTCCACAGTTGTACTAATTTTTTGCTTGCCATTTGCCATGAAGTGGAGTTTATGTTACACACTGAACATGAAAAATTTCACACCTGTTAGCTGAAATTTTGGAAGATTATGAACAAAGACTTCTAGAGTGGCAAACACCAAGCAGCACAACCAACCCCATAAATATTAAGCTTGCAAAAGTGCAAATATATCACATTGAAATATTTATCACAAATTTATCACATTGAAATGTTTATCACACCAGAACTTCCTGGTTTCTTTTCTGAACTCAGAAAAAGAAACAATAGGTTCTTTGTTCCACAAGCACAGCAACTTCAAAAACAACTTCTGCAGCTTTCTGGTGAGCCCTAAAAAGAGTTCCATTTAGTTCAGGGGCAGGAAGTCACTTTCCCTGTATTTGCAGAACAAAAGAAAAGGCATGGCTGAAAAGAAAGCTGTCTCTTTTATGCCCTCCTTTAGATTATCCTGTCCTGCAATATCTGCCTCCTCCCAGAGGCTGTATTTCAAAGATTTGTCTCTAAAATTTATTTTCAAATTCTGAAGGCTAATAAGCATGAAGGCTGGCATAGTGAAATAAGAACACTGAAAAACTAGGATGCTCTAACAATCTCTCCTACACTTCCTGTTTCCTCTAATCGAAATAAATAAAATAATGTGTATGGGGAGAAACTGCACAACTTCAGCCATAAAAGCAAACAAAAAAAAAAGGTATCATTAGCTGTCGTATTTACCTGGTTCTTTCTGGTTTTCAGCTTCCATAGATGAAGGTTTTTCTGGTTCCTTTATTTTACTGGATGGAGGTTCAGTGCTTTGGTCAGGTTCTATCACTGCTCCTCTCCAGCTGCAAATACAAGGGACTGTAATTAATACTTATTTTGGTCACAGAAAATCATGCAAATGAATGGGACTTATCTCTGCATTTCCTTTATCACACAATACTTTGATAAATCAGAAGCTAGATTTTATATCAAGGATCAAAATAACTATGCTGCCCACTAGGTAAGTTTTCTGTTCAAAGAGAGCAATTTTCTTTGCAGAGAAATTTTACTTGACTAAGAAATGTGTGTTACAAGCTCTTGGAATTTCATTAAATATCTTGGCAGTGGAATTTAATAAAAAACTTCTTAAAATAAATCAAGCACCTGAAAATGCTGTATTACAAGCAATTTGTTATCTACCAGCTCTGAAATGACCACAGTAGCTACTAATGCTAAATAGTACCACACATATTATGATCACCAAAACTCATGATTAAGCACAAAGGATGAGATGCTCAAAGTACTAACTTTGCTATCAAGGGATCACAAGCCTTCTCTGTCACCACAGATGCCTAAATCAGTTTTGACAGGTTTTTATGAAGAATCTCCTGAAGGAGAAGTCTTTCAGAATGGACTTCAAGTCAAGCCAAGTTCATATCAAGATCAAACAATATCAACCATACCATTTAATATATAGGTATGTTGCCTTTGAGCCCATTATATACTTCCTAAGGGAACCAGGCTAACAGGACCTTTAAAGTTTATATTGTTTACAGTCAGCATATCTTCTGACTTAGATAAATACCATATTTCATTTCTTACTTTCATTCTTTAAATTTGTAACTAGTCTATGTTTTCATTGCTCTTGTAAGTTCTCTTGTTACCACCTGTTTAATTCTATGAGTTACAAGCAAAAGCGAAACAATAAAACACTTTCAGATAACACTGACAGCCAAAATGCTGAGGCAGGCACAGTTCTGATCAGCTCATCTGAGCCAGTGCTAAAGAGAACACAAACACTTAAAACCCCCAAGCCTCATGTTCCAAATCTGAAGAACCTCTGCTGAACTTTTGGTAGTCTTTTCAGTATCCATATTACTTTCCTTCACTTATTCCCAAATCAAAACACTTCCATGACCATAGAAGCACAGACCTTCTGTTAAAGACCAGATCTGTATAAGGGATGAGATATCTTGTAAGAAAGAAGTGAGCACATGCTGTTAAACACACACAACTGCATACGCATGCGTGCCTGGGCCCACTGTGTTTAGTGGCACCAACCCACAACCAGCACTGACACTGCTATCACATTCCAAGCCTGGCCCAAGACAAAGACACTAGCAGCAGCACTATTATATTGATACCGTTACATTAACATTTATTACAACAAACTACAAGCAGAAACCTCTGGACACGGAGAATCCTTCTGAACATTAAGAGTGTCTAAGTGCATTAGAAATACAGCCAGCCTCGCAGGGCTTCAAACCCTCTGCAGCTGTGGGATACAAACAGCAGAATCAGAGACTCTGCACATTCATCAAAAAGAAATCTATCTAGCCTAGCAACATCAGCAACTATCAGGCCAGGCCTGAGAACAAACCCATGCAAAGGAAGAAAATAACCTCAGACACAGACAACAAAAAGCCCTTAAAATTTTCACTCCAACGCTCAATGGGTCTTGGCGGGGGAAAGGGGGAAGCACTGTACCTTGCCTGAAACATTTCTACCTGATAATGGATTTCTCTGTTTTCTCTACTTTATCAGCTTCGACCAGCTCTTCTACAGCCCTGATGGTATCATGTCGGGTCTTCAGCCTCATGTCTCTCCATGGTGCCTTGATCTGAAGATTGGAAGGACCACGACGAACATGAGGTGGTTTTGGTGGCTTCTGAGAATATAAAGGAAAAAAAGAAATATGTGCTTGGTAAGTTGCAGAGATGGTAAAATTTCAAACCATAAATCAACATCATTCCAGTATTAAACATAAATTCAGATAAATCTTATTTTGTTTCTTTTGCAGCAGGCAAATTCTGACCTGAATGGAAGGTATGCTAAAGACCCTTGTGGTTTTTATTTGCTTTAAACATTTGGTAAAATTATCCAGTTCTTAAGTTTACACTGATAAATTATTTTTAAACTACCTCTACTGCTACCAGATATTCATTTGACACAAGGCAGTGACAAAGGATTGTAAAGATATTTGATTCCATTTTACTAGGCACAGTAAATTTATGAGAATTAGCAAAAAGAATGCAAAAAAAAAAAGTTTACACAATGCCAGTGTAAATACCAAGAATTACTATACAGCAATACATGTACATTTCTGCATGATGAAGAAGAGATTTCATACAGAATTTTGTATTCATTAACTGAAAATCCCCAAATTCATGAGTTAAATCCATGACGAGCAACACAGTAACCAGTATTCCTCTGCTCAACTAATCCACAGTCAGCCGATGTTCCTTGCCCACTGCATTCCCCACAAACATAACCCTTCAAATCCTCCTATCATCTGCTCTTTCTGATGCTATTTCTCAAGTTCCCAGGTAAATCATGACTCCAGGCTCCTCACAACAGTGGGGACTGATGCACACAGCACGAGTGAAGCCTCAAGCAAGAGGTCACTGTGACCTAAAGTCCTGGTGCTCCTGGGGCAGAGCAGTGAATAAGAAACAGCATACAGAACACGTAAATAAAAAACATAAAGCCAAGAAATACTACACCAAAGCCCTTCCTGCAAGGAGAGCATTCCACCAAGAGCACACTTTTATTACAAGTTCTAACTCCTTCCTCCACAACAACTGCTGGAATCAAGCATTATTTGCCTTCACAAACTCCTTGTGGCGTTAGAAAACTAACTTCTTCTCACATTACCTGCAGTGAAAGCTCAGGGTAGTCTCCATGGTTGGCATCTGCTTTCTGGGGTGCTGGTAGAACAGCTGGATTTGCCAGCTTTAATCCAGGAATTTCTTGTTCTGTTCTCTGCTCATCCAACGACTTGTTTGTTATACCTAGACACACAAAACTACTCAGCACAAGGAATCAACAGTTAAGGCTACAGTTAGAAATTTGTAACAGTTTGCTGCATTCAAGCAGTAGATGCACCTCCAAAAAGTGCTTGCATTCACAAAACATTGATGAACACATACTAATTGTTAGATAAAAAGTGTATTTTGGTATTAATCCTCTCCCTAATATAAAAGGAGGCTGCTAAAAGGCACATGGGGATTTTTTCAATTGCTACTATTTCAGTTTTTCAATACAATTACTAAGATAATGTCAGAGGTAAATGTGCCTTAGTATTATACAAATGCTTGGAATGTCTAAACTGACAGGCAGTCAAAACCAAGAGAGGATTATATTATTCTAGTGATTGGGTTTGAGCTACCCATATCTACATACAAACATAATAAAAAACCACACTCAAAGCCTTCAAATCTTAATCAACTGTCATAGCTTAGGAATGGTACTCCCCAATTCAGTGCTCTCTGAAACCACAAAAACGACACTACCACTCTTTCCCTGGCCTGTTTTCCTCTCTCCCTCCCCTTCCTTCTGGGGTGGGTGGAGTTGAAAATTGGATGCACAAAAGGCAAAGATCACAGGTTGAGATAAGAAAACAAAGAGTATGGGCAACAGTATTAATAACAAAAGGTAAAAGAAAAAGAAAAAGAAACTATTTACAGAAGGCACACATACAGACAGCTGCCCCTGCCATGTTTTCTCCATCAGAAGGAACCCCTTCTCCCCAGCATAGAGAGTCCCTTTCTCCCCTCTCCCATGCCCAGCAATGACTGAGGTGGTACAGAATAACATCCAGGCCTTAGCCATACCCCCCCCCAGCTACTTCAAAAAATCAACTGTCCTGGCTGAAACCAGGATATCAACGAAAACAAAACGTTGCTCTAGTCAAGCTAATCAAAGAAAAGGCATACAAAAAATATTTCTGACTAAGCATTACGTCATTCAAACATCACATAAAATCATCTCAGCACTGCACTTTAATGAATACACACAGTCATTGCCAATAGAAATTAAAACTGGTTATAAGACCCACAACAATCTCCTAACTTCTAACACCTCATTTTGCCAGTTCTGAGCTGTACAGAACACATACTTTTCCATGCTTCCCCCATGCTTGTGTACGAAATGACTCCACATACTGCCAAGAATGCAAACAGGAAGAGAATGACACTCCGCTGGAGTCGGGACAGCTGCTTCCATTTCTTTAGGAGAGAAGTGAAAGAAAGAACATTTAGCACGACATTAAGAGCCTACTTGGTTAAAAATAAATTCTTATTGGTTCATTCAGATTAAAAGTCACAAAATCACATAGGTTTAATTCTACTCTGTTTCCAACTGCATATATGCATTGCTTAATTTCTTTGATGACAGAGAAAATAGAAATCCAACCGGCCAGCACAAGGCACAACAAGCTCACAGAAACATAAGAGCCACTTAATGCAAGAACCTCAGAACCTGCCAAGTGCCAAGACTCCCGGAAAGCTTTAACTACAGCTGACTCTGATCACAACCTCCACTGGCTGACCTGAGCACCTGCCCAGGTATCAACTGGGAAATCAGCCAAAAGCCTCTTTCCTCCTGGCTGGAGAGGGACTGCAGAGTGCACATGCAAAATTAGAAACAGAAGAAAATGATAAGAAAACTAAAAATATTACTGCAGCAAAGAAGAAAAGCTCAAAACAAGCTGAGCACCAATCACTGGACAGGCTGTGGGTTCGATCCTCATATGGGCCGTTTGCTTAAAGAGTGGGCCCCTTCCAACTGAGGATATTCTGTGAATCTGTGAAAGAGAAGTCAGGCATCCTGGCTCTGACAAGCATGGGAACTGTCACACAGAACAAGTTCTGCATCACAAAAAAAAGTCACCAACCTGCAGCAATGTGAAAATGAAGTAAAACACCAACACAGCAAACAAGACAAACCCACAATCTTTTCGAATTTAGTCCTGGCTAAAAATGTATTGTTAACACTAAAGTATATGCAACAATCACTGAAAATTTGACAGCAAATGCTACATTAACCTGAAAAAGGCCAATGTACATTAGCCTCCATTTACAGAGAGAGAAGCTGGAGTTAAACATTAAGTGCTAAATTGTCGCTTACTTTTCCAACAGTCCTCCTGAAATTCACTAATTCTGGTTTTGGTATAACTTCATAGCCAATGCTACGCTTGGGAACAACCCTTCCCACAAACCACACAGCACTTCCCATAGTCCTCATCCTCTTAGCAACAGCCAGAGGCCGGGAATGTCTCAGGGCAGACCTGTCAATGTGCTCACACTGTGAGTCCCACAGCACACAGCTTCCTGCCTTCCACCTGTGCTGTTGGCTGTACAGGAACACTGTACACCCTTCTCTGTGCACACTGCAAGACGCTGGTCGCACTGTGTCATCTTCAGTTCTACCTGCATGGCAAACTGTATGACCCTCTCCCCGTTGCAGAAAGATGCTTGAAATCCAGCAGCCCTGTGGTTCATCAGGGTAGGATGGGAAAAGAAGCTTTAACTGTGGCGTCTTGGAACACGTAGGAATGAGGCACAAGAACACACGAAGGCATTCATCACCATCTCACTGTTTTTTCGCTCACAAAGAATAAGAATACAATGAAGGGCGATGAGTCAGGCCCATATTTCTCTAGCTGGTAATACAAAGAGAATTGTGAGACTGTGTCCCTAAACAGGCTCTTCATACACTTCATCTGATGACCTGTAAAGCCCCTATAGGTGACTATACATCATCTCCTATCTGTAACAAGGGTTATCTTGTCCCTTTGACTCACTCTTTCCCACAGAAGACTCTCCAGCCCAAAACTCCCCACATGAAGCTGCCTGCCCACTCCACCCACAAGCAGACAAGGTCACTTCCCAGAGCTCTGCCAGAGGACCCCTCTCCTCACACTCAGCTTTTCTACTGAAAGCAAAACTGTTCCCTGTACTCTACTAGGGCAAAAGACAGGACTCTCCCCTTCAGCCTTAGCACGGGGAACAAGGGCACAGAGACCAAATCTCACTCCCCTCATTCCTGTCCAGGGAGCACAGCGTTGCCCCTCAAATGTCCACTAGCAGAGGGCAGCACTTTACCGTATGCCACCGTCCCAGCTTTGTTTGTGAAAATTAAGACATGACGTGGAGATCCGTCAGCCAGCCCGAGCCCTACCCACCCGTACCCCGCGGAGATCTGCCCCGCGAGCACTCCGAGAGCAAAGCCCAGCGCGGGGCCGCCCCAGCGCCCAGGGCCCGCAGTCATGGCTTCAGCCCGACTCGGAACTGGGGGACCACGCCAGGTCCCCCATGACAGTCCAGCTACATCTAAGCCCAGGGACACTCCTGATCGCCCGGCCCAACAGCCCTCCCCCATAGCCAGGTGCCCCCCGCACCCAGCCCGTGGATACTCCCGGTACCGCACAGCTCCGCGCGTGGCCCTCACCCGCCAGCAGGAGCGCCGCCGCCAGGCCTTGCTGTTGTTGTAGCCACCGACCCCGATCGCCTCCTCCGGGCCGAGAGTAACGGAGATGAAGTCCCGGCGCGGCGGTCCCGCGGCGGCGGCGGCACCCGAGTACATGGCGGCACCTCAGGGGCCGCCTGCCGCCATCGCCCCGCGGGACGGAGCGGCCGCTTCCGGCAGCCGCTTCCGGTGCCGCTCTGGCGCCGGCGCATCCGCGCTCGGTGGCACCGGGACGGGGCGGGACCCAGCGCGCCCGGCGGCGCCGCGGAGGCACCGGCCGTGAGGGAGCGCCGGCGGGACGGGCCCCTCCGTGGGCGGTCAGGAGGAGGTCTCGGCCCGCGCTGCCCACTCGCCGAGGCGCCCCGAGGCCGCAGCCCTCGGCGTGGGCCCGGCCCGAGCCCCCCGCCTACTTCACGGGTTCCGCCTTCAGGCTGGGCCGGGGGTGCTCGGGGCTGCGGTGATTTTGCCCTTGCCTCCCCCTGTCCCGACGCACCTCGCCGAGCCACGCCCTGCCCAGCGAGGACCGTAGCTGCCGGGATGGGCAGTGAGGCAAAGGAGAGGCTGGGAATTCTCGCTGTTCTTCGGTGTCGTGAGATTACAACATAGAGACCAGTCACAGAATTATTAGCATGGAAGAACTAGAAAGGAAAACGTGCATGTAGGAGGTCATAAGGAAAATCAACTCAGTAGATGGCCTGCAAGCTCCCATGGAGCTGGGAGGAGGCCGCTGTGGTGAGGCCCAGCCCTGGCACAGGGCACTGGAGGCGGCACGGACACTGCGGCTCCCCCTGGACAGTGAGCACGGCCAGGGAAAAGCCCGAAGTGCTGCTGCCTCCGAGAGGACAGGGAAGTGCTGTCTGATGTCATTATCACCTACCACCGAAAAACCGAGACACACAGTTTTCCAGCAGGCAATGCGGGAACACGGGCCTGAGAGCAAACAACTGGAATCTGTGAGAGGATGGATGTATGTGAGTGGGTAAAAAGCAACTTAACCAGTTATGTAAATAAACCGTTCTATAAGACCTGGCACTGAATTTCGGTATGCAGCAGGAAGCACTCATCCCACACAATTCCTTCCTTCAGCCGCTCCTCCACAGTCCCCCAGCCCTGTGCAATAAAAGAGTTCCCTGCATCTTCCCTGCAGAGAAGGAGGGACATAGTTGGCTTGTTTAGTGATGTACACATTCAGAGCCATAGCAGGACCGGGTTTGTGATAACTTCTAGCTCAGGTTCATAGTCCCAACGGGACGAAGGCAGCATTGAAGCAGCTGCTTTAAGAGTGCTGCTCTAAGTGCTGGCACTGAATTCACCTCCAGCTGTGCCTAAATTGGCAGGTTAGGATGCATCATTTGAGCCTTTACATTTGGAATCCATCTCACACTAAATTTCAAGATAAAACTGAAAATGTTGTGTTTTCTGAGCATTTCATGATTAAGAAAACTAATCAATCAAAAATTCTGATAGGAACAGCATAAACAAGCAGAAGAACAATTTAAGATGCCTAAAGCATGCATTCATTTTTAGCATTAATTTTCCTATCACAAGAAACTACTGATTCATCTAACTTAAAAACACATTTAAATCCCCAGGAGCCTTCACATGGATGTCAAGAGATAAATGGGGGGAAAGAAGTAAAAAAGGAAGATTTGCTTCTGACATTTGCTGGGTTCAGCACTAAGCCCCCAAATGAGGGCAATCCACCATTTGTGAGGTATTACTGACTTTCCCTACTGATTGTGCTATAAATAGAGCCCTGTTTAAGAAGTGCCTGTCATCGGAAAGCAAAGTAAAAGTTGCATTCCAGCAAGTGCTCATTACCTACACACCAGCTGCCAAACTGACTCAGAACCATATTACTCAAATCGACTTGAAATAAAACAACCACCTGCAATTAGACTCCCTTCCCTCAATAACTAAGCTGAAAAGCTTGGGAAAAATATACAGGCATTGCAAACAAGAACACAATATTCTGTTTTCTGATGGAAAAAATAGATCCCACAGTGTCAACCCCCTTCAGGAATCACCCTCTGCTCAGTTCCATATGCCCCTGTAATCTGAACGGTGGGCACTGCAACCTCCAGATGTACCACCAGTGACACCATCCTGCAGCTGTGGTGACAACATTCATAGAGACAAAGATAACAAGTGTGTCTTTCTCACATACAAGAAACACAGACAAACATAGAAATCACAGAAACATCTTTATTGTTAAAAATGCTTAGATGTCCAGAAGTTTCTGGAGTACTACAGGCCTTCCCTTTGTTTCAGGTACTTTTTTTCATTTTATAATGCATACAAAGACTTTGTTACTTATAGGACAGATTTTTTTTGTTAAAGTTCTCTCAAAATTGTTTCTATATTCCAGTTTAAAATGTGAAGAGACATAGAAAATAAAATAATAATAAAAAAAAAACGAGACAAGGCATTCAGCATTCCAATTTAGCTTCTGCTTGAAAACAACCTTGAAAACCATGTCAGCAGCTCTGTTCTGTGTGCATGGAAACTGAAGCATCAAAAGAGAAAGAACTTTATTATTTGCTATATTTGCTTTTATTAGAAAAAGCAAAAGAAATCTTCCTTTATAGCACAGCACAGTGTAAAACAAGCATGTGCTCAAAGTGCTGAGCAATACTCACAAATATACAACACAACTTGTTCTCATATGTAAAACTTGACTGACAGGAATGGAATGTGTCATAGAAACACTGTGCAAAAAGACTACAGAATTGGGTGACAAGGACAAATGCTTCATTAATACTAAAAATGTGAATTACTGGCTGCACATGCCAACTGAGGTAATCAGAACTGTCATTAGCTGGTCTGCATGTTTGAAAGGATCATTACTCAAGTTCATGCAGAAACACTTTACAACCAAAACCTCTGATACTGACATTTAGATGCTTTCCTTGGAAAACTTGAGCATACTTACAAACTGTATTTACTCTCAGAGTAATTTTTATACTTCCCCATTCCCTTCTCTATTATTCTGAATAGAATGTCACATCAGAAACTGTAGAAAGCCATGGAAGTTATTTATGCTTAATGAAAGAGCATAAGCAATTCCTCAGTAGAAGTTGATAGTGTGAAATAACATTTCAGATGAAACATTTTTCTCACTACCTTCCCTAACACCATGTTTAGGAGAAGAGTACAGAACATTTCTGATGCAAAGGCCAGCCACCAGAGAATGCACCTGATGCATCCTCACCAAGGCTGAAACAACTCGGGGATGCTCAGTGCGGGTTCTACATCAGATGGGCTTGAGCTTCCTGGGGCAGTGTCCAAAGACTGAACAGGAAGAATCACTGGTGGGTCGAGGGTCAGGGCTACCCTGGGACCCCTTGGCCAGGGCTGAGTTCACATGCTACATTTGTTCTGACAGTTAGTGTCCTTCATTAGCTGGCACTTATCTTCACATTATGGTTAGTAACGTATCTAAAAGAAAGGCATCTATGGAATTATTTCCTAAGTGAAAGAGTGCTGGAAAATCACCTGGGCAAAAAGTGTAGAAGCAGAGGGTGGTGTTTTACTGTGTACCCTGTTGATGCTGAGAGTAAGTCTTTTTTTTTGTTTTGGTTAAGCATTAAAATCTACCACTGGGATTTTTTTCTCTTACTACTTTCAGGTACCTCAAGAGAGCCTTGTCTGAGGGATTTGGTATATATTAAACAGGAAATGGAAAGGAAAACTGTTATAGTCAGGAAGAGCAGAGGGTTGTAAAATATTCTTTTTTTTTTTTTTTTAATTAAAAAAACCCAAGTCACTACAACTGTAAGGAGCAATCAGTCTAGGCATGGGACCAGCAAGCCCAGATACAAAACTAGTCTGTTCTACTTTGGACTCCAAGCCTCAAGCAGTGCTAAGGCACAGCAACATCCCTACATAGAGCAGACTCTGTATGATCTGCTCAGAGGATGCAATTGCTGAATTGGATCTTCTAATCAGGACATGATTAGGGAAAAAACTAACCGCTGGAGAGAAAACCTCAGTACCCAAAGTCCTTCCATATTTTCAGGATGGGGCCTCAAACTGACTGCAGCTGTGCACACAATTTAGAAACAAAACCAAACCAAAAAAAACAACCACACCAGCACAAAGAAGGTAACCTAACAAGGCACTGAAGAAATTGAATCTTCTTGAATGCAACATGATTTATCAGGCCTTGACTGGCTCTTTTCCAAATTCATATGAAACAGTAAGTAAGAAATACAGGATCTGTTTAGCACCTAGAAAGTGTTAATCCTCACTCACATCCAAGTACACAAAACAGACTGAGGTAAAAGGCGCAGCCTTCAAAGTTACCAAACAGCACTGGGAGCTCACACATCTGTGTGTAATCACAACTGCTGCAAAGATTTGGCATCAATCAGACACTGCAAAGCAATTTTTTTATAATGCACTTCATAGCTGACATTTTAGTACTGTCAGTTCTTATAATGGATCTCACAAACACAGATCTGATTTGAGAGGGAAAGGCTTCCCACTTCAAGAATTTTCCAGCATTTCCACTTTGTTTTCGTCGAGTACAAAGGGAGAAGGGAACTCTTTGTTCTTCATGTACACCTCCAGACCCTGAGAAGGTGTGAGAACAGTATTGTTAGGCTGTAAACGCAGTACTTTTAAGTCCTCAAGGAATGAATGACGAAGGTCAAGGACAGGCAACAGTAACAGTTTCCCCAGTGACAGAAAGTGTTTCTGGGGTTCAACAAGCAGAGGCACTAAGGAACCATAAAATGTGATGTCAGAAACAAGCTTCTTGGGGGGGGGCAGCATGGGAAGGTGTGTCCTTAACTATCATTAGAATAATCCCAGCAAAGTCAACTTCAATTGCCTTGTTTACATTTTGTTCTGACATCGTATTGATTGCAACAAGTTCGCTACCTGCACGTGTTGAGGAATATGCCTGGTGCAGGTAGCTGGCTTGTAAGTTAACACATGTGGAAACCTAGCAAACAGTGTCCACACATGCTCCTGCAATCTACTATTTCTCACCCTCTCCATCCAACACAGGGAAGCTCCTGTTCTCACTGCTAAATGGAAGCAGGTTTCTCAGGATCAATTCTTTTCAGAGGGACAAACTTGAGTAATGGCTTCCCTAAGGCCAACACACATATCACACTTCTCAGTCAGGATTCACTGATTGTGGGAGATGGGCACAAATGAGGACAGAACCCATGGATTTTCTAATTTGAATGTTCTGCACTTCTCATTAAGATCTCAAAGTGCTCATGAGTCTTCATGAAACCGCAGCCTCATCGCAAATCTCATTTTACAGATGGCTAAAACTGAGAGTGAACAAACTGCTGAAGAGTAAACCATAATGGAACCACATTATGGTAACACAGAGCCCAAATCCCTGTTTCCTTATCTTATCATTTTTCAGCAAGTCCAGGCTAAAGAAAACACCTGTGTTTGGAAGGAAATCAGATGTATACCTGCACACTCTTAAAAATGCCTCCATAGATAGTTATTCTCACCTCTCCAAAGTAAGACACTAATGGAGAAATCTCACACACAGCCGGAGGATCTTCAGTTCCTGAGAGACTAATGAAGAGAACACAGGATTAACTTCCTGCCATGCTTAAAAACCAGTGCAACTTCTTCAAAAGATTGTCCAGAATAGGATATCCAGAAGGATAAGACATTTGTTGTAGTCACACATTATGTGAAAACAAAGTGTGAAAATAAAAAGGAATTAGCAGGTCCCAAATGTTACTCAGCAAAACCAAAACACCACTTTTATAGAGATTTTCAAATAAAATGAACAACTTGTGGGTTTATTGAACTATGAGTTGATGAAGTAATGGCCCCATGGAGTAAAAGCAGCTTCCCATTATATGTGATGCAGGAAGTATCTGTACTGGTAATCACTCCAACAGCCAATCCTTAAGCCCACCTGAGAATCCTGTTGGGGCCACAGTCAGAAAAGCTGTCAGGGCCTACAAATTAAAATTCCTTGCATTGCTAAATCCAGAGTGATGGAAAAGGCTGCCCCTGTCTAAAAAGGTGCTATAGGAGGAGCCAACTCATTACCCCAAGAGCAGGGATCTGCCAGAGAGAATGCCCAGAGCCCTGTGTACTAACTACCTGGAGCACCCACAGTCATGAGAGGAGCAGGAGCTGTAATAGACATCAACCTGCATATCCAGAGAGGACCAAAAATCACGCTGAGCCACCCTGTGACTACACGAATGCCTGGTTTTGGAGAACCCAGCATGTGCCACTGGCCAGCTGGCACAGCTGAGCACTTCCAGCAGAGAAGCTGCAGAGAAGGTCACAGAGATTTATACCTGAGTTTTTCTGGTATCCTGCAACCATTTTCATCCACAAATCTGGCCCCAGCCTTGAGAGCCCAGCGGTAATGCTGGGCCAGGAGGGCTTGCCGAGCAGTGGTAGGAGTATCTTTGTCAGCTGTGTCTGCATTTTTTAGCGGTGAGAACTCCTCTTCTCTCAAAACTTCAAATGCCACAAAATTCCTATCAGGAAAGGGAAGAAAACAACGATCATGAAAACCAGAGCTAGTTATCAGCCCTGTTAATGCAACAACAACATTCATGGGGAAAGGCTCATCTATATTTTAGGGAGCAGCACCGTATGCAGCCTGAGGCAGTCAAGCCAAGGGAAGCCCCACTGCCCATCTGAAGAGGAAAGGAGTACCAGGGCTGTAGAATGGAAAAACACAAGAAGCCTTGTCTCTTTGGGAACATAATTACAGCCTTCCATCCCACCAGAGCTGTGCTCAGAGGAGAGAAAAAGAACAAGTTCTGCAGAGATGCCATAGAAACATCTTCAGGCAGTGGGAGGTTCCCAAACAAGACAGGTCAGAGCACAGCAGGACAGAGAGCACAGCATTGCCCAGAGCTTGGACACAGCACGAGCAGTGCACTCACTGCAGAGCACCCCACCATGCCCCAAGAAATGCCCCCTGCATGGGAGTCTGTAGGTAAGGACCAACTAAGGACACCAGTTCCCAGGGACAAACAAGCAACAAGGGAGGCCTCACAGGTGAATGTGAAGTACAGCTGTTTACCAGAAATGGGAATGCAAATTAAGAAGCGCCACAGCAACATCTGTGCATTTCTGCACTTCATGTGTGAAGCACAGCTGCCAAGGTGGTTTTGAGCCATTAAAAAAGCACAAGGAACCACTGCTTGCAAATGAGTCCTGTCACAGCTCAGAACTCAGCAGTGTTCCCATCACCGTGGTTTTGTCTTTATTCGATACTACTTTATTGAAGGCAGATCAGGAAACAGACTGGTTCAAACCTTGAGCTCTCTATTTTAAAGGAAATCACCTAAAAAAAGAAATACTATCCCCAAACAAAGATAATTCAGTTTGCCTGAGGTCTCTCCTTTCCACTTATTTAAGCCTAAAACACAATCTTCACTGCTGAACTTGAGACCTATACATTCTATAAGAACACTTATGCTTAATTGCTAAAATCCCACATTCCCTAGACACAAGCACCCCTGACTACGTATGTCACAGCACTCCCAACTATGTTGTAGAACTTGGAAAGTGAACACTGACAGTTCCCACAGCAACAGTAACTTGGCCCCATGGTGTTTAAGTAAAGAGTTTTCTGAGCACAAAGGGTGCGAGCTGAGCCCTGGCATAACAGCACCCAAAATTGTAACCGGAGCTGCAGTTGCCATGGCAGCCACAATGCTGAAAGACCCAATTTTTGCAAGTCTGAACACTCCAATATAGGCTTCATTGGCTTTGCACTCAATTTCCTTTTATTTTTCCCAGGCTGGCAGAGGCCGGGCCAGCCACCACATGCTCAGCAGGATGACCAGTCTGGGAGCAGGGTTGGCGCAAGCACTGAGTACCCTGTGAGCTCCCCTTACAGCCTGCAGCGTTACTGTTGGATTGGAGCTGGGTATAGATGCAACAACCTTCCTAACAAGCCACCCACAAACCATGTGCTCCCTAGGATGGCTTGTTTCAACCTACAGTCATTCAAACAAACACTGAGAAGGGGAGGAGAAAAGTAAAATGATGTCTGTCACTAACTTAGAGAACTGGAACACATCAAACACAAACTTCTCCAGCTTTATCCCGTTCGGTTTTAGTGGTTTTACCAGATTTCCCTCCTTGTCAATGTAGGGCACCTTCTTTATGGCTACATGATGCTTCAGCTGCGACTCCCATTTCCTGCAGAAGGAGAAGAAACCATTTTATTTAGTTCAAGCTCACTTAGAAAAAAAGCAATACACTTGAGGGAAAGCAGATAGCTCATTACTGCTCTGGGTCAACTCTCAACTGTTGTGGTGGTGTTGCTCCCTCCCAAGTGATCGGGGACACATCCAGGAAACACTTCCCCGAGCAGAGCAGCCTGGCCACAGGCTCTCCCTGTACCACTGGGCCATGACAATCAGAGGAGAGGGAGAACTTTGCATCAAGCTGAAATTGCAGGCAGAGGTTACAAAAAAAGAGGCAACCCAAATTGTTACCTGATTGGGATGAAAATGGAGCAGAGCAGATCCCTCACCCAAGGGTAATTCAAGCTCTTCAGGAAGGCTGTGCAGCTGCTCACTGAATGCCCAGCATCATATCCCCATTCCCCCCAACACCACTGTGCAGAGTCTACCCGCAACTTCACCCTCTCTTGCAAACTCTCTTCTCCCAGGGGTTGGCATGGGTGACATTCCCACTGGAAATCCATGGGGTGAGGCTGCATCACTGACCACACTGCAGCCTGTACAGCTGCTCACCCTTGAAGGCCCAGGAAGATCATGCACTGGTATATCTCAATTGATTTAGTTACAGTGAACCTGGGAACCTCTTCCTTGGGTAGGGCCCGGAGAGCATGCTGGGGCTGTCAGAAAGGGGACACAGGTGTTTGGAACTGTTTGGAAGAGAGAGAAGGCAAAAGGCAACACAGGGTGGGTAACCATAACTGAAATTACAGAGTGGAAACAGGAACACCCACTCTTGGAGGCATTTCTGGGCTGCACAGCTACCTAGAAGGTCTGCTGGGACTTACTGGGCCACTGTTTCCAGGAACTCAACAGTGAAGAAGTGGTTACAGATATTGCCAGCACTGAACATTAGTCCCCCCTCAGGGCGCTGCTGCTGTGCAGTCTCCGGGCTGATCTCGCTGTACTCCACCACCTGGTACACCCCATCAACACAGCACACCACCCCAACAGGCTCCGTGGGGTAGGCCTTCTCCACTACCTGCAGCCACAGGACACAGGTTTATGACAAAGAGGAAGAAAATCCCAGGACTATTCCAACTCCCAAGTACAAACAATCCCACAGCAGTCCTCAGGGCTGTGCAAGGGGCACAGAGCAGTCTGGAAGCACATTTTCCCCAACAATTCAACATAAACCCCAGTACTCAACTGTTAATTGAACAGTTTCTCAGAAGACAAACCAGTTAAAAGCAATCAGCATCCTGGGGGGCAGTTTTCTTATCAAGGACTAGGATCTGGCATTAGAAGAAAGCTGTTTGCAGCTATGAGCCTTCAACTCCCCATTTGCCTGAACAGTGCTAATGACTCAAGTAACATAAATTTCTCTTCAGGCACCTGCTGCTTTAGGTTGACAAAATCCAGGCTGTTTCAGCATTCCCCATCTTCCACAGCAGAGCGTAAGAAATGCCTCCGTTAGACTTAAAGGTGCATTTATAAAATGCAACCCAGTCCAGTATGGCTTCTGGACAGCCCAAGTGCCTTTGTAGAAAGGGCTGGGCATAGAGGGGAAGCAATTCCAGGGTGTAGTTTCCTGTGCAGCTATAGTCCTTGCCCTAACTGAATTTATTTTCCACAATACTCTGGGAAGAACAGAGGACACCCATGGGTAGGGATTTGGAACACAGTGCAGGCAGCAAGCAGCTCTAAATCTGCTCAGAGTGAGCTGCTGATGGGCAAAGGGTTGAACACCCCAGGTCATGTAAGCTCCCCGCAGCCAGCAGCTTCCAAATGTCATCGGACCCAAACTCCCTGTGGGAAACCAGCCCAGTGCTAGCACTGCTTCACCTTTGCACCGCAGTCTGCCCCTTTGGAAATACAGAAACCTATGAAGACTGGATCTGCCATTTTCACGAGGATATTGTCCACACAATATACATGGACATACTGGATTCCACGCTGCTTCATATCATCCAAGATTTTATTATCCATCAAAGCACGGTATAAGCCACCATTGCCATCTATAATGCAAGAGAAAAGAGAAAGTTTTGGCTTATTAGTGACTTTGGGGTGGGTTTTTTTGTGTCTAACAGAGCAAAACCAGAAAGTACCAAACAAGCTTTCTTGAACAGAAGAGCAGGGAATGTTTTCTAGTCAAGAGGCAGTGCTACCAGATTTTATTTCCAGTTCTGCCACACAGTTCAGGGGAGTATGTTCCTCTCTTCACCCCAGCTCTCTCACTTGCAGAATGGGACCGTGGGGACCAGCCTCACTGAGCAGCATTATGAGACTTTATGAAGATCCTCAGAGTGAGATCCTCAGAGGGAGAATACTAAAGGGCAAATCTATGCAGAGGGTGGGAAAAGTCTTTTACATTTCTCCTCCAGTGCAGGGCAAAAGCTTGTTTCTTCTCTTTCTTGGAGAAAGACTAAAATAAATCTTATTCTCTGTTTATCTTCCCCCCACAACTTCTCAATGCCTTTTTAAAGGCTTGAACTGCAGCTGCACAAAAGACACCTGCATGTTTATCACAGATCACCCATTTACAGTTCCTTCTTGGATGCCCTTATCAGCTCAGGAGAACCACTCTGCAGGTGCAACACAGTCCTAACAGGGCTGCCGTCACCAAGTCTCTTACCATGTCTAGGTTAAGAGAACATTACAAGGTGAGACATTGCTGTCATTTTGAAAAGAGTTAATCTTCTTGCTGCTCTTTTATCCATTTCCAGCTATCAGCCTTGAGCTCCTGACCTTCACCACGGGAGGCAGCACTCCAGAGACCTCATAGAGAGCTCTGCTGATGCACCTTTTTCCTACCCTGCAGCCACAGCACTCCTAATCCTACCAATACTCCCAGACTTGGATAAAAAACACGTGCTGTGGTCAAATCTCCAGCAAGAACTAAACAGAGCTATGCTCCTGATTACCAGCCTGAAACATTAGCAGCAGCTTTCCACATTAACTGGAAGCATGAACCCTGACCTCCAAAGCCTGCTCTGTGTGCCCGGCTCGCTGATGGCCCATAGCAACTATCAACACACATGACGGTACTACAGTATGGAAGAGCAAACAGCAGGTACCTGGAGCCATGGCAATTTTCCCCTTCTCCTCCAAGATGGCCTTCCCATCAAAGGTGACAGCAGGCAGCATCCTCTGTTCAAACATGATGACGTTGGATCTATCCAAGTTGAAGTAGTTGTGTTGTACAAAAAACTCTTCTGTCGGCCCCAGTGTGAACTCACTTGTCATGATGTACCTGGGCAGGAATAGGGGCTGGGCAATGAGAAAGAACAACACAAGCAAAAGGCAAAACTTCAAACTGAGCACAAAAGAGAGGAATCCCAGGAGTGTGAAATGAGAGACACAGCAGCATCCTGTGGTGAGCAACTGCACACGAGAGCTCACCTCCAGAACTCATCTCCAGAACAGAAAGGCTGCAGGGGGTCCTGTGACCATATCAGGGTATGATCTGATAGGATATGCCAGGACAGAGGCAGAGCCTTGCCCTAAATGTGAACAACATTTGGGTATCTGGATGAGCTGGAAAACAAGACAAAGGGCAGAAAACAGCTTCATTCACTCTAGATTCAAACTGATGTTAAGTGTCTAAAGAAACCCTGACCAGCTCACTCCGCCAGCACCTCTTCAGTGCCAAGGCAAACAGCAGTATTCTCATATGTTGGCTGCATGGTTTGTTTTTGTCTTAGGTTTTTCTATTTCCTCCTTTCCTTTCAGCTCCACATTGCTTCTGTCTCTTCCTCCATTATACTCATTCACTACTGTCTAAAAGCCACCTTCATCATCTACCTGTCAAGGTCTTCAACAACTATCAGCACAGAATACAGGGTCCTCTGTCAGCATGACAGAGGAAACAACGCCTGGCACAGGAGAGCCTGGACCTCAATCCCCCATCCCCAGTTTACATCTCTGCAGCACAGCATAGCCTGGGCCCAGGTGTATTGGAGCAGCAAACTGCTTCAACTGCCTCCTCAGCTGTGGGAGGGGAACTGGAAACAGATGTGGCATCTTGCAAATAATTCATCCTGGCTTCCAGGAGCACCAGGGATGATGTATTTGCAATTCAGGTCCTGTATACAAGGCTTCAGGAAGAAGGACAATATGGACTCACCTTCCGTAAGGAAATAATATATCAATAGACTTTGACTTCCAATTCGTAAAACAATGTGGCAACCTGAAGCCCTCAGACACCTGCTCTTTCACTGTGGAAACCTTGCCTCAGACCACACACTGATACCATAAGGGTATTTCTTCATAATCTTCACGGTCTAACAAAGAACATTTAGCAGAAAACATTTCCAGACACATCTGCAGTGCCTTCCTCTCACCCACCACATCCCATAGGGAATTCACATTTTGCACTTTGCCCAGAGCTCATCTCTTTTGAAAGCCAGGAGCAGCCAGCAGAACTGGCAGCTGTAAACAGTGACAGCAGGAGGTGGCCTGAACACAAAGCAAGAGGTTTTTTGCTGTGGCAGAGATTATGGACAAGGGTGGGAAGAGTGGCTTGGAAGGCGAGCTCTAGGTTGTCCTCCATGCAGGAACCTGAGAAAGCAGAAATGGATGAAATTTCTTGTAAAGCATCTGAAACCATCATTGAAAGGTGCTGTTGACAGTGTTGTCAGTAACTGCTTGGAAAGCCAGCAAGGTACAGCAGTTAGGGTTGGGTCAGTGATGCAAAGGCAGCACTCAATCCCTCAGGTCTGCAGACATGGACCTGCCACCTCCCATCCCTCTGCACCCTCCTCCAGCCACTGGCATCGCAAATCCCACCAACAAAAGGCTCCCCCCAACCTGTCTCTGTACAGCACCCAGCTCAGTGCTTCTTGAAGACAACATGGGCAAGACTGGAATGCAAAAAGCCCTGCACTGCAGATCTGGCTCTGCGTCACCTACCAGGGAATGGCACACTTGCAGTGGTGTCTCTTGCCAGCAAGCTGCTCCACTTTGCGGATTCTTTCTGCTTGGATCTGATACAAGTTCTTGCCACTGGGCAACCCCACATTGTACATGCCCTTGGGATAGCTGACTCCCAGGCGGGTTCCTTGTCCTCCAGCCAGGAGCAGCACTGCCACCTTGTTCTGTGAGATCTGATGTAAACCTGAACAGGAAAAGAAGCCCAAGGGAACATAAGAACCTCCAAAGCAATCAACACCCCATGTTCTTCTCCTGAGCCTTTCTGCAGAGCTCAGGCAACAGCCAGAAGCTGCCAGTTCAATGCTGGCAGCTCAGAGAGAAATATGCCACTGCACACACAGGAGAAAATTCATTTCACCTCCTGGATGCAGCGGTTTCCTCATCTAAAGCAACAACTGGTGTGAAAACAGACAATAGCCATGAGCTGCAGCCTAGGAGATTCAAACTGGACATTAGGATACAAAGTCTTTACTAGGGAGGTAGTGCAGCACTGGAAAAGACATCCAGAGAGGGGGGAGATGTCCCCTAAGGTTTTCAAGGCTTACTTTGGTAAAGCTGTAGCTGCTCTGGCCTCAGGCTGTGTACAGTTCTGGTCCAAATGGGGGTTGGACTAGAGACCTCCAGAAGTCCCTTATCATTTCTACATCCCAAAGAAGCCAAGTCTCATTATCTTGAGTAAAGCATGAGCATTTCTGGAATCTGCCTTAAACAATTATCTGGACCTGTGCTCCAGTTTCAATAGAAGCTGAACAGAGCTGCAGTCAGGGCTAGTAACACAGCCAAGCCTGCAGGAGCTGCAACTTCCACAATCTAATTAAAACCAGCTTCAGTGCTCCTGACAAATCAGGGAAGTCCAGAATCTGGGGAAGAACCAGACACTCAGCTCACTCTCGGACTTTGGTCCCTGTCTTCTCCGAAGCCAGCATCACAATAATGACTGACAACTGTGAGAAAGATTTTTCATTAGGGAATACTTTGTGTTTCTCTGGGAATGCAAGGAGCACTGCCCATGTCAGAAGCCACATCTCTGCTGCAGTAGCTATCAGGGCCTTCTGCCACTGCACAGCACTGAACTGCCACCACTCCTGCAGCCAAGGACAGCCTGTGGAGCACCCCAGCCTTCAGCAAACACCCCACATAAACCATAGCTGGGGCTACAACACTCTTGATTTGGATTGAAAGATATGGGGACCAAAGAAATTGAATTAGAAGAAAAACAGGATTGGGTTTATGTTAATCTTTAAATAATTGGCTGTTTAAATGAACAATAGAGCAAAAATACCAACTGCTGTTTTAACAACCCGGCTCGATTTTAATTCTGTTCAGAACTGCAGCTTTCAGCAATTTTTTCAGCAAAGACTTATGTCATCCATGACATTGCAGTAACACGACTCCCCTTCCCAGGGTTACAAGTTTCAGTCTCACCACAGCAGTAACACAAATCTTTCCCTCTAAACACACCCCCTTCCAAAAAGGCTGGTGGCATCCAGGCACACAGGGAGGTGGTTCCACAGCCATGGTTCTGCTGCAGAGCAGCCTCTGGGGTCACAGGGCCACAGAAGTGGGAGCTGGAAGCAACCTCTGGAGATCTTCAATCCTCCAAGTGGGATTAGGGGAGCTCCCTAAGGAGAAACCTGTGGGTGGAAATCTTGGGATTTCAAAGTTTCAGGAGTCCTTGGATAGCAGGGGAAGCTTGAATAGGTTTAGATTTCTAATGTAAAAGACATGGAGCATCTGGGTGAGCTGCATGGTGATGCAAATAAGACAACCAGCATTTCACAACCAGCATTTCACAACAAACCACAAGCAATAAACGGCTCCTTTGTGCCTCCACTGAGCTGCCCATGAGACTCAAAGTACAGAGCAGAGGGTCTCAGGCTCTCAGGCTCTCAGTGGTCCCATCACATGGGTTTTCCTGCGTGCTCAGCTGTTTGCCAGTGCAAGGCACCACTGCAGGAGAAGGGAAAGAGCTGAGTGGAGGGGCACCAGAGCATGGCCCCAGACCTCCTCGTGCCCTGGCTTGGGTGGTGTTGTTTCCCTACTGGGATCCAGCACAGAAAGAATTTATGGAGGGGGAAAAACAATCCTAAAAAAGTTGCCCTGTGGGACACTTCCAAACTGTTCTGCCCCATCCCTAGAAATGTTCAAGGCCAGGTTGGACAAGGCCCTGAGCAATCTCATCTAGTGGGTGGCATCCACACCCATGTCTTTAAAGTCCCTTCCAACCCAAAGCATTCTATGATTCTATGAAATGGGCAATTAAAACATTTTAAAAATATATTTTTCTTTAAAATTATCTAGAACTGAAACTGCTTGAGCTAAGGTATTTCACATCAATTTATACCAAAGCTACTTGAGGTCTGAGCTCAGCATTTGCTGGTTTCAGTTGCTGCAGCATGGGGGGTTCTTGCTTTGGGGTGCAATTGAGATTCACCCACCAGCGGTACAAGTTGGGCACTTGCCCCGCTGCATCTCCCCCCTGCACTGCCAGGCTCACACCAACACACACACTCGGGTTCTGATGCAACAGACCACATCCCACAGACCCCAAATTAGAGGTTTCTACAGAGCAGCAGATTGTGACCAAGGGGATCATTCACCTGACACTCTGGAGTGAACACTGAGAAAGTCAAGGAGGCCCCCACTTTGTCCCACAGCAGCAAGGAGCTACAATTCTCAGCCACAGCTCACAGGTGCCACAGCTGGCATCACTCCACTGAAATGCAGATGCCCCAGCGGAGATAGCAGTTCTCAGAAGTTTTCCATGCAGTGACAAGGGGATGGGATCTGCCCAAGGGGGATTTGGCATCTCACACCCATCTCCTGGAGGAGCCTCTCACTGCAGGGACTGAAACCTCAACCTCATTGGGATAAACCCAAGCTCAAAGCAATATCACTGATAACATCAAGGATGTCACTTTTTCCACAATCCAGCAGACTGACAGGGCCATATTCCAGGAGAGCTCACCATGGTGCACATGAACAACCCAGAAAGGGGAATGCTTCCCATCATTTATGGCATTCTCAGTATTTATGGTACAACCCTACAACCCAGACAGTTTTTCCAAGTTCTGATCTTAGGTCACCAAACAAACAACTCCAAAAATCTGAGTAAGTAGCTCTGCTCTGACTTCCCAGCTGTAAAATTACCAATATTCACAACTAAAGTTCATAAGAACTGACTCATCTGGCTGCAATGGAAAGATCTATCCCCTTAAAAAAAATCCACCTTATTTTGTGCAGCATGTGAAATACAAACAGCTCAACTAAACCGAAAAAGTGTTGGCTGCTGAGATACCCACAAATGCTGCAGCCAGTCCTACTCTGCATAAAAAGTAAAATAACAAAAATAGATTTTGTAGGAGGAACAGACTGGTCTTGCAAGAATTCTCTTACTGAACAGCAGTCAGCAAGAGAAGAGTCCAAACTTTTCAACTCTGCAGAGCAGTCAGATAACCAGAATGGCTCATCAAACTCTGATGAAATGGGTACACCTCAGCCCATGGCCATGACTTAGATTTCATTAATAGAACACTGACAGAATGTAAAAGTGCTTGTATGTGTGTTTGATTTATACCATCATCCCTAGGGCTGCCTGGAAAATGTGATTGTTAAATGTCGGCATTTAAGATCTGAAAGCAAATCTAACCAGGCAGTTTCGTTGTCTGAGAGACAGTAATAGTAGTATTAGTTTTTTAACTATTAAAAAATATCTCAGGTGTTCCCAAGACAAGTTTTGAGTTGTCTGTTTTGAGGTTCTTTTATCCATCATTTTTTATCATAGAAAAAGGGGGAGGGGAAAGGAGGAGACATCATTTCAGCTGTTCAGTCTTTGGAGGATGCAATGCAGGTGGCAGCTGTGGAGAGCTCAGACACCCACGGACAGAGCACAGAGCAGCTCAGCTCAGGGTGACAGTGACCCCACAGCCACAGGCTGTACCAGCCATGCAGACTCAGGGATGCTGGGCAGCAGGTTGGGACAGCTCATCTGCTCCCACCCTGCTCAACACCAGCAGCAGCTCACGGCAAACACAGGCCTTCCAGAGCTGCATCCCCTCAGGGACCCACGATCCCGCGAAGCCTGTGCCCACAACATGGGTTCCACTAGGAAATGCCATGCAGGGATGCTGCTGGTGACAAGGCCACGTCTGCAGGGACACACAGCAATGCCTGAGGTCAGCAGAACAAAGCCTTTGCTCCCAACTGCCCTCCTTAAACCAAATCATAAAAACAAATCAAAGGAAACAGAACATCTGTGTGTACCCCTTCTGGTAGAAATTCAGGCTGCCTGTAGGGCTGAGGTGGCCTGGAGCCATCAGACTTTAGGGCCAGGTGATTTGGGCACAGTGGCAGGATCCCAAACACACCAGACCTGGGCTGCTGCAGGCAGTGCTGGCAACCAGCAAGGCCAGCCCACACAGGCAGCCTAGCCTTCCCTTCCTTTCCGTGCTGCAGCCAGTGGCACAAGGCAGACACACCAGCTCCTCACTCACCAGGCTGGCTGGGGAACAAGCGACCCAGCTTGATAAAGCTGTTAGTTTAACAGCGGCCCTGACCCAACCCCATTTGCCTCTAGGGCTCAAAGGTCCCTTCCTCTTCACTGTGACATCCTCAAACAGCCCTGCCAAGATGGACTTGGGGGTGTGTGTGGATGACAACCTCAACATGCCCTGACCAAGTCCACTGGCACACAGAAAGCCCCTGTGCCCTGGGCTGATCTCACAAGGGGCAGCAGGTGAGGAGGAAATTCTCTGCCCTTCCAGGTGAAACCCCACCTGCAGTGCTGCCTTCAGCTCTGAGGTTGTCAGCACAAGAAGGACATGGAGTTGCTGGAGTGGATCCAGAGGAGGCCATGGAGATGCTCCAAGGGCTGGAGCCCCTCTGCTCTGACGCCAGGCTGGGAGAGCTGGGGGCATTCACCTGGAGAAGAGAAGGCTCCAGAGAGACCTTAGAGCCCCTTCCAGTGCCTAAAGGGCCTAAAGGAGAGCTGGAGAGGGACTTTGGACAATGGCCTGGAATGACAGAAAAAGGGGGAATGGCTTCACAATGACAGAGGCCATGGTTAGATGAGATATGATAGATGTTAGATAGATGAGAAATGCTTCCCTGAGAGGGTGGTGAGGCCCTGGCACAGGTTGCCCAGAGAAGCTGTGGCTGCCCCATCTCTGGAAGTGTTCAAGAACAGGTTAGACAGGGCTTGGAGCAACCTGGTCTAGTGGAAGGTGTCCCTGCCCATGGCAGGGTGTTGGAATGAGATGGTTTTTAAGGTCCCTTCCAACCTAAACCATTCTGGGATTCTATGATTCACTGTACCAGCTTATGTTCCCTCCATCACCACTCAGCCCCATCAGTGCAGTCTGACACAGCAGAAAAGCTCCTCTGCCCTGTGACCCCGATGCTTCTATTTCTTTTTCTGCTTGGAAAATTTGACTCCCCTGCCCACACATCCTCACCTCTTTACTGGCAAGGTTGGGTCAAAGCTGTGCAGCCAACTTGTCAAAATTTAGGCAAGTATCTCTACCAACCATAGGTGGGTTTTCCTGGCTTTTTTTTTTATATTAGAATTATTTTTTAACAGGGCTATTATATTTTATAAAGAAAGATCCAAGACACATGCAAGCCCTTACAAATAAATAGGACTGTACACTTAGAAAAAAGCACAGGACATCCATGTAAGATTTACATGCTGTGGGAAGAGCACATCCAGCCACCATCTCTCCCATTACCCCTACCTTTCACACACCCGCATCTACCAGGCTCCAAAAACCAGGGATTATGGACTTTCCTGGGCTTCCTTCATCCACTTTTCTCCCAGATCCCATCAGCCTTCTGCCACACATGACACAGCATGGATGGGGATCAGCACCTGAAACCGGCCTTTGCATCTGTTGGTGGGCTGGGAGCTCATCCTCCCACAAAGGCAGCTACCCAGTTCAGCAGCAATGAAACTCCCCCTGCTCCCACCCTCCCCAGGGACTCATAGAGTCATAGAATGGTTTGGCTTGTAAGGGACCTTAAAGACCATCTCCTTCCACCCCTGCCATGGGCAGGGATACATTCCACTAGACCAGTGCTCCAAGCCCTGTCCAATCTGGCCCTGAACACTTCCAGGGATGAGGCAGCCACAGCTTCTCTGGGCAGCCTGTGCCAGGGCCTCACCACCCTCACAGGGAACAATTTCTTCCGCATTATCTCATCTAACCCTGCCCTCTGGCAGTGGGAAGCCATTCCCCCTTGTTCTATCACTCCAGGCCCTTGTCCAAAGTCCCTTTCCAGCTCTCTTGGAGCCCCTTTAAATCCTTTAGTATTACATATTTTTCATGACAGATACTGAAAACCATTTTGACAGAATACCCCTATGCCCTCTAAACAGTATTGTCAGTGTCACGTCCATATGTTTGTTGAACACTTCCAGGGATGGTAACTCCACAACTGCCCTGGCAACCTGTGCCAATGCCTCACCACCCTGTGCCAATGCCTGACCACCCTTTCAGTGAAGAAATTTTCTCCAATACTCAAACTGAATCTCCTCTGACACAACTTGAGGATCTTTCCTCCTGTCCCATCGATTGTTATGTGGGAGGAAAGACTGAGACCCACCTGGCTATCACCGCCTGTCATGGAGCTGTAGAGATCTGATCCTACCGGGCACGGCCGCGGGGCCTCTGCTGCTGCATTTCATAACGCAGAGTGAAAACTCGGTGTCTCACCCATGTTCCCCGGGTCGAGGACACCGGCTGCCGGCGCTCGGGCCGGGTGTGGCCGTGACCCCGCCCTCTCCCTCCTCGTCCGACCCGCCGTCCCTGCGGCTCCCACCCGCCGGCCGCCGGCCTCGGGAGCACGCGGTGCCGGGGCCGGACCACCCGGTGCCCCGCGGTGCCACCGCAAGAGGCGGCTCCTGCCCCGGGGCCCCGCCGGGCGCAGCCCCGCTCCCACACCGCTGGGGCTCGGCGGAACGCGGCTGCCCCCGAACCCCCGCGCTGGACCCCGGCAGCCCCGGGACAGAAGAGACAGGCGGCCTCGCGGCCCGCTCACCTTCCGCTTCCCAGTGCTGCAGCGCGGCGGGGCCGCTGCGGCGGGCGCTGCCCAGCAGCTCGGCGGGGAGCGGCTCCATCCGGCCGTCCAGGCGCTCGGGCGGGCCGCGCTGGCGGGCCCCGGCCGCCGCCGCCAGCCGGCAGTGCTCGCCCAGCCCCGGCGGCAGCGCCGCCAGCAGCGCTCCGCGCTGCGCTGTGTCCAGCTCGGCCCAGAACCGCAGCAGATGGCCCTGTCCGCACCGCTCCAGCCGAGCCCGCACCTCCTCGGGCGGGTCCATGGCGTGGGAAGCCCAGTCTGAGCGGCACTGGACGCGGCGGGACCGGGCCGGGCCGTGCCAGAGACGCTGTCCCGCCCCCCCGAACCCCTCCCCGCCGCCCGCGGATCACGAGGTTCCCGGAGCCGCCTCCCGGCTCGCCCCAGCCGCGGTCCCGCAGGGATTGCGGGTAGCGCGTGAACTGAGAAGTCAAGAACAGGAGGACACTATAAATCAAACTAAAATGCCAAATAACAACTTTGTTTGAACTTTGTGCTCATGAGCATAGTAAAATCCTCGCCCACAGGCTGTGATTGCCCCTTACAGTAGCCATCCTGCCTGCAGTCAGAGCCCAGCTGGGTAGGAGAACATGAGAAGACAGACAGCAGCTCAGACACAGCCACGTCCCTGCATGTGACTGGAGTCGGGGAAGCGAGACCTCATCCAGATGTGACCATCAGATCAGGAAGAATCCCTGAGAGTTGTCAAAGCTTCAGTTTCACATTCTGTTTCTTATTTTATGTGACTTGACACAGCTTCTGCTCCTAAGAGCCTTGGGGTTTTGAAACCTCCTTGCTCTGCTCCCCTTTACATGAAATCTCTCCCTGCTGTGGTGGCATCCCCTGTCTGCCCAGTGTGCAAATGAGTGCAGGTCCTTCCACACAAGTGGTGCCTACATAACCACCAACCCTTATCCATCCGGAAAGGCCAGCAGAGAGGCAGGGGTAGGCCAGATCTGAATGGCAACTGGTGTTTCCCAGTAGCTTGAAGGAAGGAGAGCTGAATAACTGCACTGTTTATATAAAAACAGACATCTCTGTTTGTCAGAAGAGTCTGGGCTGGCCCCAAGATAAACTGTATAGTGAGAGAAAATAAACCCTCCCCTAAAAAAACACAAACCCCCCAAAAGTCTTTTCCAAGAATATCCAAAATCTCCCTAACTTCATCCACTGGGCCACCCTGAGGATGGAAATGTCAGTGTGTCTCAAAGCAGCTTGTCGAGGGCAGTTTGGTACAGAAAACGCAGCAAGAGCAGAGCTGCCATCAGCAGTTTTGTCCCAACTCCCTGTGCTGGAGCAGGAAGCTCCACATGGACAGCAGCGAGAGTATTTCAGCTGAACTTGCAGATACAGTAAACACCAGGAGCTGTGTCTGGTATCTCTGGTTCACTTTCCTGGTGGGATAGACTGGCTAGGCAGGGAGATTGGACAAAAGACATTAAGGTCGTTCTGATTTCCCCCTGTTATTCCTGTTCCGCAAGGTCAGAGATGGGGGAGGAACCTAGAGGAAACCCCCTTTTTTTGTAGATCAAGCCTTTGCAGAGCATAATAGCCCACGTGCTGATGCTGCCAGAGCTGAGCAGCACCACAGTGACTGCCTTGTTTTTCGAGTAGGAAGGGAAGGGAAGCACTGGTTCCTTCTCCCCATATCCTGAGCAGGTGCGAACCTGTTCAGTCAAACACAGCTAAGCCAAGCAGAGATCTCAAACAGGTAGGACAGGTCCCGGAAATTTCTGAAAAGGAATGAATTAAAGCAAAGCAGGCTGTGAACAGCTCAGCAGCAGCACAGAGAGCAGATGGAGCAGGACCTAGGTAGAGAAAAGCCCCCTAAGGGTCTCCAGAGGCTTCTGTGATTTACCTGGCAGCCTGGGGCTGGGAAGGCTGAGTGTCCATGGAGAAGAGGAGTGGCAAGAATGGAATGAGAAGCCAGAAGTAGGACCAAGGTGCCGAAGACACCTGGATGCAGTCTGACCTGGACAGGGAATCTGATGGCAAGGGGAGCATAGCAAGGGCCATGTGGGTGGGAGAGCTTGAGCCCCAAGTAGCTTCCACCCTCTTCCTTCGAAGCCAACTCAGAGCTAAAGGGAATCACCCCTGGTACATGGCACAAGGAGATGTCCATGACACAGGTAGTGTCACAACCTGACCACTTGAACAGTGGTTCATCACCTTTCCTGACCATCAGCCTTCTCCAGCAGGCTTGCTCCCTAACACTCCTCTCAGCATCATGAGCATCAGACCAGGGTGGGGGCTCTGAAGGTGCTGGCATGCGGCTGCCCAGAGCCCCTTGAGCAAGCTGAGGTGCCTGTGACATGGGAATCATGACACCAGGGCTTTGCAGTCTGCTGTGTTGCAATGGACTCTTTGGTCGAGGGGGTTTGCAGAGGAGGCAGGACCTTGCACTAGGATTAACATGCTGCTGCATCTAACAGACACAGCAAAGTTCCCTGTAAAGTAGAGAAACTCATTCTCTTACCAATGCCAGTGCATATTAAGTTTGTAAAAGACAAGATCCAAATCCTGTTTCTCTCACTTGTCAACACTGGTGGGTTTTTCCATCCTTTTTTCATGTCTTTGGTTCAACTGGGCTTCTACCCCATCTCCTGTTGTCTGGTGCCCACTGGTGCCTTACCAGCCACAGCACTGGGATGATGGGACTCATTTTATTTCCCCCATGGCACCAGACAAGTACACCACACAGGACTCCTCCATGCTGGTGCTTACATCCCCCTCCTGTAGGGATGCTACATTGACTAACACTTCTTGGGTGTATTTGCAAAGGTGGCAGTAAGAGTGAATGCCATCGCTGGGATTCTCCTTGTCCCTGTTCATTAATCACATTGGCTCTGAAGTCTTTAGAAATTGTGCTGGTTTTGACTGGGGTAGAGTTAATTTTCTTCACTGTAGCTTTTATGGAGATAGGTTTTGGATTTGTGCTGAGAATATGGAGACCAAAATATTGTGTTGATAACATGGAGATATTTTTCTTATTGCTGAGTGGTGCTTGTACAGACCCACGGTCTTTTCTGCTTCTCACCCCACCCCACCAGGGAGGGGGATGGGGATGCATAAGGAGTTGGGGGGATACACAGCCAGGACAGCTGACCCCAATGGACCCAAGGGATATTCTGGACCATGCGACATCATGCTCAGTATATAAAGCGGGGGGCAGAAGGAGGAAGGGTTTGGCGTTTGTCGCGGCCCCTCGACCGCAGGGGAGGGCCCGGCTCCCCCCGCGAAGGGCCCGGGACCCACCGCGACCCGCGGCCCGGGGGCGGGGCGGGCGCCGCGTGCAACTCAAACTGCCGTGCCCCCTCTTAGCCAATGGCCGGAGCGCCTGCCCGCCGCCAGCCAATAGAAACGCGGCACTTCGCGCCGCCAGCCAATAGGCGCGCGGGGGCGGAGTGCGGAGTAACGCTCGGAGCGGCGGCGATGGCCCCGGAGCGCGGTGACCGTTCGCTCCCCGCCGGTACCGAGGGTCTTCCCCGGGTTTTCCTGCAGAGCCTGCGAACTCTTTTCGATATCCTGGATGACCGGCGGCGGGGTTACGTGCACCTACGGGAGATCGAGTCGCGCTGGCGGGGAGCGGAAGCCCAGGAGCTGCCCGCCGGGGTGATGGAGGGGTTGCGGCAGGCGGCGCCGGCCAGCGGGTACCTCACCTTCGAGAGGTTCGTCCTGGGGCTGCGGGCGGCCCTGCCTGGGGCTGAGCCCCCGGTGGAGGGTGGCAGCGGCGGGCGGCGGAGCGTGGAGAAGCCACCAAGCCCTCGCTGTTCCGAGGAGCGGCGGGGGAAAAGCAGCGGGCAGCGGGAGCCGGGGCACGGCCAGCCCCGAGGCCGCGGTGAGTGGCACCACTGGGCAGGGGACTTCGGGCTCGCAGGGGTGATGGCAGCGCCGGGGCCGGGGACTGGCGCTCGGAGGTCGGGATGGGATCCCGCGGCTCGCCCCGCTCCCCTGTGCCCTCCTCTGGGCTCAGAGCCAGCGATTCCCGTAGGGCCGGTGTAAAACTCCCCCAAAGTTACTGTTAGTCCCAGTTTGGCTTCGCTGAACTCCGATCCCAGTGCGAATATCCCAGCGCCGCCGCCCGCCCGGGGCTGTGCTCCCCTCGCGATGCGCTGGGCTATTTATAGCGCTGACAGGAGGAATTAAGGGCTTTGCCGTAATGTGTCCGTGGTTGTCCCCTGGCTCAGAGTCTGTCCTGACTTTCCCCGGGGGTGGGTGGCACAGCTGGGCGTCTCGGAGAACGGCTGGGCACTGGGGACTCCCGAAGCCGAGCGGCTTCGCTGGGGTGAAGCTGCGGTCACGGAGCGGCCGTGTGCTCGGTGGGCTCTGCGCTGGACTGGCCCTCAGGAATGATTCCTTCAAGATGTCATGCATGGTTTGGACAAAAAAAAAATGCAAAACCTGATCCAGCTTTTTGGTTTGGATCATTCCACAGCGCTATTCCCAATAATAAATAATTAGTCAATTAATAAATGGGAGAGCAGCACCAAGGCGATGTGCTCTGCGGTCACAGGCTTTGTCTGCAGAGCTCACCTGCACATCCCTGTGGACTCTGCCCTTTCCTTGGGATCTGGGCTCCCTGTGCTGGCTCTACCAGAGCCCTCCAGGGTGGTACACTGACCTTGGCATGGGGGAGACTGTTTCACTGGCATCTCAATTTGTTGCTAGTCAGTAGATGTTATAAGGAAGCCAGGCTTCTGGGCTTACCTGGGGAGGTAATAATTCTTTATCTAGGTTTGTGAAGTGCTTTGAGATCAGGGAGACAAAGTCTGTGTGAGGAGCTGGTACTTGTTATTGCACCACCTCAGTGCAGTGACTTCCTCCACCTTGGGAAGGTCAGGCTGGTTTGCCTTCCCTTCCCAACCGTTCCCTCCCTGTCCCTTCTGCTGGGTGGAGAAGAAACTTTTAACTGTGACTGAGGTTCTCTGCTTTCCATTTTGCCTCCAGACTAATCACTGGAGCTTCATCTAAGGGAATATTATTAAGCAGACTAACTCTTCTATCATCAAGAGTGTAAATCTGGAAAAACCTGAAAAAAATCCTGCTTGGTGAACAGGCAGCAGATTGAAAGCTCTGCCCTGGGCTGACTGCAGCAGCTTTCTGCTTGCTGAGGATTTTTCCATTACAGGGTGATGTTCCATAACTGTCCAGAGCCTGCGGGCAGGGTTAGTGCTTCAGCCCTTGCTGCCAGCATCCCACATTGCAGGGCCATGTTCTGGCAAGTGGCCTGAGTTTCAGGTTCATTCAGCAGCTTAGAAAATGGTACAACTCAGTTATTCCTGCTCCTTTAGCTCCAGATCCTGCACAACTGCCCAGTGTGCCCTTCCATAGATGGTTTCCCAGGGTGCAGTTGAACAGGTGGATGTTCTCCTCTGATGGATGCAAGGAAGTTGGGCAGTGCCATGGCAGGATATGTCTCCATCCCTGCTGCAGAGATGTGTGGTGGGTGCTGGGAGCTGCCTGTGGCTCCAGGAAGACCTGTCTCCACTAAGATTATATTATTTGGGTGGGAGGCTACTCTGAGCCTCCAGCTGTATGTGGTGGCTTCTGTAAGACCCCAACCAAGTGCAATGAGATGATGTATCAGTGCTCATAAGCTGCAATGAGTTGGAGGAAATGCTCCCTGCCTGTGTTTTGGGGGAAGAGGGTGCTCACAGAGTGCCTCCCCAGCTATGCTTTATGATCTGAGGAGCATCTGCACGTCTCAGAGGCGATTTGGATGTGACTCGTGGCAAAATGGCAGAGATTGGGGCCAGGTGGTTCTCCTGGCACGTCCAGGGGTGCAGTGAGCCAGTGGGACAACAATTCTATCTCCTCTCCCACACTAACCTCTCCTAGCGTGTGGGCAGAAGTGCTTCTGAAGTCCCTGCTTAAGTCAGCTTCCAGCTTCTCAGCCCAGCAGTGCTGGTGCAGTCTGCAAGCTGCTGCTTGGCACCCCGTGGTCCCTGGGGAGCCAACAGCACCCACTGGACACAAGGATGGTAAGGTGGATATTGGAGAAATCACAGGGCAGGGAAGTCACCATAATGATGTCCCTACCTCTGGTGCCTGGTGTCTTGTCACAGCAGCATCTGAGCATATCACTCTTGGGGTCTTTACCCCAGTATTTCCCCTATGAGCTGGGACCTGGGGAAGTCAAGGCACACAGCAGAAGGAGCCCAGGAAGTGTGTCATGGCCCTGGGCACTGGCTCCTCCCCAGCACAGTGCTTTCCCTTGCTCCAGGGGTGGCTTGTCTCTAGCAGCTGGAGAGCTGTTGGCACTGGCAGGAGGGAGGGGATGGTTTGGAGGGGCTTGTCTGGGCCATTGCCAAGGACAATGTGGAGAAGTGTAAAACAACCATGAGGTGTCTGCTTGTCCTGGGCAGAGAGGGTCCCAGAGGGAGGAGCCCGTCCATTATCTCATGGCAGGATCTCTTCCACCTCTGGTGATCTGGTCCGGTTCTTTCCCTAAGAAGAACTATCCCAGCTCATTAGCAGGGGTCCTGTTTTAGCCACTACCTTGTCAGCTCAGGTGTGCAGAGCTCAGCTGGTTGACCAGGAACTCCTTATCACAGGTGCAGCTCAGCTCAACCCAGCACTTTAAGTAACTGCAGCAAAAAATTTTCTAATGTGTATTTGTCCTGCAACTCCTACCAGAAGTGCTCCTGTCTTTGCCTTAGGATTCTGACTGTTGAGAGTATCCTTTGTTTTGGGGCTGTTCCTCAGCTTTTCGAGCAGGATATGCTACAGGTCTGCTAGGACAACTTGTGTGTGGTCACACCAGTCTTGCTGGGTTCCTCCCAGATAGACTTGGGTGTATGAAACCAAAGGGAGCTGGCAAAGCAGATGGATGGGTGGTATCAAAGACTGTGTTCATTGATGTGCTAGAGACCTGTCTGTGCCAGAGTACTTGCTGGGAGGTGGGGTGAGATACTGTCATGGACCAGAAGGAGGACTTTTCCTATGGCATGGTGGCTTCTTTCCCCAGTGACACAAAGTGACAAACTAAGGTGTCGTGTTGCCTGCTGCCCCCTGAGCCTGTCTCCTGTCACTGAACTACTGTGACTGTGGCAGCACAGGCAGCCCTAGTACAGGGCTCCCACACTTCATACCTTCAAGATGAAGGGTGGCTTCTGTGGCCATGGCTGCCCTCTCCTGCCTCATATCCTTCCTCTGTCATGTCCATGTGCTCAGCTGAGGAAACCTGTGGAGCAGAGGGAAGAAATGTGCCAGCCCATGTGGTGCCACACACCCTGTCCTGTTATTCACAGCCCTTCATGTGCCTGCAGGAGGGAGTGTGCCATGCCTGTGCCAGGCAGCTCTGGTAGAAGGATGTGCAAGGGGTGGGGGTGCCTGGCAGATCTGTGGGGAGCTGTCCTGGGAGGAGGGCTTTTTCCTCAGCTGCCTGCCATCACTTGCCAGCTCCCTGCTGCTCTTCTTGAAAAGCCAGGTTGGGAAAGGAACTCTTGAGGAAACCTGTGTGCAGGGAACTGGGAAGCTATGGGGCCGAGGGGGTGGCATGAGACAGGGTGTGCTGGGCACTTGGCTGGGGACTGGGCCAAGAAGGGAGGAGCAGCAGGCTGCTGCCCAGACTTGCCTGGGGATGTGCTGGCTGCACCCCTGGCTGCCCTGACGCTGTGGTTTGGGGTGCTGGGGTGTCACGGTGCTGCTCACCAGCTCGGCTAGCAGTGGATCGGAGCTGGCTCAGCTGTGGCTGCGGGGCTGGGTTTCTGGTGAGGGCAGGCAGCGTGGGGCTTGTATGGTCTTCACTGCAGGTGCCATGGGGATTCCTGCCCTGGCCGACAGGCAGGAGGTGCCTGATCCAGCCTGGAACCTGCCAGTATGTGCAGGCCAGTATGAACTTAATCTTCAAAAATAGGTTATGCATGGATTTGCATCAGCACCATGTGTTTGTAGTAGATTAGTCTTTTGCAGGATAGGATGTTGGGGTTTTAATAAAATTTTGGAAAATCTACAGCCTGATTTACTATTGCTCTATGATTACATCATAGACATGGTGTCTGGAGTGGATGTCCACATGGCCAAGTCCATCACCAAGCAGGAGCTGCCTTCAGGAAAGGTTGGGTTCCTGGCAGAGCTGGTGCCACCTGAGTGGAAGCTAGGTGTCCCATGAGGACACATGAGGGCAGGCAATATGACAAATGGTTTAGTTTCCTCTGCTGGGACTGGACCAGCTTTGCCTGGAAGCTGCTTGCTCTCTGCAGAAGATGACATTGAGGTCTGTTGCCAGCCTGGCACAGCTGAGTCAGCCATTCCTGACACCTGTCCTGCCTGGACAAAGCCGGGAGCAGGTGCTCAGGCTTGTGGTTTGCTCAGTCTCTCCCAGCTTGCAAGACCACCCTGCAGATCATCTCACAGAAGTGGCCCTGGGGAGCTATTTTGTTGAAAGTAGCTCCTGGCCTCATGCCTTCCTCTGTTCCAGGTGGTGGTGCAAAGTCTGGGCAGTCCCAGGGAGATGGTGGCCACCCAGGGGCTGGGGACGCTCAGAGGCATCAGAGAGGCCGTGCAGAGCACCGGAGACACACCATCACCAATGGCGTGGACTTCAGCATGGTAAGGGAGTGTTGTGGGCTCCCATGAAGGGGAAGGTGGATTGCAGGGGTCCCTCACTGCTGACATCATCTCTGGGCTTTTGGCTTCCTCCCTGCCCACCCTGCACGCGTGAGCTGTGGGGCATCGGGCAAATCCTGATATTTTGGATATGAGGCTCTGTTGATGTATGTGGACATTCTGTCATTATTTCCGAGGAGCTTTCCATCCTGAATTGTGCCAGCCGGGGAGGAGGTGCATGCCTTCCCCCAGAGTGGGATCAGCCCATGAAGCTAGTGTGCTGACTGCCTTCCCCTTGGGCAAGGTCTTGGGAAGAGGAAGGCAAAGGTGGAGGTGTGGAAACAGGTGGATCTCTGGGCCTTTAGGGCACCCCAGAAAGGGTCAGGTGTGCTTTGCACTAGCAAGCAGTGGCACCGGGCTATGTCCCCTCCCAGGTGTTCCGTGTAGATCAGGGCTCAAACATGCATATCCTCTTGCCTCCTGACAGACATTTTGCTAGCAAAGCAGAGAAATCCACATGGAATTTATCCAGGCAGCCCACGACAGAGGGGTCTGCTCCCCTCTCTCTGCTACTCAGTGGAGAGGCTTGGATCAAATTGCCTGGGTGAAGGGATCTCATTGCTCCCAGGTGGAATGGAGTAGCTGCCTGGGCACGTTACCCACAGGCTCAAGTTAAATTGTCCTGGACAGAGAGCCAGGACCAAGCCTGCAGGATGAGTACTTGGTGGAACTGTCACCACTGCACTTCCACTTCTCACACCCTGGTGTCACCCTGCTCCTACAGCCCAGCAGGCCTGATCAGCCGTGCCCAGCCTGTCGCTGACTTCTGAGGACACAGCATGCCAGCCTGGGGAGAGGATGTTTGTGCAGGTAGTTTGCTGGGCTTGCAGCCATGCGAGGGGCAGGGGCCCCCTTGGGCCGAGGGGCCTCTGCTGAGAGATGCTGACAAGGAGTGATAAATGTAGCTCTTTGTGTCTGGGATTGAGGGCTCTGCTTCTTGGGGTTTTGGGGGCTGGGGACTGCTGTTTGGAGACAGGAAGGTGTCTGCTTCCCTGGCAAGGCTCTTCCCTGTGCGTGCAGCTCTGGGCTGGAGTCCATCTCAAGGTCCCAAGCTCAAGGTCTTAACCTTGTGTTGCTGTGAAGGGGCTGATGGCCACCATGTCTGTCCCCAGCTCTGCCATAAGCACTCTTGCTCTGGGCTTGTGTTGCTCTGGTCTCTATTCCCCCAAGTTACCGTGAGGGCAGTGGGAGGGATGTCCCCTCCTTCCCTCTCTCCCTCTATGTCCCCAAGTGCTGCACTGCCTTTTTGTGCTTCTAACTCCAGAGAAGGGGTGTCTCAGCCTTCCCTGACACCCTGGGCACAGTCTTCAGTCACTGGTGCCATTTCCAAGCCTACAGAGACAGCTGGAACAAGTTTGAGTCCAGCAAGGACTGAATCCTTGTACTGTCACCTCCCTTACCCCTCCCTGCCCTGATGCTGGGCTCCCAAGGGACAAGGAACTTGTCTGTCATTAGACTAATTTGCCTAAAGCCCATGGGGGATGGGAGCACTGGTGTCCATCCTGCATCCCGAAGTGCACCAGGACTGGTTCCTCCTGAGCAGGGAGCAGAGCTGTGGAGGCCATGCTGCAGCCCCAGGACCCTTTGCACCATCTCATCTGGTGCCCACTTGCTCAGCTGGTGTTTTTCCAGCCAGTCCCTCATCAATTGGCCTGATTGCCCTATGGCCACAAGGGTGGCTGGGATGAGACCTTCTCTGAGAGGTGGAGCGCTGTCATTTGTAGGCAGCCCAGGGCACTGCTCTGTCCCCTCCCCTTTACCAGCCGCCAAGCACCAGCCAACTCCAGCACTTTGTCTTCCTCCTGCCCCAAATGTCTCATTCTGGCGATATGCTGCCTGTCCCCACACCAGGCAGGGCTGGCAGTGTCCCTCTGCTCTGTGGGAAGCTCCCTCTTCCTCTGGTCTCTGTGCTGGTCAGCAAGCCTGGTGGGAGGAGGGCAGGCCAGGTGGCAGTGGGCTGTACCCCCAGCTGGGTGGGGGTCCTTGCTACATACAGCACCTTCTTTGTGCCCCTCAGCAACAGCACCAAGGCACTGCACCTCTTCCTCTGGGTAGGTCCCTTTGGGCCATTGGAGAAGGGTGCAGGAGGAGTTGTTGTGTTGCAAAAGGCATTTCCAGGAGCAGCAGGAGCAAGAGCAGGCCCAGTGTAATGGGTGGCAGGTATGGGATGTGGGGAGGCTTTGGGGCTGGCAGTGAGGACATGGAAATGCTGATGGCCTGAAGAAGGTCTTGGTATGGTGCCACTTGTCCACAGGGTTCAGGGTTGTTTCTGAGCTGCACCACTCCTCATGCTCTCCGAAGCATCAGGAGAGGTTCTGGTACATCCAGCATTTTCTAGGTGACCAAGATATTTTCTGGTGCCTGGAGAAGACTCTGGAGCCCAGGCTGTGCTGGGGGTGAAAGCCAGGCTGTGTTGTGGCAAGGAAGGCAGAGGCAGTGAGGCAGGAGGCTCTCCATGCTCCTGGGAACTGAGGGAGCAGCCTGGTATTGAAAAGGAGAGAAGGGCTGCAGGCTCACGGAGTGACAGTGATGAACGGGTCACCGCCTCAGTTGCTCTGTTCCCCAGGGATGTCCCCTCATCCCTCTCCACCTCTCTGATTGCCGGTGGCAGCGCAGTGCCAAGGGGTAGCAGGAGCAGAAGGTGGCAGTGGAATGAGGACCCTGTATCCCCTGTGGATGTGGGCTGAGCCCCCTGCTCTGCAGCAGCCTTGGGTCATGCTTGGCCTATTCCAAGGGGTTGCTCTGGGGGCAGGAGCCCCAGGCACCCTTGTAGCAGCTCTCTGGGCACAGCAGGGCCCCCACTGCCTCTCCAGGTGATGCTGATGCTGGAACCTGAGCAGCTGGCAGAGACCCTCTGTAGAGAGGTGTGGTGTGCTATGCTCTGCTCAGCTTCATGTGCCTCCAGGGATGAGGCAAACTGGGGGCAGAGTGCTGGGAAGACAGGGCTGCAGGTTTTCCCTGACTTACAGCCTGCACAGTGAGCTAGACTCTTCACTGCTCACTGAAATCCAGGTGTGTCTGTTCTGTGGCTGACACTCACACCCCAAAGGGAGCTGGAGGCAGCTGCAGGCACTGCTCCTGCTACCTCCCTGGGTAAATAGGTGAAGAAACCTGCACCTGCAATGGTGAGCAGGAGGGTAGGGGTGACCTGAGTGTCCTTCACACACTTTGGTTCTCCCAAACTGGAGAACTTTTCTTCCAGAAGTCTTCCTCCAAAGCAGCATCAGGCAGCAGTCATTATCCTGCTCCTCTGCAGCTTTTCATGGGGAAAGGGGCTGAGACCCTTGCCTGTATCCACATCCCCTCACACCTCATGAAGAAACCACCTCCTGGGACTTGACAAAGCCTTGGTGGGGAGTGGGTGACATCCCTCTGCTCTGTCCTGCAGCTGAAGTACATGAAGGAGCTGGAACAGGAGAAGGATTTCCTATTGCAGGGCCTGGAGCTTATAGACCGGGCTCGAGAGTGGTACCACCAGCACATCCAGCTCATGCAGGAGCACCAGCGACTCCTGGGGAAGAAGAGAACCAGTGCTGTGAGTCTGGGGCTTCTTCTGGCTGCTTGTGGGTTTGAAGAACAGGGCTGGGAATTGGCTGGACCTGGAGCTGGCCCCGGAGCTGGCCCCATGGTAACCTCCAGCATCTTCTTCCTCCCCATCCTGCAGGATTTCCCTGAAGGTGGCCAGAGCCACCTGGGGCGCCTGGTCCCCAAGCTGCAGGAGGTGAACCGCTGCCTGGGTGACCTTCTTTCCGCTGCTGGCAAGGTGAGAACAGCACATCAGCAGCTTGAGGTTGTTTGTGTAATCTTAGAACCCATCCTGTCCCTGCCACGTTGGTGACTGGGCTGACATTGGAGCTGCCAGAATTTCCCCCAGCTCTGGGAAGGTGACTTGGCTCCATGGGCAAAACAGGTGATGGGGAACAGCCAGGAGGACAGCACAGCTGGTCCTTAGGTGGGCTGGAGGATGCTTAAGGCATTTGTGGGGGTTTAAGGAGATCCCCAAAAAGGTGTAGCCATTGTCAAGAGAACAAGGAGCCCAACTTCCTGAGGCGCTGAATCAGACACTTCAGAGCTGCCTGTCCTGCCAGGCAGGAGCCAGGCACATTGGCAGGAATGTTTCCCCATACTGCCTGGTGGGCTGGAGACCCTGTGATGGCCTGTGCTGAGATTTTAATCCTCTGCTGGGCTTCTCTCAGTTCTTTGTGTGCAATAGAAACATGTCACCTTGAAGAAGGGCTGGGAAGGGCGACAGGGGAGGAGGCTCAGTGTCTCATCCCTTCATCATCTCTACAGACAGCAAACCCCTCCCCAGCCCCGAGCAGGCTGGTCCCTGTGACATCCCCAGCCTCCACAGGCTCCCAGCAAGCCATCAACATGCTGAAGGAGCAGAATCGGCTTCTCACCAAGGTGAGTGGGCGTATGGCTGGAGGAGATGCCCTTGGGGGTGCTGGAAATGGAAGGGGATGGGATGGGGCCAGGGAAGGAGTGACAAACAGTGGGAAGTGTTCCTTCAGCTTGGCCAGACTTGGTCATCCCAGAGAAGGGTGTGTGGGCTGCACGTGGAGACCCTCTGGAACACAGCTGTGCCCAGCTGTCTCCAGCTGTTTGCTGGGTGAGTCAGTGGCAGGGATGGGGCATTCCTGACAGAGGGAAAAGACTGACAAATGGAGGTCACAAGAGAGTGCAGAGGCTGCAGTTGGTGGCTGCCAGGGAAGGGATGGTGCCCCTGCCAGGACCAGGCTCACTGCTGGGGTTTCTGTCCCAGCACGTGGCCACAAAGATGCTCTGGGGGGTCAAGTCCCTCTGCTCTGGAACCAGGCTGGGAGAGCTGGGGATGTTCACCTGGAGAAGAGAAGGCTCCAGGGAGGCTTCCAGGGCCTGAAGGGCCTCTAAGAGAGCTGGAGAGGGACTTTGGACAAAGGCATGGAGGGACAGGACAAGGGGAAATGGCTTCCCACTGCCAGAGGGCAGGGTGAAATGGAATACTGGAAAGAAATTCTTCCCTGTGAGGGTGGTGAGGCCCTGGCACAGGTTGCCCAGAGAAGCTGCCCCATCCCTGGAAGTGTCCAAGGCCAGATTGGACAGGTCTTGGAGCAACCTGCTCTAGTGGAAGGTGTTCCTGCCCATGGTGAGGGGCTGGGATGAGATGGGCTTTAATGTCCTACTCACACCTACCCAAAGCCTGTGATTCTGTGGTTCTATGAAATTTTACCTGCAACACAGTAGTTGCCAGCATTTTTCTCCTCTAACCAACATTTTTCTCCCATCTTGTGCAGGAGGTGACTGACAAGAGTGAGCGCATCACCCAGCTGGAGCAGGAGAAATCTGCCCTGATCAAGCAGCTCTTTGAGGCTCGTGCCCACAACAACCATGAGATGAGCCAGCTGGACTCCACCTTCATCTAGCACATTCCTCCCCCTCCCCATCCCCAAACTTCCCCTGGGGTTTCAAGGGACTCTTGCCCCAAACTCATCACACCTGCTGCTCCAGGTGTTGTGTCTCCAGGTCTGGGGCTGCTGGTGGCATCTCTGTGGGAGGAAACTGGAACCCCTCCTGGGGAGCATCCCTGCCCTGCTGACGGCTTATCAGCCATGCTGCTCTCAAGCTGCTTCTTTTCTGTCTCTAAATGGGCTGCAGGGATGCGGTCCCCAGCCCTGTGACCCCCAGCATGTGGGAGACATGGCTGCTGCCTGTGCTGTCTTTGTGGGGTGAGCTGCTGTGCCCTTGCTGACTTAGGCTGGATTTTGGCTGCTCTTGGGAAAAAGTGATGCGTCTTCAACACTCCAGCCAGCATCTCCAGACAAGCCTGGCCCTTAGAGGGTGCCTGCTCCTGCTTGTCCTGCTGCTGGAAGACAAGATTGGAAATCCAAGGAGGCATGCCTGGCCTCTCTCTGCTGCCCATGTTCTGCCTGCCAGAGACACTGTCCTGACCCTGTAGTGCCCAAACTGATGGTCTTCACGGCAACCCCTCCGTCCCATTGGTGGTAGTGATACCATAGTTGCTGTTTACATGTCTGCAGGCTCCTGTAGGGAAAGACCCATAGAACCAACCAAGGTAGCCTACACCTCTGAGCTGCTGTTTCGGGCTGTTGACAAGTTGAAACAGACACCTCACCTTTTACTTGGCTTGACCTGGCAAATATTTCCTGATGTCTGCCAGGATTAGATTCTTTTCATGATGACTGTAAAAGGAGAAGTGATGTTCCATAGCCCAAGGATGCTCACATCAGCCTGACCTCACAGAGGGGCTTTAGAACTTGGTTTTGTATTTAACTGCGTGTGGGACAGAGCAGAGGCTTGATGGGCTCTTCCCTGTGCACATCACATGGAGAAATGGCAGCTCTGCCTCGCATGATTGTGGGTGCTACTGCCTGGGATGGCATCCTGACTGTGAGCTGCACTCCTCTGCAAGTCTCTTGAGGGGGTGTGGTGGTGGTCTAAGATGGGTCCTATTAAATGATGGTGCATCTCGGGACTCCTCCTGCTTCCCACCCAGCTCAGTGATGATGCTTGAGCTGAATGACATTCGACTGTGGCTTGGTACTTGGTATCTGTTGGAGATCCCTGTGAACCCCATGTAGCACAGCCTGCCCCTCTGTACCCCCAAGGCCAGGACCTTTCTCTGTGGGGTTGTTTCATGCTCTGACTCTCCAGGCATGATTCTGTGGTGCTGAGCTGGGCAGGAGGTGCTGGCTCTGCCCTGAGCTGACACATGCAAGCCAAATCTGTTCTCACTCCTGTTCTTATCTGTCAGGACTCTCTGTCCCATCCAGCTGTTCTCTTTGAGACTGATCCTGAGCTAAAGCTCACTGCAAGGAATGAATCCCTGCTCTGCCCTTGTGCCTGCAGCTGGAGTGGAGATCATCAGAGTGCCAGGGAGATGGTGGAGGAGGAGGAACAAGGCCATGGCTGGTCATGTCCCATCTGCAGGAATTCGGTGTTAGTTGTCCCCTGGGTATCAGTGCCAGCCATCCTTTTTGTGATGCCTCCTCTGGTGTCCAGTGCCTGTTTTGCCTGAGGCTTAATTAGAACTGACCCCTTTTATGAGGGTTACCTGTCTGTAGGGATAATAAAGTGGGATAATATTTATCTTTCTGTCTCTCTCCCTAAATCAGCGCATCTACTGCTGCCAGCCCTGAAGTCCCTGACTGTCCTGTCCCTCAGGATGCGGGGGGAGCTGAAGCTGCAATCTGGTGAGCACAAAGAGCCCAGGGATCTCTGCACCTGGACATGTTTCGGTGTCCTTTCCCGTCCCCTCTGGGCTTCCCAGGGACTGGGGATTCCCTGTCCCCTGCTGTGGGGCAGGGTCTTAAAGCCAGCTGCACCCTTTCCAGTGATGGAGCCTCATCTGTCTGCTCTTCCAGAAGCTGTGCTTGGGGCTCACACTCCTCAGGTGGTGCTGCTGCAATTCACAACCTCTCATTTGCTTTTAAGTGCCCTTTCTCAAAGCTGCCCCACAGTGCTGGGAGCAGTGGCTGGTGCTCTGCAGTGACTTCTTCCCACAGGGTCAGCCACAGGGGACCTCAGTGGTGTAGCATGTGTGGCACGTGTCCCTGTGCTGAGATGGCAACTCACATGGGGTCAGCCTCAGGCTCTGCACTGATTGGGGGCACCCTTCTTTCAGGCTGTGGGGTGAACCCTGCACCTGCTGGGGTTGAGCGTCCTCTGCTGGGAGCAGAGCCAAGAGGGAGACCCACTTACCGGCAGAGGGATCTCTGCCATGGCCTCCTTCAGGTGGTGCTTAGGGCAGCCACGAGTTCCAGCTGGGGCAGGAAGAGGGTTGGTAATTGCCTTTGGTTCCCATTTCATGCCTTTGCTTGAGTGTGGAACTCATGAGGGCTTCCAAAGGAAAAAGAATCATGGTTCCCACTCCAGGCTGCTCCATGCAGAGCCAGGGCAGCTCTCTCTGCCCCAGCCCAGGGGGGTTGTCCCAGCCCTGGCCAGCAGCACTGGCCCCCAGCCCACTTTCTGTAAGACTGCTGCAGGTTGTGGGGTAGCCTTGGCAGTGCCACGGCCCACTGGGACCAGGGCTCCCCTGGAAGCTGCAGGGCTCCCCTCGAGCTGGCACTCTGGCTACACTGTTTCTAGGTCCCTGATGGGCCTGACCCCTCCCCTGTGTGTCTGGGCTGTGTCCAGTTTGGCACCCTGAACTGTGGGGGCTGCCTCAGGAGCCATGAGACCTGCGTTTGGGGCCAGGTCTGTAAGTGATGTGTATGCTGGGACATGTGGGTGAACACCTTCTGTTCTCTTTAGGCTTTGTTCCTGCTGGAACTGAGTTTGCATAGATCTGTGCTGCCTCTAGGGCTCTGATAACTGCTGGAACCCACTGTGTGAAGCTGTGGTTGCTCTGGGGACAGCTGAAGCAGGGCTCTGCTGTCCCCAGCCAGGACAGCTCCTGCCAACCCACCTCACCTCCCCACAGCCCTCCACGCTCACCCCAGCACATCCCTGGCACCCCTGCATCCATGGCAGCTGGAGGCCCGTGGCTGATTCTGGAGAGGTTCTCGGTGAGGTCTGCAGGAGCAGCTTCACCCCTGCAGTGTCCCACACTCTGCACTGCCCGGACACCTGCACTTGTCAGCTCCCATTTTACTTCTCTGTAAATCCTAAGGGGGTTTTCCCAGCCCAGCCATTTTTCACATTTTTCTTGGATGAGTAGACTGTTGCATCACTGCCAACTCCCAGAAAGTCATAAATCTCCTTAGGCCTCCTAAAATCAAGAAATAGGAGGGAAAAAAAAAAAGAAGGAAAAAACCCAACAAAAGCAGCTTTTGTAAGCAGTACTTTTAGGAGAAGGTGTTTATTTCTCTCCAGGGTCCTCAGCCTTCTTCTCTCCCTGTGCTCAGCTTCCCATGCAGTACCCGCCTCCAGAGGGAGCCCAAAATTACTAAACCACAGGGGCTATGAAAAGTTAAGTACTGCAAAACTTGGGTTGTTGGGGCTGCGAGGCTTGGAGCAGCTCATCCCGCAGGATCCAACACCCCCAGGATTGCTTCACATCCCGCAGGACAGCTCTGCTGGGGGGTCTGAGGAGGGGCAGAGCTCCCACTGTGGCTGCACCATGTCCTGGGAACAGTGGAAGCTCAAAACCCACCCACCCATTCTGCCCTGGAGCCCATCTCCAATTCCCATGGCTTTTCCAGAGATTTCCACCATTTTAGTGGGGGCATAAGCTGCTTTTCCTCCTCCTGCCTCTCGGTGGGATTGGCAGCTCTCCCTGCTCACAGGATGCTGTCATGCTAGGCTCAGGATGGGATGTGGGCCTGCATAGCAGGATCCCTTCTTCAAGGTCCCCAGCCCCCTGGGCCCCTGCTGCCCTGTTGCTCCTGGCTAGAGGCACCAGGGTGATGCCTTCAGGGCCAGGGAACTGTGGCCCATCCTTCCAGCTGCCAGACCAGCTGCAGGGCTGAGAAATGGCTTTCCTGTCCCTAGTGTGTGCCAGTGTCAGGCTGTGACAGCCACCTCAGCTGACCATTGCCACAGCTCAGCAGCTGCTGGGTGCTCCAGCACTGCTTGTGAGCATGGTAATGACTCCCTCCAATGACAGATGGATGGGGGAATGCTGCCACAGACACTGCTGTGCCAGCATCCATGGCAGTGCTCTGGGAGATGCTCAGGGATTCAAGCACTGCTAGAGAAGTCCTCTGCCTCTGGCACAGATAAGGGCATGAGCACAGCTGTGGCTGTAGACACTCATGCTGTGCCAGGCTGTCCTGTGGACATGCACGTGGTATTTGTGCACATACTGTGACCATGGTCATGCCAGGTACATGCTCATCCTGTGTGTGTGCTCACATTGTGCTCACGGGTCACACTGTCCATGGTTGCATGTATCCATGCTCACACCATGGCCCTGCTCACACCGTGGCCCTGCTCACACTGTGGCTCTGCTCACACCGTGGCCCTGCTCACACCGTGGCTCTGCTCACACCGTGGCTCTGCTCACACCGTGGCTCTGCTCACACTGTGGCTCTGCTCACACCATGACTCTGCTCACACCGTGGCCCTGCTCACACCGTGGCTCTGCTCACACCGTGGCTGTGCTCACACTGTGGCCCTGCTCACACCGTGGCTCTGCTCACACCGTGGCTCTGCTCACACTGTGGCTCTGCTCACACCGTGGCTCTGCTCACACCGTGGCCCTGCTCACACTGTGGCTCTGCTCACACCGTGGCTCTGCTCACACCGTGGCTCTGCTCACACCGTGGCTGTGCTCACACCGTGGCTCTGCTCACACCGTGGCTCTGCTCACACCGTGGCTGTGCTCACACCGTGGCCCTGCTCACACCGTGGCTCTGCTCACACCGTGGCTCTGCTCACACTGTGGCTCTGCTCACACCGTGGCTCTGCTCACACCGTGGCTCTGCTCACACCATGGCCCTGCTCACACTGTGGCCGTGCTCACACCGTGGCTGTGCTCACACCATGGCTCTGCTCACACTGTGGCTCTGCTCACACTATGGCTGTGCTCATGCTGTGGCCCTGCTCACACTATGGCTCTGCTCACACTATGGCTCTGCTCACACTGTGGCTGTGCTCACACTATGGCTCTGCTCACAATATGGCTCTGCTCACACTATGGCTGTGCTCACACCATGGCCCTGCTCTCACTATGCCAAACTGTTGCCCTCTCATTCCTGGCTCTCCAGCAAGGCAAAGAGGGAAGAGCTCCTCCATGGGCAACCAACCAACTGCTGGGGCTCGATGTTCTCCCCTCCAGTGCCCCTGGACACCCTGGACGCATGAGCACTGTTGGTGTTGTGCGGAGAATCCACCAGGCGAGGCTGGGGGAGGCAGCTCATCCTGCAGCAGCCTGGGAAAAACAGGCTGGGGATAAAATTAGCTGGAGTTTTTATTACTGGGATTTTATTTTTAAAGGCAATGGAAAGTACATCACTGGTGGGAAAACCCCAGAGGTCCAGGCCAGCCTGCGGGATGATTAGCAGTATGCCTCTGCTCTGTGGTGGATATCCTGCTCACCCCAGGTGGGATGTGAGGTGGGAGCTGGCTGTGGGAACAGTCAGCAAGGCAGCAAGGACCATGCAGGGGCTGATCCTGCCCCCTGGGATGCACCAGGGTGGTGCAGTGGCACATGGGGCAGCAGGGGCAGCTGAGCCCTGCCAGGAGGCATCACATGGCCATAGGGTCCCTGGGAAACTCTAGTGGGAAGGAGCCTACCTGTCTAAGCAGTGGTGGTCCCTCCAGCCAGAGAAGATATAACTGGGGGTCTGGAAACTCAGGACAGTCCTGGAGAGATTGGAAAGGGATAGAACTGCCAGCTCTTCCAGTGTATGAAGGTAGAAGCCAGATCCAGCTCAACCTAAAGCAGGCAGCTCCCAGTGCTGGGGTACAGCAGCTCCCTGAAAAGGGATGGTGCTTCTGGAGGTTTGCCTGCACTGCAATAGAGGGGTTTTGACAAGTAAAGAGAGGAGTGATCTACTGAAGGGTGTAAATCAGAAAATCATGGCTGGCTCAGGAAATCCCCCCAGCTGCAGAGAGCTGGAGACAGAGAGAAGGCTCAAGGCAAGTGTCCCATATGCTTGCTGTCACCTTCCTCATTCATGGACACTGCTGGGTGGCGGGAGGGCATGGTGGGAATATCACAGCTGTGTTACTGCTGGCTGCTCCCAGGCTTATTTGCTGAGAGCAATGTGTGCTGGCCAGGAATGTGGCTAGCACAGGCTCCAGCTGGATTCTGATGTTATTTTTTAAACAAGTGGAACTTGCACCTGAAAAGATCTCACCTGAAAGTTTAAACCTACTGCTAGGAGTCTAAGCAAGTGCCTGGTTCCCTGGTGAGCTGCCCAGTGACTCCCAGGAGACCCCAGTTATTCCAAACACTGGAAACATTGCTCCTTGTATAGCAACCCACTGCTGATCCACAGAACCCGACATCCATCCTCTCCCTGCCCCTCAAGAGTGATGGTCCTGGCAGATTATTGAGAGGAGCCTGAGCAGCACCTGCAGCCTGGCACAGGACTCAGGCTCTCCATGTCTCTGGCTGGAAGTGGCTGGGATGTGGCAGCTGCCTGGCAGCTCTGCTTGACCCTGGGCTGGGGAATCCTGCTGTGATTGGGCACCCACAGGAGAACTGATACTGCCGATCTCGGGGCTTGCTTCCAAAGAGAGATGTGCATGGGGTGTTGGAAAGGGAAGCTGAATCCTTTAGCAAGGCACATAAAGCCTTCCTGCATGACAAGGTGGGGGTAGGAGACAGTGGCAGCCAGGCAGGCTCCCAGCACCAGTTTGGCTCTCAAACCAGCCCTCAGAGGCTGAGCAGGCTCCTGCCACGGGAAGGCAGAGGTGTGGAATCCTCCACGGGCTGCAGGTGGATATCTGCTCCACCATGGACCTCCACAGGTTTCAGGAGTATGGCTGCCTCTTCATGGTCATCCCCACGTTCTGGCACCTGGAGCATCTCCTCCTCTCCCTCTCCACTGAACTGGGATCTGCATGGCTGTGCAGTGGTTTTTACTCTTTCTTAAATACATTATCCCAGAGTAACCCCCATCACTACTGGCAGGCTCAGCTTTGGGTGGTGATGGGTCTGTCCTGGAGTCAGCTGGGTCCAACACAGGGACAGCTTCTCACTAAAGCACTCTACAGACCCCCACTGCCCAAACCTTGCCAATGCAGTCCCAAGGACACGATGTCCCCCTGGCAGGATGGGGACCAGGCTAGAGAAGAAGGGGGATGCACTGGAAGCGGGATGTGGATGCTCATCCACAGCAGCCTCTGCCCAGCTCCTGTCTGGTTGATACACAGCAGGCAGGACCATATCTATCCTGACAGAAGCTTCACACACCTGGGCTGATGTCAGCTCTCCTGAGCACTCACCAACCTGGGCAGCTCCTTCAGCACCTGGTGCAGGGGAGTTCAGGGTCTGGACCTCACCATCTGCTTCTCAGAAAGGAGACGAGCGGCTGCTGAGCGCCTCTGGCAAGCTGCCTGCACCCCAAGCTGCTGCCAAATTTCACTCTCATGCAAGCACTATGTTTCTGTTCTGAGGGTTTAAATTCAGCCCTGCCCAGGGACTTTGAGCAGAAAGAAATCACCCCAGTAAAGAAAGTTTTTCCCCACAACAGGGTAGTGCCTCCCTGCAGCAGCTGTCATTAGCCCATGAAACCATGATTGCTCTTCCACCTCAAAAAAACTAAAATCCACCTGAAACTGGAAAATTTGCACTCAGTAATTTCATCCAAGTCACCTGCTGAAACCTGGGAGCAGGAGGTGGGACAAGCATCCTTTCTATGCTCTCCTGGGCATGGCCCTATCCCTGCAGGCACAGAGGAGCACGTGGAGGTCACTGCCAGTTTCCTTCGAATGAACCTGGGCAGGTTTCTCTTTTCCTTTTGTCCTAGGAACAAAGCACAAATGTATCTTAAAAGGGCGGGGCCATGGCCTCGAGTGAAGCATTAGCAGCCCTGAAGGCCTGAGATCATCCCAGGACACTGCTTTCTCCATCTCCTTTCCCCGCATGGTGACTCCATCACCTCTGCAATCTGCTTCAGCCTCAGGGATGCGTTTAAGTGGTGCCATCCCAGGTGAAGGTCCTGATTGCTCTCTTGTCCTGCAGCACAGAACATCTCTCATGGGACCTTTTCTTCAAAATATTTTGCAGATCAGAACCACAGAATGGTTTGCGTTGCAAGGAACCTTAAAGTCCATCTTGTTCCACTCCCTGCCATGGGCAGGGACACCTTCCACTAGACCAAGTTGTTCCAAGCAAGGAATGGACCAAGGTCCATCCAACCTGGCCTTGGACACTTCCAGGGATGGGGCAGCTGCAGCTTCTCTGGGCAACCTGTGCCAGAGCCTCACCCACCCTTACAGGGAAGAATTTCTTCCCAATATCCCATTGAGGCCACTCCCCCTTGTCTTGTCACTCCAGGCCCTTGTCCCCAAGTCCCCATGCCTTGCTGCCTGTCCTCCTGCCACTCACGGGGACCTTTGCAGCATCTCATGGCCCTGTTTACTTCAGGCCTCCAGCTGATGAGCAGCAGGGTTGGCAGAAGGGCCCCTCAGCTGCCCCCAGCAGCCCCCTGCTTGGTCAGAGCCCTCTGATGATTTGATGTGGCTCAGTGGGGACAGCCTGGGTGTCTCAGCCTCCCCCAGGGAGTCCATTCTTGCTGTGGCTCTCCAGGGGGCTGTGGTGATGGCCATGGGCTGCTTCAGTGAGCCTGCTGCCCCGAGAGCCAGGCAAGGGCTCAGCCTCTGTGTGGCCCAGCTGCTCATCATGGCCATGGCCTGGTGCTTGTGGGGATGAGCTGACATTGTTCAAAACATGGTTTCTCACTTGGATTTGGAGCCTGTGGGTAGTGTTGGCCAGTTTAAGAAAAGTGACAAACAGTTCCCTGCTTTATTCCAAGCAGAAGATAACTTTCCCCTCCATCTTGCGAGTTCTGTCCCCACCCCACCACCATCCCCTCCCTCACACTGAGGATGGGGATCAGCCCCACCCACAAGGCTGCCCAGGAGGGTCTGCATGTGGTGCTCCCTTCCTTCATGTCACGTGCTTCACTTGTGTTCTCCCAACGTGTCCCATAGGCTTAGGGACAGGGAAGCCTGCAGTGGCTGCATGGAGCCAACAGGATATCTCCATGACCCTGGGCCTCCATGTGCCAAGGACACCTCTGCCCTGGGGCCACAGTGTAGGGGACAGATGTTCTGCTGGCAGGTGCAGTGTCCTGTGCCAGCATCTACAGGCTCATGTCCCAAGCTTGAGGAGAGAGCTTGTCAGGTGTTGTGCCAGGGCTGTGGGAACAGGGCTGTCAGCCTGAGGAGCTGCTCTGTGCCTTGATACTTCCTGGCCCTCTCCCCTGGCAGGAGAGGGCTCCTGGCAAGACAACCAGGAGAAACCAGTGGGGCTTTTCTGGAAAAGCTACCTACTTCCTGGCTGGTTCAATGCCAGGACAACAGGGATCCCTGCCCATGGACCCCCTCAGGGCTTGTGTCACACAGACACAGGCCTGGGAAACAGGAGACAAAAAAGGGTTTAGAAAGTGAGGCAAGAATAGAGACTTGTACTTGGGCTTGATTTTCCTTCCAGACACGGATCCTTGCCAGGAGGGGGATTATACCCTTGGATACACCAAGATCCTTCCAGACTTTCAGTGCCTCTAAGAGGACAAGATCTGGGCTTGGAGCCGAGGCTGGAATACATCAGTGGGCTCCCACTCACAGGGTGCAGAGGCTCAGCAGGAGCTGCGCTCAGTCAGGAGCTCAGTCCTGACTGATGGAGGTTGTTGCATTCCCTTATTCTTTTACTCTACCAGTGCAAACACTGGTTGGATTTGACTGGCCACAGACTCAAGAACACCCCAAAATGCTTCACACATGTGCTGTGGCCTTACTCAGTGCTGGGCATCCCCAGCAATTCCTGACAGGTCCTTGCTTTCATTCCAGTCATGTCTTACTCCAACCTTGTGCAGGTAGAGATGTGGGTAGGTACACTCTGAGCAAAAGCATCTTTCTGGCTCCAGGTTCACGCATCTCTGCTGGAATGTGGGATACACTCAACAGCAGGACAGGCAGCTGGGAGGTTTCCTGATACCCCACACAGTATTGTGACTCCTCCATGCAAGGAAACGAGACACTGGGGAGAGAGTCAGCCCCAGCAGCTGGGGAAGCCTATAGACATCCTAGTCCTTTGGTTGGTGCAGGACTCAGCTGGCCTGGAGGTCCCTGAGGAAGAGACACCTCTGAGCATGCACAGTGGCCTTCATTGGCCTGCACTAGCCAAAAAATACACCTGATGTCTCAGCTGAGTCCCAGGGTAGGTCAGTCCAGGTCCTGGCTCTAGCTGGAGTCACAGAGCCCTGGGCACTGGGAGCAGGTTCCCACTCCTCCATCTGTCTGTGCCTCCAGCGCAGCTCCCGGGCAGAGCTGAGCTTGGGAATGGGAGTGGGTTTGGGGTTTGTATCGAGAACAGGGCTAGGGGATTTCTCCCATGGACCACAGCCTGTGGACAGGTGAACAGCCTCAGCCCAACCTGAGGCCAAAGGAACAAGTCCCTGCCCTTATTCCCTGGTCTGTGCTGCAGAGACAGATGGGGGCTGTTCTCCTTCTGGGAACACCTTTTCAGCCTCATGCTGTCCCAAATCTCCTGGCTGCCACAGGGACTAAGCTACTCTCCAGCCAGCCCCTCTCTGTCCCTGCTGGTTCTCGACCTGGGTGCCTCTGCAGAGGAACCCCACTGGCTTCCTGACCCTCCTGAGCAGGTCAGGACCCCTGGGCCTTCTGCCAGGGCTGAGATCAGTGTTGTGCTGGAGCAGCTCTGGAGTGTGTTGTGGGATTGCTTGTGCATTGCTCATGGCTGGCCCGCGCTGGTGGCTCATCCCAATCCCAAAGCTGTTGAATGCTTCTGGATTGAATGGCTCCCTGCACTTGCTGTTGGCTAAGGAGCTCACAGATGGGAGTAGAGAATCCTGTCCCTAACCCCTCCCTTTGGGCCCCAGCCTGTTGCAGTGTCTACAGGCTCATTGTGTTCTTCCTGTTATTTCCCAACCACATATGGAGCTGCAGTGCCGCCCACCAGTGCTCCCAGATGTGCTCATCCATGTTTTACAAAGCCGTTGAGCAGCCCTGAGTCCCACAGCCAACAAACCCCACCTCTCAGGGCCACCATCGACTTCCTTCTCCTGCTCCAGTGTGTTCTTTGATCCCTCATTCAACCCAGCAACCCTCACTCAGGTGGCCCCACCTCAGAGGCTTTTGTTGGAAGAGATGGATTAGAAAACCTCTCTCCTTTGTCTGGGAAAGTGGCGGTCCCCCGAACTGCTGGGTGACTAATGCACTCCCCACCTTCTCCTCTTTGTACTCACCTTCCACTCTGCCCCCAGGGATTATTTCCCCTGCTTCATGGTGGGGACAAGCTTTTCTGCCCAGCTGGGATGGGTGCCAGCATGCCCTTTCCTGGGGACTCTTTGCCCGTGCCTGTCCTTGGAGGAAGGCCGTGTCTCCCGAAGTCACTGAGCTAAAGCCCATGTCCACACCAGCTGCAGGGGATGTAGAAATACAGACAAGAGTCCTCAGGTGCCTCAGGCATGCTGGTGACACTTCCTCATCCAGCTTTACCTGGGCTTAAGCTCTGAGTTTATTCAGGTATGGGGTGAGCCAAAGACACCAGCACAGTGGGGAGCTGGGGCTCCTGAGCTGGTTTCCCCTTGCCTGGGACACCCATCCCCTCCTCTGGGCTCCTGTCCCATGCCACAGAGAATGACAGAACCATAGAATGTCCTCAGTGGAAGGGACCCACAAGGATTACAGAATCACAGAATCGTTAAGGTTGGAAAATACCTCAAAGGTCATGGAGTCCAAGTCCTGGCCCTGCACAGGACACCTCAACAATCCCACCCTGTGCCTGAGAGCATTGTCCAAACACTCCTGGAGCTCTGGCAGCCTTGGGGCTGTGACCATTCCCTGGGGAGCCTGGGCAGTACCCAGCACCCTCTGGGGGAAAAACCTTTTCCTAATATCCAGTCTAAACCTCCACTGACACAGCTTCATGCTGTTGCCTCAGGTCCTGTCACTGAGCAGCAGAGAGAAGAGATCAGGACCTGCCCGATCTCACAGGTTAACCTGGTCCCTTGCTGCTGTGGCCCCATCATGGTGGTAACACCCAATTCACAGGCTGTAATCACGAAAAATTGGCATTAAATTGTGGGAAACTTACTGCTGCCCCACAACAAACACTGCTCCTGCACCTGGTGGATTATCTGGTTATTTCAGGTTTCAGTGCCATTTTCATATCTGGTCATGCTGAGGGGATCTGTCCCTCCCGCTATCAAAGCAGTTCCCTAAAAATTCACCATGTGCCGCTGTCCCTGAGAATGCTCAAGGCAGGATGAATGTATGGAGAGCAACGCTGTGCAGATCAACAGAGGTGACAGAGGTGAGAGGATGGCAGGCAGACAGATGGCAAGCAGGGTGGCAGGCAGACAGGTGACAACGTGGCAGGTGGAGAGGTGGCAGAGTGGTAGTGTGGCAGGGCAAGCAGGCTGTGCTGGCTGGCTCCCCATGCTGCCGCTTGCTCATTGAACCTGCTCATTTGGGCAGATTGTGTGCTTCACAACCTGAGTCCTGCAGAGGTGACATCTGTTCTTGCCTTTCTTTGATGGTGCCCAAAACCCACATCCCTTTTTCCTCAGACAAACAAGGCTGCTCTCACCTTCTGGCATTGGAGCAAGCTGCCTGCTTTGTCTTCCATGGCAGAGAAAGCCCTCCCTGCCTCTCACTTTCCCAAGGATCTTTCTTTTGTGCCTGCAGCTCAGGCATTGCCCACCTGGAGCAGCCACCTCAGCACAGACACCTGCTCCTCCCCCAGGGGACACAGGCTGGGTTCCCTGTGAGTGGCTGGGGCTGCCCACACACCATGGGCAGAGGCACTGCCACCCTCGGTGCCCTGCTCTCCAGCCTGTGGTGCCTTGATGGGGCTACACGGGAAAGGAGAAATGACATGACTCCCCCCCCCTTACTGGGGCAGCAGCTGGCAGTGCCCGACCCTGCCTGGGCTGAGCTCAGACAGCTATGCTGGGGTGCTCTCTGCCTGAACACGTGTTTGCCTGGCTGACATTCCCCTGGGAATGGGAGTATTTCCATCCCAGCATGTCCAAGCTTTTGGTGCCTTCCTGTTTGCACTGGAGGCTGAGTATCCTGGGACACCAGCGATTGTCCAGGGCTTCGCACAGGCTCCCTCAGACTTCAGCTCACACCTCCTACCCCGTTGGGGCTGGAAAGAGGGTGGCAAATGTCACCCCATGAAGAGGAGGAGAAGCCCCCCTTGGGGAGGGAAGGGATGCCAATCCCCCTTTCAAAACCACCGATGGACAGCCTGGGAATAGGACGGCCAAGTCTGAGCAAGACCAAGGTATGGAGGACACTCACATCTCCCAGGATGGGTCCCACCACACCAAGAACCACCTGCCAGATAGGAACTAGCTCCAAAGTCCCCAAAACCAAAAGAAGGATGAGAAGCAAGGGGACCATCCCTACTCCCACAGGGCTCCCCCAACCCTGTTTCTGCTCCCTACCATCCAGAAAAGAGATTTCTTCGCTCCTTTTCAGTCTTTGAAAACCTCTTCTCATTGCTTGTCCTTCTAAAAGTGAAGCAGGAGGTTTGAGAAAGGGATTAAGTGCAATCCAGAAAAGATCTCTCTGTGGTAGTCCCTGGTGCAGTTGCGCTGTAGAGGATGGCAGATGAGTGCCTCAGGAGGTGAGGTGGGCAGCATGAAGAGTTAAGAATAGGCAGGTATTTTTCCCATGGAAACTTGAGAAGAGTCAGCCTGGGAAGGCAGAAAGGCAGCAGAAATGATTCTGTGCTGAGCCTCGGGGACAGGACTGCAGTTTCCTGTGGCATAATCAGCAGCAAAGGGGAATAATTTTTTTCACATAAATTAATATAATAGTGTCTTGGAGTAGATTGATGTGGATTTTCCAGGGTTAAGTGCTTAATGAATCGAAGGGAAGAGGTAAACCCCTGCAAACAGACTCACAGATTGAACCCAGCAGTCCTGCAGAGAAGGCCTGCTCCAATAATGGGCACTGCCAGGGTGAGGGTAACTCTCTGTGCCCCTATTTAACCATTTTCTTCGCCAGACTCTGCTGCCAGTCACTGCATTAGGGACAGCACTGGAGCTCATCCCCTGCAGGACCTCCAGCAGCAGAACCTCCTCAGTGGAGCAGCACGTCAGGGCTGGGGGCTCCAGCACCACAAGCCCTGGGCAGAGGCTTAGCCCCCATGAGCGCCTCTGCACCCCAATACCACAGTGATGAGCAGGAAGCTCTGCAGAAGGTCCTGTGCTGGTGCAATGTGTGCTGTGCATGGGTCAACTGTGAGTGGCAGGAAAGTTCCTTGCTTCAAAAAATATTGAGAAGTGAGGCAGGGTGTGAGGAGCCCTGTGTGAGGGTCTGACCCTCAGCCTGCAACCCAGCTGCTTTAGGAGCTGTGTCCTCCAGCCTTCTCTCCTTGTTTATTATTTTGTTCACTGTTGTATCCCCCTGAGTAAGCAAGCTGCAAATGTCCTTCTCAGAGGAAGGAGCCCAACCTCCTTTGGCTTGCTGCTCCAGAAGCAAATGCATCACATTATTCACTTGTGATCATATTAAAAACAGCCTCAATGTACATCTGGGCTCCTCAGGGCTGTCACGAAGTTCTTGTGATGATTAAAAACAGTAACACAGCCATAGTTATTAATCATTGTAGGTGAGAGGTTCTTGGAGCTTTTCTGTATGTCAGGGTGTTCCCACGTCCCACTGAACCCATCTAAGGGCTGAGCCCCAGGGCGGAGGCAGGATGGGGTTGAACCTGGGGTCAAGGACCATGCCCGGAGGGCTAGATGGGGCTGATCCCAGGGACGTAGGCTGTGCCCAGGGAGGAGGGACAGGACTGGTCTGAGCCCTCCCGGTAATGGTGATGCTCGAGGGAAAAAGCTGATTCTGCGGCCGGGGCGGTGCCCGAGGGGCCGGGCTGGGGCTGATCCCCAGCCACAAGGGGATCACAAGGATCGTGCCTGGGGGAGGTAGATGAGCTGGTCCCGGGGCGGAGGGGGCAGGAAGATCTGAGTCCGGGTCCGCAGGACTCGCAGCCCGGGGCCGCTCCGCGCAGTGCCACGGAGCCGGTGTCCCGCCCGGGTGGGCCGGGGCGGCGGTGACTCAGCCGGGAGAGGCGGGGGAGGAGGAGCGGCAGGAGCCGCCGCAGCTGCCGCCAAGCCGCTCACCTGCCCGGCCCCGCCATGGCCCGCCGCCTGGCCGCCCTGCTCCTGCTCCTGGCCCTCGGCTGCCTACTGGGCATCCTCCTTCTCCTCCTCGGCTCCGGGGACACGCGGGGCCCGCCGGGCTTCAAGGTGAGCGGGGCGGTGCGGGGGCACCGGGCGCGGAGTGGCGGCGGACACCGGGAGGTCCTCGGCTGCTGGGGGAGCCGCCGTGGGCACCCCAGTGTATGACATTCCCGGTGTGCGGATTACCGGTGAGGGAGAAGCTCCGGCAACAGGAGCCTCCCAGCGTCACGGGAGGGGCCGGGGCTGAGGGGTCCCTCATCTGCGGGGAGGGTCGCAGGGAGCAGCCCCCGCCGGCTGCGCAGGGACGGGGCCGCCCCAGTAGCGAGACACGTTGTGTGACACCTCCCCTGCGGGACCCCCGGCTGCAGGACCCCCGGCTGCCCAACCCTTGTGCCTTAGGAGCTGCGCTTTGGGAGGGGAGGGGAATCTGTTGGACACACTGAAAGATAGCGGCCCCCCGGGCCAGAACAGCCGAGTCAGCATCTGCTGCTGCGGCTCTGCCTGGACCAGGGCTCCCCTGCGCACCCCAGCATCTCCCCGGGCCCCACTGCATTGCCCAAGCGCTGCTGGGTGACAAATGCTTTCAATACAAGCTGCGGGTTCTTTTCCCTTTTTCATTGTAACTTCAGATGATGAAAGAAGTTCCCAAACAATTTCTTGTTGGCCAACTACTCCTTTCGTAGTCCAAGTCTTTTGTTTTAAAATAGTCCCAGGCTCTTGTCCTGAAAAATAGTTCATCTAAAACCCCCTTTTTCTCATCCCAAGCAATTTGCTTGGAAACTTTCTGAGCCAGCCTGCATGCCAGATGTGCTGCTGCCTTCTCTCTGGGTTTGTCAGATGTAAGGAAGATTAGAATGAGAAGACGAGCTGCCTTAGCCAAGATGACCCTTGCTGCTCTTAGTATAACTACCAAGTATTAACTCCTTCTCTGTGACACCTTTCTTTGCCACCCATTGCCACATGCTACGGCATCTTGGGCAGTTTTTCAAAGTGGATTTTATCTCTTGGAACGCAGAGGAATTAGACTGGTACCAAGATCCCCATATGTAGCACTTGGGTCAGCCTGGAAAGCCTTTCTTCTTCCTGGTTCCAAGATGGAACTTTGGTTTTAAACCAAATGAATTCCCAGAAACTTTTTTCTTGTGCTTTTTTTGGTGCTTTTTCACTCTCTGAGTGGTAGCACCTTTTAGTCTGCAGGCAGTGCTGCAGTTTAGGGCCAAGCATCCCTGAACACTTGCCTGGGTCCTGGCCCTGCTCTGCACAAGGCCTGCCCAGGGAAGCAGGGTTCCTGGACATGCCAAGTGCTGCGAGGTCCATTCTGGCGTGTGCACCAGTGTCCAGCAGTGCCTGTTCCCATGGGGCTGGCACTGGGAAGGTGCTGAGGAGTTGCTTTTGCACAAAGCTCAGTGCTGTTTTGAGAATGCAGAACTTTGTGTTATTTGAACTCAGCCCAAAAGATGCCTGCATGGCTTAGAGGTCGGTCCTGCTATGGAAGATCCTGGGCACATCTTCCTTGCTGACTCAGTCCACGTTAGCTGCTGGATAGTGATGTTCACTGCTGAGCTACAGCTCCACATCTTCCCTTTCCAGCTCCTTTGCTTGGAAGATAGCCCTAAAACCACCCTGGATTAGTTATCTTGCTGCTGAGGGACTGATCCTTCCCTCGTGGGTCTGCAGTGGAGCTCACGGCCTGACTGCCCTGAGCTGCTGCCTGCTCTTGACAGCTCTTTTCTTTCTTCTTTTGGCAAATGCATCTCTGGCAATTTCTGCGTCCTGTGGCTGCTGTGGCTACTGCAGCAGGAAGGAAACCTGTCGCAACTCACTGCAAACCTGCATGCCGCATGACCTCACCACCCTTGCGGGAGGTAGAATGTTGAGGGGCAGGGATGAGCCCCTCATGCAACATGGAGCAGCCTGGAAAGCCTGTGGGATGGGGACTGGAGTCCTGGGCATGGCCATGGGGCACAGGCAGCAGCACATGGGGCATTCTCAGTATCCCCATCTGCCTCTTCCCCTGGGCAGAGCCATACACTGATCAGGAGCCCCAAGCCCTACCCATGACCTTTGGGAACATCACTGTCCTCTGTGTCCCCTCTGCAGGGGCTTTAGGACTGAGCAGCCCTGACTGGAGCTGGGCTGAGTGATGTTGCATTGGGAAGAGCCCTTGGGACCATGGGTGACCCAGGAGGCAGCAGAGACAGGGCTGGCATTGGAAAACTGTCCCAGTGTAGGGCCACAATGGGGACCCATCTGTGTCTCTCCGCCCTGCAGCCTCACCAGGGTCTGGTCAGGGGGTTCTGTTAGAAAAATCCCTGTGCCACCAGGAGATGCTGGTGTTGGGGGCTGTCCCACATGCATGAGACCCTGCCAAGCCCTGGGCGCCAGCAGACAAATATGCAGAGGCAGATGAGAAGGGTGATGGAAGCCAGGTGCTGGCACGGGAGTGTGCCAGGGCATCCTTGTGTCTCCCCAGCCCTCATTTGCAGTGTGCCTGTTAGCAGGCGCAGGGCAGCTCAGCTGGCAGAGCTGAGGGCAGCACTTACACTGCAAACACTAACGGGGTGGGCTTTTATCCTCCTCCCTGGGGCTTCCCACCTATAGGGCCCCTGCAGTCCACCTGCCCATGCTCGTGGCTCAGCTGTGACTCAGACCCACGGGGCAGAGCACTCTGCTCTGGGGAATGCAGTGGTTCTGATACCCAAGCCCAGGGTCTGGGCAGGGACAGAGGCTAGGACAGGGACAGGATCTGGGGCCAGGGGCTGGCACTGTTGCACAGCACTGTAGGTGACCCCATTCATGATTTCTGTGTGAATGCTGGAGGCATGGGGTACCCTCGGGACTGGAGGAAATGACATTCCTTCATCACTGGGAACAAACTAGGCTGCCCAAGTCTGCCTTGGTGCCTTCGCGCACCATGTGCACATGGTTCCCACCCCTGCTCACTGCTGCCAGGCGAGGATGGCTTCTCTACAGGGACAGGCTGAGGTGCCAAACTCTGTGCTCCCAGAAGGGACTGGCACGAGGCTGTGGCTTCTCTCATGCCAGGGTGGCCGTGGGGTGAGCTGTGGCAGCAGTTGGCCAGGCACTCTCTGCAGTGGCAGTGCCATCGTGTTGCAGCACATCACCTCAGCTGGGCTAAGCGCTGCCGCCGCCACTGCCAAGGCTGAGGGACCCGCGGGATGCCCCTCACCCACCACTCCACACCTGGTGGCAATGGGCTGGGGGTCCAAGATGAGAGACCCCCACCCTGACCCACAGGTGTTGGCAGCAAAGGGCACTAGGATGTGTCTACATGGGGCAGCCAGTTCTGCATCCTGCCCCAGCAGTGCCACTGTCACCCCAACACATCACCTCTGCATGGGGCTTGCCCTGGGCAAGCGGGGCAGTGGGGGCTCAGGCAGAGGGGTCTGCCCGGGGGTGATGCAGGCAGCATGTATGGTATCCCCTCCCTGGGAGCTGGGTAACCTTGTTTGGCAGGAGGAGTAGAGTTATTTATAGACAGAGAATGGCCGAGCCATACAAGGGCAGGAGGGATGAGGGGCCTGGCTGCCCTTCTTTGGCCAAGAGCATCCCAAGGAGCCATTTCAGGTGTCCCTCCCCACCACCAGGGACTTGGTGCCATGGCTCAGCACAGATGCAGGCAGCCAGGAGTGATGGTAGCCTGCAGTGGGGGAAGAGCCCTCTGGGCTGCACTCAAGGGGGCCTCCTTACCCAAAAAAGCCAGAGTCCCTGTACTGTTCCAAACAGCATCCCGGGATGGCCAGTATCCTACTCCCAGTCACATCCCAGGCAGTGCCCTGTTTGGGCAGGGCTGTGCCAGGCTGGGCTGAGCAGAACCTGCCTCTGCCAGATGATGCTCCAGAGCTGCTGGGCACTGAAAGGGTAGGAATGGTTGTGCACTCAGCCCCAGTGCCTTCCCTTGGGAAGGGCTGGAGCAGCCAGGGGGCCTTTGGCCTCCAGGCCTGACCCACTGCCTTCCCCCTGCAGTACGGCATCGTGCTGGACGCTGGGTCCTCCCACACCGCCATGTTCATCTACAAGTGGCCTTCAGACAAGGAGAATGACACCGGGGTGGTCAGCGAGCACAGCATGTGCGATGTGGAGGGTAAGGGCTGGCCCTGGCCCGGGGCCAGGGGCTGGTGGTGGTGTTTGTTGCATTCCTGTGGCAGGGCAGCATGGTGTGAGTGCCCCTGCCAAGCCCAGCTGCCTCCCTCTGTATTCACCCGGGTAGTGACGTGTTCTAAAGGGTTCAGCTTTATTGCCAAAATGTCTCCCAACTCCCCCCAAGGCTTGCAGCTGTGCATGCTTGTGGTTTGTCTTTTCCTGGCAGGTACTGAACCACCAGGGAACAATTCAGCTCCCTGCCTAGCCCAGCGAGGAGCCAGGGTTGGTTTTTCACTCTCCATTTATCAACCTTTCCCAGACTGTCAGCCAGCAGGGGATGCAGTGTGGGCAGGGAGATGTGGCTGGACCCTGGATGGCTCCATGCCCACAGAAACCTGCCTTTTGGACAGCCTGGAAGGGGCAAAGCTGCTCACCAGGCATCTTCCCACTGAGCATCATCCCCTCACCAGCAGGGAGCAATGCTGTTTCCTCTTCACAGGTCCTGGCATCTCCAGCTACAGCTCGAACCCTCCGGCAGCCGGGACAAGCCTGGAGCACTGCCTTAACCAGGCCCTAAGAGATGTGCCCAAGGAGAAGCACGTGGGCACCCCGCTTTATCTGGGTGCCACAGCTGGCATGCGCCTGCTCAAGTGAGTGCTCAGGGGGGCCCTGTCATGCCACTCTGCGGTGTCACCCTGACATGCCAGCTTGCCACGCACAGCAGGGGTGGAGGTGGTGAAGGATGGCTGAAGTGTTGCCCCTTTGCTGGGCAAAGCTCTTCACCAGCCAGCTGCCCAGTGTGGTGTGCCCTGCAGAAGCGGTCCTGCCTTTCAGAGGAGGATATGCTCTGCAGGGTACAGCCAGCACAGTGTTAGGGGAAAGGGGCTGGTGGGGCGCCAGCATCAGGATAACCCACCCAGACTTTTTGGCTTGCTAGTACAAAAATCCCTTGCACCACTGCCAGCTTGATGGTACACAGTGAGAATAATCACCCGTCAAAAAGCACACGGGGAGGAGTTGTGCTCCCCTCACCCAGCCCAGGCAGGATGGATCCCATTGTCCCAGCAGGAGGGAGCACACTTCATTCTTGCTACCTGCCTCCTCTGGCAGAGACAAAGGGAATTAGCTGGCAGTTTTTTGGGACATGCCTATAGGTACCCAGGCAAGGGCTCACCTCTCTCCTGGGCCCTGCTGTGGCAGTGCTGGCCCCCAAAGGCTGTTGGGACAGGGAGGGTTCTGCCGCACTGTGGCACAGCCCCGTCACTCTGCCCTCTTGCTTGGCCCACAGCATTGCGGACCCGCAGGCATCGGACGCTGTCCTCAGAGCTGTGGCAGCCATGCTGAAGACGCACCCCTTTGATTTCCGGGGAGCAAAGATCCTATCAGGGGAAGAGGAAGGGGTCTTTGGCTGGGTGACCGCAAACTACCTTCTGGAGAACTTCATCAAGGTGGGCAGGGGACAGTGACATCCAGTGGGATGGCTGTGGTGGCTGGGCAGCTCATCATATGCCTATGCCTGCTTTTGTCCTTCTTGGCTCAGCGTGGATGGCTCGGGGAATGGATCCAGCCTCAGAAGAAGACCCTGGGGGCCATGGACTTTGGAGGCGCTTCCACACAGATCACCTTTGAAACCAGGGACACGATTGAAAACCCCAGAAACGAGGTGGTGCTGAAGCTGTATGGCCAGGCATACAAAGTGTACACGCACAGCTTCCTCTGCTATGGGAGGGACCAGGTCCTCAAGAGGCTGCTCTCCAAGCTCCTCCAGGTACAGTGTGTGCTTGATGTGGATGCTGGCTATCACGACCCCACAGTTGCCCCCTCATCCCAGTGTTTACGCTGTCCTCCAGCCCTGAGCCAGCTGTACACCTTTACCAGCCAACTCCGGTTTTGCCCCCAACCCTCTCCTGTGTTCCCAGGGCTTTCTCTCACCATCTCCATTAGGTGATGCAGCCCTTGGCTAGAGCCAAGACAACCCAAGCCATTTTGAGACATTTTTGGCAACTGCTCTGTGTCTTGCTGCTCAAGCTCTGGGGGAGCTGTGGCTATGGCACAGCTCATGCACCCTGTGTGTCCCTCCTCTGACAGACTGAGAGCTACCAAGAAACTGTCTCCCATCCCTGCTGGCCCATGGGCTACAACAAGAGCCTGTTGCTGAGCAGCATCTATGATAGCCCCTGCACAGAGAAGGAGAGGCCAAGCCTTGCTCTCAACACCACCGTTACCTTGGTCGGCACCGGGAACGGCAACCTCTGCGCTCTGCATGTCAGCAAGCTCTTTGACTTCACCAACTGCTCCTTCTCCCACTGCTCCTTTGATGGCGTTTTCCAGCCAAAGGTTTCAGGAAACTTCATTGTAAGTCCTGGCAAGGAGCAGGGTGGTGACCTAGCTGCTGGCTGGGCAGGTTGTCCCCAGCTCCCCAGCATCATGTGGCAGCAAAGCCAGACCCCCAGCTCTGCAAGGGTGGTTGTTGGTGCCCACCACGCTGGCCAGAGTATCTGCTCATGGTGAGAAAGTTTGCTCCCAGCCTGTCCCACAGATGCTCCTTTCCCTCCATCAGGCCTTCTCTGCCTTCTTTTACACTGTGGACTTCATCCGGACTGTGATGGGGAGACCTGTGCACCTGCCCAGTGACCTGAAGGATGCCGCAGAGACCATCTGTGCCACCAGCTGGAGCGAGGTGGGCTCCCTGGGCATGGCAGGAAGGAGGGGGCTGCTTCACATGGGGCATCACCCAGGCTTTGAGAGAAGCCCTTGGAGGACACTGGGTTTCCTGGCACCAGTTGAGTAGGGGGAAGGCAATTGATGGCTCCTACATGGGATTGGGAGGGGGCTCAGGTGTGTATGGGCAGCCTTGGCCTCACAGATACAACCACCATGAGCTTCAGGCCACAGACACAAGTCTGGCCATTGCTGGCTTGACCCCTCTTCTCTTTCCCTCTGTGCATCCCACCCAGCTGCTCCAGAAAGCCCCCAAGCTGGAGAAGAGGCTCCCAGATTACTGCGCTGTCAGCACATTTGTGTATTTGCTCACCACCAAAGGCTACAGCTTCAACAATCACTCCTTCCCCAACATTGCCTTCCAGAAGAAGGTGGGTAGCACCAAAATACATCCCCATCCCATGGGATCTCTTTGGAGTTAGGCTAAAGAATCCTGCAGGAGAGATGATCCCACATGGAAAAAGAGCAAAGCAGAATCAAGGAAGATCTCAGTGAACAGGGGCAGGATGGAACTCTCAGTTTTTGTAGGGATCTCCTGGGGGATGGAAAAAAATGAGCTGAGCTGGCTGTGGGGTAGTCATGGGGTCAGGTCCTTCAGCCCTTCCTTGGCCCTCAAGACACCAGCCATCGCAAACAATGCTTTGCTGAAGCTTTTTGAGAAGTCACCTCAGGGCAGGATCCCACTTTTGTCAGCACATGCCATGGGATGTGCAAGGAGATCAGGACTGGCCTGAGCGTACAAGGTCTTACTCCCAGGGGATGAGCCCAGTTCAGCTCAGGATGGTCACTGCTCTGTCCCTGGGCTGGCTGAACCTGTGAGCAAGCAGGGGCTCAGGGGGCTGTGGGCTCTGCCACACTCTTCTCCCTTGGGCTGACACTGAGGTGGTCCCTGAAAGGTCTGAAGCACAAGTCTTGGGAGAAGCGGCTGAGGGAGCTGGTGGGGCTCAGCCTGGAGGAAAGAAAGCTCAAGGGGGACCTTCTCACTCTCTACAACACCCTGACAGGAGGTTATAACCAGGTGGCGGTTGGTCTCTTCTTGCAGGTAACAAGTGACAGGATGAGGAAATGGCCTCAAGTTGTGCCAGGGGAGGTTTCAGTTAGATTTTAGGAAAAATTCCTTCATGGAAAATGTGGTCAGGCATTGGAACAGGCTGCCCACGGAAGTGGTAGTTACCATCCCTGGAGGGATTTAAAACACGTGCGGATGTGGCACTTGGTTTAGAGGTGGCATTGTCAGTGCTGGTGTTACTGCTTGGACTCCATGATCTTAGACGTCTTTTCCAACTTGAATGATTCCATGATTCTATGATTCTAAGGTCTCCTGAGGCCCATGCAGCTGGGCTGGCTGGGTGGTGACCATGCCATGCTGTTTCCACAGGCAGGAGACACCTCCATTGGCTGGGCCCTGGGCTACATGCTGAACCTCACCAACATGATCCCGGCAGAGAAGCCCTCCTCCCACAAAAGCATGTTGTACAACTACTGGGTCATCCTCATCCTGCTCTTCGTGGTCACAACCCTGACATCCCTGGTGACTGCCATCTGCCTGCTCCGGCACAGCAAGTCCAGCATAATCTGATGGTGGGGACAGGGTGGGCCGTGTCTGCAGGACCAGCACCATCCTACCTGCTGGAGGCTCCATGGTCTGAATGCTTGGGATGTGGCAAGTGCTCAATGTCCTCCTCCAAGGCCTGACACTGTCCCAGAAGGAAAGCTGTCCCCTTTTGCCCTCCCCTTGCCCTCAAGCTGCAGGAGAGGAGGGACAGAAGAGGATCACTGGCCCTGTGGGAGAAGGGCTTAAATACTTCCCAGCACTACTCAGGGACGGACCCTGGAGCAGGCTCGGGAATGGGACATTCAGAGCTAGGACATCTTTTTGCCACCAGAGTTGAGCTAGACTGGGACAATGAGCCCAGGCAACAATAGGATTCATTTTCATGTGGATGAGTGGGGAATATTACTTACACTAGTCCTTATCGCCAACCTCGCTAGCCTGTCCCTGGAGCATCAGCCCTGCCTCCTGGGGAGCTCTGGGCATCACCGGTAGCCCATATTGTCTTTCTGGCTGATGCACAAACCCCAATGACCTTCCTGAAGGCAAGGTCTTGGCCTTGGCAATAGCTTTGGGTAAGGACTTAGCAACAAGCAGATGTGGGAAGATGGCAGCTTCCAGGTCCCACTTCAACAACCAGATATTGTGCCTTCCCTATCGCCATGGTTCCTACACCAGACTTGCCTTTGCCACAGCCAGAGACTCCTGCATGCCCTGATTCCTGCGGCTCTGTGGTGCATGGCCATGCTGGCACACAGGGGATGGGCTCCCGCACGGCGGGGCTTTGCTCCACTTTGAGCCCAGCATTGCCCCACACCAGGCAGCTGGAGGATGCACCTTCCTTTCCAATTGAGTAAAAACAGGGATGTGCAAACATGAAGAAGGTCTGGTTTTGTTTGTTTGAGTTTTTTTAATAATCTGAAATAAAACTTTGTAACCACTGCTATGGCTCGGTGGCTTGTGATCAGCAACAGGCACTTCAGCCTGGCTGGCCCATGGGGGCAGAGTCCCTCAGCCACATCCCCAGGTCAGGCTCTGCCCAAAGCTCTCAGCCCTTGCAGCCTGTCCAGTGGTAAGACACCATCATGGCTCTGGGCACTCTACCAGCCTGGAGACCACCTCAAATAGACCAAGGTGGCCTGGAAACCTCACTCCAGACCCAGGCCCACCTGGAGGTGGAGGTGCTTCAGCCAGCCACAGTCACCAAGCTCATGTTTTCCCAGTGCTGGAGGTGCAGTCACCCCAAAGCCAGGGGCAGGCAGCTCAAGCTGTCCCTCACTGCCACAGCCCCCACGCAAAACAACCTGCCAGCAGCCTCCACTGCCAGGGCCCAGCGCTGGTGCTCAAGGATGGCAGCAAAGCAGCTCACATTTGCTGCTGCACTCACTGGCAACTCAGAGACACCAGGACACACACTGTGGTGCTCGGCAGCTGCATGGGGCTGGTCCCAGCTCTCCAATCCATCGGGAAGCCTCCCCCTGCCCTGCACATTCCACAAACACTGGAGAAGAGTGGCTGTAGGGAGCTGCAGTTTCTCACTGCCCTCTTTGCTCCTGCTGGCAGCACAAACTCTGCTCCGTGGGTTTGCTCACTTCCCAACACCCTTCCCTGCTCCAGCTGAACTCCTGAAATGCCATGCTTGACTTAACACGGCTGTTCCCTGCAGCACTTTGCTTTCAGCTCTTCCACTGGCTGCTCCCCATCTCTCTGCACAGGGCAAACCTGATTCCAGTTCAGATGATGCTGTGAACCCCCAAACCCAGTTTCCTCCCCAAGCTCCTCATCTCCTCAGCACAGGGACTCCCTCCTGTGGTGAGGCTCAGGGCCTGTCTACGTAGCTCACACGAAGGAGAAGGCACTTCTGGTTCCTGAGGCTGAAACGCTGCTCTAAGAACCCAGGCAGCTCCCAGGATTCAGGCTGGGTTTCCTCTTCTAAGAAATTCAGCTGCAGCTGAGTCAGAGCTGGACAGCCACCAAGAGCAGACAATTTACCTAGTCAAGCCTTGGAGTCTGACATTAGGAAAAACCCCCCATGCCCCGCTGCGTGCATAGGATTTGAGACAGTACCATTCCCTTGCCAAGTAGTTATGGATCTGGACAAGTAATCTGGGACTAGCCAGTGACAGATGAGCACTGCAGAGAGGGGCCCTGGGCACATGGTCACCCCTGTTGCAGGGAAAGAGGACACCCCAGAGGCCACCCAGCTGTGGGGCTCAGCTCAGGCCTGTTCAGGTAAGTATGAAAAGCCTTGCTGCTGCAAGGAGCTGTCCCTTGCTGATGCAAGGGACATGGGGACTGGCTGGGCTCAGGAAACATAGGGGACACAGCAACAGCTCTGCCCTCACAACATAGCCCAGACCTCTCTGTGCCTGCAGCCATCTCAGAGCAATCTAGTTGCTGACTGAGTGTGAGTGCCATCGCCACAGAGGGACCAGAGCTCTCTGCTCCAACATTCACTGCAGAAGTTGCCTCAGGTTGACATTCGCCGCCTGCTCTCTCCTTCACCTCATCCACAACAAGTGCCTGCAGCTCTCAACCTTTATTGTACCCCCAGTGCAATGTGCAGAGGCCATGGAGCAGGCGGCAGCAACCCCCGTGCAGCCTCCACCATGCTCTCACTGCAGGATCGAGTCCTCTGAGCTTCCCAGCAGTGTCACCAAGCCCACCAGCCTCACAGGCAGCATGGGCAGCGTCAGGTGGGGCAGGCAGGAGGAGGTGAAGTGGGACACGGGCACAGCCTGCTATGCTCTGCTGGCTACTCCACCACGTCACCGTACCTGTTCTTCCTCACCGATGTTGCGGCGCCGTCCCCGTCCTCTGCACTGGGGAGGTTTTCTGCAACAGAAAGTACAAGTTCCCTGGTCCTCCAACTACCCTGGGGAGTTTTCCAAGAATGGGCAAAGAACCACAGAACCTTGGGGAAGCATGTAAAGCCTCTTCAAGTTGGCTCAGCTTTGGAAGCTCAAGGTATGTGTGGGAGAGAGCAGCGAGCAGCCATGAGAATTGTCCAGCAGCGCCTGTCTTGATGCCCCTCCAGTTCTGCCCACCCTACAGAGCAGCAAACCACTCCTCATCTCAGTCGCTCTCTCCTTCCCTTAGCTTCTCCTTCCTCTTTCCAGAAAATGAGCCTTTTGTGCTGGCTCTGGCGAATACCCAAAGCAGGCAAGGCAGGAGGCAGCAGCAAGCGCACCCAGCCCACCTCACCAGCCCTGCTCAGGAATCCACTGTGCCAGGTGCACAGATGGACGTGGGAGGCACGAAACCAGGTAAGGAGCTCCACCCACCATGGGTGCTCCTGCTCCCATCCCTTGGCTGCAGGTGCCACTATGGGACTTATATCGAGATTTTGGCAATGACAGTCACCAGCTTAATTATAAGACAGGAACAGCAAAGTAAGTATTGCAGCAGGGAAGAACCAGGCACGACAAGCTCAGGGAAAGCAGCAGGAAGATATGACTGTACCTGCGGGCTGAGACACCCCACCAGTCACGCTGAGCTCCTGTGGGGACTTGCCTGTCTCCAGGTAAATCCAGAAGTTGGAGCATTTCTGCGTCTCAGCTCTGGTTACCACGTAGCTTCCGAGGGACCCTGCAGCTGGGGAAGCCGAGGTGCGCCTGAGATTGCCAGCAGCACCCTGGTGGGGACAGCACCTGCTGCCGCGACCCCTCCTGAGCCCTGGGGGCCGGGGCACAGGAAGGTGGCTGGAGAAAGGGACACGCCACCGGCAAACACCCCTCTGCACCGCCCGGGCTGGGCACTTACCCGCGGCCAGCAGCAGGCTCCACTGATGGCTGTACGGCAGCTTCTGCCGCGCCAGCTTCTGCACTGCGAAGGCGGCCCCGCTGCCTGCCGACACCGGGGCCGAGGTCACCGGACACGGCCGGGACGTCCCCGCTGCCCCCGGGGAGCGGCCAAGGACAGCCCGGGCGATGCCTAGGTGGCTGGACCGGCCCGTACCTGCCAGGAAGGTGCCGATGCCCTTCATGAAGGCGTGAGACTGGCAGGCCGCGTACTGCTGCAGCGCCTGCGGGGACGCGTCAGTGCGGGGGCCGGAGGCCTGCCCGGCCCCCTCAGCCCCGGCCTCCCCGGCACCCCCCGGCCCCACAGCCCGTCCCCCGCGGGGCGCACCGGGTGCTTGGCGGCCACATCATCCTCCACCCGCCGCACGCCCAGGTTGACCATGGCGGACCTGCCGGGCCCGGCCCTGGCCAGGACCCGCCCCTTTCCCCCGCCCGCCCCTTTCCCCCGCCCCTTCCGCCGCGGCCATGGCGGAACCGGTAGGGCCGTTTCACCTGCTGCGAGCCGGGCCGGGCCGATTTCTCTGCTACTGCGGGCCCGACGGCACCGTCTAGTGAGAGCGGGGCGGGAGCAGGAGCGGGCGGGGGGCGGGCACGGGGCCGGGCGGGGGTCGAGCAGCCCTGGCCTGAGCTGCTTCCTCCCTCAGTGTGACCGACGCGATGGAGGTGTGGGCCGGGGAGCTCGGCGACTGCCCGGCGCTCGGCTGCGTATGTAGCGGGGGGCCAGGGGGCGGCGGGGGAGCTCGGAGCTGAGACGCGGGGTGCCGGCGGGGCAGGGATGGACCTGAGCCCAGGCTTGGCCGTGTTGGACGCGCTCTCCTCCTCCTCCTCTCCCTGTGCAGCGGTGCCCGCCGGAGGAGCACGGCGCGATGCTCAGGTGGGTGCCGCCGCCCTGGGGCCTGCCTCGCTCCGGGCACCTTCTCAGCCCGGGCTGCCCCCACCGCAGGCCCCAGCTCGCCCGGGGCTCCCTCTCTGCCCCGCTCCCCTCACCGCCGCTCCCCGCAGGGCCGCCCTGGGTCACGGGGCCGCCGCGCTGAGCCTGGGCCCGGGTTCGGCCACGCTGCGGCTGCCGGAGGAGCCGCGGTGCCCGGCCCTGGCCCTTGCCCAGCTGCCCGCCGCCGAGGCGCGCAACCAGCTGCGGGCGCTGGTCTTCGGCATGGCCGGCTGCATCGAGAGCCTGGAGAGGCGCCTGGAAGGTCCGTGGTGGGTTTAGAAGGGGAGAGGGCTGGCAGCTCCTGCCACCTTCATGGGATCGTCACCCCCACCTAAAGTGCCCTAGGTGGCCCAGTTGAGCCGCAGCGGGCGAGTGCTGTGCCTCCCGGGCATCAGCCCGGGTGGGTTCTTCTCACCGGTCCCAGTGGGACAGCAGCGGAGCTGCCATTGCTTCCCTGTTCTGGCTGGCCCGTTCTCAAAGCCGGCCGGGGTCTGCACCAGACCCCCGCGGGCAGAAGAGACCCTGCCTGGGCCCAGAGGGCACAGTGGTGTGTCTCTGTGTGGAAACACAGCCCTCTCCTCATGGCCAGCACCACGCCAGCATCCTGAATGTGGGAGTCACCTTACAGACATCTTTGTTTGAGGGGTCTGGGAAGATTTTGGAGCAGCAGCCGTCTGGATGGAAGTGCTGAGAGGAGAATGGGGCTCAGATTGGCTATGGAGGGAGCTTGCTGGGGAGGCTTGACGTGCTGCGTGCGGTATTGGGGGGTGTTGTCACAAGCTTTGGCTCTGGCTCCTGTCTCAGTAGCAGTGGAGACGCTGGCATCTTCCTGCAGCCCCGAGAAGAACGCTGCCCGGAGCCAGCAGCTCTTCCTGCCAGGTAGGTGCTGCCAGGGGCACCTGCCCTGGTCCTGCAGTCTTGTGTCTTCTCCTCCCTGGAGGCTGCTGGTCCTGTGTCCATGTGCTCTCCAGGACACTCGGAGTGCCCTCGGCTGTGGCTGCTGGCAGCCACCCATTGTCCTGGTGCTGTTCCGGGCAGAGCAGGGGCAGGGCTTGCTCTCGGGGTGTTTGGGATGCTCAGGTCAAAGGCTGGGCATTGCCAGCCTCAGGAGGGCAGGCTTTGCTGTGCTTCTGGACTGGAGGCTGTGGCAGGTCCACGGCTCCTTTTGGGAGAGGAGGCCAAGTTTGGCTCTTCCTTGTGCTCTGTGGCTGCTGGTCCTGCCAGGCTGGGCTCCCCCCGCAGGCTCCCTCTGGCCCTGGAGGGACTGGCAGGGCTGCCAGAGCTCTTGGCTCACCTGTAATCTGTGTCCTGCTTGTTCCTGACCGAGGCAGATCCCAGCCCCAGGAAGAGTAAGGCTTCTGGCTCAGCTTTGCCAGCCAAGAGGAAGGTCCCGGGGGAGTCTCTCATTAACCCTGGTTTCAAGAGGTCAGTGCTGGGGCTGGGCACTGCTCCCTGGGCACCCTGTGAGCTCTGCTCTGAAGCTGTGTGGCAGCAGGGCATGGGGCTCGGGGCTCTGATGCGTCTTCCACATCCTTCCAGCAAGAAGACGCCATCTGGAGTGAACTTCGAGGACTCCTGATGGGTGCTGGCCTGTGCCCTGATGACAGCTCTGGGGACCCCGATGGACCCCTGTGTCTGAATGAGGGGGTGTCCCTGTGTTCCAGGCCTGCTGAGCTCCTCGCACGCAGGGAGACAACAGAGCCAGCAGCACCTGGCAGCCACCCCTCAGCTGGGGTGGTGGCAGGGCCTTTGGGGGGGAAGATGGAGCAGAGGGGACACCAGCATGGTGGGTTTTTCCCCCTGCAGCTCTTCCCTGCTGGCAGGGACCACCTCCTGACCTCACTTACCATGAACTGGTGGAGTTTGGATGGAACTTCTATTCCGTGGAATGGAAAGATCACCTGTGCTTTGCTTCTTGCCAGTAAAGGTGTTTTTAGTCAGCAGGTCTCTCTGGGTGTGTCTGTCCATTCTGCCTCTCCCTTTTGCAGGAAGCCTCGGGCCTGTTTCAGCTGAACCCGGAGGTCTGGGCCTCAGAGAAGTTCCCTTCCCTGGCAGCTTTTTTGAAAGTGGGCTGATGGGTGTGTGGTTAGAGCCTGGCCAACCTGTCTGGAGAGCTGGGAGGGTGGGCTCTGCCTTGCTGGGCACTGGGAGAGGATGAGGAGGTCAGTACAAAGCCTTGTGAGGGAGGAGCTGCTGGGGTGGTCAGTCCAGACTCACACTGTTCTTGCTTGCAAAGCCTTTATTGATTTCCAGGAACTCTGAAGCTCAGCTTGGGCTTTCTCTGCTTCACAACCCCCTTCCTAACAGCAAGTTCTGGGGGGAAATGACCACTGCCCATTGTCTGTGCCATCCCCCTCCAGCTCCGTTCCTAGGTCTCTCTATGGCTGTGCCAGGTCTTCTCACCCAGTGCAGGTGTGAGGGCACCCTGTGGCACCTATTGCCCAGGCAGGTTGGCACAGTGTGCCTAGGCAAGTGGCTGCAGGGCAGCTTGTTGTCCCCAGCTCTGTCCCTGCCCTCAGCTGGGCACAGCTTTGGCACTGATGGCACTGGTGGCTGTGCCCCCTTGCCCTCACCCTGATGCTCGAGGGGCCACGGGGTCCTGGTTGTGAGGAAGGGTGGGTGGCACAAGAGGGGCTGAGTGCACTGCAGATTGCTGCCAGCACCTGGGTGCCAGTGGAGGGAGTTTGGGTATGAGGGGCACATGTTGTACTTGGCTCTCCTGAGTGCCTGCAGGCAGGGTCAGGGTGGGTGCTGACCTCCTGCCTGACTCCAGCCTTGGCCCTGCACCCACCAGGGCACGTGCCCAGCTCACTGCGGTGCCCGGGCCACGGAACGATAGGCTTGTATAATCTCCTGGCTCTTAGGGCAGGTGTATTTGAACTCCTTGGTTTCACTGGCACTGCTGAGGTACCGCCACACGGCCCGCAGGTCCTTGGGGATCCCAAAGCGGCGGTAGTGCTGGCACACGACCTGCGGGCACAAACGGGGAAAGCCTTGCCCGACACTGTGCCAAGGAGGGCAGACACCAGTTGGGAAGGGTGGCAGGGAGCCAGGGGACATCCCTGGTGCTGCACAGTCGAGGGCTGGCACTCGGGAGGGGATGCAGAGGGGAGTGGGATCTGTGGGGAGGGCATTGTGCTGGGCAGGCCTCCTGGGGAGAGGGATGCTCGGGGACACAGAGCTGACAGAGCAGCTGGGAAAGGAGCAGGGGCTTGCTGTAGGCACCAAGAGGAAAGTGAGAGCATGGAGCCAGTGGCATGGGGATGCCAGGGAAAGGAGAAGGGCATGGTACTGGGATGCCCTTGGCTTACCTGAACAATGTTTAGCTTGGGCAGCAGGTTGCAGTCGGCCAATGTGAGGTGGTCTCCGTCGAGGAAGCGGCGCTGCGAGGCCCGGAGGTGGGGGTCCCGGGCCAGCTCGTGTTCCAGAGGGGAGCTCAGGTACTCATCCAGCTTCAGCAAGGCCCGCAGCAGGCTCCGCTGCAGCACTGCAGGGAGGGTGGCCAGATCACAGTCCAGCCCTGCTGCGGGCATGGGGACCCTGCTCTGCTGTGGCCACCTCCCAGCCCAGCCCTGTGTCCAGGCAGCATCTGTCAGCCTCTTCCCACCTGGCTCAGGCTGGCACCTGCCTCTGCCCTCCCACAGAGACCTGGCACAGCCACACTGACCCACACAGGCAGGGCAGTGCCTGGACAGACCCAGCCGTGGTCTGGGTGGGGGGACTGGGAAAGCTCAGTATGACCAAGCTCGGCTTTGGGGTGTGGCACCTGAGAGGTTGCACGGGGTGCTCCCCCACCCGCTCCTCACCGTCGTCCTGGGCAGGCACCGGGTTCTTGATGAAGGCGGAGAACTTGTGGAAAATGTCGTTCCCAGCCAGGCTTGACTCTGGGTACTGCGGGACCAGACTGGGGCACCTGCGGGGACATGGGCCCAGCTGAGCCAGGTGGCAGAGGCTGACAGGCTCATCTTCCCTCTTCCCTCAGCTTGTCCTGCCCTTCTTCCTCTCAAGGCAGCACCAGCCACTGACATGGGGGGGCCCAGCTGATCCTCCAGGAACTCCTCAATGGCGATGGTGTCGGTCTTGGGCTCGCCGTTGTAGAGCAGGACTGGCAGCTGGGCACCCGGTGCGAAGTCCTTCAGCACGTCCAGCGCCCTGTGGGAGATGGGGACACCGCTGATGCCTGGCACGTCCAGGGTTCTGCAGAGCACCTTGTGTGTATGCGTGTGTTCGGATGTGCACGTGTGTGTCCCAAGCAAAGGGAGTTCTGGGAGGCCGGTGCACAGGGTGGTGCCCTCGGGCCCCTCCTGCCTCAGTGTGTGCCCAAGGAAATGCCCGCCAGCCTTCCCTAAACACCAGGGGTCACCTGGGGAGGTACAAAAAGCTCCACGCATCCCGTAGTGCCCGCCCTTCACATCCTTCCCCAAACCGTTGGGGACCTACCACCCCCCACCCTGCACAGGGTCCTGGAGCCAGGGCTGGCACTCCTTGGGAGGGGGCCACCACTCACCTCTTCACGTCCACAGTGGTGAGGGTGAAGGGCACCCCTTTGAGCAGCAGCACCATGAAGAGCCGCTGGCAGAAGGGGCAGTACCCCACGCTCTCCCCATCCTCGCTTGCCTGTGGGCACAGAGGGAGAGCTCAGCTGCGCTTTCACCCTGGCGTGGCTCCAGCGGGGGCGGCCCCAGAGGGCACAGGGTGAAGATGGTAGGGCACAGCCTGGCAAGCTGTGCTGCAGTCCATGGCACCGGCTATGCCAGGCAGGGCACCAGCCCCTGGCCCCTGCCTGCTCCCAGGGCCTCAGTGCCACACCCCAGAACAGCCCTGTGGCACAGCAGGTGCTGGCCTTGGCACCCTCTGGGGACAAGGACCCGAAGGCTGCACCAGCCTCACAGTGCCAAGGGGACAAGGGCTTCAGAGCAGCAGTGGCAGCAGGGGCGGCTGTGGCAGGGGATAGTCCAGCAGCAGAGACTGTGCCGGAGGAAGGTGACAGTGATACTGGTGGCCTTGTCAACGCCAGCCACAATCCCGGGTGAGCCCTGTGCTGCCCTGCACAGCCGGCCAGACTGCCCCGGCCAGGCGGTGCCTGGGAAGGGCCCGGCAGGTGCAGGCAGATGCTGTGGTGCTGGGCTGCTGGGCCCTGCTTTGGCGGAAGGGGGGGGGGCAGAGGGGGGAACCTGGTCCAACCTGCCCAGGTTGAGTCCCCACAGCCCCTGTGCCTGCAGGGCAGGAAGCAGCAAGCAGTGTGCCCTGGAGAAGAGCCCGAGCCGCCCGCTGCCTGTTGCCAGCCCCACTGCCTACCTGGTGCCTGACGCGCTACCTGCCCCTCTGCCTGCCCGGTGCCCCGCATCCGGGCCCTGCACTGGGCAGGGGCAGCCCAGCCACCCCACTGCAGCACTGCCAGGGTTGGTGGCTACCCACTGGCCTGGGGCACTGACCTCAGGATCCCCCTCACCTTGATGAAGAGCTGGATTTGGGGTTTCTCGGCCATGCTGCGTGGCGGCTGCTGGTGCACTGCTGGCTGCACCCTGAGTGCCTCAGCTGAAACCACGGCCCCTCCCAGCCCACATTCCTCCTCGGGGTGCACCCGCTCCCACCCACACCTGGCCCCACAGCACAGAGAGGACGCCCTGCCATGGGGCCCCGCTACCGTGGCTGCTGCCAACCCCAGGCCAGTAAGGGCAGCTGGTGGCATTGCTACCGCTCCTGCCTGTACCCCCAGCCACCCCACACTGCCTGAATGATGCGAAGCACCGGGCACAGCCCCGTGTTGTGCCCAGCACTCCTTGCCCCTAGCAGGATCCTGCACCCCCCACGCTGGGCACTGCCACTCCCTCTCCGGCCAACGACACAGCCTCAAAGGAACCAGTTATTATTTTTTATTTAAAACGATCATTATTTTCACATTTCATCTTTGTTTTGTTTGGTAGCAATATACAGGCAGCTCCAAGACGTCCCCAGCCCCAGGGGCCCCATGCTCAGGGCTGAGCATGGCACTGGCGCTGTGCCCGCGCTGGTGGCCAAGGACGTGCAGAGGGAGGCAAGGCCGGAAGCGGGGGGCCAAACTCAACCAAGTGAACAGTGTTAAGGCAGCAGCCACCCCTGCCCTGGGGCAATGCCCTGGGGCACTACCTACCCGCTCCCACCCTTGGAGTGACTCCAGCAGGGACTGTGCCCACGCAGCCCTAAACCCAAGGCAGGGAGGCCACCGTGGCCACCCAGGCTGTATGGGCACCTCCACTGACCCTTAGAAGCCATGGGGATGACGGCACGGTGGCAGGGGGAAGACTGGGGACAGGGGAGACACTCTGTGACTGGGGTGCCAGTGCCCCGCTGGAGCCCACAATGCAGTGACAATGCAGTGTGGCAGGTGTAGGGCTCGTGAGGATACAGCCCAGAGCACAGCAGCACTGCCCACCCTGGGCTGCCCAAGCTGACAGCTGGGGATCAAAGATGACACTATCCCCTCTCCCTGGTGGCAAAGGGCAAACTTTGAGCTGGCTTGTCTCCCAGCATCCACTGGGGAAGGCAGAGTGTGGCCAGCAAAGGAGCAGGGGCACGCTGATGGGGGCTGCCCCCCTGTGCCGTCCACCCCATCCCAGATCCAGCCAGTTTCCCACGTCATTAAAAAAAATACGGTCTGAAAAATCGGAAAATAGAGCTTCTTCCCCCAGTTTTCCCCCTATTGAAAATACTGTATATTGTATCACAATCTATAGCAGGTGGTATATGGGGCTGATGGGACCGGGGTGCACAGAGACAACCGAGGGCAGGCGCTGCTAGGGTCCCCAGGTGGGGCCAGAGCCACCCTCCCTCCACCTCCCATGGCAGCCAGCTGAGGTGCCTGGTGCTGCTCAGGGCCTCCAGCCAAGCCTGTGCCACAGAGGCTGAGAGGGAAGCAGAGCACACAGGGCAGATGGGCCACGGGTGCTCCCCAGAAAGGTGCACGGCCACCCTGGGGTGTTGCAAAGACTGTGGCACCCAGCAGTGGGGGGTCGGGGCCAGCGTCACAGGCCCTGCTGCCACCTTACCCTCTGGGCACAGCTGCAGATTGTTGAGAGCTGCAGGCACCAGCCATAGTCCCTGTGGCTGACAAGGCAGCAGGACCCTCTGCAAAAAGGAGGGGCACTGCTGGCTGAGGGGGTGCCCACTGCTGGCCAGTGACACTGCCAGTCCCACGCCTGCAGTCCATCCTTCCTTCCCCACCGCCCCGGGCACCACTGCCAGGCTGTGCTAGCACCCACCCTGACTGTCCCAACCTCGTACCTTAAGGCCACCCCACTACCAGCTTCCAAAGCCATCCTGGGGTGCAGCAACCCCTCTCCTAGTACCACCAGTGACCCAAGAATAAGAACCTAGTGCAGGTGGTTCCTGTACAGGGCTTGACACTGAGGAACAAGTGGTCAGGCCAACAGCGACGTGGAAGGGGACACAGCAAAAAGGTGGCAGAGCTGCAGCAATGCCCTGTGATGGGGGAAGCAAGTGGTGAGGGCAGGGAGGAGGGCAAGGGTGAGAGTCTTGAGGGTGAGGGACATGGTTAGGGGCAGAGGGGAGAAACAGCTGGTGCCAGCATGTGAAATACCCTGTGAAATACCCCTCTGCCCCCTCACGTGCCTCTGCAGTGGCACTGCTGCCTGGGGGACAAAGCCAGTGCCCAAGGCCAGGCAGGGCCAGGGCAAACAGACCCCAGGGTGGGCAGGATGTACCAGTAGGGCCCAGACCCGCAGTGACATCCCAGTGGTGACAGAAATCGGTCACGGGTGAAGCACCAGAGCACCTGCGCCCCTGCAGTGCCCAGGGCAGCACCAGGCAGGGGTGATGTGGAAGCAGCCATCCTTCTTCTCGCTCCACGGGGCCCGGCCTGGGGGGTACCCACAGCCAAGGGTCCCCAGAGTGAGTGCAACACAGGTGTCCAGCCAAAGGCACCGCTCACAGGCCCCTGTGTCTCGGCCCCAAAGTGAGTGGGGCTGGCGCTGCTGGCACCAAGCCGCGTCCTTTCCTTCAGTCTCCATCCACGGCACGTTGAGGACCATGCCCCCGGCACCACGCAATGACTCTGCTCCAGAGCTGAAGGGGACAAAAGCCACCCCAGCGGTGGCTTGCGAGGTCCATCCAGGCATTGCTGTACCCACTGTGTCCTCCCTGGCACGTGGCTCCGGCTGCGGCAACTCCGCTCCACGGGGCAAAGGGAGGGGAGAGGCCAAAAGGGTTTGGTGGCTTCAAGCCGGGAACGTGGCTGTCCCCGGGGTCTCAGCACAGCGTGTCCGTGTTGAAGGAGAGCTGAGCCTGAGCAGGGAGACAGGCAGGGCTGAGGGGCTGCCCACTTTGCCAGCACACCCAGGGCATCTGGGGCCAGAGTGTGGCACAGGTGGCAGAGCAGACACCTCTCCAAGAGAGCCCCCACCCCTCCCGGGCCCTGCCCTGGCTCCATTGTGTCACCTCTGTGGTGTCACAGCATCCAGTCCTAGGGCCCGGGGCAGGGACACAGGTGTAACAGCCAGAGCTGGGGACAACCTCTCACCCTCTCCTCCTCAAAGCTGATGAGGCCTTCGTCATCGGTCTCCAGGTCCTCCTGCTCCTCCACCACGAGGGCCCGCAGCTCAGTGGGGGCAGTGCGGGGGCGCAGCAGGCTCAGCACACGCTCCAGGGGCGACTGCAGGACACAGCTGGGGCTGGTCTCCTGCTGCTCCAGGTTGTCACTTTGCTTCTTGGCAAAATTCACAAACACCTGAGGAGGAAGGGGCAGGAGTCTCGGGTATCCTCCATCCCATGCCGCCAGGTCAAGACCCGGTGCATCCTGCCGTGTGGTGCCTGTCACCGTGTTCCCCATCTAGCTCCAACCCCTGCCCCAAAGGCAGATCCTGCCTGGCCACCCTCCCTGGGGACAAGCATCCAGCTGCCCGTGCTTACATTGTCCAGTGTGGTTTGGCTGACAGAGTAGTCTTCAATGCCCAGCACATCCACCACCTGCTCCATCTTGCTGAAGACCTGTGCCAGTGAGATCTGGTCCGACTTCAGCTGGTACTGGGCCTTGGTGTGATGACGCTCCTGGGGGGTGGTCACAGAAGGGGCACTGAGCCCTCACTCCCAGACTCCCTCCCATCACCCCATGGAGGATGAAGGCTGCATGTGCCCCAACGTGGGGGCTGGCAGGGGACAGCATGGCCACCATGGGCAGCTCACCTTGAGGACAGCCTCAGGGAAGTTACGGTTGAAGAACCTCACCACCTCCTTGACGTTGAGGCTGGACTTGGTACGCACTGTGATCATGTAGCCATCACCAAACCTGCACAGGAACAAGGTACCCCATGAGGACCTGTCCCCTGATCTGCAGCCCCGTGACCCTGTGGAAGGGGACAATGCTCTCAGGCAGCCACTGCTGGACACCAGGCCAGTGGCAGGGCACTTCAGTGACCCCATTCCCTGCCCACCTCTAAAGCAGCACCCACACAAAGGGCTGATATCTCGTCACGGATGCCACACTGTCACCCAACCGTGGGGATCCAGCCCCTTCCTGCCCAACAGCCCACACAGGCTGCTGGGCCCCATGCAGGCATGCTGGGCTCCCACCAGGCTCTTACCTGTTCTTCAGATGCTGAATGCTGCCAAGACACTTGAGCCGCCCGTTCACCATGATGGCCAGGCGGGTGCAGAGGGCCTCGCACTCCTCCATGCTGGGATGACAAGGGAGGCTTCAGCGGGGGGCATGGGAGGACAGTGCCAGGGCTATGGTGGGGATAGCTGGGGAGCTAGGCCCCCCAGACCATCACCCAAGTGCTGTGGCCCCACCACCAGCGATGAGAGAGGGCAACAGAGGGCATCCCAGGCTCCCCCTGCTCCTCGTGCCCCTACCAAATCCCATTCCCTGGGGACTGGGGAGCCCCCTCCCTCCCACACAGCACCCCAGGTGCTTGCAGGCACCATGGGCACAGAACCCCCTGGACCTGTGAGACGTGAGCACCACGGAGCGACCCGTTTTGATGACATCTAGGATGAGGTTCCAGAGGAAGCGCCGTGCCTTGGGGTCCATCCCTGTGGTTGGCTCATCCTGGGGGACAGACAGCACTCTCAGACATGCCAGCCCTGGGAGGGACCCTGCCACTCCCTTCCTGTCCTGAATCCAGCTCAGGCCACCATCCCACACTCCAGGAGATGCGTGATGTGTGGTGAAGCTGAGGGGTGGGCAGCTCCCACCCGGGGTCATTTTTCCACCCTCAGGGCGCACCAGGAAGATGAAGGCTGGGTATCCGATGAGCGCGATGGCTGTGGACAGCTTCCTCTTGTTGCCCCCACTGTAGGTGCTGGCAGGCTTGTCGGCGTACTTGGTCAACTCCAGCTTCTTCAGTGCCCACTTGACCACCTGCAAGGCGTGGGGGACTGCTGTTATCCTGCCAAGGCCACAGAGCTGGCAGGGGTTGGGCTCCCTGGCACATCAGCTGCTGAGGGGACTACAAGCCATGTGCCAGTCAGGGGAGCCCCATGGCAGCCCCTGGCACAGCCATGAGCACTGGTGGGGACCTGTGAGTGCATGTGCCTGGCCCTGGCAGCCCATGTGGGCACACCGCCAGGGTGGCACTGCCACAAGGGCAGCAGCACCTGCTCAAGCTGCCACTGCTGCCCAGTGAGATGCCATCACTGTGGCACAGCACCAGCCCTTGGATGCTGCCAACTTCCCCAGAGCCCTACCCGCTCCTCATCCTTCCAGGGGATTCCACGCAGGCGGGTGTAGAGCTCCAAGTGCTCCTGGGCTGTCAGCTCGTCAAAGAGTGCGTCGAACTGGGGGCAGTAGCCCAAGCTCTGCTGGACCTGCAGAAGCTCCTTCAGGATGCTGTGGGAGAGGATGGAGGGGTTGTGGGAAGAAGGAATTCTTTTGGTGAGGACTGCTGCTGAGCCCCCTTTCACACGCCTTTACACTGGAGCATCTCCCCACAGGTAAAACCCCACTGGGCAGCCTCAGCCTATGGCCACTGTCTCTTGCCCCACATCCCAGAATGATGGTCACCAAGGAGGACACAAGGTTGCAGAGTCCTATAGAGACACACAAGCTCACTTATGCTGCTTTATCCTGGGAGCCCTCCAAGCAGACCCCATCCCATCCCATTCCCAGGAAAGCAGGCAGCCCGCAGCCCCCCCTAACCTGTGTCCGTTAATGAAGGCCTCTCCACCCGTGGTGCTCTCATCCCCTGTCAGCATCTTGAATGTTGTGGTCTTGCCCGCACCGTTGACGCCCAGCAGCCCAAAGCATTCCCCGGGGCGCACGCCCACACACAGCCGGTCCACGGCCAGGATGCGCCCAATCTTGCGGGACTTGTACACCTGGCAGGGAAGGGGACGGGGACTCAGCCCACCAGGAGCCACCTGGAACCCCTGCCCCACCCACATCCCTGGGCTAGGCTGGTCCCAAGAGTCTCCTTGCACCCTGATGCAGCCCCCACCTTTGTGAGGTTCTCGATCTTTAGCATGTCGTTGTCGGCGTCACCACGCAGGACCCGGTGCCTCTCATTGGCCACGTCGATGTCATCCTCGATGGGTTTGGTGGAGACGGGCAGGCGTCTGTGGGAGGGGGCAGGGGCATGGGGGAATGTGGGACCAGGAGCTGCATCCCTGACAGGCCCGGGCAGCTCCCACTCAACACCACCAGAAGGGCAGCCTGAAGCTCAAGGGTCCCCAATGACAAATCTTTACCCCATGGCCAGTCCCAACATCCCTGCCCCATGCCACACTCACTGGGGCTTCCGGAAGAAGTTGTACTGGCACATGATGGTGATGAAGAAGCCAACAAAGCCTTCAATTGTCATGGCAACAAGTCCCCGTGTCACGATGTCCCACTCGAAGGGTGATTTCATTTTATCGAACTGCCCTGAGCACAAGGAAGAGGAGAGAGCAGCTAGGGACACCTTCCCATGGGGACAGCTTGGCTGTACTTCCTGAGTTGACCCATGACAATGACACTGCTCCCCCACCACAGCTGCCTGGGCTGGTTGCAACACGATTCCCTCTCAGAGCGTGCGTGCTGTGGAAATCATCTGGCAACTTTTCAACCTCAGTAGGATGAATCGACCCAGCTGAGAGTGGTATCAGACGGATTTGTCAAATCTCGACCCAAAATTGTCCCTCGTGATGCCAGCAGCACCTGGCTTATGTACAGAAGCTGCTCAAAAAGCAGAGAGCAGGGGAGCTTCTGAGGCCAGGCTGAAGCTGTAACTGGCAACAGGCTTGTGTGGGTTGGGTAGCGCAGCCCCCAAGAGACCCTGTCTGGAAGGAGAGTCCCTGCAGCCCCCATCCCTCCTGTCACAGCACAGACCCACCGTGGCCCACCACAGCTACAGTATGGCCCCACTAAGATCCACCACAGCCTCACCACGGCCCACCACAGGCAGTGTGCAGCAGCAGCAGAACCACACACCTCTGTCAGGGCTCACACCCTCCTCTCCCCATGGGGCTGCTACCTGAGATGTCCCAAGGAACCACTTTCAGCAGCACTGGCACCATGCCACTGCTGACCCTCAGCCGTGTCTCTTTCTGTGCCCCATCTAGTCCACCCCCTTGGCTTTTTGCTCCAGGCTGCTCTGGGCCTCGGGACACCCCCATGGGGCAGGCAGAGGGGATGTGCCAGCATCGTAGTCCCCTCCAGCCCCACATGCCCTGGAGCAAGGGAGGGAGAGAACAAGAGGCCATACCAATCTTGGCATAGTACTCATTGATGTATTCATTGTAGGCCATCTCCATCAGGCCGTGGCCCAGGTTGTAGTTAGGGAACACGAGGAAGCAGCTCTTCAGGTAGCTGTTCACCACCTTCAGGTCCTGTGGGGACAGCAGAGAGGACACAACCATCAAACAACTCTGAGTGAATGGTAGGATCAGGATCCCCAAGATCCAGCCCAGGCAGGTCTCATGGCTGATCCTGCTGGAAACAGAGACATCCTGAGGTCCCTCCCAGACTGAGCCACCCCACAACCTGATGTCAGTGTCTCCCTTCCCAGTGGCCCTTGGCAGAGCTGTGAATGCCGCACCTTGTCGTGCTCAAAGAGCTGCAGCAGGAACGTGGCCACAGTGGCTGTGATGCCAATGAAGAGGTTGATGACGATGAGGAAGACGTAAGCAGAGCTGGGCACCTCAAACCAGAAGGAGGCTGGGTACATGATAGGGGTGATAGACCAGCTGGGGAGGAGAGAAGCAGAAGCACACATCAGCATGGCAGGAGAGGGGCCCCCAACCTTGGGACTGCCCATTTCCAGCCTGCTGTTCCCAGGCTCTCCCACTCCAGCCCTCACAGCCACCCCACCCCAACCAGCTATGGGGGCTGCAGAACATCACAGAATGGTTTGGACTGGAAAGGACCTTTCAAGGTCATCTAATCCAGTCCCTGGCCATGGGCAAGGACACTTTCCACTAGTGCTCCAACCTGTCCAACTTGGCCTTGGACTTTTCCACAAATGGGGCAGTCACAGCCTCTCTGGGCAATCTGTGCCAGGGCCTCACCACCCCCACCGTGAAAAATTTCTTCCTAATATCTGGTCTAAATGTCTATTCTTTTAGTTTAAAACCACCACCTCATAAGACTGTGGAAGCATCCCCAGTGCCTCCTGACCACCCCCCTCTGAGCAACATACCCATAGAGCAGGAAGAGGGAGAGGACAGCGGGGAAGTTGGTGGGAGAGGTATATGCCGGGAGGTCAAACACGAACAGGATGATGATGCAGCACGTGGCTGGCACCAGGTAGTTTAGCTGGAGAAGACAGAAACTTCTGTGACTGCCCACTCCCTGGCACAGCCCCGGAGGCTTGGCCAGTAGGGCCACGTGTCCTGCTTACCATGTCCCACATGTAGTTGGCCAGCCAGTAGATGACGGGGTCACAGCCACTCACAAACTGCAGGTGTTTGGCCTTGGTGGCCTTTTCGGCCACCAGGAATACCACAAAGCTGGCTGGGACGAAGGACATGGCCACAATGATGAAGATGGCAATCACCACATCTGTGCCTTGCAGGCTGGATGGGGAGCAAAGAGAGCTCCATGGAGGGACTCCAGCACCCTCACTTGCCTGGGGGAGGGCCACCCACTCTGGTACGGGGCAATCACTGTGCACAGCGCAGGGCATGGCACAGGGAGCCCCACGTCACAGCCACCCTGCCCCTCCCCACCATGCAGCCTGTGGAGCAGAAGCCTTGGCCTTCCCCTGCAACCATCAGTAAGAAGCCCCCTACCTCCCGTGGGACAGCCACCCTCCCCTCAGACCCTCTCCTTGAACCTACAGGTAATCCAGGGACAGGCTGGCGCTCGTTTTGTTCATGGGGTGATTGGTGACTGTGATGCCTGCAACAACAACCAAGAAGAAACATGGAAGCATGAAAACTGGCTTGGGACACAGACCCCTGTCCCCACTCTGCCTGGTCCTGGCTCTGAGCAGGATAGGTTTCCAACCTGAAGCTCAGCAGGAGCTGGGCTCTCTGAAGCAACTCAGCACCTCAAGGCCAAGCCCTCCCTCACTGGAGAGCACCCTTGGACATGTCACAAGCACAGGCACTTTCAGGCAGCACTTTGGGACATTCCAGCCCAGGCCTGACAGAGGTTATCCCAGCTCTCATATCTCACAGCAGAGGTGTGTGAACTCCTGTTCCAGCTGGACACTAGCTTGCTGGCCCAAGGTGGACACTGCACTTTGGAGCGTGGTTGGACTATGCCCTAATGCTGTTCCTGACATGCTCCTACCCTCAAACACCTCCAGATGCTCACCATAGGCAGCAGGGTTGCCCTTGCTCTTGGGCAGGTTGGCTCTCAGGATGGCATTGTTGAGGGCATTGAGGTAAGTGGGCATGCTGTGGTAGCCCTTGTTGTTGTAGAAGACCTGGTGGAGGAGAGAGGAACAGTGGGAGGTGGCAAGAGAGCTAGGCCCAGAGATGTACCGGGAGGGAAGGACAGGATGGGATGGACAGCCCACAGGCTGTGGGGAGAATAGGCCATTGCTGACTGTGCTGGGCCAGACCTGCTGACCACTCCCCCATGGCTAGAGCCTCCCAAAGCACTTGGAGAAGAGCACTGCAGCAGTGCAGTCCCAGGGGTCCCTGCCTGCCCCCTTTCCTCCCCAGCCATCTTCCCTGCCCCAAGGCGCAGCGCGGTCCCACCTGGGCCGTTCTCCGCACAGCGATCTTGCGCACCATGGCCGGAGCCCTGGCTCCAAAGGAGGCCGGGATGGATTTCTGGACGTTGCCAAACGTGAGTGCCCCGTACCTGTAGGACGGGGCAGTGCTGAGGAAGCTGCAACTGCTGTCCCCCACCTCCGGGGGTGGAACCCTGCTCGAGGATGTTGCTGACTCCAGCCAGCACCCTGGGGCAGGTGTCCTCACCGCTGCTCTATGGCGCAGGGCAGACCCTCCCAGCCTCCCCTCTTGCCTGTGCAGCCGGAAGCGGTCCGAGGTGTAGAGCAGATACTCAGAGACGTTGCGCCCTGTGATGTCTGTCAGGATGTCCCCTGTCACCACCTTCATCTGTGGGGGATGACCCCCCACGCCACTAGGGCAGGAGAAGCCAGTCCCCTGCATGGAGCACGTGCACTTGATGGGCTCATGGATGATGCGGGGCAGGGCGGGGGCTGAGGTCACAGTCCCTGAAGACCAGAAGGGGTGGCTCACAGCCAGGCTCCTGCCTGCCCCAGCTGCTGGGGACAGCATGAGGGTTGGGTGGCTGGCCAGGCAGGGTCCTGCTGACCAAGAGGGACCAAGAGATGGACGTGCAAAAAGCTTTGGGGGAACAGAGATTCAGAGACAGGCCACGAGGTGTGGCTGGAGAAGAAATGGCTGGGGACCACACCCAGCAAAGGTGATGCAAGGCTCCTCACAGGTCTTTGTGACAGTGTCACCATCCAACAGGCTCTACTGGCATGGCTGGGGCTGAATGGGGACAGTGTTTCATGGCCAGAGCCACAAGTTCAGCCCAACAAAGCTCTGCTGTGTGGCCAGGCCAGACTAACAGGTACTCCCAGGGGTCCCTGGAGCCACTTTTGTGAGGAGAATCATCATCTCCCTGCTGGAGAAAAATCCCAGACACAGGAGCACCCAGCACAGGTGATACCTTTAACAGCAGAGAAGGTCGTGGAGTTCCAGGCATGGAGCAGGTCCTCATCCACTGACATGGGGTAGTCAGAGGGAGCTGGGGATGGAGGTGGCGGCACAAAGTTGGAAAGTGGAAGGCCTTGGGTGAAGGAGTCAATGCACATGGCATCAAAGTACTTGGCTGCCAGCATTTTGGACTCATTGCTATTGAGGTTGAGGGTCTGCATGGGCTGGTCCAGTGTGTTGTTGAAGGGTGTCTTGAGCACACAGGTGGCCCCCACACCAGAGGGCAGATGGAAAGTGTTCACCAACTGCTGAGGGCTGGCATCCGGAGAGAGCCTAATGCTGCAGAGAAAGGAGCCAGTGAGGAGGAGCAAGGAGCAGGAGACACATTTCAGCACCATGGCCATCTTCTTCCGGGACCTCCCTGAGGCCTTGGCACTTATCATGGGCACACACAGCCTGTGCCTGGCATGACTGAGCTGCTAGTCACAGCGCCAGGGCTGCCACATCTCCCAGAGACACCCGGGCCAGGACAGGGGTTGCTTTCTGTCAGGGGACATGGCACCAGCCAGGCTTTGCTCCAAGCCTGACCCAGCCCTGGCACTAGGCCTGCTGGGGCTGCCCTCCCCACTTGCCCTCCTCGCAGTCCCACAGATGGAGACAGGGCACAGGGTGCTGGTCACCAGCGGTGGCAGCTCTCACCGGTACTCACGCCGCTCCTCGTTGGCGTAAGGAATGAAGTTGCCCTTGGGCTGAGTGTAGTTGTGGTATTGGGATGGCGAGAGGATGAGGGGTGGCAGGTCACCTGTGGGGACAAGGACAGGAACCTGCTCGTACCCACAGCACTGCTGCACACAGGGAGACTGCCTTGGCCTTGTCCTACTGCAGCCAGTGGCCACACCAGGGCAGGCAGAACAGGCCACCCAGCATGCAGGTAGGTAGGCGGCTTGCATGCACCTATTTCAGGAACGGAGAGTGCCACAGTCATGGCCACACAGACGAAAAAGGCGGGCAGGAGGATCTGCGAGAAGAGGGCCTTGGTGTTGCGCTTGGCACAGTGGAAGCGTTTGACGATCAGCCCATGGAACTGGCGTAGCTTCAGCCACGAGCCTTCCAGCTTGAAGCTCCCCTGACCTGCCAGGTCACGATCCTCTGCTTCCACCTCTGCTTCTTGCTCTGGGAGGGAGAAGGACATCAGCCCCCAGCACAGTTGCTCCCACACCTGCCTGGGCTCACCAGAAAGCTGAGCCAGACACCCAGCCCAGCTCAGCCACCCCAAGGGTGAGCACCCAACCCCAACTCTGCCACCAAGCCACAGCAGCGGTGCAGTGGGAAGCAAGGCAGCTGGCTGGCAGGTTCCTCTTGGCCCCAGAAGGAAAATTTAGACAATAGTTTTAAAAAAACAACCAAAATTGGTGCTTTTTTCTAGGATCCCTCAATTTTCCCATCAGCTCTGCCAGCTGATGAGGGGTCAGCACAGTCAGGAACAGGGAACAAGACACAGGTGGGAGTCCCAGTGAGACAGTGGGAGCTCTGCCACAGCACTGTCCCAGCTCTGCCTCCCACAGCCCTAGTGGGGGGAAGAGGTGGCACATCCCTAAATTAGTCGCAAGAGTTGCTGAGATAACCCAGAACAGGATCTGTGACTACAGCAACAACCTCAAGGCACCTGCCCGCACCCTCCATATCCAGCAATCCCAACATCCAGGCAGGGACAGCCTTGCACCTGCGGCAGGGTATGACAGGTGAAGCCACCACCTGGAAGGTGACTCTGTGCCCAAGGGCCAAGAGGAGAAACCCAGCTGGTGCCAGTGTGGGGACAGGGCATGTTAGTGGGGCAAGTCTGCAAGGTGGCACTGGAGACACACAGGAGGCAGAGGCAGAGCCAACAGTGGCTGCCCTCACTGGCTCCATGCCTTGGCACGAGACCCTCATGCACACCCTACCAGTATGGGGTGCAAACTTGTGGAAAGAGCCCATTCCCAGCCCCCCCACCCAGGCTGTGGCTCTCTGGGTGCTGTGTCGCTGGATGCACCATCAGTCCTCTCCCCACGGGCTCTTGTCCCAGCAGTCTCAGCCACCCACCTCAGACACAACCACATACCCTGCGGGACCAGGGCCAGCTCTGTCTGCCCTGGGCAAACCCTCCATGTCCCAGCTGAGCACCTCCCCCAGCCCCTGCCGCTGGCCGGGCACCAGCAGCACCAACCTTGCAGACTGACGTTATCGGGGTCCTGCCGGTTATCGAACAGGGGTGCGTAATCCCCAAAGAACTCGGAATAAACCCCACCTTCATCGCCGCGCACGGAGCCCACCGAGGACGCTGAGCGCAGGGACGCCTGCGACTGCGCCAGCTTGGAGCAGGTCACCAGGTTGCTGAGCTCCACCTCCGGCTTCTCTGGCATGGCCGCTTCGGCCAGGGGCTCCCCATTGGCTTCAGACTTTGGGCCCAGCTCAGAGGCAGGTGGCTGCAGGGCATCCTTGGACTCCTTCATGTCTGAAAGAAAAAATGTGGGTTGCCACCAGCCATGCTACTCTTCACCGCATCATGCCACCGACTGGGGATGGATCATATCATACAATCACAGACCGGTTTGGGCTGGAAAGGACCTCATCTCATTCCACCCCTCTACCATGCGCAGGGACACCTTCTGCCAGACCACATTGCTCCAAGCCCCATCCAACCTGGCCTTGGACGCTTCCAGGGATGGAACTGCCACAGCTCCTCTGCACAACCTGTGCCAGGGCCTCACCACCCTCACAGGGGAGAATTTCCTTCTAACATCTAATCTAAACTTTTCCTCTTTTAGTTTAAAACCATTCCCCCCCCCTTGTCCTAACACTATCTGCCCATGTAAAGACCTTCTCTCATTTTTTCAAGCCCCTTTTAGGCACTAGAAGGTGCCATAAGGTCTCCCTGGAGCCTTCTCTTCTCCAGATGAACACCCCCAGCTCTCCCAGCCTGGCTCCATGGCAGAGGTGCTCCAGCCCTTGGAGCATCTCCATGGTGTCCTCTGGAGACCTGTGCTGAGGACACCAGAGCTAGACACTATTCCAGGTGGGAGTAAACCCAGAGTGGAGCAGAGGCTGGCTGCCCTTGGCCAGGATGGGCTCTGCTGGAAACCCCTCCACCATCCGGGACAGGAGACTCCTGCAGCCACCAAGCCCAGCAAGACCACACAGCCCCTCACTAGCCCCAGGAGCACCTTGTGCCCCACCAGTGCCCATACCCACGTCACTGTTCTCCAGAGACTGGTCCTCCTCAGACACCTTCAGGAAGACCTCCTCCAGCGTAGTGTCCATCAGCCCAAAACTGGTGAGGTCCAGCTCTTCTAGGCTCTGCTCCAAGTGCTGTGGGAGCAAAGTGCTGCGTGAGGAGGGCAGATGTCCACAGTGCCACAGCCCTCTGCCTGTCCACCCTGCCAGCCCCTGCAGGTACCTGGAAGAGCCTCTCAAAGCAGCCCTTCTTGACGGCCTCACTGGGCAGGATGTAGGAGAGCTCCGTGTTGGTGTCTGAGATGAGGAGGCAGGAGGCCACGTACTTCTTGATGAACTGGGAGACGCGAGGCTCAGAGCAGGGGCTGACAGAGGAGTGACCCAGGGGGCTGTGTGGCTGGCCTGGCTCTGGGGCAGAGGGGCAGTACTCATTGGTCACTTCACACCTGGCCTCCCACCAAGACCCATCACATTTTCCCTACTCCCCAGTGCCATGGGGGCTTCCCTGTCACCCTGACAGGCCTGGGGATGGTGTTCTGCAATGTGGCCCACACTGGACATCTCAGTGGGCAACCCACAAGCTGGAGAGAACCAGCACCTGGAGACAAATGCCACTGTGTAGAGCCTGGCCAAGGACACAGCTCGGAAAAATTAAGGCTGAGCAATGGGATCTCCTACACCCCTACCCTATCCCCTCTGCCCTCCAAGTGGCCTTAAGGAGACTCAGGATGGGAGTACTTGGGTGTTGACCTCTCCTTTGCTGGGCTGAAGAAGGGCTGGTGCCATCTATTCCTCTAAACAAAGGGTCCCACTGCACCCCAGACCTGTGCCGTTCCTGGTGTCCGACTGCTTCTTCACCACTGTCAGCTTGTAGCCATCACCATAGGTGCTCTTGAGGAACAATGGAGAACCACAGCACTTGAGCTTGCCATGGGAGATGATGGCGATGCGGTCCCCCAGCAGGTCAGCCTCATCCATGTGGTGTGTGGAGAGCAAGATGGTTCTCCCTGATGGCAGCACAAAGCCTCAGCAGAGGGGCCAGGGCTGCCACAGAGCAGCATACCAGGCTCTGCCCAGCTCTACTCACCTGGCTTGTACTTGAGGATGAGGTCCCAGATGGCCCTTCGGGCATATGGGTCCACACCAGCTGTGGGCTCATCCAAGATAACAGCCCGTGACCCACCCACGAAGGCAATGGCCACTGACAGCTTCCTCTTCATGCCGCCCGAGAGAGTCTGCACCTGGCAGTGCCGTTTGTTGGAGAGTTCCAGGTCCTCAATCATCCTGGGGACAGGGTGGAAGCACCAGGAATGCTGGGGGGGGCTGTACTGGTGCCCAGTGCCTGTGGGGAGTATGTAACGCCTCTTCCCCACAAGGTACCTGCGGCCTTCAGCTGCTGGGACTGCCCAGCTGCAGTCAGGCCTATGAGCATCTTCTGCTCACTTCCATAGCCTAACACCCCAAGGGTGGGAAAACACTTGGTGGAGCTGCTCCAGGGGACACCTCTGCCCCCAGATCACACCCCCTGGTACAGCCAGCAGGAAGGAGACTCACTCATGCCAAAGGCATGGATGAAGACAAAGGAGCTGAAGGGTGCCTACTTGTCCATCTCCTTGCGGATCTCCTCCTCTGCCATGCTCTTGAGCTGCGAGTAGAACCAGAGGTGCTCCTCCACCGTCAGCCTGTCAAAGAGCACGTTGTGCTGGGGACACATGCCCAGGTTCTTCCGGATCTTGTCCATCTCCGTACGGATATCATGGCCGTAGATGGTAGCAGAGCCAGATGTTGGAGGGAACAAGCCAGTGAGGATGGACCTGGATGGATGGAGAAAGGCAACAACGTGAGGGAGCTCATGTTCCTCAGTCTGGTCTCAATGCCAACCACCACCTCTGGGAGCATCTTTTGGGACCCAGGCAGAGCCCTATCAGCACAGGGCCATGAGCCTACTGCCTGTCCCATGTTTGTGCCAGCCCCACACCCACACTGCTGCCCTCTGGGCATGGCACCAGCTGCCACAGGGCCCTGCAGGGACATCCCAAAGCCCCTTCCTCACACCCTGCAGCTGGCCAGAGGAACATGGTCCCTGTCAGCCCAGACAGGCACTCACATGGTGGTGGTCTTGCCTGCACCATTGTGCCCCAGGAAGGACACGACCTGGTTCTCGTAGAGGTTGAGGCTCAGCTTGTTTAGCGCCAGCTTCTTGTCTGTCTTGTAGACTTTGGTGAGCTTGTCGATGCAGACAACCAAGGGGAGGTGGGTTGGCTCCTCCTCGATGCCCCTCGTCTCCTCTGCTGTGACAGTGGGATGGTGAGGAGCCAGAGGAGGGCAGGGAAGCCAGGCTTCGAGTGGGGCTCCCTGGGAATGAATCAACCCGCCTCCATCCCATGGTGACTATGCTGGCTCGTGGTCCCTTCCCCTCTGCTTCTCGCCCGTTTTCCCCCTCCCATGCCACAGTGGCAGCTCCCAGAGACGCCACAGTGCTCAGCTCAGTATACTGCCCTGACAAGAGCACAGGGGTCTGTGGCCAAAGCAAGACCCTGTGGCAGAGCCAGGGCCACCCTTGTGCCATCCACTGCTGCCCCCAGCTGCCCTCACCCAGCCTCCGGCTCTCCATGGCACAGGCCTGATCCTCCTCCATGATGCTGAGGCGGGTGGTGCGTGACCACGGCCAGGTCCACTCCCAGGTCTCCACGCGCCCGTTGCCCAGCCAGTAAGACTTCTGGAAAGGGAAGTACCAGGGCCGTGGCAGGCCGAACATGCCTGCAACCACAACCCCAGGGAGTCAGGGCCAACCCGACACCCAGGGCCATGCAGAAGCTGCTGAGGGCTGGGTCAGAGCTTGGCATGGGCATGGGCTTGGGGGTTTCCCCAGGTCAGGTCACCACTGCAGGGTGGCAGCTGTGAACATTCCAGCCAGCTGGGCTCAGGGCAGCTCTGGGGGCTGTGCCAGGAAACAAAGTCCTTTGGGATTCAGGTTGGGTTGGCTCATGCTTCAGTTTTACAATGAAAAAATAGGGAGCAGCTGAGATGCCTCCACAAGGGGAAATAAGGGGGATCGCTATCCCAGCTGTGGACATCCAGCTTTGCTACAGCTGGCCCCTGAATTGAGACACCTGGCTGACACCAGCAGATTAGGACATGTGGGCAGGTTTCCTCCAGCAAAGAGGCTCCTGTAAGGTCTGGGGTACCCTCATGCCCCTCTGCCCACACGTACCCGGGTGCACGGCCTCGATGTACCATGTGAGCACCCCATACACCACGGCATCCACAACCAGCATCATCATGGACAGCAGGAGGTTGAAGTCATCACCTTCCACAGGTGACTGGCTGAAGGTGTGCCACTGGATACCCACACCAGCCACCTCATACAGCGCAAAGTACTTGGAGCCCAACCCGAAGGCCGTGGTGGACATGAGTGACTGTGAAGAGGTGGAGGGAAGGGAATGGCAGGTCAGCAGGAACCACAAGCCAGCTCCAGAGGAACAGGTTGGGGTGAATTCCTACCCAGTACTGCCCCCACCCAGCCCCACGGAAATGCTCCTGGCCCTGAGAGGCAGCAAACCTTCTGGAGGTACCTCCAAAGTCCCACAGGGAGGTGGTTCACACAGGCAATGGCTTGCCCAGGGCTTGGTGACAGCTTGGTGGCTTTGTACTAGACACGAGGTGCCTGAGGCAAACCTGGGACCAAGCACGTCCCCAGCTGCTGCAGCCAACTCACCGCAATGCACTTCTCAAAGGCTGTGATCTTGTCATGCGCCACCTCCTCCCGGATGGCCACATACATGTAGGGCACGTAGCTGAGGAAGTAGATGATGCCGCCACAGGCAGAGGCCAGCTTGGCCTTGGAGTAGAGCACCGACACCAGGAAGCTGCAGGGCGGACAGTGTCTCCTTAGATCCTACTCCACCAGGACTTTCCCCAGGCCGCCTGGTTTTGGTGGTGTTGAGGCAATAAATTGGCTCCCCAAATCAGCTGCTTGGAGGGACTTGTGCCCCTCCACCAGCCCTTGCCCACACAGCTCCCAGGACCCTCACTCCATGGCACAAGAACCTGGCACTGCCCATGCCCCTCTACTGCCCAGCACAGACCAGGCAGCTCACCAGAACATGATGGTGGCCACGGCATAGATGGCGAGGAAGAGCCATATGATGAGGACATCGCTGTGCATCAGGACCTTGCCGTACTTGAGAATGGCAGTGAGTGCTGTGACCGAGATGGAGAGCTGGACAAAGCCAGTGATGAACCAAGCCACCCAGTGCACCGCATTGTTCAGGCCCATCATCTTCATCACCTGTGAGGCCAAAACTGCTGAGCGGGGCTGTCCCCAGCCCTGCGCACCCCTGCTGCCACTCTCACTGGGCTGGGAGAACAAGAGCTGGCCCCAAGGGAGCTGCTGGGAGTGGGCAGGACACAGCACCCCGCATTGGGGTGCCAAGGAACTCAGCTCCCTCTGGCACTGGGCAGGGCTCATCTCATGCTGGGGACACTCAGAAGAACCATCTCAGCCCAGGGATTTGGGATCTGCATCTGCCCCAGCTCATACAACCCAGAAATACAAGGAAGGTGACCAAGGACACAGCACAGAATGTAGGGCTCAGATATGCCCACTCCTTCCCAAGAATCTCTTCCACCATCCCTACCTCTTTCAGGCGATGCTCCTTCTCTGTCACAATGTGCTGGATCATCATGGCCACTGAGTAGACCCAGGAGATCACCATGCAGAGGGGCATCATGTGCTCGATGACAAAGAGAAAGCTGATGGGGTAGAGGAAGAGAAAGGAGAATGGGATGGTGGCACTGCCACAGAGACCTGTGGAGACCCTGGGGCATGGGGCCTTGGAGGGGCTCTCCCACCAATCAGGGACAACCAGTCTCTAACCCAGCACCTCCTTAGTGCCCTAAAAGAACTTCTCCAGTGAGCCCACAGGACAATCCAGTGTTGTGGCTGGCAGGTAGTAGCCACGGGCTCAGCCCAGGGCCCTGCCTACCGTGGTGTGGATGGGGCCCTCTCCAATGCCCAGGAGTGTTGCTGGCTCTGGGACTTCTACAGGTGCTGCCTCCACATCACTGTAATCCATAACCACTGACAGACCCATGTGCCACTCCTTTACTTTGCTCTGCCTTCCTGAGCCTGGTAGTCCAAGGAACTGGATTTAACTGGTTGCTCATCATTCCCAGTGTCACCAATCTCTTTCAGGTCCCCAAACTTGTTCCCTTTCCCCAGCCAAAGCATCCAGGGCTGCAAAGTGGAAGGGGGAAGGTCCTGCAGGCGAGCGTTACTCACTCATCCCGGGTATAACACGGGTACGGGAACATCTGTACGTAGTTGCCGGGCTCCACCACATCGTGGCCAACAAATGTGTTGATGAGGGCACGCTCCATCATGTCTGTGGAAGAGGAGGAGAGGCCAGGCTAAGTGCGCAGGGGCCAGGGCTGTGGGCAGCCGTGGCAGGGCGCTGACACTTACCCTGGATCCAGACAAAGCCATAGAGGAAGTAGAAGCGGCCGCCGGTGTTGGGGCCAGGCCGCCAGTACGCCCGACGGATCTCGTTGGTCTTCTCCGTGAAGCTGGAATTCTGCCGGATCTTGTACATGACATGGGGGGGCAATGAGCCATCCCTGTTGGTCTGGAAGATGACGCCTGTGGGCAGCAGAAGAGGCAGAGAGTCCACAGGGGGACAGCCACATCAGCTGACCCACAGCAGCAGGAAGGGATGGGGAGGGCACCGTGAGGGCTGCCATGGATGAGACAGGTGGCATGGCCAGGGATGTGAGACCCCCATGGGATGCGAGGGCACATAGACAGCAGGCCGTGGGAGTGGGAGAGCCAGGACAGCAGCATGGGGCAGAAGATGGGCACCATGAGATGCTCAGCCCCCTCATCCACCCAAAACGTGCACCAAGTGACCCACATCCTGAAGCCAGTGGCTCCAGGGCTCAGCTGGAGAAAGGCAAAGTTTCAGGGACCCCTGAGAAGGGCTGGTTCCCAGGGACATACTGGCAAAGACCGTGACATTGTCCTGATAGGCCTGGTTCAGCGTGTAGTTGACAATGCTCTCCTCATCCGGGAAGCCTTTGAAGATGTCCACGCTGACCTAGTGGAAGGAGAATCATAGAATCACTAAGATTGGAAAAGCCCTCTAAGATCATTGAGTCCATTAACCCAAAGACTTTCAAGCCCAGCACTAAACCATGTCCCCAGGTGTCAAATTCACATACTTTTTGAACACTTCCAGGGTTAGTACCACTGCCCTGGGCAGCCTGTTGCAGTGCTGACCACCCTTTCAGTGAAGTTCTCCCTAAAATCCAATCTAAACCTCCCCTGATACAACTTTAAGCTGTTTCCTGTTGTCCTGTCACCTGGGAGAAAAGACCAACCCCTACCTGGCTGCAACATCCTTCTAGGTAATTGTAGAGACTTAAAAGATCCCTCCTGAGCTTCCTTTTCTCCAGGCTGAGGTCCCCCAGCTCTCTCAGTCCGTCCCTATCAGACCTGTGCTCCAGAACCTTCCCCAGCTCCAGTGCCCTTCTCTGGACATGCTCCAGCAGGCTAGCGAGATCCCAAGGCCCCGGATGGGTCTAGCACACAGAGCCTGCACACTCCACAGCATGTGCCACCCAAAGCCAGCCCCAGCCCCTGAAGTCAACAGTGTGTGAGCACTTCCACCCTAGACATCTACCCCAAAGCTCCTCTGGACACTGCAGGAGCCACCACCTCCCCCAGGGCTCCTGTCCCATGCTCTTAAAAAAGTCTCAGTGGATCTGACCCTCTTCAGCCCAACAGAGTCTGGCTGTGGGTGGTTCAACCTTCCCACAGGTGGGCTCCACCTCACCTTGGCCATGAAGTGGACCCAGCCACAGGCAGCATTGTCAATGGTATCCAGCTGCTGGAGCAGGACGCTGGCATTGGGCAGGGAGAAGTTGCCGTTGAGGAAGTTGTGGAGAACATCACTGTCGGAGACATTCAGGATCTCTGGATGCTTGTGGAGGTCAGCAGTCAACTGAGACAAGAAAGGAAGACATGGGAGGGAGAAGCTGGGGTATGCCCTGCCTCTCAGGTCACTGTCCTCCCCATGGACACAGGTAGGGCCCAAAGCTCCTCCTGGGGATGGGGGACAGCGTGCACACTGCGCAGGGATCCAGACTAGCCTCCACATGAGCAAGGTGGGTACCAGGGAGTACCCCATGAAGAAGTAACAGGGTATCTGGGGGGAGGACAATGCCTTCTCCACTGCCTGAGCAGTAAATCCCAGGCAGGCTCATCCTCACCACACCGTCCTACCTGCTGGAGCCAGCGGATGCGCCTCTGCAGCCTGCCCTCCTCCAGGTAGGCTCGGATCTCAGGGGAGATGTTCAGCCATGCCTTGGCGTAGTGGGTGACGTTGCCCACAAAGGCGAAGGTCTCATTGGCCTGGGGGCCAGGCAAAGGTCACACAACAGGCAGAGGCAGGGGCTTCCTGCTCTCTGGGATGGCTAGCAGCCATGGAGACACCTGCCCACCTCCCACTGCCTGTGGGAGCTGCCTGTGTCTGGCAGTAAACCTCTTCCCTGCCACACAGCCCATCTGCAGAGCAGGACTGGTGGGAGAAGGACAGGGGCCCCGGCCTATGCATCCTCACCTTCAGGATGACTTTGTCAACTTCAGTGCCCACAGGTGCATACAGGATTTTGGGGTTGCTGGTCATCAGATGCACAAGGAGGCCCAAGTTCCGCTGCTCCTTGCTGGTGAAGCCCAGCGAGCTCATGTTGCCCTGCTTCAGTGCCTCAGGCTCAATGGTCCTGCAAAGGGAGCTCAGGCTGTCCACTCTGCTTCAGGCCCAGCACCCCTTGCTGCAGGTAGCCCCCACCACTGCCCATGACAAGCCTTCACACTGACTCCAGTGCCTGCATGGTGCTGCCCAACACAGGGAGCATCCTCGGCTGCAGCACAAGGCTGCGGTCCAGCACCCAACCTGCCTACTCGGCAAGGGGTAACACCCCTGGCCTGTGCAGGGAGAACCTGGAGCCATCCCCTAGCACTCCTACCGGTTGTTGCCGCAGAGGATGGGCTGCAGCCCCGCCCAGAGCTGCACGAATGCTGAGAACTGCCCCTGGGGGTTGTCACTGCCGGAAGGACCCTCCCCGGCACCCTCCTCCTCCTCTGCAGTGGCATTGCCGGCCGTGGCATTGGTGCCGGCCCAGCTGGTGCTGTTGGCAGTGGGCGGTGGGGCCTTGCTGGCACAGGCTCCCCTGGGCAGCAGCTTGGCCAGTGCTGAGAGGATGTCCACGTCCCGGAGAACCTTCTCCATCTCCACCAGGTCCTCGAGGACGGCACGAAGGCGGTGCTGGGTGGCCGTGCTGTTCACCTCCTCCAGCTTCAGCTGTCAGGATGAGTGGACAAGGAGTTACTCATTGCTGGGACAACAAAGGGTTCTCCTTGCCATTAGGAAGGGACCAATGGGGACCTCAAGCAGTAGCAACTCCACTTTCTTGGTTAAAAGGTTGGAGCTGTGCCCAGGAAAGGCCCTGGACTCACTGCTGTGCACCTGTGGCTATGAGGCAGTGAGAATGGTGGCAAATGCTGGCAGGGACTTGGGTTAGGACAGGAGGTATCATTCAAGACAGGAAGAAGGGTGGTCCTCTGCTTCTACAAAGGACCAAGCTTGGGTGGGACATGGAGTGGGACCTCAGAGCCAGCCTTGAGCTGTGCCACCAAGAGCCTTGCTGGTCCTGGGGAGAGAAGCTGGCAGGGACACACTGGAACGTGTTGGAGACGCTCAGTCCCATCCAACAGGCAGTGTCCAAACAAGTGCTAGAGAGGAAATCACCTGGGATATTACCCAGCAGGTAGGTTAAGGGGTGCTCATGTCAGGGAAGGGGGTGATCAGGAGAAGCCAGGCCATATAACAGCTCCCCATCCCAACAGAATGCTAGCTGAGTAGAAACCTCTGCCCAAGTATCATTCCTGCCACCAGCCTGCCCCGCCTGCTCAGCTCTCACCCTGCTGACAATCTTGGGGGTGTCCAGCTGCTCCTGGAGCTCGGTGGCCAGCGCGGCAAAGCGCTCCTGGCGGGTGGCTCGGCTGCCATTGCAGGCCAGTGCCCGGTACGCTGCCAGCAGCGGCTGCTGCCTGGGGGACACGTGCAGCAGGCGGCGGAGTCCCCCTGGGTTCTGCTCACACGTCAGCTGCTCCAGCACTGGCCCAGTGAAGAGGACACTCTACAGGGCAGGAAGTTGTAGGGACAGCGCTGCAGTGCCCACTCTGGCAGAGCAGCCCAGGTTGCCCCGCGAGGTGCTCACCTCCATCTCAGCGACAAAGGCCTGGGGGCTATCAGAGATGACAGGTGCCACAGCAGCGCTGGTGAGGCCCAGAGCCTGGGAGAGAATGCGGAGCAGCGCCAGCCGGCGTGGGGCTGCCACCGGGTCCCGCAGCACCCTGTGAACCAGCCCTTCCTGCAGGCTCCTCCAGCCACTGGGGAGGCTCTTCTGCAAGACGAAGAATGGGGATGGCTGGTGGGATGGGGCCTCCCCCCAGACCCCCATCCTTGTGTGTCCCCAAGCATACATGAACAGCCCCACAGCACCCATGGTCTCCACGGGGGTGGGGGGGGGGGGGGGGGCGCGGGGAAGAAAAGGGATGTGCAGAGGCAGGGTCTCCCACATGCCAGACACATGGGGGGAACAATTTCCCCCGCTCCCTCTACAGCCACCAACCAGGCAGTGCCAACCCCCACTGCAATGGCAAACCCAGGCATAGGCACTGGTGTGTCTCATAACCCTAGGGGAACTGGTCACAGCTCCAGGATGGACACCAGCCATCCCTGCTGCTGCTCTGCCCCCTGACAATGTTCTGCCACAGCCCCTCTACAGCCCTCTACTGCCCCAGATCACCTGGGATGGGATATCGAGGGGACAAGAGGACGGGCTCTACCCCACCATGTCCCCTGCATGCAGCACCGCTCCTCACCTCCAGCTGTGTCATCTTCTTGCTGGGGCCAAACCCATCCCACAGGTCTCGCTCATGGGTCTCATCAGGTACCAAAGGAAAGGAATCAAAAAACTGGCGGTACACCTGCATCAAGATGAGAGCAGGACTGCCAGGTGTGCCAAGTGGAGCAGGGTAGGATAAATCCCAGCTGGTTGCCATTCACGGGGCAGCACAGACCCCTGCAAAGCCCAGAGGTCACCCACCTCCCGCAAGTCAATGCTGGAGCCCAGGAGCAGCTCAGCTGTGCTGTTGGGGAGGGACAAGTTCTGCATCAGGAAGCGCCGCAGCTCGCCCTGGTCTTTGGCCGCCCACGCCAGTGTGAAGCCGGACCCTGCCAAGGAGCAAGGTGGGGTGTCAGAGCAGCCCACCAGCATCAGGGACACGGCATGGCCCCAGAGCTGGCCCGATGCAGTGATGCAGGACAGTGGCAGGGCACTGCCCCACACACCACCACTTTGCTGGGTGCCAGGCAAGTTGGCACTCTGTCCCTGCCCACACAGGCAGGTGGGGCAGGCAAAGCACAACCCACCTGCTCGGCTGCTGAAGTGGGTCTCCATGGAGCTGGGCTCAGGGCTGCTGAGAGCCTCCAGGTGCCGGCGCAGCGACTCTAGCTCCTCCTCCAGTCCTGGGTGCTGTGGGTCGAAGAGGCTGCTTTGCTCTACTGCCTCGCTGAGGTGTTCCAGAATCTGTGTCACCCTGTGAGAGTCCAGCACCACCCTGGCTTCAGGGACAGAGGGATGGGGACACCTTCCCCAGAGCTCTGGGGGAAACAGCCCTTCAGGTGCAGGGGACAGCAGTCCTGTCTGAAACGGGGCACCACTGCCCTTGCCTGCGCACTGAATCCAGTGTGCCAGGGTTCAGAGGAGAGCCCCAGCACCTCAAGGTGTCTCCAGGGGCCACCTCCATCCTTCTCCCAGCACCGAACACCTGGGAGCCCACAGCAGAATAGACCAAGGTGTCCCCTGCACCCTGAGGACACGGTGGTCTGCACTTTGGGGGATGCCAAAAGTGCTTCTGCCTCAGCCCCAGGGTGGCAGCACCAGCATGGAAAGGGGCAGGCTCTGTGCGGGAGCATGAGGGGTGGGAGTGGAAGTGCATGGTGAGGGCAGGACTCACGTGGAGTTGGAGTACTGCAGGAAGCCAAACTCGTCACGCTGGCCATCGGGGCACAGGGACTGCATGACCGGCAGGATCCCGGCTGACGTGAGCGGGGCCGCCGTGTAGAAAGCTGGAGCCAGTAAGAGTGCAGAAGAGGCCAAGGAAAGTGCAGGCAGCGGGGAGGAGAGACAAAGAGGCAGGGAGGGGAAGGGGGCCACCAGAGAAACAGACACTCAGTTCAGAAAAGCACACGCTGGGGTCTGTGAGCCCATGGGAGGCTGGTGGCCATGGTCAGAAGTCAGCAGTTTTCCCATCAGGGCAGTCCTGGCTGGTGACTCTGTGGGGCTGCAGGCAGCTCCAGCACCCCTGGCTCCAGCCCTCTTGCCCCCACCCACTCTGCCCTGGGTGATGGGTCCCTTGAGTCCCATGATGATGCCAATTTCTGCTGCTTGCCCCCAAGGTGGCCACCAACCTCCTCCAGGCTCCCAGCCTCTCCTGTTAGTAGCCTCAGAGGCAGCTGTGGATCTCCAGAGGAAAAGGAGGAAGAATACGACAGGGAAAACAGTCGTCACCTGCAGCTCCCAGAGCCCCCAGCCTCCCCCCAACCCGGCTGCCCCGACGTGCGGCGGCTGGAGGTGGGTGGAAATGGAGACACAGAACGAGAACATGGAAGAAACAAGAAGCAGCAAAGGGCTGGCAAACCTTCCCCCCTCCACTGACACTGAACCATCATCCCTGCTGGGACCCTCCCATGTCCCTCCCCAGGGCAGGGCAAGCCCAGAATGCCCCTGCCTGATGGGGAGCACAGGTTGTCACCGTGCAGTGCCAGGCAGGGACCCTGCTCTCACCACCCATCCGATGACCCTGTGGTTAGAGATAGGTCAGTGCTGTTAGCATGGCCACAGTCGGCAGGGACTGGTGAAGATGGGCTTCTGGCAGGAACAAGAGACAGGTGCAGCATGGGATGGGCCAGCAGCCTGCTGGGGTGGTGGGACCCACACTGGTGGCCATGCCACAGTTTGGTGACAAAGTCAATGCACGGCATCCTTGCACTTGAGGCTCCTCTAGTGCCACATCCCAGCTTGTCCCAGCCATGAGGGGCCAAGACAGGGACCTGGTGGTGGTGCCAGGGTGGGAGCCAGCCCCAACCCCTTGGTGATTGGCCAAGACTGGGTGACCACAGGCCACCACACGGGTGACAGGACCCAGCAGACCTTGCCCTAGGAGAGAGGCAAGAAGAAGGGGTAAGACTAGCCTCCACCTGGCCTGGAGAGCCCTGTGAAGCCCAGGAGGCCGGGGACATGCCCACCAGTGGCCCCAGCACTTGGGGAACCCAGCACCATCAGCCAAGGGGGTACACCACCATGGCTGGTCAGTCCCCAGCGAGGAGCAGGCAGGGGCCATACTGTGCTGCCCAAGCTCATCTTCACCAGCTGTGGAGGAAGGCAAGAGGGTTACAGAGGCATGGATTAGGCCAGAGTGAGTTGATCTAAACCAGGCTCTTCCTCCCCAGACTACGAGGCCTGCACTGGCAAGGGAATGGGGGGAGGCGCCCACCCGTCCCACCAACTTACAGACTGGCGCATGCAGTTGAGGCATGAAGGGCAGGCGGGCAGGGGAGATGGTGGGAGAGAAAAAGAAAACATGAGCAAAAAAGAACAAAAACCAAACCAAAAACCACACAACACGGAGCGCACGTCAGCGCCGGGGCAGGAACCCGGGCAGTGCCTGCTGCAGCCGGACCGCACTGGCAGCTGGGCTCTCCCTCGCCGGCACACACTGAAACACAGGCTCAGACCATCGTTACCTGGGGTCACCACCAGTGCCCAGCATCTCCCCTGGCTCTGCTGTGCCACCTGTGCCAGGGCACCCATCAAGGTGGGCATCCACAGGCCCTTGCAAGCTGGCAGCTCCACTCCACTGCCTCCTCCCAGCAGCACAGCCTGCAGGCACCAGAGCCCAGGCCAAAGTTCCAGCTGGAATTCTCCCCGAGTCCTCAGCTCTGGTCCCATCAATTTATCATCCTGCCAGGCCTCTGGCCCCCTCCAGGGCCAGGCACAGGGCTTCCTGTAAGTCACTTTCCCCCTCACTGGGGAGCCCTTCCCAGAGCCACTCCAACTGACCCTCGAGAACTCGAGGGGATTGTGACTGTTCCAGCACCATCCGGCTCACCCTTCCCCGTGCAAAATGTCCGTGCTGATGACAGTCACAGGCTGGTTAGTGCTGCCATCCCCAGGGGAGCCTCCCCAGACTGGGACAGACTGCTACTTCCACCCACCATGTCTGCCCCACCAGTCCTTGGCTGTAGCCCCTGCCCAGTGCAATGTCTCCCAAAAGGCCTCTCGAGGTCCCCCCTGCCCCCAGGCTGGAGCATCTCCCCAGAGACTCAGGGTGCCCCCAAGTGTGGGAGCGCCCCAAGCACCGCCCTGGTGGGACTCACCTTCCTTCACAGGGATGGTTGGCTTCTTCTGCCGCAGCCCCAGGAGGATGAAGAAGAGCACCAGGGGGATGAAGATCTCAAAGGCCAGCACCCACTGGGGATGACACAGAGCAGAGGGAACACAATGCTTAGGGACAGAACCCAGCCACCAGGGAGAAGCATGGGCAGTACAGGGGTCCCCAGGCACTGGTGCAGTGCAGCACTGTGTCCACACTCTGCAGATGGCTGGTGGCTCTGTCACAGCTCAGCCAGCAGCAAACGGCTTCCTGGGCATCCCACAACCTCCTGCCTGCTCCACCCTGTCCAGAGCACTGCAGGACAGGGCAGGGTACACAGAAGGGATGGATCCCTCCTCCAGCAGTGCCAACAGGGTGCTGGGGATTGAGCCCAGCCGTGGTGGTCCACTACAGCTGGGCTTGCCCAGGGAGACCACCTCAAGTCCTGAAGGCTAGTGCCCTCACAGCCTGGAGCGGCATGATGCTCCCTTGTCACTTGTGCCACTGTTGGATGTCACCAGGTCCAACAGCTGAGTCTAATAGCAGAGGGTAGACCTTTAGTTCAGCCAGCCCCTGGCACTAGCTCCAGGTGCAACTGTGCCATCCTGGCATCCCTTCCATGCCCTCCCAAAAGGCTCTGGCTGCAAAGAATTTCCACTGGCAGCATGTGGTAAATAACAGCAAATCCCCAGGAATTCCTGGCCACAGTGGCTCAGAATTCCAGGCTAGGCTCCATGCCCAGAGGCCCTGGGGATAGGCATCAGCATCTCCAGCCATGGGCAGGAGCAAGCACCAGGCACACTGCCAGCACAGCTGCTGCCACTTTGCACCGGCGTGCCTGGACACATCACGGCCCCACTGCCCAGCAGCAGAGAACAACTGCAGGTTCAGAAACTGAAGCACAAGGTGAGGTGAGCCAACTCCAGGGCCAGATGAGACCCAAGGCAGCTGTTGAGACCCCAAAACCTGCTGCCACCATGGGCAGGGCAGGGCCCAGCTCCACTGCTGGGAAGGTGCTTGCTACACCACCCACACCGGCCTCCCACCAGCGATCAGCGCCAATGAGCAAGCCCATGGGGTGGGAAGAATGGAGTTTAACATGGCAAGACCTGCCTGGAAGGATGAAGCTGCCAACAGGTGACAGGGTCAAGCCCCCCTGTCTCCAACATCACCTCCATGCTGCCTCACTCAGGGGCTGCCAGCGCTCGGTCAAGAAAGTCAGAGCAGCCCCAAATGGCAGTGAGCAGGGGGACCCCTGCACGTGGGTTCCTGCCAGCAAATGGCCACAGTGCTACTGCTGTGGGATGAGCACGACTGCACTCATGATTGCTGCCCATGCTGCCCTCGCCACATCAGAGTTCCTGGTTTTGGAAGAGGCAGAGACCAGAGGAAGAAGGGCTGGAGGGGATGGAAAATGCCCCAGGAGCAGTACCAGAGACTCCTCATCTTTCTGACAACACCAGTCCCAGGGAGAGTCCCTGGTGTCACTGTTCCTGCACAAGGCACGCTAGCAGGGGACACCCTGACACACACTGCTGTGCCGGGCCCCCGCCCCGCCCCCTGCCTGTTTACCAGGCACACAACGGGGCCTCTGTGCCCGGGCACTGGGGGGACCATCCCCACACCCCCACACTGGGCTGTACCAGGCTCATGTGGGGACTGTCCTTGGAGGCAAGGAACCTGCTTGTTGTTATTTATTTTTTTGACAGGGGTCATTGACGTTCGTTCACCTCCATTTGCAGAGATGTCCCTTGTCCCCAGCCCCTTTGCACTGCCACATACCCCAGTGTCACAGCAGGCTGACCCACACCTATTGGCACCCAGAGGGATATGGTGATGGGCAGACATAGTAGCAGATGGCTGTTTACCAGTCTGCACCTCTGGGACTGATCCTGGCCCCCCTGGTCCCCAGAGCTGCCCCCATGGGAACTTCCCAGAGGTGGGGAAGCCAGGGCTGCTCCATACCCACAGTGGGACACTGGCATGCAGTGGGGCCCAAGGGAGCCTCAGCCTTCCAGACAGGCACCTGGCAGGGACACCAGCACAGCCTGGGGATGGTGGGGTCCCTGCCCCCAGGGGCAAGACACTGGGGAATATTTTGGGATTGTGTGAGGAAGCAAGGAGGAATGGCCAGGATGCAAGCAGCTGAGAAGGAAATGCTCCCCAGAAGGTAGGAGAGGAGAAGAGAGGGGCCCATCCCTGCCACCAGCTGGCCATGATTGCACCAACTAGTCTGCCCTGCCCTCCCACCCATCCCCTGCCTCCCTCCTCTCTTGATGAGGGCACAGGTGCAGGACCAAGGGTGGGACACTGGTCCCAGGAGCCCTTGCACCAGGTGACAGTGGCTGTGGGGCCAGGGACAGCTCCTGGATGGTGGCATTCACTCCTTCTACATCCCCTGCCACATGTTCATTTCAGCCTGGTTGGATGAGGTCATAGGTGCTGTCCAGGTTTGCACAAGTGCCGGGTGTCCACCTGCCACCCTACAGACAGTGGGGTAACTTGTCCCACATTTGGCCCTGCCCTTGGCTGGAGGCAGGGTCCTGCCCAGCTCCCCTGGCAGGGAGGCAGAGCTGGGATGGACGCCACAGCAGGGTGCTGGCCCCTGGCAGGGGGACATGTCTTTCCTGGAGCATTGGGACAGTGATTCAATGCCTGTGCCCATCCTCTGCCACACCATCAGATGGGAGCGAGAGGCCAAGCAGGAGGCAGCAGTGCCTGCTGCAACACACAGCTCCCACACAGCCAGGTCAAAAGGCCAGACAAGCACCACAGGACAGTGGTGCAAACAGAGCAGAGCAAACAGCCCAGCCCAGCACAACGGTGCCACCATGCCCACCTCCAGCCAGCACTGGGACAGCTGGGATATGTGCTGGAGCCAGGGTCAGCATGGACATGGGCATCAGGTCATGGACAAATGCACACCTCCACTGGTGTCCCCAGGATGTGGCAGCACTCATGTCCCAGTAGTCATGGGGACAGCCAGGCCAGGCAGAGGCAGCTCTTCCTGTCCATCGCTGCCACCCAAAAGTCTGCTCAGTTCCCTCCTGCCTGTCCCCAAGCAATGCCTGATGCCCACAGCCACATCCTCCAGCCACCATGGCATGGGAGAGGGGCAGCCAGGGGCTGGGCACCCCCATCCTAAGACTCTCAAGCTGGCAACTCCAGTGACACCCCTGCACCCCAAACCTGCCACGTCAGCCCCCCTCTCCCATAGCCTGGCACTTGCAAGGCTCCGACACAGGTGAAGCAGCATCACACACAGCATCCAAAATCCCCACACATACCCCCCAGAGAACAGGGCAGGGTCTGCCTGTGCTCCTCATGGGAGGATGGAGCTGCTGCCTACTCCCTGCCAGCCTCTCTTCCCATCCCAGTGCTGCCCACAGTGCCAGCAGGAACTGGCAACAGATGCTGGCCTGCAGCATCCCTGAGGGATGGGGCTCTCAGCTCTTGCAGGATCCAACTTTTCCAATAGCATTTTAAGGCTGCAGAAATACCTTTAAATTTTCATGGCTCCAGACTTTAATCACCATTAAACGCCCACTTTTGCCCACAGCCAGAAAGCACAGGCAGGTAAAGCCATGGTCACTGGTAAAGATGAGCACGAGAGCTCTGGGGCAAGATAGGCCCCAAAGTGCATTAGGCTGTGCCAAGCCCCCCAGCTCCAATGGGGACCTGACCATGGACACTCACTGATGGCCACCACCCAGGTGTGAGCCTGAAAGGCTTCCTCAAGGTCACCTGCCCCATGGGGATGGACAAGCCCAGGTCCAGGGACTGCCAACTCCCATCCTGCCAAGGCCTGGCTGCCCTCACCTCTGCCACTGGTCACTGCCAGTTATGTCCATCACCTCCTGTCCCACTACCCCCTGTCTCCAGCATGGGCACATCCCCACCCCTGACAGCCCTGGCTAAGCAGCCTGGGGTCCTGCCGTGGGGAGGCTGGAGGAGGAAGAAATCCCTTCTGGGGTTTGCCAGCAGCTCCTGAGCTGAGGACCCAGGAACATCCACCACGGTTCTCCCTATCCCTGCGGTGTCAGCCAGGCACCCGTGTGGGCTGAGGGGGTATGTCATCACCAGTGCCCTGTCCCAGAGCCACACAGCACTGCGACATGGCCACCCTTCCACTGGCACAAGATGCCTGACCCGAGCACAGGGTCATGCCAGCAGCCAGAGGAGGAAGGTGCTCTGCAACAGGTGCCCCCGGCTGCCCTGCCAACAGGGACTCACAGGGACACTGCTGGGCCAGCACACGCCTGACACCCGTGCTTCTCCTCCCCACACCTGCTGCAAACAACGAGGGGGCAAAGAGCACTCAGAGCCAGGGCAGCACCCAACTGATTCCTGCTGCAGGATCCGGTACCAGCATCCTCCCAGCACCACAGGCACAGGGTTCTAGGGACACTGCACCCCAGCAGAGGCACTGTTACAGGCCCCCAGCACCCCAAACATCAGCCTTCCTTCTTCTGGCAGCATCAGTTTCCCTCCAGCTCTGTTGCCACCAGCCAGGGGGAAGGGACAGATCTGCCAGCTCCTGTGTGGAGAGAGTTTTCCGTCTTCAGGACAAAGAGCAGAAGGCACAGATCCTGCACAGGGCAGAATAGCTATGCTGCTGTCAGCTCTCCCTGTACCCCTTCCCTCATCCCAGGGCCCATGTACAGGGAGCCCCACCAATGTGCTGCAGCACCAAAACAGCACAGAACTGCTCACACCATTCCCCCAAAAGAGCCTTGACCTGCCCACCAACCCTTCCCCATGACCAAGAAAACTGGCAGCACACTACTATCATGGGGAGCTCCAGCTGTGGCTGCCTGCCCATCCCAAATGAACGGGCACAAAGAGCCCCGGGGCAGGTGGGTGAACACCCTGAACTGTGCCTGTGGTGACTTTTGAGAGAGCACCTGCTAAGTTTACATCCAACATGGGTTTAAACCAGATACCAAAGTCATGGGAGAGCCCATCCTTTAACAGTTCTCATCCCAGCAGATTCAAGGCACAACCAGCAATCCCCAGGGCTGCCATAGGCACCCCCAGGCCACCAGCATTCACGGGCAGAACACAGAACTGCTCCAGCTCTCAAGTCCCAGCCCAGAGCCCCCAGTCAAACCTGGGGTCTCTGCTTCCCACCCCATCTTGCAGCATTGGGTTTGTTGCTCCACCTATTGCCAGGAGGGGAGTACATGGTGGCAAGGACTGACCCCAGGGGAGCACCTGCAGCACCAGGCTGTGCTAAAAGGCAGCTGCTGGTGCCCACACTCTCTCTCTGAGGCTGGGAGAAGCCCAGAAACCCCCAACTCTGCCTGCCCCTGGGTGAACACCTAGCAGGAGAATGGGCTAGTGCATCCCCCCTTCCCTGCTCCAATCCCCCAGTCTCTGGCTGCTGCAGTAAGATCACCCCAGAGGGAGCTGGCTTCTCTCAGTGAAACATCCATCTGTGGCCACTGCCAGGGCAGACCTGCACTGGGGAACCCACTGCTGGATGCCAGGCACAGCCACCACACAGGGCCTGGCTATGCCCTGGCCAGCCAGCACTGGCAGCTCAGCCCAGCACTGCTAAGAGAGGGCAGAGCTCCCCCAGGAGTGGGCAGGATGATGGCCCCTGCACAGACCAGGGACACCAAGTGACTCTGGAATTCACACACAGCAGCAGCACAGGGAAGGAGGTGACACACACTGGGCATGCACATCCTCAGGGCACAGCTGTCCCAGGGACTGCACCAAATCCATCCATGAGCAGTGGCACTGGGACCAGCTCTCGTCCTGGCACACGGCTGGTCCCCTGCGCACCCCATGCACACACTGCATCGCTGGGTGGGCAAGGAGGGGCTGCTCCATAGCCTGCCACCCTGACTGCAGCAGCGGCACTCCAGCAACAGTCCATACACATGGAGGTGATGGGCCCTGGGCTCCTCATCCTCCTCCTCCAGCCACAGCCTCCTGTGCTGCACCCCCACACTGCCCAGAAATGAGTCCCCAAAAGCTGCGTGCACCCCCACTCTGTAACCCAATGGCCACGGCAGCCAGGGCTGGGTCAGTGGGCATGTGTCAGGGCCCAGCTGTGCCAGGCTGCTCATTCTTGTGGGCAGGGGTCCGGGGCAGCCCCTGTCGTGCCACGCAGCTCTGCTCAGGGTAAAGAGCGGAGATGACTCAGCCAAAGAGCATCATCCCCCTCATCCATTTTGGGGGCACAGGGGCTGCCCGTGCAGGGAAACCTGCCTGCAGCGCCAGGCTCGGCCCTGCTCCTGTCACAGGGGCCTCTGCTGCTCCGGCCACCGGGCCACAGGGTGTGGTGCTGGCGGCTGCCGGCGAGGAACAGCAGGATCGGGCCTGCAGGATATTTGGGAGGGGAAGAGAAAAGCGATGCCAGCTTGCGAGCAGCAGCTCGCTCCCCTCCCCCACCCGCTAAAAATAACCGGCTCCCTCGGGCCGCTCACCCACCCCCTGCCCACGGCCGCGGGGTCCCTCGGTCCGCGGCTCCCTCGCAGGACTGACAGCCGACCCCACACAGGGAGCCTCGACAAGGTGACAGCGGCCCCGAGGTCACAGCACGGTCGATGCCATCTTGCCCCTTCTGCCAACCCGGGAGGGACACACACCAGCTCTCTGGCCCCCAACCCCGCGAAGCGCAGCTCTTCTCCAGCCCACGGAAGACAGGCGGCTCCGACCCACATATGGGCTGAAAACCTATTTATACCCGGCGGGTACCGAGGCTCGGGAACGATCCCACCCGGTGGGGGCGACATCCAACCTCGGTGCCGGGCTCCTCCTGCGGCCCCCGGGCCCGGTCGACCCCACGGACACAGCGGAGCGGGAGAGCCGCAGCTGTTGCTGCCGCACGGCGGGTGCGCCGGGCCGGAGCATTCGTGCACGGGCAGCTCGAGGCGGGCGGACCGCCGGGCCAAGGGACCGGGGGGACGCCCCGGCACCACTTCCACGCGAGACTCGGCCTCGCCCCTTGGGGCTGCAGGGCCCCTCCGCCCCCGCTCACCGGACTGCGCCGCTTCAGTGTCACGTTCTTCCAGAGCAGAAGATGGAGCTGATGCAGGAACCCCATGGTCGGGTCGGGCCGGGCCGGCCCCGCCGAAGGGCCGCGCCGCGCTCAGCTCCGCGGTCACCCGCCGCCCACCGCCATCCCCTCCCAACCCGACTACTGCTTGCCGTGGGCTGCGAGGAAGCAGAGCGGCCTCGGCCCGGGCCTGGCTCCGCCGCACCCGCCCCGACCCTGCGCAGCACCAGCACCGCCCCCGGCCCGCGGCGGCCGCCCCTTAAAGGCACCGGCGGGCCCGCCCGCTCCGCCCGCACGGCGGCCCCGGCGCAGCGCGGCCCGCGCCCGGCTCATCCCGGCAGGAGAGGCCCCGGCGCGGCCTGTCCGGAGCGGGCGTGCTGCCCCAGGGACTGCGGAACCCTCGCTCCCCTCGAGCTGCCTGCCTAGCCGCCCTCCCGCCCCCAGCCATACACGGGTCACCTCCGCACCTCTGCCCCTCGTACCCCCGCAGGATAGGACGGACTAGCCCGTGGCTGCGGGGTCTGTGTGCCAGGGTGCCACGGCTGTCCCTGCTCTTGGATGCTGCCTACCCTGCTCCTGCGTGACCTCTCCCACGGGCATGTGCTGGGGCGACCACGGGTGTTTTTGGAGGGACCAACCTGCTGCCACATCTGTTCCCTGTCAGCTCAGAACCCAGGGCTGGGAAGGATGCCCTCAGCAGCAGTAGGGACTGAACCAGGCCAGCTCCCAGCTCTCCTCCTTCATCCCATCCACCCTTCCTTCTGTCCATCGTTTTTCTATCCTTCCATCCATCATTTTTCTATCCTGCCATCCATCATTTTTCTATCCTGCCATCCATCATTTTTTCCTGCCATCCATCCATCCATCCATCCATCCATCCATCCATCCATCCATCCATCCATCCATCCATCCATCCATCTCTCCTTCCATCCTATCTTCCTTCTTTTCCTCCTTCCTGCCGTCTTTTCTTCCTTCCATCTGTCCTCGCTTCCATGCATTCCCCCATCCTTCTTTCCCTCCCCTTTCCTGTCCTTCTGCTTCTCTCCATTTCTCACTTGTCCCTCTCTCCTCCTGCTCTTTGCAGCCTCCTTTGCCCCTTCCCTCTCCTTTTCTCCAGCTCTCTGTAACCATCTCATTCTCCATGCTGCTTCCTGGGCCAAGTGTAGCCAGGAGCAGTGAATCCCTCTCTGGCTGCCCCAGCCCCAGTGGTGCTGCCAAGGTGCCTGTGCTCAGGGCAGGCCCTTTGGCAGCTGCCCGGGGCTGACAAAAGCTCCCTTTGTCCAACACAAAGCAGCATTATTCCCCAGACTTCTGGGCAAAACACTGTGCTGAGGTCCAGGAGGACAAAGGATGCCTGGTGATGTGGTGGTGGAGAGGCACTGTGTGCCCAGCTCCATGCTCTGGGGAGGGTGACTGGTTTGGGAGGGTTGCCGGGTGCGTGAGCAGGGCAGAGCTGCTCAGAATTGGGCGGAGCTGGGCTTTTACTAGGTCCCTGGGGAATGAGGGATGCAGTCACCCTTGGCTCCCAGCAAAGAATTGTGCATGGTTTGGCCCCAGCCCACACAAGGAGCACCTCAAAACCCCTGTCCTGCAGCAGAGTGGGTCTCCAGCTTGGAGGGGCACAGTGGGGGGACCCGTGGGTGGGTCAAAGTCCTGACCTGGATCTCCTGCTCCTCCCCTCCTCCTGCCCGTGGGTGGGTCCTGGAGAGCTTCACAGCTGCTCTTCTGTTTGGCATGGCCATAGAATCCCCAAGAAGCCAGCAAGAGACAGACCTAGCAGTGTACCACAGGGCAGCACAGCCCCGGGGACATGGTGGCACATCTCCTCCAAGGACCCAGGGCTCATCCCCTCCACGGGCTAGAAGCTCCAAAGACCCTGTGGCCCATCTCCTTCATGGACCAGGGGTCCTGAAGATGTGGGGACATGGAGTCCTGAGCACCTCTCAGGGGACTTCTGTGTGGGGTGGCCAAGCTCCTCTCTCTGTGTGAAGTCATCTACAGATGGCAGTACCCACACACATGCATCTCCCTGCTCTGTGCTGGTGCTGTCCTGATGGTACCATGGCCTGGCCCCTGGCCTTGATCTCTGCCCAGCCCACACAGGCAGCATTGGCCCTGGCTCCCTGCCTGGCTCAGAGCCATGTCCCTTGGGCCACAGGGTCAGTGTGCTTGGATCTACTGGCTGTAAGTCCTCCCAGGGCATTGTCCCTGCACCCAGGGTGTCCTGGGGTAGCACCTGCACATGACAGCTACTAAGTGCCAGGGAAAAGCTCCCTGCTGCTCTACCAGCCATCGTGAATGCCCTATGGAAATGATGTCCCCAGTGCTGTCCTCCATGGGGGGGAGTGGCCCCAGCCCTTGTGGCCCTGGGCCCTCAAGCTATGGGACAGCAGCAGGATGATGCTGAATGCTCCAGCCAGGCAGGGACTACTGCCCACAACCAGCAGGGCTAGGGCAGGAAAGGCTGGGAATGGTGCCCATGGACTATGATATATGGGCTCTCAGTCATGCAGGGGAAGAAATGCAGAAAAGGAGTGAGAAAAGATGACAGGAAATGTCCTGGGGTGTCACTGAAACCGCAGAGCCCTGCTACACCCTGGCACGGTGGCATGGCATTGTGCCCAACAGGGATCCCAAGAGGCTGGCAGCCAGCAGGAATGAGGGTGCAGATCCCAGGGGCACTGGAGCAGCCTGAGAACCCCCAGGGAGCAGTCTGGAGTCCTGTTCCCTGCTCTGTGTGTGCCAAGGCATAGGGCATACCCTTGCCAGCTTCTGGGGCAGTGCTGCATACCTCGATGCTCCCCTCCTTACCTCTGCCTCGGTTTACCCATCTCATTTTGGCTTTCATGGAGACTTGGGTCCTGAACAGCGGTGCCAGCAAAGGACACAACTGAGCCAGACTGGGAGCAGGGCAGAAGTGGGGCAGGGGCAGAGGAGGCAGCTCTCTGTGCACACACTGCTGAGGCTCACACGTGCCCGCTTCCCCTTTTGGCAGGAAACATCCTGGACAGGACAGTGCCCGGGGCTCTGTGGCACTTCAGATCTGTTAGTTGATGGTTTCAGGATGAGTCAGTGGGAGTTGGTATCCTGTTTGCAACCAAGCTGCGGGTGGCAGATGGGTGGCACCTAGTCAAGGCTGAGGGCACCTTCTCAGCCACAGGGCACCCACCTTGTTTTGGGCCATGGGGCCATGGGGCCCATTCGGCCAGAGGGTATCCACCCAACTGTGGGGCACCCACCCAGTCACAGGGTACCCACCCCCCAGTGCACTGCAGGGGAAGTGCTGGGAGTGGGGTGTGCCAGCTGCCACGTGGGGCAGGAAGGATCTGCCCGTGGGGCTGGGACAAGGCAAGAAAGAGGAAGCCCTCGAGTGCCCCAGCCCAGCACGGCAGCACCCGGGCAGACTCACCTCGCACACCTCCACCACAGTAAGTCTGAGTTCAACATTACTGACCGCCGAGGGGAGAGGGGCTGAGAAATGGGGTGGCCCCTACCACTGATAGAGCAGGGGTTTCCCTTTCAGAGCATCCCCAAAATAGGGGCAGCATCCCCAAAACGGGGGCAACATCCCCAAAACAGGAACAATATTCCCACTGCTGGAGACAGGGACCTGCAGCACTGATGTGCAGTTCAAGGAACCAGCAAAGCTTTCCCAGCCCTTTCTGCTTCCCATGCCAGATTTGTCTGGAGCCTAAACTTAGCTCATATATTTTAGCAGGACAGACGGAGTGGGCCCAGGTGGGGAAGGGATTTTTTGCAGCCAAGTGGCAGTGCTGGGGTGGGTGGAAAAGTAGGGCACTGCTTTCCAGGAGGTTTCCATCCTGGAGGCAGGGACTCAGCCCCAGCTGGCAGCGGGGCTCAGGCAGCCCGCATTTCCAGAGGTTTCCAGAAAAGGGGAAACCACCTTTGCTGCTGAACGCTCTGAGCCCTGCAGTGGGACCAGCGCTCCAGAGAGGGCTTAAGCCGGCAGCTGGTCCTCAGTGCAGACAACCATCCCCCTCACCACCTCCGCCACTGCTCTGCTCCCAGCAGTGCTGCTGGTTAAACAGCTCTGACAGCACTGGCCATCTCTGACATCCTGAATATAAAACGTGAGTGTTTGGGGCACTGAGGCTGAGCTCCCAGCCTGCTGGGGCTCCTGATGCCCTTAGGGGCTGGGGAGCGCACCCTGACCTGGGGAGGGCACCTCGAGCCTGGGAATTGCGTTGCCATTGTCACAGGAGAATACTGGGGTGAGGGAGCACTTCTTGGGCAGGACACTCCCAAACCCAGCCCTCGTCAGAGTTTTGGACTTCAGAGTCCCCCCCATTTTGCAGCTAAGGCCTCACCATGGGGCTATTCAGGTGGGGCTGGGATGTTCCCTCTTGTCCTTTGGTGCACAGCAGTGGCAAGGCTGGCTGCATATTAGATTTGACCTATTCTGGGCAAAGCAAGAAGTGAAGACTGAGACTGTGGCTGCTTGTCAGGCGGGGAAACTGAGGCACAGAGCAAGAAAAGACTGCCTGTAGTGGGGCCAGCCAGGTGGGGCAGAAGGGCACAGGGAATATTTGCCATCAGCTCTGCACCTCCCAGCAGCATCTCTGCTCCCCCTAAGGTCACCAGGGACTGCAGGAGCATGAACAAAGGCCACCCTGGGGTGACACCAGATGCATGGGGAATTCTGTGGCACAGGGAAGCAGAGGGTCCTGGGGTGATGCTGAGGCCCAGGTTTCATGGAGAAGCCCTTTCTCTGGCCCCTCTGGCACCAGTGCCTCCCCATCCCCCATCACCCCTGGCAAGCTGAACTGATGGCCCTCGGTGGCCTCTCCTCTCTCACAGGTGTCAGCTCTGTCACCCGATGAGGTGACAGCCAACCCACCACCATGGTGACCTGGGCATTGCTGCTGCGATGGTCTCCATGGGGCCGGCCTGGTGTGAAGGCCTTGATCATTGTCGGACTGTTTGTAACCACCCTCTGGAACCTGAGGCTCTTCCTCAACCCCTCCAAGGGGTCTGGAGAAGACTCTAAACACGAGGAGCCACTGGTGATCCTGGTGTGGGAATGGCCCTCAAAGCAGGTCCCCAATGTCAGCAGGGACGTGTGCCGTGAGCTGTATGGCATCACAGGCTGCCAGCTCACCACAGAGCGGCAGCTCCTGCACCAGGCTGATGTGGTGGTGTTCTTCCACTCCAGACTCCGGCCTGGCCGGGACAGACTGCCCAAGGAGAGGCTGCCAGGGCAGAACTGGGTGTGGGTCTCCCTGGAGTCCCCCTCCCACACTAGAGCTCTAGCAGAATGGAACCAGACCTTCAACTGGGTGATGACCTACAGACAAGATTCGGACATCTTCATCCCCTATGGCAAGCTTGTGCCCAACCGGTCAGCCACCGTGAACATCCCCGCAAAGACCAACTTAGTGTCCTGGGTTATCAGCAACTACCACAGGACTCAGAAAAGAGCTGAGGTCTACAGAAACCTCTCCAAGTACCTGCATGTGAATATATATGGCAAAGCGAACAACAAGCCCCTCTGCAAGGACTGCCTCTTGCCAACAATATCCAAGTCCAGGTTCTACCTGGCCTTCGAGAACTCCATCCACCGGGACTACATCACAGAGAAACTCTGGAGGAACTCACTGCTGGCTGGCACAGTGCCTGTGGTGCTGGGGCCACCCAGGGCCAACTATGAGCAATTTGTTCCTGCAGACTCCTTCATCCATGTCAATGACTTTGGCTCCCTGGAGGAGCTGGCCACCTTCCTGAAGACCATGAACTCCAGCCGCTACCAGCAGTTCTTTGCCTGGCAGAGGAGGTTCAGCGTGAAGCTCTACACTGACTGGAGGGAGCGGATCTGCACCATCTGCACGGCCTACCCCCACCTGCCCCTTGGCCGCCTCTATCCCGACCTGCAGAGCTGGTTCAACTCCTAGTGCATGCCGGGACCCTTGGGATGAATCCAGGCAGGGGTGGGAGGTGTGTGTAGCACCCACCTGCACATAGGACGTGGAGCAAGGACAGGAGTCCCCACTCTCCTCCCAACCCCACTGTTGCCACACTGGGACTTCAAGCAACTCCCTATTGACTTCCTTTCTTGTGAAACAGGACTTATCACCCTGACCCAACACTGAACACCTTGCCAGGGTGCTGGCAGGACCAGAGGGTGCTTTGGAAAAAAGCAGCACAGTGCTGCTGAGACTGTGCATGTGGTATGGGCAGGGCAGGGGGGTGGTGGGTGGCTCAGGGCTCCCCAGCCTTTCCCTGTGATCCTCAATGTCCCCCCAGCACCTTCTGCTGAGTGCCTAAGTCCTGCCACCACTGATAACATTTGTGGCTGGGCTGGAGGAGCAATGGTCAGCCCGGGGCAGGGGTCCGTTACCCCGTGGCCAGGGAGGAAGGACAGCGTCTGCTGCCCCCCTTCCCAACAGCACCCATTTCCTGCCCCCACCCCGAGCCGTGGGTGTCACTGTGCCAGTGAGGAGGCACAGGACAGCGGATGCTCTCAGAGCAATCTCAGTGCTGCCAGGCAGGCAGAGGGACACTGTGGTTTGTCACTCCCTCCCTGATGTGACAGGAAGCCAGTGAGCTGGCAGCCTCTGGAGGCTTGCACAAGCCTGAAGCAAAGCCAGTCCTGTGGGCAGCTTGCACATGCACACATTACACTGTGGAAACCCTGCACCATGGGCACCCTGCACATTGCACACCCTGCACCACAGGCATCTCAAGAGGAAGCACCCATCTGGAATCAGTGGTGATATAGGGGTTGAGTGACAGGACATGTCACAGGACATGGAGTCAGACATGACAGCTCCATCTGTGCCTTGCTCTTTGCTCCTCTAGTCAGTGCCATCAACTCCCTTGATATAAACAACTCTTTTTGTCACAGGTTTCCTTTCCAGTTTTCTTCCCTGAAGTCACCAAACCCCACCTCTGCCACCCTGTGAGCTGCCGGGTGCCCAGCAGGACTGAGAGTTGGCAGAGGGGACATCCCTCCCCTGGCCCAGCCCTGGTGAGGTGGCAGCTGGACGGGCACACTGTGCTCTTCTGACTTCTGTGGCTTCTGATTTCCGCTTTGTTGTTTTCTGGGTCAACCAGAAGTGGAACAGGAGGCGCTGTGGGTGCCCACAGACAGATGCTGGGCACTCATGGGCAGGGGATGCCAGGGTAGCAGGATGTGGGGGTCCTATGGTGGATTGCAGCTCTTGCATGGCTGCAAGCAGAAAACCAGATAGTGGAAATGTGGAGAGAAGCAAACCTTCAGGAGATGGCATCTGTCCCACATTTCTGCTCCTGACCCTGCCAGCCTCCTGCACCCCTAAAGCACCAGGCAGCACTGGGCAGCAGCAACAGGGGGCAGTTTTTGGTGGATGCCACCCAGGGGACCCCGCCCCACAGGGCTGGCATTTAGCCCAGCCCAGCCCTTTGCAGGGTCCCAAGGTGCCCTGTGAGCAGCTGCCTGCAGTGCCCCTATTCCAGGCAGCCCTAGAGAGCAAAGCCCCAACTACCAGCCATCAAGCTGAAAACAGAGCTTTGCAGAAATTTCCTTACAGGCTTGGTTGGGGATTTCATTCTGCTCAGGGGAAGGGCCCTTGAGAGAATGGGACTTGGGGCAAACCAACTGAGAGGCTGTGGTGGGGAAAAGTGAAGGGTCATCCCCTAGACACCCCTGACCCCACCAGCTCAGCTCTCAATGCCCAGTGGACCTGCATGACTGGGTTGTTATCACCCCACCAGAGACTGCATCATCTGGGCCACACATATGGGAACATACATCCCTCCCATATCGACATCATACTACAATGAGGACAGCCCCAGCTTTCCAGACCTCTTCACTGCCCACCCTGCTACATTCTCTCCTTAGTCCTTTCCTCTGAGCCTGGCAGCTGCTGGAGCAACCTACGAGTAAGTTCACACTGCTTCCAACCTTCCCAGAGGCAGCTACAGCAAACCAGCAGCTCGAACTGGGTGGAAGATGACCCCCTCCCTTCACTTTTGACCCACTCTGATTTGGGGGGCAACAGCCCTGACAAGTTGGTACCACTCCAGGGCCAAGATGCCACCAGTCGTGGAGGGAGGCCAAGCTGCAGGCAGCCAAGAGCTGGGCATTGCTGGAATGATGGGGACATGTCCACCTTCTTAGGGTGCCTTGTTCCAGCCCTGCTGTGCCCCTGCATGCAGCCAAACCTCAACTGCTGGGATGCAGGAGCAGGGATGCAAAGGGAGGCAAGGAAAGGGTTAACTCATTCTTGCCTCTAAGAACTCTGAGATTTATTTCACTGCCACAGGGAACGTGATTAAGAACAAAAAATTAAAAAATCATCATTAACTACAGCAGGCTGGAAGGCATGGGGTGCTAGCAGCATGGACAGGGTGGTGTAGGCCCCCTGGGCTGGGACCTCCAGGGAAAGGTCTCTGGGCAGCCGGGCTGGGGTAGGGGGACAGTGACTGGAGAGCAGGGAGGGCCTGGGGGACTGGGGGTAATGCTGGGCACAAAGCACTGGGGAGGAACCCCCCAACCCAAACAAGCCTCATCAGGTGAAGACCTCTTGTGCCACGGGGTGAGGGGTGGTGGGGGGCTCACCTTCTCCCCTGCCCCAGCCCTCTGCTCACCCTGGCTGCCCAGGAGGGTGGGCAGAGCCACCAGGGCCATTGGCCCTGGGCACGGCACCCCAGCCCTGCTCTACATGACAGGGCGGAAGGAGACACCTGGGAAACTAGATCACTACAAAAATTTTTGCTTTTTAAAAACTACAACCAAAAACCTTTAAAAGAAATAATAAAACCACCCCCTCCCCCCACCCTTCCCAAAATCTAAAAAATACTTTTTTCTGGGTCTTGCAGGAGAGCGGCTGGGCTGGGGCCAGACACAGGCTCAAGAGCCCTGGGCACATGTGGCTTCAGAGGGTGCAGTGGGGCAGGAGCTGCCCCCAGGTGAGGTCAGAGTGGGGGGCCAGCGCTGCTGGGACCAGTAAGCTCACATAACTGGGAAGGACTGGGAGCATCTGCAGAGAGCAGGCACCATCCCTGCGCCAGGCTCTCAGCCCCTCACACCCCAAAAGCCCCACACATCAGCCCAGCAAGCAGAAGCAGGGCTGTGCCTGTGTCAGCCCAGGGCAAGGGGGGCTTCCCCAGAGCACCAGCCCACCTGCAGTAATCCCACAGCCCCTGGTTCAGTGGCCACTGTTACTCATGGAGAGCCCAGGCTGCAGCGCTTGTGGGAACATCTCGGCTTTGTGGAAGGTCGGCATGTAGACAGGAGGGGAGGGTGCCAGGCTGTAGCCCTGGGACGTCACTGGGATGGGCAAGGCGGAGGGCACCAGGGGCTGGTTCATGTCATACATCATCCCCTCTGCCTCATTGCCATAGGGCAGCAGCAGCCGTTTGCCTTTCTGACGCCGGTTGCAGAACCAGACCCGGACCACCTGTGGGAAGGGAGACAGAGAAGGGTGAGGGCATGACCCAGGCACACCATTTGGGTGACAAAGAGACCCTTTTGCTGGTCCAGCCCCCTCCCTGCCACAATTCCTTGCTAGGCTGGGCTCCAACAAACTTTAGCCATGACCACTTTCCCACTGCTTCCAGAGCTGAGAGATGACAGAAATGGCAAATGTTAAATAGGAAAGAAGATAACAAATCAAAAGAAAGGCTCCCCTCCAAAGGCTGGTGCCATAGCCAGATGAAGCTAATACACAAACTTGTGCATTGTTAGTAGGTTGTGTTTTGTCTCTCTTCTGGTACGTTTCCACTTCAGAAGAAAAACATTGTAACTTTTCTATGTGGGTTCTTGGGGGCAAAAATCAGTTTCTTCAGGGATGAATTAGTATCAGAGGATTACTTTTATATATTTATGTGCATATACACAAACACAGATGCCTGTTGTTGGGTCTGGGAACTATTTTTTTCTCTCTTAAATTTAAATATTTAATCTGTGAACAAAAGTCTTCTCTGGAACCAGGTGGGTATTTCTTTTTCATATTGATGAGCCATATATATCCTAACTGTCTGGCAGAGCTAAAGGGCAGTTATTTACACCTCTCCATGTGCATTTCATTTTTGCTCTGAGCCAAAGTATGAAAGTGGCAGGGGCTTAGGAGCTGGTACCATTTGGGCACCCATCCTCCCCCCCTGCAACCTACATCTTTATCCAGGTTGAGGTCCTCAGCGATCTGGGAGATCTCCTGGGGACTGGGTTTCACACACTTGCGGAAAAAGCTCTCCAGCGTCCCTTTCACGTTGGTCTCGATGCTGGTCCTGCGTTTTCTCTTCCGGGCTTGGGCCAGTACTTGCTCTGCATTGCACATCTGGGAATGAGAGAGGAAATATGTTGGGTTACCAGGTGGAAGAGTCTCCACCAGGCTTGGGACACACGTGTAGCTGGCTGCAGAGCTCAGAGGACAGACTGTGTCCCTGTGACTCTCCACTGAGCATCACTCCACTGTGACTGGGGTCATTCCCAGTGCCCCAGCACTACCAGCAGTGAGGCTGGACACATCTTTCTGCCTCCCCTCCCCTCCCCTTCCCCCCCCCCGATACCCCAGGGAGCAGCAAGCTGCACATTCAGTCTATGAGATTCCAGCAGGACCCGGCTGCTCCTAAACAGGAACTGCCACAATGACAAGATGTCTGCAGGGGGATTGGGCTTCCTCCCCCAGCCTGGCAGAAGGTGATACCCAGTGGTTCGCCCTCAAGCCAGACTCAAGCCATGCAGCGAGATGCTGCTGTCGAATAAGATGCCTTCTGTTCCCCTCTTCTCTCCCCGAAAACACGTGGGAAAGGGAGGAGAATCTGTGGCTTGAGGGCTTGCAGGTACCCCAGCTCCCAACCCCCCTCAGCCTTGCACCTCTTGCATGTTGTCCGTGTTCTCCGCCTCGTTGAGCCAGCGCTGCAGCAGCGGTTTGAGCTTGCACATGTTCTTGAAGCTGAGCTGGAGCGCTTCGAAGCGGCAGATGGTCGTCTGGCTGAACATCTTCCCTGCGCGGGCAAGGCGGGCAGGGCATTACACACTGCGCAGCTTCCCTTGCCAGCAGCTCCCCAGGATCGGCCGGCCCCAAGGTTTCCCGGTTCATGGGAGACCAGGAAAGGGATTCTCCCCACTCCTTCAGTAGGGATTTAAAGCCCTGAAACGCGTCTCAATAAGCAACTGTAGCTTTTTAAAACCAGTTCCCTGTGAGTTCGAACCTTCGAGTGCCCCTCCGGGAGCCCCGGGGCTGGTGCTTGATGGCTCCTTTGCGGATCGTTAAGGAGCAGAAATCGTTAGCCCAGGTGATTCCAAATCCCTCCCGGGCCTCTCCCTTCCCACCAGCTGTGCGGTAACGCAAGGGCCCTCCCCCGACCCCTCACCGTAGAGCGTGCCCAGCGCCAGCCCCACGTCAGCCTGGGTGAAGCCCAGCATGATGCGCTTGTGCTTGAGGTCCTTGGCGAACTGCTCCAGCTCTCCCGAGGTTGGCGCATCCTGGCAGGGGCAGAAAGACACTGAGAGGGGACAGCTCGCGCCCAAGGTCCAGGGTCGATCGGGGTCCCCGAAAGACAGCGGCAGAAGAGGGCTCGGCTGAGCCCTCGGCAGCACTGACACCGACCAGGCCCACGCAGCACCCCCGCGACCACGCACACTGCTCAGCTCAACCCAGTCCGGCGCGGCAGCGTCCAAGGGCAGCACAAGGGCACCAAGAGCTCCCGCTCTGCCTCAACACACCCTGGAAATGTTCCCTTTGTCCTCTGGCTCGCACCCTCCTGGCCTGGCCAGAGAGACCAGCGATGATGACATTGGCTGAACCCCAGATTCGCCCCATTCTCACTCATCCCACGACATGTCCGCACGGGGACGGTTCAGTTCTCCTGCGGCGTGGGCCGCTTCCCCTGGCTCTCGGGCTGAGGCAGCTCCTCACCACCTCTCCCGCCTGCGTCCAGAGCAGGGAAAAGGCTCCGATAAAGAGAGGGACAAAAGTGCCCGTGAGCCGCGTGGGATTTAAGCACCTCATTGCCACCAGTAAGCTCTTCCCTTCTGGCAAGCGGCTACCCAGGCACTTCCCACCTTCCTGCCGTGCACCCTTCAGCCTCTGCGGGGGTATTTTGAAGCCTTTTACCCAATTTCCACGTTTTCAGCGGAGTTTCGGGTTTTCCAGGCGTTCTTCCTGCCACCGAGCCACGGCTTTTAATTCCTGGCGTAAATCGGCACCGATAAACTGGGAGCATCCCTCCCACGGGGTTGGGATGTCGTCTCACATCGCCGTCCTGCATCACCTTCCCGCAGCTGGGAAACGCCATTCGTGACCGCTCCCCCCCCAGCGCGGCCGGCTGAGGCCCGAGGACACACACGCCCCCATCGTGGTGTGGGACCTCCCGCAGCTCCGACCCGGCGGCGGCAGCGCAAATCCTCCCAACCCCTTCAAGGACCAGCATCGGCAGCCGCTGCTGTCCCCGGGGCGGACTCGTGTTATGTCAATATTAAAAAATATTAAAAACTAACGCAAACCACAAATCCAGTCGTGCCGGGGACCAGCACTGCTGCCCCCGTCTTCCTCCCGCCCTCATCTGCGGGCTGTCTCTGCCCCAGCAAACTTCAATGCCCGTGGACCTCCGGGAGGGGCGGCCGGGGACGCAGCCGACCGAAGGGGACTGAGGGGGCTGGCCAGGACCCCTCGGTGACGGCACTGCGTTGCCCCGAGTACCCCACCGGAGCCGGCCTTCGGCATCGCTACCCGGGACTGCCCCGCCGCAGCACGTACGGGAAGCTGCTCTCCCGAGTTCCCAAAACCCCCTTTCTTACCCCAAAGCAGTCTCCCCAAGGCTCTCCACCCTGCGGAGACTCTGACACATGGGGGACGAGCCCCAGCGCCGGGTCAGGGCTTCTCCCGGGGGCACCTGACGGCGGGGCCGGACAGGTGGCACCGGCGGGGTCTCGGCGATCCGCGAGAGCAGCCGGGCAGCTCCTGCCGACGGGGCGGCGAACCGGGGCTCCGGACGGGGAGGAAAGCCCCAGGGACATACCGTGTGCGGACGGCGGGAGCGGGGCAGGACAGCCCGCCCCATCCCCGTCCCGTCGGGTCTCACCTCCTCACCGCTGTCGCTGGAGTGTCCGCCCTCGCTGGCGGCGCCGCTGGAGCTGCCGCTGCTGCCCAGCCCCGAGGGGCCGCCGGAGCCCGGCTGCAGCGCGGCGGGGCAGAGCTGGGGGCCAGGGAAGGCAGGGGCGGCAGGGCCAGGGAACGGCGGCCCGGGCAGGGCGGCTGGGCCGGGGGCCGGAGGGCCGGCCCAGGGCGGGGGCGGCCAGGCCGGGCCGCAGCAAGCGGCGGTGCGGGGCTCGGTCTCGGGCTGGCTGCAGGGCCGGCCCGGGCGCGCCTCCGCCTTGGCGGGCGGCGCGGGACCGGGCGGGGGCAGCCAGGCGCGGGCCGGCGGCGGGTCGCGGGCGGGCTCAGGCTCGGGGGTGGCGGCGAAGGGGAAGAAGAGCGGCTGGGCGGGCGCCCCGTCGAAGCTGCCGCGGGGGAAGGGAGGTCCGGCGTCGGTCAGGAGGCCGAAGGGGGCGGCCGGCAGCCCCCCGTCCGGGCTGAACATGCTGCCCGCCGCCCGCTGCCCTAGGGCTCCATGCGGGGGCTGCCGGCCGCTGCCTCCCTGCTGCGGCGCCGCCGGGGCCTCTGAGAGCGGCGGGGCCGGGCCGGGCCGGATGGAGATGGGCTCCGGCCCCATTGGACCCCGCATCGGTGGGTCGGGCGTGAACTTGATCCCCCGGGGGGGCGGGGGGCACGGAGAGAAGGTGCGATGGGAGGGGGCTGCGCCGGCCCGCACCCAGCGCCGGCGGGGAGGTGGACTGGGCGGCCCTGATGGGACAGGGAGGGGCAGGACACCTATCCTGCCGCGGGGCATCGCACCCCTCCGGTCCCGGACTCGGGAAGACCCACGTCCCTCTCACCCCTCCTGCCCCACGCTGCTCTGGGGGCACCGCGTCAGTGTTAGGGCAGCAGCAGCTCCGGGGTCTTGCCACCTGGGAACCCCCAAGCGCTGCGGAGCCTGAGCTAGAAACGGGATCTCTTCGGGGAGCTATTGGCGGTATGAACCGGAGCCAGGGGCTGGTGTGAGGGCAGCCCATCCAGCTGCAGCAGCCACTTGTCCCCAGTACAAAGGACAAGCCCCGCGATGCCGGTGCCATAGTGCAGCAGTAGGGATGGTCTAGGGCTGGACCATCACCTCTTGCCCCTCTTGATGCCTGGTCTTGCTGACTGAGCCTTAGCTCCTTGGGGGGCATGGACAGAGCTGAGGCTCCTGGGGCCCCTTACGCTCTCACCATCCCTCTCCTGTTCCTCACTCTGCAGAGAAGGGTTGTGGCTTGGAGGAGCGTGTCTGTCCCTGAGGCCCCAGAGCTTGGGGTGTGCTGCCGGGGAGGGAATTGCAGGCCCAGCTATCGTGTCCATCAGCTCCACAGTGAAGCATGCTCTGCATTTTCTCTGTCTTAAAGACTTTTCCTTCACACTGCCCTTCACAGTGGTGCTACCAGAGCTGGCTCCAGGCCTTTCCCCTTTCCTTCCCTCCCGGCTCAGCACCGGGAGCTTTCCCGATCCTGACACTGCCATGACATCAGCCTCTGCTTGGCTCTGCCCGATGCCAGCTCCTGCGTGCGGGCAGGTACCAGTGGCGCGGGCACCCCCTGACCTCAGCTGGAACAGGGCGAGGGGTGCTCCTTCTGCCAGCACACCGTGATCCCAGCAGGAGCAAGGCAGGGAGTGATCCCGCTGCCGACACGGCCGCCTGTTTATTAACCCGGATTACCGGGAGCTGCTGCCGTCTAGCACTGGAGATATGCCGAGGAGATAGGCTGGAGCAGCCTCCCCCGCGGCGGGATGGGAATGGGGCTGTGGGCGGGGGGACTCGGGGAAGGTGCTTGATGATGTTTATGAAGCACTTGCTTTGGCTCCCGAGACGGCTGGAGCCCAGGGACTGGCACCCAGGGAGAGATGCCCTGGGACAAGCACCCAAGGGCGGGTAGACAGGGACTCGTACCCAAAGCTGGCATCCAGGGACTGGCACCCAGGGACTGGTATCCACAGTGCCTGCAGCAGCCCCTGGCCCAGCACATGGAACTGCTGCATGTCAGGGGAAGTGGAACAGCTAAGCCTCTTAATGATATTCTTCTGAGGAAAAAAATGGCCCTGTGGATGAGCTGGAATTAATGTCTGTTCCTGACGCCCGGCAGGACATGTTCCAGGCTGCCCATCCTAGCTGTGCCAGACTGCTTCAGGAGGGAAGGCAGCCCCAGGAAAATGAACTAAGGATTCAAAAACCCTGTCAGTGGGGACATGGGCAGCTCTGAGTGAGCCCTGTGGCTTCTGGACCTGGGGGATCCCATGCCCAGAGTGGTGAAGCACCTTCCCCAGCAGGGGCTGCATTCAATCTGCCAGGGGACGACCTGGACCGTGCTGCTGGGGATACTGGACCCAGTGCTGTGCAGGCAGACCAGCCCATTGCCTGCTGTGCTGCTGCCTGCCCCACTGCCGGCGGGCAGAGGAAATCTCTCTGCGGGACCCCGATGGCAGTCATCAGCCCTGCTCCTCCCGGGCTCCTGCTGCGGCCCAGGGTTTCAGAAGCTCCTTGGCCGGGCAGTAACTCCCTTTCCCTTTGATTTATTGTTCCCGGGCTGGACCCCCTCCTCCTGCCAACCTACTTTTTCTCTCTATCCCCCCGGGAAGCCTCCCAAGCCCCCCTCCCCCCCTCCGCCTCTCCTTCCCCCCCTGCCCCCCTCCCCCCCCCGGCCCTCAAACGCATTCCTGGTCCTTTCATATACAGACAGAGGGGAAGGGAGACGTTGACTTTGAACCGGCCCCTTTGTAGGCGCGGGGCCCATTGTGGCGGTGATGGTTTTAGCTGGGGGATGTGGAAGGAGTCAGTGGGGTTTCTCGGTGTGTGCCCCCCCATACATTTCAATGGGGTGATTTTGGGGGGGCTGTGTGAGGTTATTGTGGTCTTTGAGCACCAGTGACCACATGTCTCTTCTGCCTGCTCCAGAGGAGATGGATGGATGCATCCTTCCATCAGCCCGTATCTGGAACCTGCTGGGGTTACGGGCTTGGCCAGGCTCCGTCTAAGGTAGCCAGGGATCGGTGGGAGCCTGCTAAGAAAATGGGAGCAGAAAGAAACGCATCTGCTTTTCTGGCTCGCTGAGATGGCAGCAGGCTGAGGAGGGCTGAGATGTACATCTGCTCATCCTCCCTTTGCTGAGTGTGCTGGTGTGGCACTGGTGCTTGGGGACAAGATTTTAAGAGAGTGGATGAGCACAGATGATGTTTTATTCATGGTCAGGCCACCTTTTTCTGCAGCAGGTGATGGAAAAGCCATTGGGGCTGTGCTGGATACCCCTGAGCTGCCCACCAAAGGGGGCCTGCAGTCCTGCATGTGGTGGGTCAGGGTCCCATGGTGAGGGGGTCACCCCAGGACCATCTAAGGAGGGCTGGACAGGGGGTTCAGCTCCAGAAACCCAATGCATGGAGGAATGCCGATCTGCTCCCTGCCAGCACAGCTTGCTGGGCTGCAGCTGGCCTAGGACAGGATGGAGCCCGTGCTTCCAAACCTGGCCTAGGGGAAAATCACAGAGGGTGTTTTGTCCAGTTCTGTCCCCTCATTACAAAGGCCCTGAGCTGTAATGTGAGTCTCAGCCACACCACCACAGTGCCTGAACACACCAGTGGGCCCACCCTGTTGTGTTACAGCTGGGGGAAATGAGGTGGAGGCTGAAGCCTTTGTATGTCTGCAGCACAGGTGCCCTGTCCCTGGACAAACGACTCTTCCATGCCTGGTGTGTGGTAGGGATAGGGATTCCCAGGGAACACGGGGCTCCTGTGGCCACTGTGCCCAGAGCGAGAGGGTCTTCCCAGGCAGAACAGTCAAGTCTTACTATAAGCTAGAGCTTCCCAAAATGTCTGGACGTGCTCCAAGAGAGATTGCTGGGTTGTGGGAGGAAAGGAAGGGCAAATTTGGGGACCTCGGCAGAGGGGAGTGGGTTCGAGGCTGGGTTTCCCCAGGACTGAGCCCTGGGGGTTTTTTGGGGTGTGCATCGCCCAGGGGTGCAGCTGGAGACCCCCATGAGAGAAGCATCCCGGGTGGGTGCTTTCGCGGTGAGTCAGCACCCACCTCCGGCTGCCGAAACCAGGAGAGATGGTATCAGCCTGATGGAGGGGCTGGCGTGATCAAAGGAGCTCGGCTGCACACAATGCGGGGACGCGATAGCCCTTATCTGTCATCCCCGAGGTGCGAAGGGCCCTGGGGGCGAGGGGCGGAGGAGGGGGGGTGGTGGGTGCTGCAGGGCTGGGTGCGGGGGCTCCCACCCGACCTTTTCCTGGAGAAACCTCTCCTAGCAAATACTGAGAAACAAGAAAATTATTTCTGTGTCTGGGAAAACCTTTGAGAAGGGTTTGAATGCTTCTCCAGCTGCAGAAGCAGGATGGCTGCTCACTGTTCCCTAGGGAAGGTTTGGGGACCCACAGCATTCTCTCTTCCTGCCCCCTTATCCCACCCCGCTGTTGAGAGGAGCCCCCCGAGCCGCGGGCCCCACACCACACACTCGCATGGGTCTCAAACATGGTCGTTTAATAAAATCTCCTTTTAAAAGAACTACAATTCATACAACGACGACGAGAGGTGTGGGGAGAGTGGCAGCAGCCCAGGGAAGGGGGAGTGCAGGACACGGGGACAGAATCTGTGCCATGATGGCCTCTGTCAGCCACCCCGCCAGGGACAGGGATGGTCCCATGCCATCACCACTCACCAGCACATCCCTGCCACTGCTGCCTGCCCTGCCTGTGCCTGCCTGGGCGTGCAATGGCTCCAGTGAGTGCAACAGGTCACCTATGGCCGGGACAGTCCACAACAGGACCTGGACATGAAGCCACACCTGTGCAAAGTAACCCAAACCCTGTTCTGGGCCTTCCACTGGAGGGGTTCACGGCCAATGCACCCGGGAGGCACTGAAGAGCAGCACTGGGCTCCAAGCAAGAACATGTTGGTGAGGGCTGGTGAGGCTGGACACAGGTAACAGAGTGGTGCAAGGAGTGTCTGAGGCCTGAGAGGTGCCTGGGATGGAGCAGTGGAGACTGTCACCTGCCACAGAGGGATGCCCAGAGAGCACAAAGTGCCAGGCTCCACAGGGATGCTGCCAGGGCATGGGCTCCATGGGGTTTGAAGCAGCACAGTACACCCCCATGCCTCGGCTACCCCTCTACAACCCGGCTCCCTCCAGTCCTGTTCCTTCCTCCCCCACGGTCACATAAGCTTAAAAACAAAACCTTGAACCCTTTTTCTGAGCTTTTACTCCACTGAGGCCTGTGGTAAGAGAGAGCCCATCCTCTGCCAGCACAGCCTAATGTGGGCTCCCAGGCCACAGTGGCACTGGGACTGTCCATGCCCCAGGGCCCCTGAAGCCCAGTACCCCTAAAGGGGTCAGAACACAGGGCAGCATCTGAAGGAGCATCCCCGGGAGCAATGCCAGTGCCTGTTCGAGCTGCTCCTGCTCCTGCCACTGGCTCCCAGAGCACTATCCTGCTGCCAGGAGCTGCCCAGTGTGGGGTGGAGGGGGCAGAATGGGCACTGAAGCCCTTAGTGATGCCACCTGCTCCAGAGAAAGGCTCCATCCCTGGCAGAAGGGCTCTGGGCAGGCTGGCAGCCCTGATGCCAGGCATGAGCATGCCCAGCCCGCCTGGCCCTCTCCTGCTTTCTGACCCTGTCTCTGGCCCCTTCCCAGCTGCTACGCATCAGCCCAGCCGCAGCCAGGGCAGCAGCCCCCTCCTCAAAGCCAACTACAAAGGGACAGTGCCGCAGTCCCCCCCCCCCCGTCAATTTCTGTGCCAAAGCAGCCGCCTCCCTGTGCCTGCGAGAGCAGCGAGCAAAGGGCAAGGCAGGGACGCGATCACAGCAGCAAAGAGGACAAGGACGCTGGAAACGGGGGCAATCCCCCCCCCCATAGCTGTTAGTGGGTGTTTATTGGGCAGGCGTCGAACAGTCTGGCAGCGCGGGGTCAGCGTCCCTCGGCCCAGCTGTGGGTGCCCCCCGGCCCGTGGGCACAGTCCGTAGCGAGCTTGGGCGCAGGAGATGGGGCTGTTACTGGTGCGACTTGGGGTTGGAGGGGTGTAAGGAGGAGTCGTCAAACAGCGGGTTTCTCACTTCCATTTCTCCGGTCTGCCGTGGTGAAGGAGAGGGATAGGGGAAGGAAAAGGCAGAAGGTCAGAAAACAGGTAGGATCCAGCTGCCCCATCCCAAGGGGTTTGGGTCTGAATCCCAGCCCGGCAGGGAGTGGGGGGCGGGCGACCTAGTGGGCTGCGATGGATGACAAACACCGGGACTCACATCACCCTGGAAAGGCGCTGCCTCCCTGGCACGAGGGGATGGGGTGGGGTGATGTGTAAAAGCCAAGGTCTCGGGTGGAATGGGACCCCACAGCTGGGCTGGGGACCCCAGGACAGCAGTCCCAGCCTGGCTGGCAGGAACAGAGTTCCTTGCTCAGACTGCCTGCCTGCCATCAAGTGCCCTTTAATGGGCCTGTAAAGACCCAATGATGACCCTCGATCTGGGCCCTGATGGCCGGGCTCCACAGCTATTACCATGTAAAAGGCTCCTCTTCGTCCCTTTGTGCTCTTTGTACCCAGGGTTGTTAAGAGCTGCCCTTCCCCGAGGTCCCCTGCTAGCCAGGAACATCCTCTCTGGCTGTGAGGGGTCACAGGTCTGCACTCCAGGCGTTGGAGTGGCACCAGGACGAGCCCCCCCAGCCCTGGTGCCCTGAGGGGTGACCACGTCCCTGTCACCACAGGGATGGTGGGCCAGGTGTGCCAAGGGCCGCTCTAGTTCTCTGCTCCCAGGGAAAAGCCTTGTGCCAAGACAGGCACTCCTGCCCACTGGAGAGCTTCAGTGGCAGCTGGCCAGGGACATGGGGGGAGCAGAGGGATCAGACCACCTCAAGGTTTGATGAAGAACATGTGGAAAAGGCTCCTCACAAGGAACTGCACATCCCAGGCACATGCTGGACACCCCCACATGCACAGGGACCCCTGGCCCTCCTGCACCCACGTACCGGAGCCAGCCCAGGGCACTCATACACGGTGAAGTCTCCATCCTCATTCTCCTCATCAGATGATGCTGAGTCCGGCAGCTTGGGCTCCTCTTTATGCCTGGGGGGAAGAAGATGTAAAGAGGGGGTGAAGCCCACTGGGACTATTAGGGCCATCCCAGTGAATGGCAGGACACGCTGTCTGCTCCCAGGCTGCTTACTTCTCCAGGGAGAGCATCTGCTGCTTTTGGTGCTGGTAGTGGTACATCTGGGCACTCTGAGCCAGTGTCTTGTCCCCAGGCTGTGGAGAGAGCAGGAACAGCTGTGGAGACTGGGCTTTGGAGGGCTCCAGCCTGGCTGGTGGGGGGCCTCCAGCACATGGGAATCCCTCCAGCAGAGTACTGGGGCCCAAGTGCCAAACACCCCCCAGGGAGGGACCTGGGCGCCTTACCGAGATCTTGTCATAGGGCAGGGGGCTGGCAGCTCGCTGAGCTGAGTAGTCTGCTTTCTGTGCCAGCCTGACCTCCTTCTGCAGCCTGCCAGGGAGGGGAATCAGAATCAGGGAATCTCTAAGGTTGAAAAAGCTCTGCGATCAAGTCCAACCATTAACCTGGCACTGCCAGAGTCCACACCCACATGTTTTCTGAACACTTTCAGAGATGGTGACTCCATCACCTCCCTGGGCAGCCCTTTCTAATGCTTGACCACCTTTTCCATGAATCTTCCCTAATATCCAACCTAAATCTCCCTTGAGACAATTTGAGGCCATCTCCTCTCCTCCTGTCCCTGTTCCCTGGGAGCAGAGCCTGAGCCCCCCCCAGCTGCCCCCTCCTGTCAGGGAGTTGTGGAGACCAAGAAGGCCCCCCCCGAGCCTCCTTTTCTCCAGGCTGAGCCCCTTTCCCAGCTCACTCAGCTGCTCCTTTTAAGACTTGTTCTCCAGACCCTTCCCCAGCTCCATTCCCTTCTCTGGACATGCTCCTGCCCCTCAATGTCTTTATTGCCATGAGGGGCCCAAAACTTAGCCCAGGACCTGAGGTGCCTCACCAGTGCCCAGTGTGGGGTACAATGACTTCTCTAGTCCATCCTAGTGGATGTGGGGCGCCCTAGGAGCAAACAACTCCTTCAGGAGCCTGTGACCCTTGGAAGGTCAGCCCTGCTCCCTGGGATGGCACCATGACCACCTCCATCCCAGGGGCCTGGGCACAAGGCACCAATGTGCTGGCAGTGTCAGCACCCAGTGCCACAGTGATGCCCACACCAGGTGCCACCTGTTCCCGGGAGCCTGCATCTGGCACACGGGTGTGTCACTACTGTCCTCCTGCCCTGGCCAGATGATGCCATGACTCGGGGGGACTGGCAAGGTCAGCTCCTGTCTCTCTTCCACCCCTCATGCCTGGGAAGCACAGGAATACACTGGCCTGGCACAGGGATGCCAGGGGACTGTTGGCAGCCCCAGCTCACCTGCACCAGCAGACGGCCGCTACGATCAGCGCTGAGATCCCGGCCACTGTGCACACCACGATCAGCCCTGCAGAGGCGGAGGGGACACCAAGGGACAGCAGGTGAGCTGGTGGCATGGTGACACCAGCCCATGCTTCCCTGGTGAGGGTGTGAAACCTCTTCCCCTGAGTTCCAGGGTCTCACCAAGCACCATGTTGTCATTTGCAGGGATGGGAGACGCCTCCACTGGGTACTTCTGAACCGTGGCAGTGGTGGGGAGGGTGGTGGCTGCCATGGTGCCGGCGGGACCCCGCTGCAGACGCCCCTCTCTCAGCCCGCTGGCCATGCGCTGTCTGCTGCCGTCGAGCACCAGGGTGGCTGCGGGAGGAGAGAGAACAGTGAGCGGTGCCCAGGCAGAGGGCAAACCAGCCTGGAGTGCAGGGTCTGGCTGCCACGGGACCCCTGGCACTGCTGTGAGCAGGGAGCAAGCACTTACTCCTGGGTCTGCCATCCTGTAGTGGGTGGTGGCGAGGAGCCTCCTGCCTGGCCAGCACATCCGCCAGAAAATCAATTTCTGCCTCCAGGCTGGGAACAGAGGTCCGTCCTATGGGAGAACAGGTGTGAGGAGGGCACTGGGGGGTGCAGTCGTGCGCCCGGCCCCTGGGCCAGACCAGTACCCCCAAGAAGGGGCTCCTGTCGCAGCTCCAGCAAACACAGGTGGTGGTGAGTCTGAGCCCCCTCAGATGCAGCTCTCCCAATGCTGGGCCCTGGGACCCCTGTGTGTCCTTGCTGCTTTCAGTGGGATTTTCACCCCACAAATGCTGAAGGATCAGGAGCAACAGCATCTGCCCTCGTGCCAGAGGCAGCAGGTCCTGCAGACTCTGTGAGAGAGGGCAGGGTGCCAGCACCCGCTGTGCAGGACCTGCCCTGTGTCCCTGCCCCTGGGGTCACACAGCAGCCCTGAGTGAGGAGGGATGAGGGATGGGATCTGGACCAGGACAGACACTCCCCAAATGCCCTGCTGCCCCAGGGGTGAGGGGCAGCTTCAGCATGGTGAGTTACAGTCAGGGAACACCTGAACACTGGTTTTCACCCCAAACTGTCCTTTATGGCCCAGGGTGGCTGGAGCCACTCCAGAGCAGGGCTCAGCTTGGCTGTCCAGCAGAGCATGGGAGCCCTTGCTCCAGCAGAGGGGTTGGTTCCTGCCTGGTGGAACAGCTCCTTTGGGGAGGGGGCAGGGGTGTCCCATGCAGCTAGGGATATACCCCCAGGCGCTGGCCCCAGCAGCATCTCACAGGTCTCTGTCCAAGCCCATGTCCTGGCACAGTGCTCACCAGCGACATTCGTCCCTCAGAGGGCTCCTGCAGCATCAGGCACAGGCAGGACTCCCACTCTGGCCTGGGGGTGCCCACCCAGGAGGTGACAGCACTGGAGCAGGAGTGGAGTTGCTCTTCTCAGGCTCACCAAGCAGAGTCCAGCTCTGACACTCCCCACTGCTTTTAACAGGATTAAACTCAACTTCAAAGGCAGTAGACATCCCCATCCCTTTCCCTGACCCCATCTCAATCCCCATCCAATCCCTGCTTCCTTTGCCCCTATTCAGGCTGTCCCCTGAGGGAAGCCCTGGGGGATAAATCCAGACATACAAGGCAAGGTGGTACTGGCAGCTTGATTCTCTCATAATTCAAGGTTATAACAATTACGTCTCCTCTGGAATCTGTGCTCACTTCCAGTGTTTGGAAATAAACCCTGATTCCCCCTGGAGCCCTGCACAAAGGCCACCCTGCTGCCCCATGACTCAGAGCCACATGAATCTAAAAACAGTTTAAAAGGGGGACACTCTTGTATTAAACAAAAGCACCAAGAATCACAGTCCCCACATCCCCCATGCCCTTGTGTCCCCAAACTGCCCCCAGCCTCCTACTCTTGGCTGGAGCGCTGAGTTTCCTTGGCTCTTTGCACCCTGTTATTTCCATCCCAAAGCAGCACTATGGCCAAGTGGTGCCAGGTTGGGATTGTGCCAGTGCCATGCCCAACAGGTGGATGCCATGGTGCCAAGGTGCTGGCACAGGGCCAAGCTCTCCCAGTGGGCAAGGGAGTTGGCATGGGACTAAGTGTGGCAGCCCTGTGCCAGGGGACATCCTAGTGCCTGGGATGGGGATATTCTAGCTCTAGCTCCCCTCTGCACTGTGGGAAAGGTCTGTCCCCATTGCCATAGGACCTAGGGGACAATCCTGTCCATCCCATGGGTGCCACTGTCAGACTGTGCTGGTGTTGGATGTGATGTGGCTGGAAAAAGGAAAAAAAATGTTGGAAAAGCAGCCAGAGCAGCTGCCAGGTCCCTCTGAGTCTCCCACCCTGTGGGAGTGTGTGAAGTGGCACATGGGAAACTGAGGCAGCAATTTGGGGTCTCGGTGTTGCTGCAGCGCCTGGGCTGTGCCACTTACCTGCACTACCCAGCTTTATCCCCACATTCTCTTCCAGTGGCTAAAAGCTGCCCACCTCCCATTCTGTGTAGCTAAACCTCCCCCAGTGATGCCACAGTTGCCACCACACATTTGAGGGCACCGAGGGCTGGGTCCTGCCAGGCACTGCGGGTGTGTGAGATGCTGGCCCTGAGCTGCTCCAGTGAACAGGGGGCCGGGGTGAGCCCCAGTTCCTGCCTGACTGCCCCAGGAGCAGGAGCAGAGATGCTGCGGAGGAACAGGGTCCAGGCAGGGTCCAGGCAGGGCACAGAAGGCAGGCAGGGCAGGGTCGGGACAGGGACAGGGCACACACAGGGCGCTCAGGACACGCACAGGGCGCTCAGGACACGCACAGGGTGCTCAGGGGGCAGGCAGGGCTCATGCAGGGTGCGGGTGCCCTCTCATGGCAGTCGCCACTGCTGCTGCAGCAGGATGGCACGGCCAGGCTGGCACCCAGCCCCCCTGGCTGCTCCGTGCCAAGCTCTCCTCAGAGCTTCCACCTCCTCAGGGCTCCACCCTGGGACACACGCCCACCCTGACAGTTTGGGAAAACAGGGACCAAGGAGAGACGTGTGGATTCTGCCCTGGGCTGAGGAAACCCGTGATTGACAGTGTCCACAGGAAGGTACAAAACTCCTAAAAGTCCACTAATTTCTATAGTCCTGCTCCAGGATGGCTGATGTCCTCGGTGCTGGCAGCACAGCAAGCAGGGAAGGGGGAACCCCCATGTCTGTGATCTGAGGCCCCTTTTCCCCCTTTTCCCAAAGTGCTTCCTGCAGCCCAGCGGGGCTCCATGCTGGTCAAGCAGGAGCAGGGATGAGACCCACCATCTCAAAGCACATCACTCAAACCCATCACACCACAGACACATGCAGCACCATGGTGTGTGTGGGATTTTGGGGGGCTCAGAGCCCTGTGAAAGACAGCAGCTGTGGGATGCACTGTATTGAGATTCCCTGCATCCCATCTCACCTCTGTGCTGATGCTGTGCCGGGTACACCGGGACCCCTACACACACTGGCAGGAACACACCACTCACATGCATCACTCTCCTGAGATTCCAAATGGTGCTTTTCACCCCAAAAACCTGCTCTCGGGAGAGGATCCCTGGCTCCTGCCCATGCTCCTGCCAGGAACTGTGGGCATGGCACAGTGGCAGGATCCCAGGATCAGTGTCACCAGCAGTCACCAGTGGCTCAAGGATGCATAACCCTTTAAAGGAGCTGTCCATGCAGCAGAAGGGCTGCATGGGTACCCCTTTTAAAAGCTTAGGCATCCTTGGGCTGCAGCAACCCCCTGTTTGCTTCACATCCCCCCCTAAATGCAGCTATCACAGCCCCTCCTCATCCTCACAGCCTTCTCTGGTGCTGCTACTAGATGAAGGTACAGACAGGATGCAAAAGCCCCCATTGAAAAATAAATGGTGCCTCCCTGCCAAGAGGAGCTGGGCATCCTCAGGATGCTAAAATAGAGGATTTGTGAGGGGATCTCCCTTTTTTATTTACCACAGTCCCCACACTTTTGCTGCCACAAGCTAGTGGCATTGCTTAGGACAACAGGATGGGACTGGGAAAGACCCTGGTGTCACCATCCTCTCATGGTGGGTCCTTAGAGGATGGTACTGTGGTCCTGCATCTCTCTGGGTGAGGATGCAACTGTGGCCACATCCTTCAGAAAGGAGCTGGGTTGCTATGGAGACGCCAGCGCATGTGCAGCCTTTCCAAGAGGGGAATTTGCTCTCAAGACTTCACATTAAAAAATAAACTCCAAGCAACTGCTAAAGCCATTCAGTGCCAGTGGATGAAGAGCCTGTCGCAGGGGTGCTGACTGCTGTCAAATGCCAAGTCTAGACCCCATCCCTGTGCCATCCCCTCTCATCCCCCCAGCCATCCCTCCCATTTCAGCCAAAGGGCCTTGCTTTGAGGGTCACCCCTCTGATTTACAGGGCAATTCTCCAGCCAGGAGGAATGGCACTGAAGGCATGCTGGGTTCTGACATCCTCCATGTGCCCACCTGGGCAGAGCCATGGGAGAAGGACAACTCCAACTGCACCCTGACAGGACCCTGAAACATGCTCAACAACACAAAGCTATCCCCCAAAACCCAGAGGACCCCTCCATGTCCGCATGGAGTTCAGATGCAGGGGGAGCTGCCTGTCCCACTCCTGTCCTTGGAGGTCCTGGGCTCCCCACAGTGCTGACAGGGCCACACCCAGTCACCAGAGGAGGATGCAGGTAGAGCAGGATGGGGTTGCCAGCCCGAAACCACCCCCACAGCTGAGGCGAGTGGGGTGAGAGGGAGAAGAGCAGCCACCCCCACAGAGATACAGCTGCCATTGAGAGAAGGAAAAGGATTGGGGGGGTACTGCTGGGGTGGGGGGCTGCCCTGAGGCACAGAACCTCCCAGAGGTGCAGGGTGGGTGCGCAGGGAGGTGTGCAGGCAGAGAGGTGGGCGGTGGGTGCACCTACCACTGGGTGAGAGCTGCTTCTGGACACAGCGCCCGCGGGCGTCCTCCTGGAAGGGGGGCAGGCAGGGCCCGCAGGCACCTGACCCCGGCGGGCAGAACTCTCGGCGCTGCAGGGCACAGTCCAGGCTCCGGGGACACGACGCTGCTGTGGGGACAGGAGAAAACAGCTCAGGAGGAGGAGAGGGGTCAAATGCCCCCAGGTCTGCTCAGGGCCTCCTGGAGTGGGACCCAGCTGCCCCGGCTGTCCATGGCTGCTCCTGCTGCAGCTCCCAGCTATTGATGGGCTTCACCACAGCCACCCCTTGGCCCCGCTTTGCCGCCACAAAGCCATTACTGGCTGCAATTAACCACGAGCTTAATGACCAAGGAGCTGGATTCGATGACCTTCATGGGTCCCTTCCAACTCAAGATAGTCTGCGACTTCATAACCTGCACAAGGCATGCAGTGCCGATCCTTCCCCAAGGGTCCCCAGCCCCACGGTGCCACCATCCCGTGGGACACCCCATGGGAGTACTCTGAGCCCTGCAGAGCTGGCAGTGACCAGGATCTCCTGCCCCTGCCTGCCCTGCATGGGGAAATGAAATCCAACCAGCACAGACCGATGCTTGTGTGGTGACTGTCAAACCAAAAGTCCGAAACCAACTGCCCCAAAGCCTCAGCGGAGTGTGGCAGTACTGGCACCAGCACTTAGGCTCCCATCCCTTTGGCATTCCCTGCAGGAAGCAGTGGGAGCCAGCCCTCCCTGGCACTGCACCGCACCCCAAACCTCGCTCACAGTTTCATAGGGCATCTCAGGCCCACGTCAGCCCCAAAGAGTCTCCACCCCCTGGGTACAGGCATGAGTCCCTCATGCTCCAGCCTCACCAACCCATTATGCCATGGCAGTGCCATCATAGCTGGGTCTTCACCCCAGGTGGTCTCAGGCCAGCAGGACCTCCCTGGGGGACACAAGGTCCCCATGTCCTACACAAAGCCGAGTCCGGGACCAGGTGATGGTGGCTAACCATGTGCAGAGCTGGAGAGAGGAGCTGTGACATGAAGGGGCAGCACTCAGGTGCCACCTGCGGCGGGGGGCTGTGGGGACACGCTGGGATCCTGGCTTTGATGGCGACACTGCTGGTCCTGCTGCAGCACGAGCGTCTCTCCCTCACAAGCTGGTGGCAGCGTGGAACCAGGTGCCCCTCAGTGCACCCAGCGCTCAGGCTGGGCACAACTGCGCGGGAGGAACAGCTGGATGGGGCTGCACAGCTGGATGGGGCTGTGGCACACAGCTGCCCTACTCTGCCCCCTCACCTGGCCGTGCATGGCCATGCCCGCAGCGCTCCCGCAGCGTTCCCGCAGGCAGCAGCAGGCAGGGAGCAGGACTGTGGGGCTGCGCTGGGAGCAGGGACAGGCCGGCCGCCCCCAGCCCGGCAATGAGTCACGGCTGGAGCCGGCTCCCAGCCCCCGAGCAGCGCCTGCCAGCCCTCGCCACCCACACTGGCACTGGCAGCGCACCGGCCATCTGTGCCTGTGCCTGGGGACCGCAACACCGGGGACAGCCCCGGCACCGGGCAGCCCACGGCGAGGGGCACCAGAGCTGTGGGAGCTGTCCTGAGCATCCCCAGCCCTGCAGCACACCGGGGGCGAGGCGGGCAGCACCCCGTGCGCAGTGGAAGGCCCGAGACGAGATGGAAGCGCCAGGACAGGAATCGTGACAGTTCTGCTCCCCCAGCAAGGGTGCAGGAAAGATGTCACCTCAAAGCAGGACATGCAACCCCCTGCCTTTTCATGGCCATGTTTCACTGTCGACCTGCTCTCTGGAGGGTGCAGCCCAGGGAACTGCTGCCCCACTGCACCCCATGAGGAACTTATCATCTTCCCCACTTCAGCTGGGACTGGCAGGGGTGCAGCAACTGCAATTTTAATGTTGGCTCACCCCCAGGCCACCAGGCACAGCAGCCTGGATGGGGTGAGCTCGGGGTGGGAGGAAGAGCCCACCGTGGGAGCTGAGTTTTTTGCTGACCATTTGCTCCTCGGGGATCATGTGGGGCTCGGCCACCTGGCTGGGGGGCAATTAGCGCTTAATGGGCAAATAATCAGATGTTTAAGCACAGAAATTGTACTTGGCCCCTGGCTTCACCTCCCCAGGGTTACTCTCAAGGCCACTCTGTTTAAAAATCGGGGCAGGAGGATGTTGTGGCACCATGCAGCCTCAGGCTGGGGACATGTCACAGCCCCGTGGGGCACTGGGGGACACATCTGTAGGGGTCCCTGTCTGTGCCACAGGCTCAGGGAAACACTTCCCCCCAAAACAGGTGCTGCCAAAAGCTGATCACAGGTGGAGGAAGCCACCCCAGTGTGGGTCACCCCACAGCACCAGACATCAACAAGACCCTCAGAGCCACCTTGTGAGGAGTGATAGGGGCAGAGCTCTGAGCCAGAGTCCAGCAACTGGGTAAATAAAGCACAGGCTGGATCCCAGCAAAGGCTGTTATCTCTGTTTGAGGAATGAGCTGTGCTTGCCCAGCTGTCACTGGCTGCAATTCAGAGCTCCCCGTGTGTCACCAGGCAGTGACCGGTGAGCTGACATTGCTGCGTGGGCACCTTGTGGGCTGAGGGGAGCCCACAGCGGCTTTGCCACTCTCTGAGCCTACCTCAAAGCCCGTGGGTCCCAATTCCACCCAGCTGTGGCCATGTCACCACTATGCCATCCACCTGTTACCAGTACCAGCATGCCTGCTGCAGCTCCTCCCAGTCTTGCCTCTGCACCTGCAGGGCAGCTGTTGAATCTGGGGGAGTTTGGGATCCCCCCACCCCAACCATGCCCCCTGCTTGGCACCAGTGCAGCCCAGCATGGCCTGGCCACAAGTGGGATGGGCAGAGGGACCCAAGCTGGGGTCCAGCTGGAGTCCTGTGGGTACCCTAACCCTGCATGGCCCCGCCAGCAGGGCAGTGCAGACCAGAGGAGAGAGCAATGAATGATACGGAATGTGCGCCCAGCGCCAGACATGGCACAGCCACGATGCTGCCATCCAGATGTGCCAGGGGTGCTCGGAGGAGGGGGATGCTCCAACTGCTGTCACTGCCCTGCCATGGTCCTCAACTCCTGTGCAGGTGGGCAGGGAGCCCGGAACAGCACAACTGGGGTAACCCCTTAAACCGAGCTGGAGGAGCCAAGTGGCTCCCTGCAGGCAGGAACCCAGACAGGAGCCGAGCCCAAGGCCAGCGGGTGCATGGGACACTCAGCAGCTGGCACAGACAGCAGGTGGGCATGAGCTGGGGACACGTGTAAGCAGGAACAGACCCATGCCCAGGAGGAAACGGGCATGTCAGCTGCAAGGCCTCTGGATGTGTTATCCATAGGGAAAAGCTGAGCACAAAGTTCCATGCCCCAGGACTCACCCTGGGGAGAGCTGTGCCGGGTGCCCAGGGTGGTACTCAGGGCCAGCAGAGTGCTTGTGACAGGGGGTACCCAGGCAGGGCACAGAGCACCGGCAGTCACAGACTGGGTGGAGCAGCTCTTCCACATCCATGCCAAAACATACAGGTGAAAAAGAAACAAAAATAAACCCGAGGAGGACATCTGTGAGGCTGGGGAGGCAGGGACTGCCCCTGCTGCGTCACTGCTGCAGATAGAGAGATAAAAGTGAACGTAAGAGGATCATTAATTAGCGCTGAGCACTGGTTCGAGTGTTTAAGGTCCCAGCAACACCAACACCCAGTGTCCCTCTCAGCTGCCAGCCCCAGTGCCAACAGTGTGAGCTGGCAGAGCTCACTGGGCACAGGCTGCACAGCCGGGTGGGCACAGAGCAGCCTGCCCAGGACCACCGGGTCTGGCCCCTCTCTGGCAGCAGGACACAGCACCTACTGGGACATGGGCACTGAGCATGGGGGCATATCGGGGTGTCTGGGGAATGGGGATGCAGGTCTCACTCCCACGTTGGGCCCTGCATGCTGGCTGAGGCTGAGGGAAGACCACAGCAAGGGCATGGCGGAGCTCCAGCAGCGGAGGCAGCCCCCGCAGGGCCTGCAGTGCTGTGGTCTCTGCCAGCTCCACTCCAAGGTCACTCCTTCTCCTCTTCCTCGTCCTCCTCCAGCCAGGTAATGTGGGAACTGCTGTGGGGCCTGCCTGCAGCCTGCCTGCCCTCCCAGTACTTCCTCTGCCAGCTGGCACAGGCCGTGGCTCCCTCCCAGCTCTGCAAATTGCTCCTGGCTCTGAAGGAGCGCTCTGGAGCAGGCCCTGGGCAGGCTGATGGGCAGGCATCAGGCAGGCACGCCAGCATGATGCCCCCACCAGACCCCAGCCCCCGAGGTCTCGCTTCCCCCTGGCCACAGCCTCCCTGGGTAGGGGCAGTGCTTGCTGAGGCACCCCAGCACCTCACGTCCACTGCCCCAAGCCCAGGGATATGCCAAGGTGTGACAGGGCAGTCATGGCATGACTGCAAGCAGCTGCAGTAGCAATGCCAGGCTGGATGCTGTACACACCAGCCACGAGTGACACATGGAGTGACTGCAGGATGGACACCCCGCTGCTGGCCGAGACCTGGTGGGCTTCCTGACCCAGCTGCATGCCCCTGCCCTACTGTCCCTTGCACTAGGAAACAGGTGGAGGGGACCGGGCTGCATCTCCGGAGCAGTGCCCACTCCTGAACACAGCTGGCACCACTGCTCGGGCAGTCCCCGTGCAAACCCTGCCACTGCCAGCAGCTGCTCACGTCACCGCTGTGCTCCTGCCCCTGAAAATGCAGCAGCCAAGCCCCCTCCCACGCAGAGACAGTGGAGCAGGGCTCTCTGCAACACTGACCCCACAAGCCAGGAGTGGGGGGACGCTGGTCACATCAGATCACTGCTGGGGACAGAGCACGTGGCACAGCCATGGCCACCAGTCTGGCCCCATGTCCTGCAGCAGCGCTGGTGCATGGTAGTCCACCAGCGAGGGAGCAGCTGCAAGTGTTTCTTTGTGCTTCAGCAGATTTGGTCTGGCAGATGCCACGTGGCACCAGCCCCCATCCCTGAGGGTACCAGGGCTTGTGTCCTGGCTCCCAGCTTCGGCTGGTGGGCGCTGAGGTGCGGCCCAGCCGGCAGAGATGATCTCCGGCACAGTTTCTGTCACGGCCAAGAACCAGTGCCAACAGCCTTGCGCCACAGGCCGGAGACAGGGAACACCCACGGGGAAGCCCTGGGAGCCTGCACAGCAAACACCTCACTGCACCCTGCTTCCACCGACCGCACAGCCCCACCAGACACGCCTCCACCCAGAAATGATAGAAAAAGGCCTCATCAGCACTCCCCCCATTCCACCTCCCACCCCCACCCTCACCCTGCTGCTGCTGCTTCGGGGCCACCAGCCCAGAGCCTTGGGCTACAGGCAGTGCAGGCACCCATGCTGCAGCCCTGAGGCCATCAGGATGGGCTTCCGGAGCCTTGTCCTGCTCCAGGTTCAATGCCAAGGGGAAAAGGGAGAGCCGGGAGGAGCCGAGCCAGGCTCCCGCAGAGGTAGAGAGATGCCAAGCCCTCAGCATCCCCAAACTCGTCACCTCCTAACCACCAGTGTTCCCCCAAAGCCTGTCCCTGTTCTAGAGGAGACCCCATCTACAAGCATCCCAAAATCCCAAGTTGCTCCTGTGATCCCAGGCTGGGGCAGAACCAGGCAATCTCCACCAGGCTGAGGGAGTGGAATTTTGCGTCATCACTGCTCAAACCCCTTAACTGGGCCAGAAAAATCCCTGTTCCTTGTCCTGGCAGCCTGCTTGCTGTGCAAACAAAAGGGCTGGATTGGCAGGGCTGTGGGAGCAGGAGATAGCACCAGGATGGGTGGAAACCAAACCAGCAAACCAGAGATCCAGATCCCAGCAGAGACTGAGCAGCTCCTAGCCTCTGGCTGGTGAGGAGGGCATCAAGCCAAGGTACCCCAGCCTCAACAACCCTGGCTGCTAACAGCCCCAACTCCAGCCCTGCAGAGGCTGCCACATGCAGGATGTGCACCACTGCATCCTCCCTGTGCCCCTGCTGTGCCACGGGGTCTCCAGCCACAAGTGGATTCAGATATTCAGAAAGAGAAGAAAGAATAAAAATAAGCAAAAGGCAAACCAGGTGCCACATGCCATTTCCCCAGGCCTGCCTGCCCAAACCTGCCGCTGGCTTCGCTTCGCTGCACGCACACCCACCCGTACCCGGGACCCCAGGCTGCCACCGATGCCACCTCATCCCAATGCATCTGGCTGCTCTTTGCAGCCTGAACCACCCACTTTAGGTCTTGTTTATCAGGTTTTGCTCAAGTAAATACCAATGAGCTTTGCACATGCCCTGAGCCTGCTGGGGCCAGGGTTGGGTTCTTTAATTCCCTTTTTATTGGGCAGGCTTTGCATCATGTCACAAGTGAAGCAGCTGGTGGGCAGGGCCACAGTGCAGAGCAAGCACCAGTGAGGGGCCCCTCCTCGCACCCCTGGGCTGCTCTGGAATACCCCAATGTGCAGCAGAACACTGTGCTGGACCCTTGTGCTGGCATCACAGGGGATGGGGAGCCCCAGCACCACAGACCCACCTGAAGCGCTGAGCAGTCTGGAAGGAAGGGACGGGGTCCAGCTCTCTCCTCCAGGCATTCCTGGGCACTGGCCCATCAGCAGGAGAGAACCCCATGGGTACACACCTGCCCAGTGGGCTGCAGCAGAGCCACAGCCCTGGGTGAGCTCTCCCTATGGAGCCACTGCTGATGGCAGAGAGGTGGGAGAGGGCAACCCACCCCACAGCTCAGCACCCAAGGAGCTGCCAGGCTAGAAGCCACCACAGCTCAGTCATCTGAAAGCAGCCACAGGCTCCCACGCACTCCCACTACTGGGCTGGAAATACCCACCTGGAGCAGCAGCACCACTGTGCCCACCAGGGCCAAGATGCTCTTTAGCAAAGCCAAAGTCATCCCACCCTCCACTGTGGCCCACACTACCACCAGAGACATCTTGCAGCCTTTGGGAAAGAGGCACCAGCACGAATTTGCTGATGAAAGCCTCGGGCAGCTCAGAGGTGGCACTGTTCAAGGTGGGGAGTCTGTCTGTCTGTCCAGCTCCCTTTGTCCAATCATTGCCTGGCATCAGCCCTGGTGCTCCCACCAGCCCATCACCCTGAAACAGGTGCCTGGGGACATAGCTCCTCACCCACGGGTGCTGGAGTGACAGGGGCCAACCTTTATGGCTGTTGGAACAGCCATTAGAAGAACAGCCATTGGAGCAACAGCCTTTGGAACAGGGGCTGGCAAGAGGACTCTGGGTGGGCATCCCCCATGCCCACGGACGTGCAAGAGCAGAGGCAGGCAGAAACACCGGGGCTGCAGCACCCACCCTGCTGGGGCTGCATCCACGGCTACGCCCATGCTGACTCAGCCAGCACCAGCGATAAAGACCTGCAGGGCCATCGTGTCCCGTGGGCCAGAGCCCAGGAACTGAGAGGCCCCATCAACACAGAAACCAGGGGTCCATGGGATGCACAGCTGCGTCCCAGGGGTGCTGGTGCATGCAGCATCCCAGGGCTCTTGAAAAAGGGCTGCAGATGGTGCCAAAAGAGCTGGACCCAGAGATTTTGGGGTATATGCTGCATAGGAAGAGCCAGCACAGGGAACCCCTCTCCTTCCTAGGCAGGAAGCCAGGAATGATGGCTGCAGAATGGGTCATATTATAGCAGCTCACCGGGCCGCCCTCTCTCCCGATGTAGGGCCCTCTCTCTCTCTCTGAAGGTGCAAGATGATGAAGCCCCTGAGGCAGAGCAGCTCCTCGCCCACAAGAGAGCTGTGGGCTCCCCAGGAGCAGTCCCCTGCTCATCCCCAGCCTGGCCCGAGCAGCAGCCATGGGTGCTCCGGGTGCACTGGAGACTGCCACACCTCCTGCCTCCACCACAGTCTCCTTTCTGTAGGAACGGAACAGGGGCCAGGAGCCCAGGGAACCCCTGTGTCACGATGAGTCAGGGTCCCTGCCAGCACTCAGCTGACACGCCACCTCTCATGTCACCCACCTGGAGCAATGAGTTCCCACTCAAACAGCAAATACCCCTCATAGGCTTTGCCATCGTCCATCCATGCCCCAGCATGTGCCATGGTGTGCATGGGTTAACACAGGCAGCTGCAGCCTGCAGTGCTCCAGGATGGGATAAGGCAAGGACCACGACCTGCTCCGGCTGCGTTTCCTTCCTCCAATTCAAAGCTCACTCCAGGCACTTAACGGCCAGCTTCTTCCCGTTGCAATTCTCGTTAGCTGATGAAGTGGCTAATTACAGGCCTGCAGCTGCCATTTGGAGCGGCAGCGGCGCTGGGTTATGCCCAGGCACAGCAGGGAGATACCTCAGCGCCGGCAGTGGGTTTTGGGGGCAGCCAGCCCAGGGGAGCCACTACGCACCTCAGGGACCAGACCCTATGGGTTTAATGCAGGGATGGGACTGATGGCAGCTCCTGTAGCCTGTGACCAGGGACACAGCACCTTGCACCTGGGGAGAGGCCATCCCATCGCCCCTCTTGTCCCTGGGCACCAAACCACCCATCCTGTCTGCAACATCCCCCTCACCACATCGACGCTCTTGTCCCCAACAGCCCCCATTAACTTTCTCATTCCCAGAGTCCCCACTGTGCTATCACCCCTCCTGTCCCCAGCATCGCCACATCTCTCCTGTCCCCAGCACACTGTCCATCCTGTGACCCCTTCTGTTCCCCCTGCCCCTGCCACACTGTCACCCCTGTTACTCCCCATCACCCCTCTAGTCTCTAGCATCCTGTCCCCAGTGCCCTGACCATACTGACGCTGTGCCCCCCCAGAAGTGCCCAGCAGGGCTAAGCTGATTACCTCCCTTAATACTGCCATGGCCCAGAAGAGGCGTTTCAGGCAAACATCAATGTGCCTTCCCCTGCGCTGCAGAAAGACCCGGGCACCCTGGGGACTGAGAGGTCCCTGGGGTGGGGGACTGGCCTCCAGAGCTGCCAGGAAATCACAGATCCAAAGGACCTGACCCTGCACAGTGCAAGCAGTATGCCCCTGACTCTGCAACCACAGTCTCCCCACCCTGAGCTCCAGCTCTCCCTGCACCGGCACCTCGTGGGTATTGCTGGGGTGCACATGGACTTACAAATCTCCAGACAGCTACAGCAAAAGGGATGAGGGACTTTCACCCCATCTCTTCCATAAACTCTTCTTTGATGTTGATTCTGCACTTGGAATTATCAGACATCTTTCCACTAATTCCCTCTCCTCAGGCCTGCAGACAGAGCCCTGCCCATGTCCCTGGCATGGGTACCGGCTCCTTGGAGCTCCGTGGGACCCTTGTGCCCCACATCCCAGCTCCTCCACACCTCACCCCCACAAGAGCTCCCTTCCCACAGTGGGAACCAGCTGAGTGCATGTAACCCCAGATAACAGGGTGGGGATGTTATCTCCAAGAACAAAACCACATAGAAAATTAAACTCGGGAGCAGCACCCCAGCCACTGTGTGGAGAAATACTTGGTCTGCACCAGTGTGGCAGAGGACACCCCGCCATGCAGCCATGGGGGCTTGAAGGGACAGGGTGGCTGAGTGGGACCACTGCCCACCACACCACCACTCCCAGGGGGACCCAGACAACCTTTCCTGTGCCCCAAGGAAAGCCTGGGGCTGCTTCCTGCAGCCTGACTCTCAGGATGTTGCAGGGCTGAGAGACCACTCCCTGCTCACCCACCGGGCAGAGCCCTGGGCAGCTCGGCAGGGCAGCCAGGCCCTTGCAAGCACCACGGGTGTAGTGCCAGCCCTGCTGTCTTGCTCCGAAGAGGGGCTTGGAGCTTGGAGCTGCTGCAGCTTCAGGGGTCAGCATGGGGGTCCCTGGGGCCACTGCGCCCACCGCGTCCCAACCCCCTCCCCAGTGCAACAATGGATGAGCAGGCAAGGAGGAAAAGCCAAGAGATGGACAATCCCACAACAGGCTTCCCAGGGGATGGCTCCTGCCTAGCTGTGCCCAGCTGGGAGCTTTGAGCAGTCCCTGCACCACTGCAGAGCAGGGGCAGCCAGTATGAACACCAGCATCTGTGCTCCCACCCACGTACGTCCCTGTGGAGCGGCACAAGGAGGAGCAGCAGCACGGAGCTGGCAGGTCAAATGTGGCCAAATGGGTCGCTTGGACCGCAAAGAACAACTCAGGTTTTGCTGAGCATCTTCTCCAGATGTTTGGGATGCGAAGTAATGGCGTGGCAGCGGGGCTGGGGGATTCAGGATCATTAAAAAATGGGGTTCTAGCCTGTCACCCCATTTGGAAAAAATTTTTTTTTTTTTGTTTACAATAGTAAGAATGATAATAATAGATTAAATTTGGCAACCTAGTTACTCAGGAAGGGGTGAGAAATACAGCTCTCACTCATGTTCCAGGAAATGAAGCCAAAAAACAAGGCAAGGCAGGGGCTCATGCCCAAAGCCTGGTGTGATAGACAGAGACACGTGGGAGAACAAAGCCCAGCTGAGGAGCAGCAAGCAAACCTAAAGCACCCTGCAGCACCTCCAAAGCACTGCTGTCCTTCCTCCAGCCCGGAGCAGGTTCACAGCAAGATGAGGATGTTACTGTGCCACGTGCAGTTGCATCCCAGGAGATGGTATCTGCTGCAGGGACTCTGGGTCACACCGCCAGCCAAGGAAAGTGAGGAGGAGGAGAAGGAGATGCCAATCCCCATCTGAAGAAGCTTTGATGAAGCCGCAGAGGCAGAAGGACATGGGTATGGTGGCGTAGGACCTTCTCCCTGGCTCTCTCCTTGCCAGAAGCCAGCTTCAGCAGCATGCCACAGAGCAGGAGCTGCTCCTGGGCCTGCCACATCCACCTCCCAGCCATCCCCAGAGAAAGCCAAGCTTGGCCCCATCTGCCCAGGAAAGGCAATTATAAAGTGAGAAGAAACAGGCAATGCTTCCTGTGCCCCACTGCACTCAGAAAGGAAGGTGGTGGGGTTGGTTCAACGATTCCTTTCCCTGCCCAGTATCCCAGGATATTTCTTCAGCCATCCCCAGGAGAAACCTACCTGGAGCGCCCCGCTGCCACATGCCACACAACCTCGACCTCCTGACAATGGGATGCTGCTGTTGTGAACAGCGCAAAGACACCATCCCCAGCTCCTCTCGAGGGAAAGAGGTTCAGTAGAAAATCCAACTCCGTGTGTGCCAAGAGCATGCAATATCCCAGCACTGGAACAGGCTGCTGATGTGGTGCCAGGCCCCTCACACTCACCTCACCTCCAGCATCCTCCTAGGGCTGGGAAAGGAGGGGAAGGGAAGGGGAAACTGTCACCATCCCCCTGACAGCACCCAGGCACAGCCTCAGGCTGCACCCAGCAGCCCCTCAAAGGACCCTACTCCACCAGCATTGCCAGGCCAGATGATCCCACACCAACCCCTTAAATTCAGGAGCAGAGGAGATTATGCTGGATCACTGGTGGCTCATCTGAGCACCTCTGGCTGGGCCACCCAAGCCTTGGCTCGTGGGAGGAGGGGGAGTGCAGGAGCATCCTCACCTCCGCCTCCAACCTGCCGACATGGAAACACACAGACGTTTTGATCCACTGGGAGATTTAAAAATTATTGCACCTTCCCGCCGTCCCTCAGAGCAGGGGGGAGCACGGTGTGGCCACCCGGGCCCGGCTGACAGCAGGCTGCTTGCCCGGCGTCCGCCTGCCCGGCGTCTGCCCTGCCGGGAGCCAGAGCAGCGAAACAATATCGGATCCGCAAACAATGCTGGGAGCCAGGAGGCCCTTCCCGGCTCCTGCGCCAGCGAGGCGGAAAGCACCTGCCCGAGACAGGCCGTACCTAGGCAGGGACACGGCACCTCCCCGGGGCGGGCGGCCGTGGGCAGCCACAGCCTTCCCCGCAGGCAGCAACCGCGCTCGCGGCTGGCTGGGGTTTTCGGGACGTTGTTTGTGCCCATCACAGCCCTGCGCACCCCAGCAGTGGGCACAGAGCAAGGGGACATGGAGCATGTCCAATGCCGGACCCCCCAGGAGAGGAAATGCCCTAACCCAGACCCCAAAACTCAAACAAATCAAACCTGAACGCCCCGAAACAACCCTTCAGCAGACAGCAGGGCAGCTTAGGGCGGTGCTGCGCGGGAGGCTGCGAAGGCCACCCATTCCTTCTGCCCCGGCGGAGAGCAGAAATGTCACCGTCACTGGTGCAGCCCCGCGGGGCGATGCTGCGGCCGCTCCCGGGGCAATGAGGCAGGTGGGCAAACAGGGCTCCCTCCAGCGCAGCCCCCGGCGGCTCCCTAGGATGGCTCGGTCACTGCAGCACCTTTATTTTTTTCTTTGTTTCGGTGTTTTTTGATGTTGTTTTAATTTTTCCCCTACCAATAAAGGTGCTTCATGAGGGCCGCTCCCATGACTGTGTGCTCCCTCCCCACTCCAGGATCCACATCTGTGGGTCCCTCCAGCCGACCCAAACAGCTGCTGGGGACCAGCCCTGCGGCGCTGCCACCCGCTGCTAGGCCCCTGCCTGCAGCAGCGGGCAGGAGAGCGACGGGGCGGCGCTGCCCGTCCCCGGGGAGCGCTGCTGGGTGCGAGAAACCCCCGTGGGGCTTCGTGGCAGGGGCACCTCCTACCTTGCTTCCACCCAAGAACCCGAACACCCACGGGTGCTGATCCCTCGTGGGGAGGGGGATTCTGGGGGAGAAGAGTGGGGCAACCGCACCAGGGTTCGTCGTGGGAGGGGACACGAGCATCCGCGGGGGAAGGGAGAGGACACAGACACGGGAGTGGGGGGGGAACGAAGAGATACTCACCGGCACGGGCGAGGCGCAGACGGAAGGATCCGAGGGCGGCGAGCAGCAGCAGCAGCGCTCCGCGGCGGGCGGCAGCGCCCCGGGCCGCCACCATCGTCCACGGCCGCGGACACGGACACGGACACGGGCGGGCGCGGGGCCGCGGCGGCTGCGGGCGGCGGGAGCGGCGGGGCGGGACCGAGGGGGCGGGGCCTGCCCGGGAGGGCGGGGTCAAACGGGGCGGGGCTCGGTACCGTTTGGCCCCGCCCCCGCCGCCAGGCCCCGCCCCGCGTTCGCACCGCTCCGGCGGCACCGGCCCGGGGGTGCTCCGAGCGCTGCAGCGGCCGGGGACACCTCAGAGCCCCTTGCAGGGCCTAAGGGGGCTGCAGAGAGCTGGAGAGGGACTGGGGACAAGGGCTGGAGGGACAGGACACAGGGAATGGCTTCCCAGTGCCAGAGGGCGGGGATGGATGGGAGATTGGGAAGGAATTGTTCCCTGGGAGGGTGGGCAGGCCCTGGCACAGGGTGCCCAGAGAAGCTGTGGCTGCCCCATCCCTGGAAACATTTAGAGCCAGGCTGGACAGCGCTCTGAGCACCCTGGTCTAGTGGCGGGTGTCTCTGCCCATGGCAGCAGGGTTGGACTTTATGACCTTGAAAGGTCCCTTCCAACCCAGTTCAGTCTGTAACGCTATGCTGGGATCTGCTTATTCCACATGAATGGCATAGACTGGGAATGAGGAGCTGGGGAATCTCACCTGTGGGTCATGTGGCTGCTGGGGTAATGTTCAGGCTGATGGCTGGAGGTGTATCACCCCTGCCTGCTCTGCAGCTGTGGCACCTGGCTGTGAGTGCTGTGTTAGTCAAACCTCATCTGCAATCACTGGCTTTGGATAGAGCTGTGCACTGCCAAACCACCCCCTCCCTTCCCAGTCAGAGCCACGTCCCTGGGTCACTCCCTTGCAAAATCTCTTTCCATATCCTGGATTAGTCCCACATCTCTAGGGTGTGCTTTCCAAGCCCTATGTCCCCTTCAGAGCATAAATGTCCCATCTGGCTGCAGGACAGTGGGATGCTTGGTGGAGATGTGCCTCCACAGCCACAAGCCCCAGAGATGCCACACAGACACCCCAGTCATGCCAGCAGCCATGTCCAGCAGGGATGCCAGGTTGTCCATGTCTGCTGCAGAGCTCCCAGGCTGCCCGAGGTTTTCCCCCATAGAGTCAGGGGATGCTCTGCAAAATTCTGGCATCCAATCTCTGGCCCCATGCTTGGGGCACAGACCTGAGGCCTTGGCACGAACACAATGACATGATGCTGGGTGGGACCCGCTGTCTGGGATCCCGCTGGCCAACATGTGCTGCCTGATTCTCAGGGCAGGGATTCCCATGGCTGGTGCCGTGCTGTGTGGCTGGGCTCAGCCCCAGCTGACACGCTCGCAGCGGGAGCCCTGTTAAAGCATCAGTGGTGCCCTGGCAGGCTGTCAGCCCGCTCTGAGCCTGTCCAAGGAATGCTGAGAGCGAGCTGCCACGGTGCAGCGTGACAGGGACGCCAGGCTTGGCTCTGGAAGGAATTGCCACCTGCCTGTGGCTCGCCCTGCCACCATGGCTGAGCAGGAAGGTGCCGGGCAGAGGTGGGTGACAGCATGGCATGGGGCCAGCCATGTCATCTGCCCCCAGCAGAATAGTTACCTCTTAAATTTTCTTTATTCCTTAATTTCCTTAGCCCTTTGCTCCTGTGAAAGGGACTGCGAGAAAAAAATCCCTGTCTGGGATTTTACTTCCCCAAGAAAATGCTGCTGACATAGGTTAGGAATGGCACTCCCCAATTTTGTGCCCCTTGCCCAAGACTCTCCCAAACCAGATGTTGCTCACTCCTTCCCTCCCACTGCCTCCTTCCTGCTCAGGGAATGGAGTTAGGAACTGGAGGCACAAAAAGGTGGGTTGAGATAAAAACCATTTACTGGAAACAGCACTTCTGTGAGGACCTCAGCACTCCCCAGAATCACACTCAGCCATGGGGCAGGGGCACAATTTCTTCATGATTCCTTTATCCCTGGTGACACTGCTGGTCCTTTCAGCAAGCCCTACTGGTCCATATTGTGGTGTGGTCTCATCTGTCAGTGTCTTGAGTTGATGAAGGCTAAGCACAGACACAGCTGGGACTCACAGTACTCAGCCCTTCCCTGTCCCAAGGACTCTCCCTCCTCCCTCTCTGCCCATAAGCTCCACAGGTGCGTTTCCAGCCCAGTACTAAAGCAGCTACACTCGGCAGGAGTGGCCATGAACTCTCAGGTTTCCCTGGCAGTAGGAGAGCAAAGGGGCAGCAGGTTGCTCTGGCTCACCCCTGCCCTGGGAGATGTGGGTAAAAAGGGATGGGAAATTCCCATTTTATTTCCAAAGGAGCTGCTGATTTTGTAGGTGTCCTAAAACGTGGGTTCCTCACCTGGCCCTGCCTTGTCCATGTCCTCTGGGAGGATGTAGTGCAGCCTCACCTGAGTGGGATAAAGCATATTGGGTTCCCACCAGGAAATCTTGGCTCCATCAATCACACATTAGTTTCCATAATTTTTCCTCAGTAGGATTCTTACCGAGTTTTGCTTGTAAAGTAATCCCAACCCAGCACTGGGCTGAGGTCCGGGGAGGACACATTTCACTGTATCTGTGGCTGGATCTCCCTGCACACACTGAATAAAACATCCATTCCCACCCCTTTATTTACAGCCACCAGGTACCACCATCTTGGCTGCACGTGCTGAGAGTCCCTGAACCCTTCCTGAAGGCACATCGTGAACCAGATCCACCCTCTCTCCCACCTGCACTCCTGCCTCATCGCCCTTTCACATGTGGAAGCAGCTTCCTGCTCCCAGGATTAACTTTGGCTCCAGAAACTATAAAGATCAGTCCACTGACAATGGTTTTCCTACTTATACATATTTTATTGCATTAAGGGAAAGACATCCGGCTCTGCAGTGTCTGCAAGTCAAGCCCAGATAAGATTATCCAGCACTTACCAGGAGTGCAAACAGCTGAGCATTACTGTTGTGCTTTGCAGTGTTTCACCTCGGAAAGGGCTCTGCTTGGAAATAAAAGCTCTTTCCAGGGACAAAGCCCTCATGCAGATAAATGATTAAAGGAAAAAGGCTTACCAAGGGCATTGGCACGCCCAGGCAATGTGTGACAGCCAGCACAGTTTATCCATCTGGGCAGTATTTATTTCTTATGGAAAGAGTTCCCAGAATTATTTATTGGGAGAACTCCTGTGGCCAAACAATTAGCAGTGTTAAAGAATCCCCTCCTAGTCTATCCCAGAGGATGTCACATGCCACCCTTCTGCCACCCCTCTAAGAGGATGAGGAGCTGTGCTGTGCTCCACACTGGTACCCAGCTTTAGGGATGGGATGAGACCCACCTCACCCATCCAGGGCTGTACCTGCAGAGCCGGGTGCTCTGGAACTGGCACTGTGAGTCTGAGCCAGCAGTCAGGGGCTTTCAGCCACAGAGGGAGAAGATGCTGTGAATTAGGGACCCAGCCCCCTGGCCCCCCAGGCAGTAAGAGGTTTGAGTGTTGGATGTGCTGGTGAGGGGGAGTGAGAAGCTGCCAGCTGTGCCCCCACCAGCACTGCCTGAGGCTCTTCCCCTGTGCTGGGTCACTGAGAGACCTGTCCCTGCTGCCGGGAGGGTGGGGGTCAGTGTCTCTCAGGTCACTCAGCTGCACTCTCAGTGACATCTCTAACGTCTGAGGACATGGCAGGGCTGTACTCTGGACATGCACAGGGCTCTCCTGATGGTCCCAGGCACTGTTAAACAAGAGCACGTGCAGTAGTAGGAGAAGATCAGGGAACAGACGTAGTAGCTCCTCTCCTCTTTCCAGGTTTCCTGGCCTGCAAGTGGAGATTGGTCTAAAGATCCCACCTGAACAGCTGCTGCCCTTCATGGGAACAAATTGTATTTACACCTTTAGTGAAGATACAGAAAGGTGTCCTGCTTGCCCTCTCCATCACAGATTGTGGCAGCAGATGTCAAAAAAATAAATAATCTTTAAATGTTACAGACAAAGTGCCTGCTGGATAATACTGCACTGGGGATGTCAGCTTCATGTTCACACTGAGAAAACAACGTAAGGCAGGTACCTCTGAGAGTCTGGAGGACCAGAAAAACATCCAAAGGTAATTGTGGTTCCATCAGGCTTGAGAGTGGCAAGGGACAGCAGAGACACTGGCCTGCAGGAAAGAGTCTGGGTCTAATGAGAAACTGGAACCTAGGGATAAATGAAGACAAGATACAGAAGATTTTGAGTGTGAAACTAAAACTGCTGAGTTTGCAGGAGGAGCAGGCCAGGGACCTGTAAAGAGCAAGCCTGTAAAGACCTACTGGTACTGACAGAGTTGTCATCAGGTCGTTCCAGAGAGAAGGGTGGGAACATCTGCCAGGAGCGAAGAGAAGGTGGGTGCCAGGCTGAGAGGCTTGAGCACCCTCAAACAACATTGCAAGGGCCCTCAAAGAGGAGGGGCAAAGGTGCTTTTGGAGGGGTGGAGGTGCTATAATCACCTGTCTGCAATAGTCATTCTAGTTATCCTTGCATATGAGGACAACACAACCAACATAAAGTGAGCTGATGGGGTGGTTTTTTTGTATCTGTTCCTTTTGGTTGTTTTTAGAAGAGCTATTTGGGAAAATAACTTCAGCTTCAGTAGGCATGAGTCAATGCCATTTGGTGTAAATGGGAAGATCAATAGGGGCAGATTGGTGGCTGTTGCTGAGAACAAGCACAAATCAGGAGAAGTGAGGCGAGCTGGTTCCTGCAGCTGGGCAGGTTTGGGAAGTTGAGCATGCAAATAGAAAAGAGAAAGAAAAGGCACAAAAAATCCCTATTAAGCACAAGGGAGAGGCTGGTGAAACAGAGCTTCTCCCCTAGCAAACAAGCAACACACAGACACCCAAGGAGGGACTCTGGAAAGAGTGGAATGTCTCCAAGGAAAGAAAAGAGCCTTTGCTGGAAGATGAAAGAGTGCAGGGAGACTGTGAGAACTGCTTGCAGAGTTACATGGGATAACTATTCGCCCTTCAGCCAGGTAGTTGGGGACAGACAGTCCTCCTGTGTCCTCAGTACAGTGCCCTGGAGGTCAGACATCTCCTGCTCCCAATGTTCCAGGAGGACAATTTATGGCCAGTGACAACATGAGGGCACTGGGACAGCAGCACCAGGGAGGGAAGAGAGTCTTCAGAGATTTGCTGAGGGAGAGAAATGTGGCTGCACCTGGATTCAGGAAGAACAAACATTGTGTCTCCAGCAGTGAGGGTGCAAAGTGTTTTTGTGGTGATGGAGAAGAGGAATCCAACCCCAGATATTTGCAAGGCTTCAGGGAAGAGAAAGAAAGCTTGGTGGGCACAAGAGCTCTGCAACTACAGAGCAGTCTGCCTCCCTGCAGGATCCTTGACTGGAGAGCCAGTGGTCTGTCAGCACAGGGGAATCTTGAGCCACCTGTATGGCACAGGATGCCAAACTGGCCATGGGGACAGAGGGTTCCAGTCTGTGTGGGAAAATATTGATGCTGTGTTATGTTAGTGAGACCTTTCTGTGTGCTGCACAGGGAGCCCACTTGAGGAGGAAGCTGAGCTGGGCTGTCAGGATGCCTGAAGAGGGAGAGAGTCCATTGGAGAAGACACAGTGCAACATGGTCAGCCTGGAGCAGCAAATCCCAGCTGGGAGATGGCTGCAGCACCAGGGAGGAGAGCCCTTGGCTCGAGCATGCTGCTGTGGGCCACCCTGGAGGGGCAAGCCTGCAAGAGCTAGCAGCTGAAACCCAGTGCCAAAAATTACTTGGACCCAGGATTCAGCTCCTTGGATTTAATGCACCAGGGTTTGGACAGGGTTTGGGACACCAGCGTGGTTTCGATATACTCCTGGGTGTATATTGAAAGGGGAAAGGCTCTTCTGGGCTCACAACCACCAGACCCCAGCCCACCAGATCACATGGCCAGTGGCACTTGGGGAACTCTGGGCTCTCACACGGTGCCTTCCCAGGAGATTTGGGGCCCAAAGTTCTCACTTCATGGGGCAAAGCAGGAGGTATTTGGGTTCCTAAATCCATTTGTCATCACTGAAAACTTTTCCCTCTGTGTTCACAGAGCCTTTGAGTGGATTTAATGAACCAGAGATGGAAAACTAATTGGCTGGCCCACTGGGAAGGTACCACACAGACAGACCCAGCACAAGACCTGTGGGGAGGGCACCCAGCCCCAGCTCCCTCCCTGTACCCTGCGACCTCTCCATAACCAAGGGCATACCAAAGAGCTGTCATCCCCAGGACAGCACCACAGTCTGGGCTACCAGAAAATCGGGTTGGGCTCTCTGGCACCAGATGCCTTACTCAGAGGGTGCAGAGGGATGAGGCACAGCAGACCGTGTGTCCCCCCCAACAAAACTCCCATGAGCCAGGGTAGGAGAAAATGTCAGAAGTGCTGTGTGAGTGGGATGCAAGTGGCATCTTCATTTCATTTTCCGATAACTGTAGGGCTTTGCAATTACATCTGCTGATCTGATAGTCATTAGGGAATGATCAGCCAGTCATTGGCAGTGGCTGTTTGCCTTTCTGCTAATTAAATTGCATTTGATTTGCAATCAAATCTAATGAGTCAAGTGAGCTTGAGGTAGGCTCAAGTGAAGCACAGGCCAGCTCCACAGCCTTGCTGTGCATGGAGAGCCACATCCCAGGAACACCACCAGGAACCACCCTGAGGCACAGGGGAGTGAGGGACACGTGTGCAGGTGAGCAGTGCCAGCTTTGTGGCAGGGGCAGGGCTCCTGCTGTGCTGCCAGCAGGTGACCTTCGAGGCTTTGAGACATGCACCAGTGCATCAGATTGGCATGGCCAAGCTTTGGTAGTGGGGGAGATATTGGGGTGGCTTCTGTGAGAAGTCACTAGAAGCTTCCTCCATGTCCAGCAGAGCCAATCCCTGGTGGCTCCAAAGATGGACATGCCACTGGCCAAGGCTAGGCCAATTAGGAGTGGTGGTAATGCCTTTGAGGTTACATATTTAAGAAAAAAGAAAAAAAAAAAAAGGTTCTTGTCCAGTGGCAATTGTGGCCAGATAAGAGCAGGGTGAGAACATGTGAGAGGAAAGCTCTGCAGACACCAAGGTAGTGGAGAAGGGAGAGAAGGAGCTGCTCCAAGTGCCAGAGCTGAGATTCCCCTGAGCCTGTGGTGAAGACCATGGTGAAGCACCTGTACCCCTGCAGCCCAAGGAGGGCACAGGAGTGCAGAGATCCACCTGCAAGCCCTGGAGGAGCCTGTGCTGGAGCAGGGGAATGACTTCTGTCCCTGAGCAGCATCCCATTCCTGTCTCCCTGCACCACTGCGGGCAAGAAGGTAGAGCTGGTAAGGAGGGAGGGATGGGGGGGAAAGTGTTTTTTAAGGTCTTATTTTACTTTGCATTTTCCTGCTCTGATTTTTGTCAGCAATAAATTCAATTAATATCCCTAATTAGAGCCTGATTTGCCTGTGAAGGTATTTGGTGAGTGATGTTTCCCAGTCCTTAGCTCATTGTTATATTTTCTCTCCCTTGTCCAACTGCAGAGGGGAGAGATAGACAGGCTTTGGTGGGTGCCTGGGGTCCAGCCAGGATCACCCCACTACAGCCAGACATCCTGTGCTGGCATGGAGTGCTCCTCTGGCAGGTGGTCCTCTGGCTGCTGGGCCAGGAGAGAGACAGCAAGTGCAGCCCTGACTGCGGGCTGTGGAAGAGGGGCAGGGAACAGAACAGGGCAGAGACCCCAGCACGGGGCTGCTGCTTCTCTCGTGCACCTCTCCTCATGCCAGGAGTGTCTGGCAGCTGCAGTGGTTTGGGACACTGGTGTGATTTCAGTACACTCCTGGGTGTGCATGGAGAGAGGAAAGGCTGTTCTGGACTCACACCCACCAGATCCTGTGGTCTCATTCCGCACCATCCAAGGCAGATGGACAGGCCTGGTCCTGATGCCTGCATATCGTTTGAGTGACTCCTGCTGTGGTGATCACACCGCCAGCTGGTGGCTGGTGCTGCACCCGTCTCGTGCAAAGGCACATCCAGGAGCCTCTAACACACGACTGCTGCAGGCAGGCTGGTTGGGCACCCATGCACTCGGGTCTTTTTGGGATGGCCAAGAGCCCACATGTCATAAGCAGCAAGTGGGACCTGGCTCAGAGGCTGAAATTAAAGTGTCATCCTTGTGCCAGCCGGTGCTACTCTTACAACCTGAGATGATCCCATACACTCACATTTTATTTTTAAAAAGAGAAAAAATGAAAAGTCAAGAGGATTAACCATCGCATATGGCACAGCGATTGTCTGGAAAGACCAGCTTAGCTTCCCTCTGAGCGCTTAAGCTGATATTAGCAAATACAAACCCTAAACAACATTGGGAAGCCTCAATGGAACCCAGTGCGATTGCATCAATTTAAGAATCTGATTAGAAAGAACATAAATATTCTTTAACTTGCTGAAGGCAACAATGTAAGACAAACAACGAAGACACCAGAATTTGGCTCCTTGCTCCTCTGCTCTGAGAAATGACATCAGGAGGGAAAATCTTGTGGCTCTGAAACTGCCCTCACTTGGGCAAGCTCAGCCAGGATCACTCCTGGCTGTTCACCATCCACAGCCCCCAGGACGACGACAGGAGGGACCACACCCCCCAGCAACCCCCGGTTCTCCCCAGACAGCTACACCAAGATCTGGGCAGGGATTCTGTTTATTTGGCAACAAGCAGGGACTGTGTCAGAGCTTGGAAGAGGGATGGTGGAGCAGCAGCCTGCGCGTGGGTCAGAGCATGGGTCTTGCATTGCTTGGCAGGAGCATCCACAAGCCAATCCACACTTCCTGGAAAACAGGCGGGAGAGGTGGGGGCTGAGTGAGGCAAGGAGACCAGTGGGAGTTTCCATTAGGATCAGTGCATTCTTCTCCAGTTCACCCCAGATTTGTAGGGTGAGGCACCTATAGCAAGGGATTTCTAGTAACCCCTACAGCTGTTGTGTGCAACCACGTGGTGGGAAAGCACAGGCCAGGGAGGGCCAACAGCAAACACGTTTTGCATGGTGAGACACCAACCCCCTCTGGCCAGGCCTGCCAGTCCACAAGCCCAGGGGCCCTCTGGCAGGAGCCAGTGTCCTGGCCCTCACTGCTCAGCTGTGCAGCTGTTTCTCTGGTGGTTTCAGCTCACGTGCCCGTGTTCAGTGCCAGGCACAGAGACCCTGGGGGTCTCTGAGTACTGCTCCTTGGGAGTCCCTGGGTACTGCTACCTGGGGGTCCCCACTGCAGAGCAGCATCCAAAGGAATGGTCCGACCTATGTGCAAGCTCCAGCACAAGTTCAAACAGCTTAAACGCAGAGGAATCCAAAGAGCTCTTGGTGGCCCTTGCTGGGGCACCAAGAGGGACAATTTTCAGGAGAGGACATTGCAAACACCATGTCGCACTGCGGCAACTCACCTACAGCTCACCAAGTCTGCATTCCTCTGTGGAAGTAAAGAGAAAGCCTGAGTCTGGCACTGTGGTCTGAACAGTCCCATTTAACACCCAAAATAGACTACTCAGAAGAAACTTGTGGGTTTCTCCTTGCTCAGTGTGCCCAGCCAGAGCACCTCCGGCTGCCAGCACTCCCTCCTGCCAGCTCAGACCACAAAGTGGTGGCACTGATGGGCTGAGCTGGTCCCTGCCTGTGTGTCCCTGTACTGGCCCTGGGCAGTGCTCACCTTGCCTGGGTAAGATCCAGATCATCTGGTCAGTGAAGCCATTCAGCTTGGCAAGTGTCTTGAACTGTGATTTGATTTTGGGTGTCACCCACTGGGTTCTGCCTAAAGACAAAGACATGAGTTAGCTCAAGGCTATGCCTGACCCTGCATCTCCTGGCAAGCTGGTGAGTGTGTCCAGCCGAGGGAGGGATGGATGGCAGTCCCTGGGAGAAGGCTGCAGGCACTGGCAGAGGTCCTGGAGAGCAGTGGTGGCCAGGCACATAAGACACCCTACCCAGGGAACAAGATGAGCCAGGGGTTCTGACACCAGCACAGTGACTTCTCTCTTGGTTCCGGTCCCCACTGATTCTGTTCCCCCTTTGCAGCAGGACCCCCCCCCCTCCACCCCATTTCACCAAGCAACTTACCCAAGGGTGTGGACTTGCAGCACAGTGCAGGAGCCTGATCCCCAGCCTCCCCTGCCACCCCAAATCACTGCCCCTTCCCTGCCACACAGGGGATACACGGTAGCCCCTGCCTCACTCCTGCCCCTCACCCAGGGCAGGAGTGAAGAGGGAGACCTCCTGTCCCCTGGCTCCTGGCCTTGCAGGGCCCTCAGAAGCACCTGACCCCTCTGAGCAGTTCTCCACTGCTGGCTACGCACTGTAAAGTCTCAGCATGTGCAAGGTCTCCCCGTTCTTCTGTTTGGTGGCAAGGACAATCATGTAGGACCTGTTGTTGGTATCCACCAGCTGCACCGTCTTATTGCCTCTGTCTGCAAAAGGAGGTGCAGAAAAATCAATTACCTCCTCCTGGAAACCCCCACGCTGCAAAGGGGCTGTAAAGCCCACCAAGTTCATCTTTCCTCGGAGTCTCCCCATCCTGGTCTTCTCTCTTGCTAAGGCTCCTCTGAAAGCCTGGGGGAGCCCACAGACCACAGCAGAGCAGAGGGACGGGAAGGTGAGGGCAGAAAGGGCTGTGGATGGTCAGTGCAAGCTGTTGGATGGTGTCAGACTGATCTTTGGGCTGGGAATGGTGGAAAACCACTCCAGCTCCATCCTCTGGGAACATCCACCCACAGCCTCTGTGCAGAATGAACCTGCTTTTCCCCAGGGTTTAAGCTTGGTCTGAATGTGTTTATCCCAGAGGGAGGGACTGGGGGGTTCTGCCATGCTGCTGGGCCACCAGCCCGGGGGTGCAGCTGGCACCTGGACACAGAGGGATGTCCCTCCCAGGACACAGGAGGGGCAGGCCATGCCCCCAGGAACAGCCAGCTGCTTCAGACAGGGATGATGGAACATGCCTCCACCCTGCCCCAAGAGCTAAGGCACCCCCACTCACCAGTGCTGTAGTATTCACCCGGGCTGCCTGTTGGCTTGTAGATCGACTCGAATTTCATACATCTCTCAGGGCTGCAAAACAGTGAAGGATACTCCAGCTGAGGTGAAGTGACCCCCTTTCCCCTCTCCTGTTCCAGGGTCACTATCCCAGACGTGGGACTTGCTGTTCAGAGATGGGATGGTGTGACCAGGGCAGGAGGGGACAGACACCACTCTTGGAATAATGGGTACCTGGGCTGGCAGGGGACAGTGCTGGTGTCTGAGGATTATCCATGCCCTCACTCATGCTCTGAGCTTCTGGGATGAGGCTGGTTCTGCTGGGAAAGTTGTAATCATAGGGTTCCATCCCACCCTCTGTGGTGGCACTGGTCCTGGCTGGTGCTGCCCTGAGCCTGCCCTAGAGAGCGGGTGCCCACAGCTGTCCCAAGCCCCTGGTGGTCCTGTCTCAACCCCTACCCAGGTCTTTGGTGAGTGGACTCAGGTGGAGAACCACTAGTGAAGGTCCAGGGAGGAGGTTGGTAGTGAAGCCCGTGGAGAAAAGCTTGTGGGACTTACGTGGGAATTGCAAAGGAGACCTTCAGGTCACCATCCCCCAAGACCTCAATGTTGGCCATTGCCATCTTCAGCTGGTCCTTTTTTTCAATGTAGGTCTTGGAGTCAGAGGCCATAGCAGTGATGTACCATGTCCCTGCAACCTGGCAGTGAGAGCAGGCTGTGAGTTCAGAGGAGCAGTCAAGAGTATCCCCTCCTCAGGGACCAAGCCAGGACATCCTCAGTCCATGGAACACCCACATCCCGTCCAGGCAACAAAATTCCCTCAGGGACGCCTATGCAGGAGCTGGGTGACTGTCCTCACCTGGGTGTGACAGCAAAGCAATGGTAGCTGTAGAGACCCCAGCAGTACCAAAACACCTCTACCCCGAGAGTCCTCCCCACACTGCTGGTGACCAGAGATCACACCCTTCCCTTCCCTTCCCTTCCCTTCCCTTCCCTTCCCTTCCCTTCCCTTCCCTTCCCTTCCCTTCCCTTCCCTTCCCTTCCCTTCCCTTCCCTTCCCTTCCCTTCCCTTCCCTTCCCTTCCCTTCCCTTCCCTTCCCTTCCCTTCCCTTCCCTCACCTTTCCCACGTCCAGCTCCGCAGCTCCCAGGTCCGTAGCCTGCACATGCAGCAAGCAGAGCAGGGCCAGCCCCAGGCTCAGCTCCAAGGTCCTCATCTCGCCTCAGCTGCTTCGGCCTCAGCAGTGGAACGGGGAGTGCTGCCGGGGCTGTGGGATTTATAGCTCCGTGCTGCCCGCCCCGCCCCGCGCTGGCGCCGTGCTCAGCCCCACGGGAGCTCCTGGGGTTGGCTTCGGGGTAGGAGTCAGCCCAGGGTGAGCAAACGCCTGGGGCACGGGGGGGGCCGGTGCCTCCCAGCCCCAAAACGGAGTTACAGGAACTGTTGCGCCACTGCTGAAATTGGGGATTTCCCCGGTTCTCTGAGTTACTTGTGAAAGAACAGCCGAACCGTTGTTTTCCAACAGGCTGCCGGAGGGCTGCCAGGAGCAGCGGGCAGTTCTTCCCGGCAGAGGCCCCGGGGCAGCCCACCAAAGCCCTCGGTGACCCGCTCTTCTGGCCAGGCTGAAGCCGGCCCCGGGATCCTGCTGGGATCGTGCTGCAATTCAGCCTCTCGCCGGCACAGCCTGGCCCGCGGTGCCTGCGCCGGGCCGCTCAGGGCCTGCCGGGCCGCTCAGGGCCTGCCGAGCACGGTGCGCCCTGAGCAGGGCGGGCACGGGAACGGGTTCGTGTCCCTGTGCGAGTGAGTCCCTCCTTCCCGGAGCGGGATGTCCCCTGTGGCCTGGCTCTGCCAGGCTCCTGGGGTCACAGCCCCACACCTGCCTGGGCACCGAGGGACTCCGGAACAGGGAGGCAGGGGGGGCTCAGAGGCTGCCGTCGCTCTGCAGGAGGTGGAGGGGGATGAAAACTGCCCTTGGGGCTCGTGGCAGCATGGCCTTACTTTGGTCAGATGGGGGACCAAGGGGCATGGGGGCATGGGGGTCCATAGGCAGCCCTGGTGCCACCCCACTCCCAGCTGGGTGGCCCGGGAGAGCACTGAGCAGGGGATGGCGTTTCCTGGGGGTGTCCCCGCAGGCAGCACTGCGCAGCCTGACTGCTTAACCCTGTCTGCCCAGAGCTACGGACCACCCAGACCCTGTTCACCCTGGCTCCATTCTTCCCTGCCCTGGCAGCTGCTCCCCTGCACCTTCCCCATCCTCTGCTCCCCATCCTCCCCATGCTGGACACAGCAAACATCACATCAAGGGAGCCCCCTAACACCCGTGGGAGGCTGACAGAAGAGTCAGCTCCAGGACTGCTGGGCTCAGGGTGCCTGGGGGCCCTGGCAGCACCCTTCTCCCTCCAAGAAAGCACTGAGCTCTGGAGCAGCTTCTGCATCTATTTATTTAGGAGGTTGAGGGTGATCCTGGTGCGGAGCAGGGGGGTCTGGCAGAGCTTGGACAGGGAGGATGGGAAGGAGCACCACGGAGTTGGGAGCAGAGCCCATCGTCCACTAGGTCTGGAGTACACACGGCCCTTCAGCTGCAGAGGCAGGACAGGCAGATGATGTGACATGGAGCCCCGAGGCAGGTGGGGGATCCCCCAGGGGCTGCAAATCCCTGCTCAGCCCAGGCCATGCTGGAAGGGAGTCACAGCTTCCCCTGGCCATGCTCACCTGATGTCCCTGGTGCATTGATCTGCTGGAAAGCAGAGAGGGGTGAGTGTGCAGTTGGCAGCACCCTGAGCCCCCACACAGAGTCCCCATGCAGAGGGGCCGCAGCTGCCACCCTGTGCCCTCGGGCCACTCACCTGACTTGGGCAGGATGGCCAGCATGTCCTCAGTCAGACCCATGGTGGGGATGAGCTCCATGAACTTCTGCAGGAGCTGGGGGCTCACATCCTGCTCCCTTGCTGCAGCCACACACCCGAAGTGGGGGCTGGTGAGTGCAAGGAATCCTGGCAGCCAGCCCCACACTGGGGGTCCAGCTACTGCGGGGCAGCATCTGGACACCAGGGAAGGGCTAAGGTGAAGCCATGAACATGCAGGGTGGACACCAGGCAACCCACAGCTGCCCTGGGCTGGCAGCAAAGGGGCACGAGCCCTTTTGGATGAGTGACGCATTCACTTGGGGTGGTATGGGGTGGCTGGCAGGGTTGGGCTTCTGCAGCTGGGCTGGCACACTGCAGGGGGCTCTGGTTCAATCCACAAACAGCTAGAGATATCTTTAGTGCAAGGTTTCATTCACCCCAAAATTAATTCCCTAGGTGATGGACATGGGGTGCTGCTGTTGGTGGCCCTGGATAGTGGTGGGGAGCCCAGCCCCCGTCCGCCACCAGTGCCCCCATCCCTTCCCGTGAGCCAGGTCCCCGCTCCCAACATGCACTGAGGAGCTGCAGCGCCGTGCTGGGCTCTGTCTCACTGTGCTGGGCCTCGTGCAGGACAGCGTAGTGGCTGTAGTCTGTGTCCATCACACGCAGATCCCTCTTCTCTTGTGCTCCTAAAGGACCCCAGAGGTGACCAGCTGGGCAACGTGGTACAGTCTGAGCCCTCCTGGGCCCTGCTGAGGCCCACGGCTCAGTGCCTGAGCCTCAGATTTGCCTGAGGAGGGTATGAGGAGGGAACCCCTGCACGATGTGGAGGAGCCAGGTGCCCACCCGCCCACGACCTCTCACTGAGCCGTGGAGGCAGAGGGACCAAGCCCACCGCCCACTCCTCCTGAGGCATGGGGGCTGGGGATGTCCACCCTCTGTTTCAGGGTACCCATGGCTCCAAAGCCCCTGCGCACACATACCCACGTAGTGCCCCGCCTGCCCGCTCTGCTGGAAGAGCAGCTCAAACTTGTGGCATTTGTCCAGCCTGGAAAAGGAACATGTAAAAGAAAAATGTTTCTGGATGCCACATGGGAGGGCAGTGGGGTGGTGGGCACAGGGGGGAGCCCAGCCTGCCCAGGGGGATGCACCGAGGCAGGACTGGGCAGCCCGGGACAGTGGGTCTGGGGCAGTTGCTGTGGTGGGGAGGGGAGTCCCCGGCCCACGGGGAACTCAGCGAGCAGGACAGACACTTACAAGGGCCAGACCAACTTCATGGCCAGGTCCCCTTCTGGCATGAAGCTGATGATGGCCATGGATGACTTCATCCCATCCTTCATCTTCAGGAAGATGGAGCAGTTGGAAGCGATGGCTGTGACATGCCACATCCCTGCAAACTGCACCAGGACATCACCAGTGGAATTCGGAAAAGCTGTGGGGACCTGCAACCTACCACCAGCTAGCAGGACCTGGCAGCCCAGAAATTTGCCAACCTGCAGTGGACCTGCTGCTGTCTGTGGGGACCTGTCACCCTCTTCAGGGACCTTCCACCATCTGTGGGGACCTGTCACCCTCTTCAGGGACCTTCCACCATCTGTGGGGATCTGCCATGGAGAACCTGACAGCCCAGTGTAGAAACCTGCCAGCCTGTAGTGGCAGACCTGCCACCCTCTGTGGGGAGCAGCCAGGCAAACATGAGGACCTGCCACCTTCCTGCATGCAGAACACCCTGTCCTGCCCCATGCCAGGTGTACGGGTGCAGCACCTAGCCCATGTTCCCTGGGGAAGTGCCACACGCCCTTGGGGACATCATGGCCCCGCGTGCTGGTGTCCCTGCAGTGGGCTGGCGCTGGACACAGCAGCCAGGACTAGCCTGGTTTTGCACAGGCACTCCTGGAAGCTGCCCTGGTGTTGGCTCAGGGATGGAGCTGGCAGGTGCCTGGGGGTGCCGCACCGGCCCCCTGCCCCAGCCAGCCCCTCCAGCCCAGGCAGGATGTGCCAGGCAGCATCCTGTGCAGTTACCTTCCCGGTGTCCAAGTCCGGCTGCACGGGGACCTGGGCCCCTGCCCGCAGCAGGCAGAGCAGGGCCAGCGCCAGACTGGGCAGTGGCGCTGCCATCCTCTCCCCGGAGTGGATGTGGGCAGGACAGGCTGCACCCACCTTTATAGTCCCCACTGCTGGCACCATTCCTGCCCACGCCAGCTTTATGCAACAGGTTACACAAGAACAGGGATAACCTGTGCCTGGCTTAGGTGACAGCGCTGGCCCTGTCCCCCCCAGCTGCCCAGTCCCAGATGAATGCAGCCTTGTGTGAGACCCAGCCCAGAGCACGCCAGGACCAAGTGCTGCCCCATGCCTGCTCCGTGTCTGGGGGAGAGCGTGAGGTGCATGCCCGGGGCCCCCTCCTGGCTGTTGCCATTGGTTCTAGGGTGTTCCAGTGATGGGATGGATCCCGCCTCAGAATCCTCAGTGCCAGAGAATGGTTGTGCTGGTGTTCTACCCCACAGCCTGCTGCCCTCAGAAGGGGTGGTGGCTTCTTAGGCTGGTGGCAGCAGGCTCAGACCCCACTGCTGGAGAGGGTCCAGGTTCATGGGATGGAGCCCAGGGGGTGGCCAGGATCAAGGCACACCCAGAGCTCACAGACATCCTTCTGTTTCATGTCCATCCTTCCCCAAACTTCTGGAGACCCCCTGATTGCCCATCGCCCCATTCCCATGCTGCCAGCGCAGGGAAACCAAGGCAGGGAGGCTGGGGGAGCCCAGGGTGCCCACGGGACAGAGGGGAAGCAGATGCCCCAGTGGGTCCTAGCCTCGGGGACCCCTTTTTCTGGGACAGGGCAGGTTCAGTGGCCAGGCAGCACCATGGGGCAGGGCTGTGAGTGGACATGGGGTCTCAGCCCAGCAGCTCCACAGCCAGGAGCTGGGGTCAGCCCTGACCCCCAACCCCAGTCCCATCCCTACTGGCCATGCTTCCCCCTCCCCATCACCTCGTTGGGGCTGCTCCACAACAATCCAGCAGGCAAGGTCTGGTTTTTTATGGGCTTTAATTGGGACAGGGATACAGGTGTGGGTTGTGAAGCCAGGGAGCGAAGGCTGCTGCAGTGCTGGGGGGGCACTGGGGGTTGGATGGGGCAGGGTGGTCACCAGCTTGGTGCTGTTGGGGCTCTGGCTGGCAGCAGCTGGTGGGTCCGCCTGGAAAAGATGGGGGGTGAGCATGGCTGAGCTGTGGGAGACCAGGTGACACACAGGGGGACATGGGCTTGGCCAGCCCCACACTGGGTGGGTGGGCACCCCACAGGGCTGGGTGGGGGATCCCCAGTAGGTGTGAGGAGAGGAGTGACCTGGGGAAAGGTTGTGGAAGGGCTGGGGGCTCTGTGGGATGAAGCAGCTTTAAACACCCCCATACCCTCCCGCAGGGCTGGTCTGAGCCCCAGCGAAGGCAGGACTCACCTAAGCAGCATCTGCCATGCATTTGTCTGTAGGAGGAAGAAACAGGGAGATCAGCTCCTCTGGGGGCTGTGGGACCTCAGCTCCCCTGAGGGATCCTGAATGGGGGCACCCCATGGCTCGCCCCACGCTGGCCCCACAGAGAGGCAGAGACAAGCCAGGAGAGTCTCCTCCCTCTCAGTCCCCCTGGGGTATCCTGCCCCCTACTCCCTGACACCCTCCCTGTGCTCCCAGCCTCACCCGTCTGGGGCAGGATGAGGATCTCGTCGTCTGTCAGGCCCTGCTCCCTGGAGAACTGGGTGAACATCTCCAGGCGCTCGGGACTCAGCTCCTTTGTCCGGCCTGCAGCCAAGAGCAGGGTGAGAGGCAGCCCCGCTGTGCCCACCAGCACAGGGGCACAGGCAGCCCAGCAAGGGGGTCCCGACCCAGGCATCATCCCCCCATGGGTCACCCCAGCTTGGGAAGTGACCCTAAACCTGCCCTTCTCCCATGGGAAAGACAGACATCCCGGGGGGTGGACAGCATGGGGGTCCTGGAGCAGACGTACTGTAGAGCAGCACCATGGTGGAGGAACCGGTGCCCTTGGAGATCTGGGTGGCCACCAAGGCGTACTCGTCATAGTTGGTCTCCACCACGTGGATGTTGTGCTTGCTGCCCCAGCCTGTGGGGGACATGAGGCACGGCTCAGCCCTGAGCTCCAAATCAGCCCCAAGGCAGGAGCAGGGACATCAGGGCTGTGAGCATGTCCGGGGCTGCCCCATGGGAGCTGGGCACTTACGTGGGCTGGTGTAGCTGAACCGCCCTGGCTGCTCTGTCTTGATGTAAAGACTGTTCCTCGTCACGCACTGGTCACCCCTGGGGAGCACAGCAGAGGGGGATGTACCAGTGCCCACCCCCAGCACCCCCTCCCTGCTCACCCCTCCCCATGCCCCATACTTGGGGTAGGTGGAGGTAACTTCCAGGTTCCCATCTGCGGTGGTGGAGATGATGGTGGTGCACATCTTCATCAGGTGCCTCTTCTCCTTGAACCAGTTAGAGTTGGAGGCCAGGCCGATGCCGTACCATCTCCCTGTGAACTGCACACAACCTCCACTCAGCCCCAGCTGGGCACAGACCCTGTCTCACCCCTCAGCCCCCACCAGCCCCAGCCCAGGCCATGTCGCTCTCCCCTGGCAGCCCATTCCCCACAGCAGGACAGTGTCCCAGGGTCCTCGTTTCCCAGGGAGCTGCTACAGCTCTTGGCAACCACAAAACCAGGAACAAGGAAATCAATGCCTGTTTCATGACATGCCCTTCACTGCCCTTGCCTGTTTCCTTCCTCTTCACCCCAAGCCCAGGGAGTGTGACAGGACTGCCTGGCTCTGAGATGCCATTTCCATCCATCTGGGAGTCTGAGGAGGGGTCAGGACACTGGGTCCAGCATGGCTCATTCCAGTGCACTGTATGGAGCCAGCAGTGTGATGCCCCTCAGGGGAACTGATGGCCTTGGAGAGCAGCTGTGCCGGGACCACCCTTGCAGCACATCCCAGACCCCTGTCCTCCCTCCATCCCCATCACACCTTCCTGGGGTGGCTGTGTCCCCCAGGACCTTTCCAGGGGCAGAGGGGTGTAGGGGACACCCCAGCACAGCAGACCTTGGTTTTTTTGTGGCCCTGGGCTGGAGTCTTTGTCGGGGTGGGGTTCTCAGGGCCTATCTCTGTGCTGTCAGACTGCGATTGTTTTTCTCACTCTCCCCTGTAAGATCCCTGTGCATCCACACCCACTCCACAGCACAGCAGCAGCTTGGACCCATGCCTAACCCAGGGTCCTGCCCACACGCTGGAGGCTGCGTGCTGGATCCCCTCCAGAGCCACCAAACCCAGGTGCTGGGAGGTCCCCAGGATGGGGGGCTGCATGTGCACCAGTGCAAGCCTGTCCCCCCATCTACCACCCCCTCCCCACATCTTCAGGGCAAGAATCCCCCAAAACACCCCAAACCTCCACAGAGGTGATGCCGGTTGGCCTGGGTCACCTTGTCCTGCTGGAAGTCAGCTTGGACAGGAATGCTGTCCTGGGCGTGCAGTGTCCCGAGCAGGGCCAGCCCCAGGATGCCGAGCAGTGTGGCCTGCATGGCTGAGCCGAGCCGAGCTGAGGCGAGCTGAGAGCTGGAGGCAGAGCGCAGCAGTGCCGGAGAGTTTGTTGAGCCCCTATTTATGGACAGGCGTTGCGGGGGCCCCCGGGGAGCCAGTCCTGCCTCCCCCCGTGCCGTTATGCAAGCTGGAGCAGGGCAGAGCGCTGGAGCCAAAGGGCAAGCAGGGGATCCTACGCTTCCCTCCTGTTGATACGCCGTATTTTGCTCCAGGGTGCCAAACTGCTCTGCACTGAAAACAGCCAGCGGCCGCCCTGCCCCCAGCGCTGCCGGGCCGGGCCGGGGAGCAGGGCCCAGAGCTGCCCCAGTCATGCACGGTGGCCTCACTCGGACCCAGAGTGTGGCTCCAGTGAGATGGAGGGCAGCTCCAGTGCCTGCCAGGTCCCAACCCAACACATGGGACTTGGCACCTGCGTGTGCTCCTGCGGGACCCCCTGCTTTGCCTTGACTCAAGTCCCTGCATCACCCAAGGAAGCCTCTCTGCTGGCCCCAGCACCCTCGGGGTGTGTCCCAGTGCGGGGCAGCTCCGGGGCGTCCCGCTGGTGAGCCGGGGAGCCCCATGTTCAGCTCCCTGGGGACCAGCACGCAGCCAGATGGATCCCAGAACTTCACACCCCACCCGCCCCAGCACCCTGCACCCTTTGCCAGGAGGGGCTGGAGACGCCCTTCCCCTTGGTTTGGGGTCACCAGCAGACAATCCGGGGACCCCCCTGCAGGGGCTGGGTGCCAGCTGCAACGCCCATGGGTCTGGCAGGGTTTGGGCAGGGCTGGCCATGCCGGGCAGAGCCCCGGCCCCGCGGCGCAGCCCTGCCCGGGTGCTTTACGTAAGGAGCATGTTTTCACAACAGCTGGTTTTCCCCTGGCAGCCCCCCCTGCACATTCCCTTCCCCGCGCCCCGCTGCGAGGCCGCCCTGCCCCGCGCACCCCGCGCCTGCCCGGCCCCGAGGATTTATGAAAACAAAACAAAAGCTGAGCCAGGCAGGACTGGACATCACGAGAACCTGGCTGGGGCCCCACACGCTGTGCTGGGGCTCAGTCTCCCCCGGAGCTCATCCTCAGGGTGCCAGGGGAACTCTCGCCATCGGGCACAGAGGCAGTGACACCCGGGGGTGTCACTGTCACCTGGCACTGCGGCAGGAACACAAAGTCCCCCCTGCTGCCAGGTACTCCCAGCTCCCTGCCCAGGCGCCAGGAGGGGGTGCCCGATGGATACCTGGGTGTTGCCCAGCTCTCCTGGAGGTGGCAAAGCTGGGAGCCAGCCCAAGGACCTGGAGGTGGCAAAGCTGGTGCAAGCTCAGGAGTATGGGAGTGCTTGAGCAAGGCTGGGGGCAGGATGGGGTATCTGGGCTGTGGGTCCCCGTGGCAGCTGGACACAGACCCTTGGGCATAACCCGGGTGATGGGCTGAGCCGGGATGAGGGGTGTGGGGAATCCTTGGGGGCCAGCCCAGCTCCCGGGGGATCTCCCCTTGCCCAGTGCATCCCCCTGCCCAGTGCAGCCACTTCGGGGTGCAGGTGAAGTGAGCGGGATCCACTACAGCCCAGCTCTGGCAGGCTCGGGGGCGGCCAGGCTGGACTGCACGTGGGCGGTGGGAACAGGGGCCGGCTCCGGGCACAGCACGTGGCTTCCCTTACATAATTCCCTGATAAACAACATGTGTGACCAGTTCCCGCTAGGATTGCAAAATGCTGGGGGCAGAGGGCTGCGGGGAGACTGGGCCCCCACCCGCCTGCTGCAGGGCTGCTCCCTGTCCCCTCCTGAAGCCAGTGGGCTACTCGCCTGGAATGTGTGGCAGGACAGTCTTGGCCAGGCTCCACATACAGGGAGGAGGGGTCCGATGAGGGGCTGCAGCATTAACCCTGGGGCTCTCCCCTAGTTCAAGACCAGGCAGGCCCTGCAGCCCCCCCAGGGCCTGCCTGTCTCTCTGAGAGGTGCTGGCTGTGCGGGCAGGGGTCCAGCGCAGGCAGCAGCCCCTCGGGGAACCAGCTCTGCAGGGCTGGGGCAGGGGAACGGGGTGTGTCCCGGCCCTGCAGGCCCTGGGGATGGGCAGCAGGACTGTGGGACTAAGATTTCCTCCCCTGGGGTCCCTGAGGGATCTCCCAGCTTGTTGGGGGAAAAGGCAGATGCTGTGCTCTCCCCAGTGCCCCTAAGTCCATGCCCCCTGTGGCCTCAGGCACGGTGCTGTTCCCCTCGGGGCCTGGCCCTCCCTTGCCCCCTGCCAGCTGGACCACAAGCACCACATCACGGGAACCACCACAATTCCTGCCCCACTGTCCCATGGCTGGGGAGGGCTCAGGGAGAAAATGGCGGGGGTCTGCATGGAAGGGGGCTGCACAGCCCCCCAACACACCCTCGGCACACCCCAGCCAGGAGCACATGTCCAAGGCACTGGCAGCCCATGGTGGAGGCAGTGCTGGCCTGGCTGGGGCACACCAGGAGGTGACTGGCCTGTACACAGGCTCTTCTCTGAGGCATTTATTGGGGTGCTGCTGGCTGCTGCAGGAGAGTGGGGCACAGAGCAGAGGGGGGACACAAGCTGGGGGGCACAGGACAAGGACAGACACAGCTGCCAGCACAGCTGGAGGGGCTGAGGAGCCCCAGGGCTGACTCCAAGCTGTAGAGCAGCAGTGGGAGCTGATGAAAGTGTGGCTCAGACCTGTGTGGCCATGGGCAGGTGTCTGAGGTGAGGGCTGAGGTCTGGGACCCCGTGGCAACTCCGTCTGCACCTACGGCTTCGTTTCTGGAAGGAAGAAAAGTGCTGAGGGGCTGGGGGGGGTGTTCAAGCCCAGCGCCAGGGCTGGAGACCTACCTCTGCCTCCCCAAGCACCAATGACAAGTGATGGAGCTGTCCCCAGGGACCCCAGTCCTTTCCCCAGGGTGCCCCTGTGCCAGGACATCTCATCCCAGACCAGCCCTCACCCCAGGAGACACCAATATAGATCCATCAAGCCCAGTCTGACCCGTGGGGGGGGTGAATGGGGCTTGCTTTGCCAGGATGTACCTGATGGCCATCCTGAGTGAGTTTGCCACACAAGGGCACAAACTGTTCTGGGGAATGGTCTGGCATGGCCTCTCCCGTGCAAGACCAGCCCTCCCACACTCCTGGGGCAGGACCACACAGCCACGGTACAGTGTGGATCTGGCCCAGTGTGTCCAGCCCACAGCCAGGACAGGGACACCCCACTGGTGCCCAGTGTGGGACCAAGCCTGGCACATGGGGGCACCCAGCGCATCACTCGGCATCCCCAACTCACCATCAAGGATGTGAAACTCATCTGCAGAGTCACAAAACCCTGCAAAAGACAGAGGCCGGGGAGTCACCTTATGTGGGACCTGGCACCCTCCAGCCCCTGCTCCCCCAGGACATTGCAGGGCACAGCCCCATCCTTGCATCTTTGTCCCTGGGGTGGCCAGAGCATGGGGACAGACCCCACACGGGTCTCCCTGAGGACCATGTGCCACCCACCATAGGTGGGGAAGTAGTAGGTCACATCCTCACTCAGACCCACAGCCCTGATGTGCTGCTCAAACTTGTCCACGACGGCGTCACTGACCAGGCTGGTCCGTCCTGCACACGGGGAGACACCATCAATGGCCTCAGGCCCTACCTGGCGCTGTCCCGAAGCCCCCCATGTCCCTGCACAAGGCTCAGGGCCCAGAGAGCTTTCAGCCCAGAGAAGTGGGTTCCCAGTTCCCCCCTTACCAGCTCCCCCACAGCATCTGGGGACAATTCTGCAGCTGGGGAGTGACCCCCATTGTCATGTTGGGTCCTCCAAGGCTTCCGCTGGCATCCCCTGAGTCCAGCACAGGTTTCTCACCCCTGTCCCTCACCTGCCATGAGGCCCTGAGCCCTGACGCACCATAGAGCTTAACAGAGATGCTGCGGCCCTTCTGGTAATAGAGGATGATGAAGCTGCTGGGGTCGGCCTCACCCACCACCACATCCACCTTGCTGCTTTTCCTACGGCCTGCGAAGGACAGGAGGATAGCCCAGTTAGTCCCGGTTAATGCTGGTTAGCCCCAGCATCATCCAGGGGCTTCATTTCCCCACAAGCCAGGTGTACAAGGGGTGAAAATTAGGGCCAGAGTGGGGCAGCCCAACAGGCACCAGCCCATGGTGTCACCCGTGATGGCATCTGGAGCTTAGAGACCCAAGACATAAAATACTGGGAGGGCACTGGGAAGAGGGACATTGGTACCAAAACCCTGCCGAGAGCAGGACTGGGGGTCTCCAGCAGCCTCCTGCCACCCCAGACCAGTCTCCCTCACCCTTCAGCAGGAAGCGTCCGGGGGCCTGGGCAGGAAGGTAGTGCTGCCTGATCTCCCAGCACATCCTGTCCCTGCATGGGGAGAGGAGGAGGAGATGTCAGCACAGGCTGTGGAGGGTCTTCCCAGGTCCCTGCCTGCTCTGATTGCCAGGGCACACACGCTGCGTTTCCTTGGGACTTTGTTTTCTCCCCAGGGAAAGATGTCCCAGAACACTGGGGAGACAGGCACTGTGAGAGATGCTGAGCCCAAAATCTGCTGAGCCCAAGGAGTTCCTGCCACCTCCCTGCAGTGCTGAGCCTGGTCAGAACCTCAGGGCTCACCAGGCTGGGGAAAGTGCTCACAGATGTGCTGAAGGTCCCCATCCTCAGACATGCTGCCTCTGGGATAGTCCCAAGAGCCAGTCCCGGGCTGGGCAGCCACGGAGCCACCACATGCCTCAGTTTGGCCAGCCTGGCTGTCCCCACACTGACCAGCCTGGGCTAGTGGCTGTGTGGGTGGCAGGGCACCCATCATGGCCAGGGCTTCTACTACGGAACTCCCCGGAGGGTATCCCACCCACACTTGGCTCTGGGGAAGCTCTGTCCTTGGAGCCTGTGGCCAGGGCACTGGAACTGCTCTGACCTGCTTTCAGAGTTCCCATCCCACCCAGCATCCCCTGTCCCCATCCCAGAGCACCAGTCCTGTTCTGACCTGCCTGCACCTGACCTGTTCCTGCCCGCAGCCCCTGTGCCCAGCATCACTCACAGCTTCCTGAAGGTGCTGATGGCCAGGCTCTGCCCATCGAGGACGGTCACCGTCACCATCGTGGCCTCCAGCTGGTGGCTGTGCTCTGCCAGGTAGCTGCAGCGGGAGGCCATGCCGACCAGGAACCACTTCCCTGAGAGCTGCATGGCACAGGGGTGGCACCATCTACAGGGCCACCAGCCTGGGGTGTCACCACTCAACCACCCTGAGCACCCTCCTTCCCCTCACTTGACACCTCTGCCCACAGCCTGTCCCTTGGGGTGCCCACAGGGCACAACTGCCCTCCAGGTGCTGGCAGGTGGGCTGGCAGGGCAGAAGGAGCCTGACACGGGGACAGGCTGGGGGTGTGTACGAGGTGTCTAAGGCACCTGCCCATTGCTCACACTGCCCACAGCACTGTGGGCACTCCAGTGCCACACTGGTTGTATGCTGGGCATCACTTGATGCCGCAGCCCCAGCTCAGCCCCACCAGCAGAGCCCCGAGCTCAACCCAAGAGTGAGGGTGGCTGCACGGGCCCTGCAGCAGCCCCAGATGGGTGAGGACAGGGGTCCCTGTGAGGCTCCGGCCCCTGCACCTGCCCTGTGGGCAACTCTGCAGGCAGTGCCGGGGCTGAGCTGGGCTCTGGCAGCCCCGGCGGTGTGCGAGGGGCACCGATGGGCTTGGGCTGTGGATGGGCTGGGAGACTGAGTCTGGGGAGGACGAGGGGGTCAGCCCTGGAGGGGACACGGGACAGGAGCCACCGCGGCTCCCTGCAGCCCACCCAAGTGCGGGGTCAGCGGATGCCCACAGACCCCCTCCCCACCCCCTCACCTGCTGGAGGCTGAGCCCCTCCTGAGCCACCACCTTCTCCAGCGGGCTCTGGGGACGGGGCGGCCGCCGTCTCTGCGCCGCCCTCTGCCCCCGCGCCGTGAGGAGCAGCCCGAGGAGCAGGAGGGTGCGCAGGGCCGCCATGTGCCGCTCTGCGAGGCCGCCGCTGCCGGGAAGCGGCGGGGCCAGGCGGGCACGGCCGGGAGCCAGGGGCCGGCGGGGGTCAGCGCCGCGGTCAGCGCCGGGGTCAGCGCCGGGGTCAGCGCGGGGCCGGGCCGGGCTGGGGCTCAGTGAACGGGCCCGGACAGGGCCGGGGGTTGAAGAGGGGCCGGGGCGGGGGGGTCCGGGCACAGACCCGGGCGGGGGTCCCGGGGGTCCCGGGTGGGCGGGGCCTGTTCGGGACTGGGCGTGGTCTAACGGAGGCGTGGCCGTGGAGGCTGGGCGTGGCTGTGGGGGCGTGGCTGTGGGGGCGTGACATGAGAAGGGCGTGGCATGAGAAGGGCGTGGTCTGAGAGGGGCGTGGTCTGAGAGGGGCGTGGGCGGGACGGGCCAGCGCCGCTGCTGCGGGGGCGCCCGTGAGCGGTCGTGCCGCGCTCGGCTCGCTGTGCCTGGCACGCTTGCGGGGAGCTCTGTGCTCGAGCCATCGGGGCTGCGGCGGGACGCGCGCTGTGATTGGCCGGTGCGGGAGCGCCGCGAGCGCCGGCCGGAAGTGGCGGGGAGGGGCGGGGGAGCGGAGCCGCCGAGGTGCGGGGGGACAGCGGGGACACGGGCACGGCACGGGGGGACAGCGGGGACACGGGGGGACAGCGGGGACACGGGCACGGCACGGGGGGACAGCGGGGACACGGGGGGACAGCGGGGACGCGGGCACGGCGCGGGGGGACACCGGCCACGGGGGAGGCCGGGGAAACCGGGTACGACACGGGGGGGACACCGGCCACGGGGGGCACCGGGCACAGCACGGGGGGACACCGGCCACGGGGGGCACCAGGGCACCGGGCACGGCACGGGGGAGCAGTGGGCAAGGCCCGGGGGGCTGCGGGCCCTCGGCGGGTGCGGGTCCCCGGTCCGGGCCTGACCCCAGCACCCCGCTCGGTTGCAGGCGCGGCGGCAGAATGACACGATGGACGCGGGCTGCCCTCGGCTCCCAGACACCGTCCTGTTCGAGATCTTTCTGTACCTGGACCACGCCGACGTGCTCTCGGTGGGGCTCGTCTGCCAGCAGTGGCGCGCCGTGGCCCGCGACGAATTCCTGTGGAAGGAGCTTTTCTATCGCTACTACCGCGTGTCCCGGGATGTGCCGCGGCACCCAGGTGCGCTCCGGTGCGCGGGGCTGATCCCGGGGGCGGCACCTGCCGTGAGCCTGGCACACACACGCCGTTCCCCCGCTCTGCCCGCTGCCCGCCGCTGTCGGGGCAGTGGAACCCCTGAATCGCGCGGCCTCAGCTGTGTCACGGTGTCATGGGCTGAGATGTGCACGGGAAGGGCTCTGGGACTGCCCAGGCCCTTGAGAAACGGGGCTCAAAGGGCTGAAAGTGGTTTGCCTTTCCCTTCTTTTCACAGAAAGGAGGTTCCTGAGCTCCCTAGGCAGGTGCTCTCTGTAGCTGCTGTCCAGGGAGATCTGGGAGTCGCAGTGAGTCACCACACACGGCTGCATCCCAGTCTGCTCGGGATCTGTGCAGTCACTGCTGGCTTGGCCTGCCCGGGACTTGGCAGCCCCTGTGCTGCAGCTCTGCTCCTTCTCCAGCTGGAGCAGGCACTGCTGCAAGTGCCATGGGCTGCTCCCAGGGTCCCAGGGGCCGGGCTGTGCAGAGACCTGTGCCTGTCTGGGGCATGTGTGGCCCTGTGACAGCACTGGGGGCATGTGCTGAGTCAGCAGCTGCCCCACAGCACCAGGGCAGGTTGGATTTGATGTGGGCTCACATCAGGAGCTGACTGAGCCTGGCAGGGCTGTCCCTAGCCAAGCTGTCAGAGGGCTTGGGGGTGGCAGTCGTGTGGTCACAGCTCTGCTCCCTGCTGAGCATGCGGTGCTGGAAGCAGTTTGGTGCAGTCTGGAGAGATGACCCAGCTCTGTCACGCCAGCTGGGACAGGCCCTGGGGACGTGGCTGCAAGAGCCCTTGCTGCCAAGGGGGGTTTCTCTCCGAGCAGCCCGTTCCCAGGGTGTTGCAGGGCATGGGAGGGCTGTGCTGGGGGCTCCCAGCTGTGACTGAGGGAACTGGATCCTGTATTGTGAATTGCAGTGGCTGTAGAAGGGCAGGAGGAAACGCCAAGGAAGAAATGCTAAGGATCAGGCAGTGGAAGCTGATCTCCTTGCAGCAGGAGCACCAGTGCAGAGGGGCTCTGGGAGGAGATGGGATATGGATGGGGTTCCTCCAGGCTGGGTGACTTTGCTCTTGCAGACCCTGGGAGCTCCATGGGGCTGCGGACGTTCTCTTTAGGGTTTATCTAAAAGGCTCATTCCCTCCCAGCCTTCTGGAGCTGCTTAGTCAGCTGCCAGCCCTGTTCCTGAGCACTAATTAGGATCAAGCAGTCGGTGTAGCTCAGTAACATATTCAGGCACCTCCCTGGCTGCTGGAGCTGTGGGCACCCAGGAGAAGGCAGCAGGAGAGGGACAGCTGGCAGGCGTGGGAAGGGGCTGGAGGGTGAGTTTGGGGAATACCCCTGCCAGCCTGCCTGCCCTGGGCAGCCCCATGGTTGGAGGAATGGTATCCAGCTGGTCTGTGAGAGGAGGTGTTGGGTTTGCTTGGCCAAATGGGGCCTACCCAGGCTGTTTCCCAGCCGGATGGGCTGGGAGCAGGAGGTTCAGAGGGGGCTGAAGCACCCAGCCTCGAGCAGCAGTGGGATGTGCTGGCAGCAAGCTGGCCTCTGCCTGGAGTAGGTGCCTCCTGGGCTGCAGCGTGTTCCAAAAAATCCTTCAGTCCTGTTCAGTGTCACCAGGAAAGTTGGCCCTTATCCATATACATGTCTAATCCTCTTTGCTTCTTTGGGATTTGCTGCTACAACAAGTCTGTAGGCTGCCTGGCTGGGCCCTTCATTAAAAATCTTCTTTATTTGTCTTTTATTCCATCTCTGGTGAGTGTGCCCCAGGCTGTGCTCAGCACACTGTGTCCAGCTTCTGTTCTTCTCTCTCATTTTTTCAAGTCTCTTACCTCACGGAGATGGGTTTTTCCTGGTCCCAGACCCTTTCTGGAACCATCTTAATCCTATGTTAGACAAGACAGAGATTATCAGTGCAGAGCTGGGTATGGTGAGGAGAAGCTTCCCTCTTGTCACACCTGGTTGGTTTGGTTGTGCTGGAGCACGTGTTCCTTCTCAGGACTGTTTTGTCCTGAGCCAGGTTTTGGTCTGACAGCCAGCACCTCTGCCCGGGCTGTTCCAGCAGGGGCTGTGCTGGTTTGGGAAGCAGAGGTGTGGTGTGGAAGAAAGGGGTTTTTGTGTGTGGGAGTAGGGAAGCTACTGAGGAAAGTGCTGAGGGCTGGTAGCTGAGCTGCAGCCCTGGGCTGGTGCCCCAGCAGAGCTCCTGGCCTTGCTTGCAGGAGCCAGGGCTGGTTTATTGAAGCCTGATGCCGTGTTTAGCCCAGCTCTGCTCCCCTCCACTGACACTCCTGTCCCCTGTCCCTGCTCTGTGCTGCAGGTGCTGTCTCCTGGTATGATGAGTTCCAGAGGCTCTACGACACCATCCCTTGTGTGGAGGTGCAGGCCCTGAAGGAGCACAATGACCAAGTTTTGCACCTCAGCTTCTCCCACTCTGGCTGCCTGTTTGCATCATGCTCCAAAGACTGCACGGTCAAGGTAAAGTGGTAGGTGCCCTGCCCAGCCCCTGCAGCCTTGGTCCAGTGGGATTTAGCCCTGAGAGCAGCCTTTGGAAGTTTGTGGAGAGGTTTGACCAGATGTCCCTGGACTGGGGCTGGTTCCTGCAGGTGCTGAGCTGTTTTCTAAGCCATAGAACTAATGACTCTTGCAAATGTAGCCTTGAGGGCTGTGGATTCCAGCTCCAGCCTGTGTGTGTGTGGAGGTGGCCGAGGTGCTTTGCTTTCCAGGTACGGATCGGTGCCCTGTTGTGCCCTGGGTCTGACAAAGAGTGGGGAGATCACGATCCACTGCAGTGGATCATGTCTTGCATGAGTGGTTGTCCTGGGAGGAATCTCTCTGAACATGCTGGAAACCCAGCTGTGACAGCACCATTCACTGCCTGAACACCCTCTCCTCTGGCCCATGGAGAAGCAGTTCTCCATTTATCCCCTCTCCATTTTTTGTCAGGGAAATGGACGTGGCTATGGTGAGTGGGAGGCAGTTAAGTGGGGTTTGTGATACTGTTTGTTTTTCATGTCCTGGTGAGTACTGGCAGAACAGATAAAGCAGAAGCACTCTCAGGCTTCTCAGCAGCTTCCTGACTGTCCATTTCTCTGCAGATCTGGAGCAATGAGCTGGACATCTCCCTGCAGCACAGCTCCAACATGAGGCCGTACAACTGGAGCTACACCCAGTTCTCCCAGTTCAACTCCGATGACTCCCTCCTGTTGGTATCCGGTGTCTTTGTGGGGCCTCACAACTCCTCCTCAGGGGAGATTGCTGTGATCAGCATGGGTAAGTGGGGCTTCCCTGGGGCATATGAGTGCTGGGTGAGGGGGTTCCCTTCTTCTTTGGGCGTGCAGTAGCTTTACCTCAGCTTGTCCTGACACGTGAGCTAAGGGGCTCCAATCACAGTTCTAGAGGGGAAACCTCACAGACAGCCTTAACTCTGCTGGGGTCACCACAGCAGCGCTCCAAGGCAGTGTGATGTGTATTTAGCCTCACTCACTTCTCTTCTAAGTGCCAGTCTGGGCAAGGGTTATCCACATCACTCATCTTGAAGCCCCTGCCTCTGGCTTATTTAATGCTGGGCATAGAACCACAGAAGCCCAGAATGGTTTGGGTTGGAAGAGACCTTAAGGCTCATCTTATTCCAACCCCTGCCATGGGCAGGGACACCTTCCACTAGACCAGGTTACTCCAAGCCTCATCCAGCCTGGCCTGGGACACTTCCAGGGATCCAGGGGCAGCCACAGCTTCTCTGGGCACCCTGTGCCAGGGCCTCCCCATGCTCACAGGGAACGATTCCTTCTCAATATCCCATCTAACCCTGCCCTCTGGCAGTGGGAAGCCATTCTTCTTTGTTCTGTCACTCCAGGCTCTTGTCCCAAGTCCCTCTCCAGCTCTTTTGGAGCCCCTTTAGGCCCTGGAAGGGGCTCTAAGGTCTCTCCAGAGCCTTCTCTTCTCCAGGCTGGACACCCCCAGCTCTCTCAGCCCATCTCCAGAGCAGAGTGGCTGGATCCAGCCCTCAGATCACGTTTATGGCCCTAGTCTCACCTTTAGGTCTCACGGGGCTTTCTGAGGTGTTGTCACCTGAGCCTCTTTCCCTTCTGCTGCAGCTCTGTGTATGTGGCTTATCCCCCCTGTGTTCTCTCACCGTCTTTGTGCGCAGTCCCACAGTGCCAGGAGTCAGGAGTGCAGCAGGAATCAGGAGTGCACAGCTGCCTTGGTTGGAGAGGCCCCAAGCCCCAGGGGTGGGAGTGAAATTCTGTATGTGTTTAACTTGTTCTTGTCCGCAGGGCCTACTCCGGGCCCTGCTCAGGGAAAGGGTGGCAAGCTGGATTGCTCTGTGCTCTGGCTCTGTGCACTGCCCTGTTATTTTGGTTTCCTTTGTGCAAGGTATCATCACACATCTCAGGAGAAAAGAGAAATAATCTGTCTCTGTAGCAGTGGCTGGGGATGGATGGAGGTTGGCACTGCTGCTTCAGTGCCTCTTCTACTACAGAGACCCGGATCCACTTCCCCTGTCCCACACGGTTTCTCCAGGGCTCTTGCTGGAAGCCACTGCCTCACACTCATGTTTCCCTTCCAGAGAACTTCACGCTGCTTTCCAGGGTGAGGAATAAGCCATATGATGTGTTTGGCTGCTGGCTGAATGAAACCAACTTGATATCAGGCAATCTGCATCGGATTGGGCGCATAACCTCCTGCTCGGTGCTGTGGCTGAACAATGCTTTCCAGGTGAGCTGCTTTCCTTCCAGCTTCACAGGCAGCGCAGCTTCCTGCTGGCTCCTGGGGGAGGGAGAGCTGCAGGGAAGGATGGCTCAATCCTCCTGTCCTCCCTGTTTGTCTCCTCTGACTTGCCCTCAGGATCCTGAGCTCGAGGCAACCCTTGCATGAGGCTTCTCCACACTCGGTGTTGTGGTACTCACTACAGTATTCTAACTCTGCCCTCAGATATCATTAACTCTTGCCCCATTAATTAGGCTGAGGAGTTGGCTGCAGTGCTCTGCAGCATGCATTGCCCAACAGCAGGGCTGCTGAGGTCCTTGGTAGTCTGAAGCTGGGCCTGGGACTGCTGTGGCCTGGCATGTGTCCCAGCAATGGCCTGTGTCCCACTTGGTAGCTCAGGGTGTTCCTGGGAGCTGGAGGCTGAGCTCAGCCCCGCCTGGCCTTGCTGGGGTTTCTTGGGCCGGGTGCTGTCTCTGGTTCTGTGGTGACACTTGCAGAGCTGAGTGTGCTGGCCTCAGACTGCTCGTTCACTCCCTGGCTCTTGGGCTGCTCAGTCATGTTCCCTGTGTTTTGCCTCTGTTTCAGTGTCACATCTGCACATCCCCAAGTTTTGTGATTTTAACATGATGCTGACCCCAGGTAAAATCCCCTGGTGCCAGAGACCTTCCCAGAGCCACATCTCCATGCTACACTAAGGCATTACCCCAGTGCTACCACTTCCATCCCTGAGAGGCCAGGAAGGACCTTGCCCATGACAGGGGTGTGGGAGTATGGCTGCAGGCTGGGAACAGTGAGGCAGAGAGGGACCTGCTCTGTGTGTCTGGAGCAGATACCAAGCTGCCCCTGCTGAGGGTACAAGCACACTCCAGGAGCACGGGGATTCTCTGCCACTGCTGCTGTGGGCCAGAGGGATCCCACTGCATGCTTATCCCAGAGGCCTGTTCCTGAAATCCTTGTCAATCATAGAATGTAGAGTATCCTGAGCTGGAAGGGACTCACCAGGATCAAGTCCAGCTCCTGGCCCTGCACTGTAAAGCACCAGGCAGCACCAGCTGATGACCTCAGGGTACGGTGGCAGCAGGGCTGCCCAGTCACTGTGCTCCACTGCTGCCTGCCTGCAGGAACGTTTTCTCTGGCTGTGTCTCCATCCAGGATAGGAAGGAGCTCAGCAGAGCTGGCAAGCCTGGGGCCAGCTCTTGTGTCAGTGCCCCACTCAGAGTGTGAAGGGGTCAGTGGGGGCCAGTGTCCCTGCGGTGCCTCAGGTCTTGGTTTGAACTGTGGGAGTGACGTGGGGTGGTTCCTGCTCACTTCTCCCCTCTGCTCGCAGGGCATTGAGTCTGAGAATGTGAATGTGGTGAAGAGACTGTTCAAAATCCAGAACCTGAATGCCAGCACCATCCGGACCGTGATGGTGGCCGACTGCAGCCGGTACGATTCCCCGGACCTGCTCCTGGACTACGAGGAGCAGCTGGCTGCTTCCTCCACCTGCCCAGTCTTTGATCTCGGCAGTGACAGCGAGGAAGAAGAGGCCAAGCCCAAGCCGCCTCCGGAGGCAGCCGTGCAGGAATTGCCGGATGCCGGGGGTGTGCCGGAGGAGCACGGGCTGCAGCAGCTCTTTGATGATATCATGGAGGGCCGCGTGAGGCCTGCCATGACCGAGACAGAGCTGGAGACAAAGGTGGCCGAGCTGTTTGTGCGCAGCAGAACTAAACCGCCCGAGCCAAACCTGCTCCCCACAGACAGCAACAGCAAGACAAAGTACTTGATCTTCACCACAGGATGCCTCACCTACTCCCCGCACCAGATAGGTAAGGCTGGGTCTGAGCCTGGGGCAGCTGGGGCTCCTTGGGGGCCTGGGCTGCAGCTGTGCTGGGGATTTGGGTCGGGAAAAGAGCTGGTCTCTGCTGCCTGTTTGTGAGGCGTGAGCTGCAGTTTGCTCTGGGTGCTGAGAGGCCCCGGCGCTGAGGGGAGTTCCACCTCCTCCACTTGCCTGAGGGTTGTTTTGTTGCTGCCAGCATGACACATGGCCAAAGTCATGGCAAGGGCTGAGCAGAAGAGCAAGAAGGAGCTTCTGGTTAAGAGCACCAGCCATGAGCAGCAGTGGGTGCAGGGGCAGGGCAGCACTTGCCCTGAAGGATTGTGTGGAGGGACCTCGGTCCTGTTCTCTTTTGTGGGTAGGCAGGGCATCAGGGCAAGCCTGAGCAGCATGGGGTTGATGTGTGAGTCACTTGTGCAGTGCCCTTGTCCCTTGCCTGCCTCCCCTCTGCGGTGGGTGGGACTGCCCTTAGGTAGGCTTCCAGCCTTAGTGAGACACCTGGGACTGAGGAGGTCTCCCAGAGGATGATTCACTGCCCCAGCCAGTGTTTCTGTGGTGAGTGATGCTGGGCAGATTGCAGCCTCCTCCATGGTACCAGTGGGGTACAACAGACTGTGGGTGCAGCGTGTGCCAGGCAGTGGCATTGCTGGTGACCTTGTCCTGGGGTTAGGATGTCACTTGCTCTCACCTGGGGCACTCCTGTTAAGGCATCAGGACTAGCAGAGGCTGAATTTACTGGGAATCCTGTGGGGAGCTCCTGAGCAGGGAGCAGGAGCAGGTAGACTGGCTGTTTCCCCGAGAGACCCTAAAGCTGGCAGAGAGGTGGAAAGGACCAGGAGTGTGGGAGGGAGGGAGCTGCTCCCAGACAAGACTACTGTGAAGCCAGACAGTTTCAGTTCCTTTCACTGCTTGCACAGTTACAGCCTTGCTTCCTTGCTCTGCTGACCTTCCTATGACATGGTCCCACACCAGTGCAGCCCCATAAGGTGGGGGAAGGCAGTTTCCAGAGCTGTAAGCAACTTAGGCTTTGCCTACCTCAGTTAGGAACATGACCTGGACTGAGTGAGCTCTGCTCCATGCTCCTGCCCTGGGCTGGGTTTGCAGACAGCCGTAGTGGGTCTCGGCCTGCCCTGGGCTGAGCTGAGGCGGCACCTGGATCCCCTGGGCTGAGCCAAGGCCACCTCGCAGACTGGGACCTGCCACACACCAGAGCAGAGCCTTTGAGCTCCCGAATTCCCCTGCAGCTTCCCAGGGCTGAGGGATTTGTGTGATGCCTTTGAACTCTGTGACTCCCTGGCTGGTGGCCAGCACTTGCAGCACAGGCTGCTGCTTGAAGGGCTGGACAGTTCCTGTCCCACCATGAGTCACTGCAGTGTCCTTTGCCCCTTGGTTTCTGTGCAGAACTGGCTTTGTGCATCTGCTCTGTGCCCCCAGGACCTGAAGGAGCTCACTCTCTGCTCACCTCCCACTCTGCAGTGCTGCTCCAACCTGAAATCCTTGAGTTCCCATTCTTCGTGCTGCTGCCAGGTTGAGCAGCCTGTCCTGCTGACTCATGTATGTCTCAGTTTGGAATGGGGAGCATGGTGCTGTGGAAGTGAGGATGAAGATGCTGCTGAGCTGCACCAGTGAGATGGAAGAATGCTGGTCATGTCCCAAAGGTCCCAGGCTCAGGAGCAGAGATATTGGGAATGGCCTTGGACTTGGGGTGTAGTGGGGTGTCACCCATGTCTTGTTGGGCTGCACGAGAGGGCTAAAATCAAGGGTGGTGTTAGCAATTCCTGCAGAGGGGCAATGGGGTGGGATGGGCTGGGCCACCTTCCAGCTCGCCCTGGACCTGCTGCGGATGAAGCCTGTGTGTGCCCAGGAGCTGCTGAGGCTCACAGGGGTCCTCCAGGAAGCCATTGGGGATGGACCATTTGTGGAGCTGTTTGTGTTTTGGACCTCTGCAGAGCTGGAAGGGGACAGTGGCTCACTGCTTGACCCATCACTTGTCTCCTTTAGTCAGGAAGCTCAGAAGCTACAAAGCCTTTGGGCACAATTTGGGTTTAAATGTCTGTTCTTTGAGCCTTCTGGGACAGATCCCTGCCTGCCCTTGACAGTGTCAGGGGAAAACCCTGCCACAGCCAGTGCATCTGCTGGGCTGCTCCAGGCTGGCTACTGCAGAGAATGAACCCAGCCCAGGGATTCATTTAGGAGAAAAACCCTTCTACAGCTAGCATGTCTCCTGAGCCAACGCAGCTTCCATGTGCTCCAGAGATGGGCTAGGGTGAGGTTCGGCTGGGCCCACACGCACCCCCTGTCTAGGGTTGGATGTGCCAGGGGGTTGCTCATGGGCAAGGTCCTGGCCCAAAGCCCACCTGGAGAGCTGAAGGAGCCCAGCCAGGCCAGCATCCCTGTTCTAGACCTTGCCCAGCAAGCTGGTTCTCCTTTCTTAGCCGCACCAAGGGAAGCCCCTTCCTGAAGCCTGGGAGCTCCCCAAGTGCTGCTGGCAGCAGCCTGTGGAACTGCCTCCCTCTGCTTTGTGTCCCACAGGGATTAAAAGGATCCTGCCCCATCAGATGACGACCGCAGGGCCGGTGCTGGGAGAGGAACGGCGCTCAGATGAGTTCTTTGACTCCCTGGATCATGTCATTGACATCCACGGGCACATCATCGGCATGGGCCTCTCCCCTGACCACCGGTGAGCGCAGAGGGCTTCAGCAACTGGGCAAGAGCTGCTCACAGGTTCTGTGGGGTAACCAGGACATGAAGTGACTGTGGTGGATGGATTGGGTGCCTGCTGATCCAGGTGCTGATAGTGTGTTGCTGCTGAGCATCGCCCCCGGCTGCGGCAGGAATGTGTTCCTGAGCCAGCTCAGGACAGGGTGTCTCCTTCTGAGCGTGGAGGAGCTGCCCACACCAATGGGTCCTGTTCCTGAGGCAGATCATCCATAGAATCTTAGGATGGTTTGGGTTGGAAGGTCCCTTAAAAACCATCTAATGCCCTCCCTGCCCTCCCCAAGGTACCTGTACGTGAACAGCCGGGCCTGGCCCCAGGACTGCGTCATCTCAGACCCGATGCAGCCGCCTCCCATCGCTGAGGAGATCGACCTGCACGTGTTCGACCTGAAGACCATGAAGGAGGTGAAGCGAGCGCTGCGCGCGCACCGGGCCTACACACCCAACGAGGAGTGCTTCTTCATCTTCCTGGACGTCAGCAGGGACTTCGTAGCGAGGTGAGGGGGTGGGCAGGATCCTGACCCTGCATCTGGGAGGGCCTGGAGCTGTTGCTGTGGGATGGCCAGGTGAGCAGAACACTCCTGTGTGTTGGGAGCAGAGCAGGGAATGGGGTTGGAAAGAACAGAGGGACTGATTTGGAAGGTGCTGATAAAGGGTGGCTGCCCTGGTCCTGCGGTAAATCCCTGAGGAAAAGGTAAATTTGGGGCTGTGGTGTGTTTGGTGGCAGGTGGTAAATGCCCTTCCTGGAGCTGCCAGGTGCTGTGGGGTGAGCTGAGAGGCCCTGGATCCCAGAGGGAGCCGCCTGCACAGGATGAAGCTCGTGGAGACAGGGGCTGGGGTATCCTCTGCCCCCATCCCTGCAGAAGAACGGGGGTGGGAAGAGCAGGGTGTTGGGGCTGCTGGGCTGACGCTGAGACCAGTGGGACACCCTGACCGCTGTCTCTCCACCCCAGCGGGGCAGAGGATCGACACGGCTACATCTGGGACCGGCACTACAACATCTGCCTGGCCAAGCTGCAGCACGACAACGTGGTGAACTCAGTGGCGTTCAGCCCAGTGGAGCAGGAGCTGCTGCTGACAGCCAGTGATGATACCACCATCAAGGTGTGGCGGTCTCCACGGGCTGTGCGTGTCCGGCAGGCCAGGAGGCCCCGGCCCAGGAAACTGCTCTTCTCCTGGCTCATGAACCAGAAAAGCTGAACCCAGGTACATCTGCTCCTGCAGCTTCCTCACTGCAGCACCTCCTTCTGTGCTCACAGAGCCCTGAGCCCTGCACAGAGATGAGCTCTAGGCACACAAATCCTATGGCTGAGCCAGGAGGGGTCCTGGCAGCGGGAATCGCCTCCTCCTTGAAGCATCTGCTTCGGCCAGGACATAAGAGCTGGGGCCCTGTTGTGGGCCTTTCAGGCAGCAGCCGAGCTGGTCACTGCAGGGTGGGCTCCCACAGCTTCTCACCAGCGTTGCTACTTGGGCACAGCTCTGTGGGTGAGCTCTGGGCTCAGGGGACACTGAGGCACGTCCAGTGTGGGTCTGTGTGAGCCAGGGATGTGGCCGGCCCCACTGGGAGCTACCAGCTGCAGAGCGCTTGGCAGGAGCCGCAGTGCAGCTGCGCTGCCTGACTGCAGGACTCTCTTAATATTGGCGTTTTATTAATGTGTGTTTGTCCCAAAGCTCCGCGGGCAACTCCTCTGGCTGCGGGGGAACGTCAAGTGCCTCCTCCCCATGGCACCTCTGCCCGGGAGGGCAGCAGGGACTGGGGGCAGTAAGGGGACAGCAGGGCCAGGGCTGGGAACCTGACTGGCCTCAGGGTCTGTGTATTGGTATCGCCAGTTTTCAAACTTGGGAGGGAGGAGGGCTGGTGGTAACATGGTGCTGGATTTGCCTCTGTCTTCCTCTGAGTAGCACTTCAATAAGCTATGGATCGGGAATGTATTTATTGTGGGGGATCTGCTGTCCCATTCTGGGGTACCCAGGAGGACAGCTTACCTCCTGCCCATGCTACCCAATCATGGCACTTTAGGTTCTCTTGGTATGTTCTCTGTGAAGAGGTGTAGGCACCCACGGGTGCTGCAGGTATTCATTCACCTGCAGGTGATGGGGACGGAGCCCTCCCGCCTGCAGTGACAGCTGAATAAGCTCTGTGTTCCTGGGGCTGACCCGCCATGGAAGGGGTCAGCTCCTCCAGGCCCCTGTGGGCAGTGGAGACAGTCACTTGGAGTTATTACAGACTCAGTGGTGTTCACTGTCTGTCCCTTAAGCTTCTCTCCCTGTAGCAGGTACCCAAATGTCAGAGTCTAAAATTAAGCTCCTAATCTTGACCTGGCCTAGATGGGGCCCCAGGAGCTGCCGTCGCTCCTGGAAGCAGGGCTCGGAAGGAGCCACAGGGGGAGGCATTTTGGGGCCCCCCTGGAAGCCCCAGGGCAGGGGCCTGTGCCATTCCCAGTCTGGGGTTGCTGATAGACCTGACTGATGGCTTTAGCAGCCCTTGCAGCAGGAGGGTCGGCACCTGTGTCCTGCTGTGCCCCAGCTTCATCCAAAACCCCCATACTCAGGTTTTCTGTCATGAAATGGGGGCTTCCTTCGTGTGTGCGTGTGCACACAAGCTCCACATCCCGCTCTGTCTCGTCACACACCGAAGGAACAGCCTCTCCCTCCTCCCCCAACTGTGAACTCTCCAGCCGTGGCTCGGTGCAGCAGCGAGCGAGGCACTGAGGTGTTGTTTGTACTGCTCTTCACTCTGGCATTGAATAAATACTCTGCTAAAGCATCTCTGCAATGTGAGCTTGTTTTTTTGAGCGCTGCTCTGCTGAGGCAAAGCTGAGGCCAGGACTGTCACAGGGCTGGGCTGGGGAGTCTGGGTGGAGAACTGTGAGCAACAGGAGAGAGGCAGGGGATGGCTGAAGGGCAGCGAGGGCCCATAGCAGCCAGGGATGAACACTGGAGGCTCCAGGACAGGCCGGGGGCTGGATCCCTTCTGGATTTATGTTTCTCCAAGCACTAACAGGTGCGGAGCAGGTAAGCAGAGAGCCCTCTAGTGCTGTTTGGCGTTCCTGGGCCACAGCAGCCTCCTGAGCTGCACTGCCACTGTCCCCTCACTGCCCTTTGCATCTTCCTGGTGCAGCAGCTGCTGTGGTGTGAAGGGGGTCTGAGGGCTTTCCAGAGGGGGCAGGCCTGCATGGGCATCCCTTGTGTTTGTCTCTTCTACACACAGTGAGCAGAGGCCACTGGGCTGCTGCCCCACATGGGTTTAGTCCCTGGGCTGGTGCTGCAGCTCAGGAGGGGCAGGAACAGGCAGCCTGCAGGCACCAGGCTCCCCACAGCAGTGAGGGAAAAGCAGCCTGTTCTGGAGGAGCTCAAGAGCTGTTACATCCCAGGAACAGGAGTGTTGGATTGGCCTCAGCAGCAGAACCACTGGAACCACTGGCCCAGTGCTGCTGCACCGGCTCCCAGTGGCCTTTTGGCCCAGCAGAGCTCCAGCAGCCAGACTCCAGCTCCTTCCCTTCCCATTACAGCCCTCCCCAGCTCCTGGTTCCTCCTTGTTTGGGAATGCTCCTGCAAGGAGACAGGAGCTGGGGAAAGCTCCCAGCACAGAAATAATCCCCCAGCACAGAAACCCCCCACCCCGAGGCAATCCTCCTCCCTGCTGTGCACACAACGATGCTGTTTAAACAGCTTTTATTAGTGGTTCTGACCATACTACACCCTCAAGGAAAACAAAACTTAGTTCACAGTGCCAGGCTCGGATGGTGTGGTCAAAAGGGAAAAAACCCACAACAATCCAGTGGTGGCTTGTGGCCACTGTTTGTCCGCGTGGCCACCAGGCTGGCAGAGCTGTGCCCAGGAAGGGGCTGGGCCCCTGCCTGCAGCACATAGGGACAATTCCTGCTGCCAGCTCCAGAGCTGCTAAAAGCCAAAAAAGGCCGAGACAGCGTCAGCAGCACCAGAAGGGTGGGGAGGAAAAAGCTCCCAGAGGGAGGGGCTGCCAGGCCATGTTTCCCCTCCACCAGTAACCCCATGGCCTGGAAGAGCTCAGCCTGAGCTTTGCTGCAGCGCCGACTCTCCCACCGACCTTCCAGACGTGCAGGGACAGGAGGACCAGCTCCCACCCCCAAAGCAGCCCAGACCCCCCAGCTGAGCCAGTGTCTCCACAGTCCCTCCTGCCAGTGCCTGGCCATAGCCCTCAGCCCCGCTGCAGGCAGCACCCCACGAGCAGAGACGTTCAGATCAACACAGAACAAGCTTGGCCCCACATAACACTTAATTCTCAGCGATTCTATGAGCAGAGCTGACCTTCCTCTCCCTTCCCAGGCTTTTCCAAGCCTCCCATGGGAGCTGCTGTGAATGGAAGCAGGACTCTGCCAACCTGGATTTTCCTCATAAGGCACAGGGTGAGAGCAGCAACACAGGACTTGATCTGTCCCTTGGGACAGGCTGGAGGGGGCTTGCACAAAGGGAAGGGTCCTGTCACCCCTCTCCTACCTCTGGCTGGCTGTGCTGTCACTGGCTTCTGTCCCCCTCCCCCAAGAGCAGGGGCTGGGTCTGCCCCCAACCCCTGCACAGACAGGTGGGAGAAGTTCCACGCAGCGATTGCAAAGGGGGCTCACAGGTCACCCCAGCACCTGTCTGGAGAGCCCCTGGCCAGCACAGCAGCTGTGTGTACAAGAGGTTCAGCTTGGGCCAGGGTCCAGCTCAGCCTGCAGGACACTGGGCATCCCTGAGTTCCTGGGCAGACATGAAACAGCCCCGGGGGCAGGTCAGGGCAGTGCCAGCACGTGGGGGGACAGCCAGACCCCGCAGGGCTCCCTGCCAGGGCAGAGCCTGATGGTGTTCTGGACCCCTCAGGGTGGCTGTGCCAGAGCCAAGGCGTGAGCAGACCCCAAGCCTGGCAGCCTCTGCAGCCATCAGACCTGGGCCAGGCTCCTGGCAGTGGAGGGCCAGGTAGCCATTGAGGAGGGTGCCCGAGGAGCAGCACTGCCCACTGCATGGGCAGACAGGAGACATCACACAGCCCGAGGCAGCAGTGCCCAGACAGACGGACACGGCAGCATGGCTGCACACAGACATGGAGCTGGGCAGCAGCAGAAGCCTGGGGAAGGCTGGTGGAGCTGTCCTGCCATAGGAGGGAAGCCAGTTCAGAGCCTGTGCCATTGCCTGTGAGCAAAAACAGCTCCCAGCACAGCACCCACCCCACCCAGTGCAGCTCGGCATATGGGGCAAGGCCTGGGGCTCTCAGGGTGCACACCAAGCTCTGTGTCACCCTCCTCTCCTGGCACAGGAGGGACAATCTCCACAGCAGATTCACTTCTCTTTCCCTACAGGCATCGCTGGTGCTGCTCTGCGCTCCCTCCTGGGCAGCAGCACCTCCTGCCCCATTCCACACTCCAGCACACACCACCCATCACACACCCAGTGAGGGCTGGACTCAGGGCTGCCCTGCCCTGCAGCTGGGTTCAGCACCCTCCTAACACACCAACGGCACCAAACCAGTCTGTGCCACTCTTGCCCAGCTGGCACTGCAGCCGTCACACACCCTCCTTGTCTCCCGGGGCACAGAGCAACCAGCAGTGCAGAGCCACGGCACCTACAGCACACAACTTCCAGGAACACGGAGATCTCAGAAGGAAATCCTAGACAGCTGAGCCAAAATCCACAGGAGGTGGAGCTCAGACAGGGCAAACCGTTGTTTTACTACTGCGAGCTGTGGATGTCAGCTAAACTGCTAGAGCAAGAGCTGCACTGGTTTCCACTGGGAGTCCAGACAGCAGCAGTTCAGACACCCAAGTCCCTGCAGGAAATCTTCCATATCCCACAGCCTGCCAGTGTCCACCCAACCCTCTCCTCAGGAAAGAGGGCTCCCATCAGACACCTCGTTTCCACTCAGAGCGAAGGTCCCTTTTCAGGAGGGGCTTTTCCCCTTCCACTCTGTGCCCCCTCCTCGCTCCGAGACCCGCCTGAAGTGCAGCACAAGCGGGGGATGCCCGGGCAGGGCTGGCTCCACGCTCACTGCTCCCAGGTCAGGAGGGTTAGAGGCCCGTGAGATCAACGATGGCTTTAATAAAGATGGCATCATCACGCACGTAGGAGTTCTTGGCTTCCATGACAGACACGGGGCAGAAGAGGGGACAGCCACTGGCGATGTTCATCTCCGTGACAGGGCGCTGGAAGGACGAGGACGTCACGTCAGGGCGGAAGGCGTCAATGATGTGCTCCCGGTTATTCTGGTCCAGAAGCATCAGGGTGACCTGTGGGGAAAGGTGAGAACCTAAGGGAGTGGCTGAATAAAAGGCACACACAGTGACCTGCTGTGACATGTGCAGGTACCAGCAGCCACAGCCACCCTGCCAGTCACAGAAATGCCTCTGAGTGGGGCCAGCAGACAACGTCACCTCTGTAACGCCCTGTAGAAATCTTCCCAGATCCTGCCTGTCGCTGGAAGCTTCCCTGTGGCAGCACAGGGCTGTTGGACTGACTGAAAACCTACACCTTGCTCCCAGCACCGACACTGCACACAGGTATTTCCCTGAGCTAGGGCTGTTGTTCTCTCTGCATCCACTCATGCCCACTCACTCAGTCTCCATGTGTTCTGCAATGCCCAGGAGCTGGGATCTGAGCTCCTGACATCGAGTGAGCACCCACTGTCCCCAAGCTCTGAGGTCACCACAATCTTCCCTTGCCCTCAACCCCTGCAGAGGCTCTGTGGGATTCCAAACACCCCAAACACCCTTGCCCCACAGCACAGCTGGTGCTCTCAGCACACCTGGGGAACTCCCAGGGCAGCCAACACAGAGCCTTTCCTCTGCTGTGCCAAGTGGGCCAGCGTGACAGTGCCAAGAAGCTTGAGTAGGTGCCAAACCAGAATGGCCATGGCTGGACACAGTGGGCTCTGCTCCAGACCCACCTTCTGGTTGAAGGGCCACCGCAGCAGCGCGTCGTTGGGTCCCTTCATCACCACAAAAAACAAGGACAGGTGGGTCCCACGCCCGGTGCCGTCCCCGTTCAGGTACAAGCGCAGACACATCTTGTAGCCATACTTGCTGGTGTAGAAAGCTGTCAGAGAAGTGTGGAACAGGCACAGTGAGGGCCCAACGCAGCACAGCCTGGCACCAGCAGATCCCTCTGAACTCTGAGGACTTTTAAGTTTGGAATCTGGGAGGAGCCAGGTCTTTCAGACAAAAAAGACTTGGAACGGCCTTCACCCAGAAAACAGATTTTGAAGTAATTATAAAATCTCATTTGCTTTTCTCTCGTGGCCAAGCCACAGGTGCTGTTCCACAGTCCCAAGAAGCAGGTGCAGGGTACAGGCTCAAGGGCTGTGTCAGCTCTGGGCATTCTGAAAAAGCTCTCCAGAACCTCTGGACCTGAGCAATTCCTGCTCAGCAAACCCTAGCTCCTCTCCCAACCATTCTCTGCCAGGGGAGCTCCCCACCAAGCAAGAGAACAGTGTGAGGAGCTGGTGTCAGCTTATTGCTCACATCTGGGAAGTGCTTTCCCAAGCAAACAACCAGATCCCAACTTGCTGCTCACTGTCCCAGTGTTGGGCTGGGGCACTTTGTGAGGAGAGCCCCTTCCTCTGATACTGACACTTGAGTACTTCCCTTGGTAAGGCTTGGGCTTTATATAGACATTATCTCTTGCACAGTCATACTCTGGGCTTTAAAAATGTATCTCTGTCTCTAATATATATTTCCTCACTTCCTTAACCATTTTATTGCTGGTTTTATGGTCTGTTGAGTATTTTAATCCAAATAAAAAGGTTATGCAAGGATCATCTAGTCTAAGCCCCTGCCATGGGCGGGGACACATTCCATTAAACCAGGTGCTCAGGGCCCCATCCAGCCTGGCCTTGGCAGCATCTCCCAAGCAAAGGACCTGCCATGAAACCCACACCCAACTGAGATGCAAAAGATTTTGGGGATTTTGCACACCTGGAGAGAAGATGGCAGGAGAGCGGCCTGTTATCGCCTCCTGGCGCTTCCGGGCAAACTCCGTTATCTTCCAGATGAAAACCCCGTCGTAGGTGGAAGCTTCCATGTTCCGGATCTTCTCCTCCATCTCGGCCATGGCCAGGTCTTTGAGCCCAATGCTCCTCTCCAGCTGCCGGACCTGCTCAGTGGGACAGAGGGTGCAGGTTAGAAACACGCACGCTGCAGGGCCTGGGAGAGCCAGCAGACCCCAGCAGACCCTGGTGTCCCCTTCAGGACTGCTCCTTAGGGAGAGACTTTCTCCAGAATGGACAGGGAGCACAGGAGGGAGAAATCGAGCAACATAAGCCAATTCACTGAAGCTTCCTTCTGCACCCTGTCACTCTGGAGAAGATCCATCGATACAGCTCAGTGCTAGAGCTGGAAAGTTTCCCACAGCCAATGTAAAAATCCTTCCAAGGAGCTGCTCCATTGGCTGAACAGCACAAGAAGTGAGGATGGGGGAAAAAAAACCCCAATAACTCAGCATTGTGACAAAATTAAATTGAGAAAGAAAAGAACCTACATCCTCTGCAGGGTTCGTCCCTGCCAGCTCACACAGGGTCACGCCAGGTCCCTTGCTCAGAGAGCACAGGCACGCTGGAAACTGCACAGCTCCAGGTGCCAGGAGCACTAGGAGCACTCCACAGGGACTGTGCTGGAGCAGACTGCTGGAGGCAGCTCCTTCACACCTCCAGACTGTTGCTGCAGGCAGCAGCACTGACGGCACTCCTTTGGCAAAGGCAGCACTCCTTCGGAAGGGTCTGGAAGGTGAGCAGCCCCACAGATTCACTGAGATGCAGTGCAAGGAGATGCAGTGAAATTCTGGGTGCTCTGGCTCTTGTCAGAAAACTTCGCCAAGGAAGAACCCTTCGGTAGCTGCCCAGCTTCATAATTAACAGAGATCTGATGCTTTACACAGGTCAGTTAAATCCCCAGCTTCTCCAGGGAGCTGCTGAGGGTTGGCCACAGGCAAAAAGGGTATTTTAGTTCTGCCTTCAGATTTGTGGAGTTTCAGGGCCAGGTGGTGAAGCTCTGCTAGCTCATGACACGGAAAGGAAACAGGAAAAAGCCTCTGCAGGGAGTGCTGGGAAGCCCAGGTGAGCAATTACACACCTTGTTGCTCAGCGTTTCGATTTTCTCCTGGTCCAGCCGGTGCTGGCGGCTGTAGGCTTCAGCTGTCAGAGATACTCTCTCCACCTCCCGGTTGAGCACACAGACAATGTTCTCAAAGGTCACTGTTTTCCTCTCGAGGGCCTCACACCTTCCCAAGAGCTCCAGGGACCGGGAGAGCTCCGACTCAGAGCACAGCGAGTTTGCTGCCAGCAGTGGGGAGCTGTTTTGTGATGAGGAAAGGACAGGAAGGGATTTCGGGTCCCCAGCACCAGCCTTGAGGCTGAGCAGAGAGCTCAGCAGCATGTGGAGATGCTCTGCTAAACACTTGCTTTCATGTTCCAGGAGCTTTTCATTTTCCACCTACGTGAAGAGAAACACATCCCCCATTCAGCATGTGCAATCTACACTGTCACCATCCACAGAACAAATTCCTCCTATCCAGATCACAACATCAGCTTTAAATTTATAATTTATAGGGGGAAAAAACAAAGAAAGAATTAAAAAAACCGCGTTTTTGCGGGGGTGGTGTGGGTTTTTGTTTTGTTTTAGAAATGCTTTAAATCACATACAATGAGGAATACTAAATGCTTCCCCCAGCTGTACTGGTCTGCTCTGCCTTCCACCAAACCCTCCCAGAAAAGCTCTGTCAGATGTACCTAACAGCAACAAAGGACAAAGCCTCACATAACCCCCTGGAGGAGGGATTTATATGAACATCACCACGGGAGCTGGAAAAACGAAGTGACATAGAGAAATATGGCCTGGCCCCAGTTCTTCACTTAGAGAATCACTGTAATCACAAGTCATTACACACTTGCTTGGGTTCAAAGAGACCTTAAAGCTCATCCTGTCCCACTCCCTGTCATGGGCAGGGACCCCTTCCCCTAAACCAGGTTGTTCCGAGCCCCATCCAACCTGGCCTTGAACACTTCAAGAGATGGGGCAGCCACAGCTTCTCTGGGCAACCTGTGCCAGGGCCTCACCACCCTCTCAGGGAAAAATTTCTTCCGCATATCTCATCTAACCCTGCCCTCTGGCAGTGGGAAGCCATTCCCCCTGAAAGCAGCATAATCACCAGAGTTCCAAAGCACTCAGGGTGCTCTTAAAGTAGATTTCCTTCCACAGGAATTTCACTCCTGTGACACCCAGACTCTGCACAGCAGATTATGTGAAGCTCCATCTGCGAAGAGTTTTAAACCCCTCTTTGTTCAAACACCTGAATGCAAACACGCGCCACAGTTTGGGCAACAGCAGTTTGCAAGTGAACTCTAACCCTGGGACTGAAAAGCCCCAAGGTAACCCAGGAGAGGAGCCCTTACCACCTCAGCACAGCCCACAGCCTCGAACCGGCAAGGTACTTTGGATCTGCCACAGGTCTTCACGTGGTCCCGAAACTAGAAAGGAAGGAAGGAAGGCAGTGTTAGATCTTATGTGTCCCCAGTGCTCCCTTTCCATCCCACTGACTTTTGGGAAACTGCAGCCAAGCTGAAGAATGCCCAAGCTGTGGCTAATCACCAGCTGCCACGGTGCCCACTAAACCTGGGCTCTGACCACCATCAAGCGTGACTTTCACTGGAATACAAATATAGCCCTGGCCCCTGAAGAAAGCTTAATTTCTCCTTCTTTTGACAGCTGGGAGGTCTCACTGCTCACCTGCACATGCAAGAGAGAAAAAGCAACAGGTACAGGTACAAGCTGTGGATGTAGAATAATGAGCTTCCCTGAAGGCTGAGGAATGGGAGGCAACAACCTCCCATGAAACAAGACAAAAAATAGGCAACAACGCCATGAAATAAGGGCACATTTCATTTTGGGCGCTTCACACAACTCTGGTCAGGCCGTGCCACAGGCTGGTATTTTTACCTCCATCCCAGCATTACATTTCTGCAGAGAGGTGCCACTAACCCCTCAGCACTGAGATGACTCGTTCAGGTTCCCACACAGCACATGATTAATCCAACAAGCACTGGCACAGCTTCAGCTTGGGTTTAGTACACCCCTCACCATCAGATACCAGAGCTCTTTTCTGAACAACCACCATATTCCCTCCCCACTTAACTCCTACATCTGCTACAACAGATGTCAATTAAAATTGATTTTAAACCACTTTTTTAAAGGCTTCTAAATCCATCCGGCTTGTGTAATGAGTTGGGTTACTCAAAGTTAACATGGCAGCAAATAATCAACAAGGATTTGGAGAGATAAACATGGGAGTTAATATTTAAACACAGGGTAGATTACCCATGGAGATCCTGTGAGCTGGCGCCCTGCAGGGCTTCAGCTCCCGCCTGCAGATAAGGTGGGCTGCACCCCCAGCCCCAAGCCCCTCCTTATGCTGTCCATTTAGAAGAACTCTTTTGCTCCTCCTTTTGCTGCCTCTGTTCCCCTGCCCTGCTAAACGGCTTTTTCCAACACTGCTACTAAAAATATTTGCCTGTAGAAGGCAAGATGGTTTCAGATGAATGCGCTTTTTGAAAATATTCCCCAAAACTTGAATTTTTCAGACTTTTGAGCCTTGTCCCAGGAGCCAGCAGCCTGGAGATCCTATAGCCATGGATTCCATTAGATGATTAATTAGATATCAATTAATATAGCTGGAGATGGGCTCTCTTTCCAAAATTGCAGCAGTGGTTGATGCAGTTGCTCTCCACAGAACATAAACCCGTGAGGGTGCTTTTCCCACAGAGGCTCTGCCCCCAGACGTGGTTCCAAGGGAGGTGGCACTGGCAGCACCGACGCTGACCCACGAGTGCCCGTGAGCCACATCCCCTCACGCCCATCCTTATGGAAAACTCACATCCATGCTAACAGCTGCCCCTCAGTTATTTTCCCCACTTCATTTCTTAATGGACTCTGTTCCTCCCTGCTCCCAGAATGCCAAGCTCAGCCCATCAGGTTTCACAGCAAACACCCCCGCAGCACAGGGTCAGATGGATACCTTCTCCCTGGGAATCTTCTTCCCACAGCCTTCACAAGTCAGCGGGAATTCAGGGCAGACTTCATCATGAGCCTGTGAAGGAATGGACAGGAGATATTTGTCCTCAAGTAAAAGCCCCAAGGAGGTTCTGCAATGGGCACAATCCCATGGGGTGGGTTTATACCTTATTGCAGCCGAGCGCTGGATTACCGACCTACAGCCAGACCTTGGTCACGCTGATCCCTCTGAGCTGCTGACCCATCCTGTGACCTCCAGGCTACCCCAATTTTGGGTGTCTACATAGCCTCAACCTCTATTTAAAAGCTGCTACCATGATTTTTTTAAAACTCAAATTATTGCTTTGATGGCCAAGATAATCAATGGGAAGCTCCATTTATGGCTCTGCCGGGAGAAAACACATTGGGGCAGGTTGAGTGGAGTGAGCCACTACCTCAGCAAGATAATCTGGGTAATTTTTCCACTGTAATGGTTATCAGTCAGCTGAGGCATGGGCCCAGTGCCAGCTCATCACACACTGGGCTGAGCTGTCTGATTGTATCTTCTGTATGTAGAATACCATTTTTCAACCAGAAAGAAAAATATTTTTAAACTGTTTCATTTACCAGTCCCTGCACACAAGCACCTGCCCCTGCAGCCAGAGTCAGGGTTGTGTGATGGCCAGAGAGGCTGAACAAATGACCAGGGCAACGTGATCCTCTTGAGCAACAGTGCTGGCTAAATTGGAAATGCTGAAACATGCCTCTGCTTCTGTGTCATTTCCATTGCCTAAACCTTCTCTTTACACACCCACCAGTTGAAACGAGGCATTGGAAACACCATGAATATGCGGATCAAAATTCAAATTAAAAGACAAGGGCACTGAAGTCTTCTGCCATACTAGGGACAGAAAAAAAATCCAACCAGGAGCATTTCTAATGCAGCCATCTGAAACCAGATGTTTGAAAACCTGGTCACATTGAATCTCTGTTGTCTTGTGGGGGAACATGCACAAACCTCACCCTGTCACACATCAGGAAGTGGAAAGTGAAACCAGCAGTGGCTCCACTTTGGCTTCTTGGTTACTCTCTCCTTTTTATGCTTTAAGTGAGTAACTTAAGCTCAGAGCTTCACTGTGTGTCCCTGGAGAGATGACCGGCCAGCCAGCGGGGTTTGGGGGGCACTGCTGCCCACACAGACACTGCTGCCTGCAGAGGAGGAGGAGGCCAAGTGCCTGCCTTCATCCACTCGCTCAGAGGGGCTGAGCCCTTTCTTCTACCCATCTACAGCTCCCATGTTCTAGAAACATCTGATAACATCTCCCCCACGACCCACAAAGCGCTGGTAGAACAGATGGTCTGGCTGAAAGAAGGAAACTTCACTGCAGAAGCAACTATTTTAAATAAGGGAGTATTTTAAACTTATGGTCTCCCATGCCAACATGCTGGGTGTGAAACTACCACCCCCTCCACACTCCCCACCTCCCAGCATTTCTCTGTCCTCCATCCTGACTCCCCTCCGCACCACGAGGTAATGCCCAAGAGTGGGCAGCCCTGCCTGCAGCACGGGAAGGAAACCAGCCCCGCTGAGCTCAAAGTGCAACTATTCTGTATGTAAAGGGTTAAAGACATCCAGGAGCTTCAGCCAGCACAGATCCAAACATTTCTGTATAAACAGTTTCAGGCTCTTCTGGAAACCCCTGTTCCTCCCGCCCCACGCGGGTGTCAGAACAGAGATGGATGGTATCACTGCTGGAAGAAATCCAACCCACCCCGGAGCCAAGAGCAGGGGGTGGCACTCGAGCTTGATCTGCCACATCCACTCCCCCAGCAATGGGGCAATCCTCCTGTTTATACCTTTCCCAAACCCACAGCTGTAGCTTCTGCTACAGGGATAAGCGCCACAGACATCCAGGCACTTGCTTGGAAAGCCTTTGGGAGCTCTGGAAAGCTGTGAGTGGGGCTAGGCAAGAGCAGGCACTCTTCCAGAGGGAATCAGAGTGGAAATCAAGTCAGACAGGTGGCAGAGGGAGGGGACAGCTATGGAAGAATTAAAGTGGAGCTGGAAGTGAAGGGCTCACCCAGCAAGGCTCACACCAGCCTGCAGCATCCAACAGCAGGAGTAGGAAAATCAGCTGGGGCAGAGTTAACAGCCTTCAGCAACACCTGGTTCTTCACACTCAATTACCACCAAGACACAACCAAAGCCACTGATTGATCCACACATCAATTTCTTTCCCTGATAATAAACAGCAACACAACCCCACATCAGCCTGCCCATCACCCACCACCATCAGATAGGCCATTCTCTGGGAGCTCACCTGAAAGGTTAGAAAATCAGACACCACTACCCATGGAAGGACCAGGGCAATCAGCAGAAAAGCTGTACATTTCTAAATTTGCAGTCAAGGTTTCTCTCTGGACACTGTGGCAGCAGGATGAGGCAGCTCCATCCGGGGCAGCACTCTGCAATGCAGCTGTGCAGGGGAGTGCAGGCATACAGAGGGAAAAGCGGCTTTCAATAAGGGCAGCTGGTCCCTGGAGCACACAGGGATCATTCCTAAGGAGGCGGAGGGCAGACCTCACTGTGCTCTGAAGGGTGGGATTGTTGGAGGGTGTTTGTGCAGGGCCAGGAGCTGGACTGCGTGGTCTCCGTGGGCCACCTCCAGCTAGGGATATTCTGTGGTTCTAAGACAATGCCAGGATGAGCTGCTTCCCTGCTTCTCCCTCAGCCAATAGGCAAAACTGCAGATCAATCTGATCATCATTTCACCTCTCAGGGCATCGCTAAATTCGACTTCAACTCTGCAAGAGGCTTCTGCTGGAAATCATTATCTCCATACCCTGGTGGCAGAGCAGGACGTGCCCCTGCTGCCTGGCTGCTCTGCTCATAACCTGCCACATCCACATAGGTCCAGTTTTATGGAGGTCTTGTAACCATGTTAGCAGTCCATCAGCATGACACAGGGGTCCCCCTCCAGCAAAGGGACAAGGCAGGCAGCTGGGAAATGCCACTGTTGAAGCAGCTGCTGTGAGATACCTCTGTCAGAGCCTGTGGGAAGGTCACAGCGAAGGGCAGGGCTGGCAGAGGGACAAGGGAGAGCAGGGCAGGCTCAGAGTGAGCTGCACGCTGCAGCTCTCCTGCAAAATCCCCTGGCCTTGGAAAGACACTCCATTAGTCTCCTCTGAGCACAGCAACAGTAACCATAAGCAGACAGCTCAAGGGCTTGGCAGGTGGAAGGGAGCAACAAGGAAGCAAAACTACCAGGATGGAAGAGGAAAGGCAGCTGCCATCGCACAGGGCACAGCGGTGGCTGTCAGGGCTTGGGTGGTCTCCAGCCCCAGCACTGCCATGTGCAGCACTTGGCTCCTTTGACACGGTAGCCTGGCTACAAGGAAAAGGGTGGGCCTGTGGAACTGTAGAGAAAACACTGAAAATGCATCTCCAGTGTAAAAGAGGAGTTCTTTGTGCCAAGAAACATGAGTTGCTTCATGCACCTCTGTCAGTTCCCCAGGGCCCCCAGAGCCTCCAAGATGGGAATGTGTGTTCATGGTGAGGGGTTTCCTTGGCACTCACCTCCACTTCAAACCTCGTGACTTTCAGCTTTTCATTCTCCAAGGGGCAGATGTCAAAACTATTAATTTTTAGGCCACCACAAGAAGGCTGAGCTGGTTTCAGAAGTGAAGAGCAGACCCTCTGCAGTCGGGGCTTTCCAACCCCCTCCCACGCACGCTCTCCGGCACTCCCCGTGGCTTTACCTCCCACCATGGGTTTGGACGGGAAAATGCCTCTTGTCTGGGCAGCCAGCTACACTAACTACTGTGGAGACTGCAAGTGTGGCTGGGATGTGCTTGTGGGCCTCAGCTCCGGCTCTGGAAAGTAAAGGTGTGTCTGATCCCTTTTCCAAAAGCAGCCCGTCCTTTTGGTCACCTGCACATGCAAGTCATGGATTCTCCCACCAGAAAATGGTCTGGTCCTGCTGGTCAGGCTGGAGCTAGCTGCAAACTGCACTTCAGCACCAGGCCACAACTTGGAGCAAAAACCTTGAGAAAACGACAATAAATGCTGTACTGGGTTTTAAAGAGAAGGCTGGTCACCCTTATATACAGCAGCACCAAGTGTTCCTGGCACATCACCTCAAGCGCTGTACCCCACACAGACAGCACTGATACAACACTCAGAGGTACAACTTTGCAGGAGCAGGAGACAGGTGAACGAGCTCCAAAGACCAACAGCTCTCCTCTAAGCAATGTGCAAAAGCCTGAAGATGAAGTTTCAGCCTCAGCTGAAAATCACCACCAAAACCTGTTGGGGCATTCCCGGGGTGCAGCTGGGAAGGAGGGGCATGACACAGTGCACGATACAGCAGGAGGAACCCCTGGCTCGGGCCCCCAGCAGCATTTTTGAAGAGGGAGTTTTCCCCAGCTAGGGTGCGGTACGGGCTCTCCAGCATCTCCTAAGTGTGAACAGTGGGCAGAAAGGAATGCCCAGTTACCCTGTTCTTCTGCTCCCAGGGAGCCACGTAGCCCAGAAGGGGCTGCAGACATCCCTTCTGACTCCACAGGCTTTTGAGGAACATCACCTGGGTTCTGAGTTTTGTACTTTCTGCAGCCTTCCAGGTTTCACTTACAAAGAACTTTCTAAAACCAAAGTGACAACAACAAACTCAAGGAAAACACATTCCCTCCAGCATGGATTAGGCCAGCTTATTCCCACACCTGACTATTGCTCAGCCTCAGGAGCTGAGCTCATCTGAGCCCCACAAAATTTGGTTTAAATACTGATGTCAGGTTTAAGCTTAAAACTTAGTTCCCCTTCCTAAAATTGGACAATTTCATTTTCTTATGTCTCAGTTAATTCTGTTTCCTTCCAGCTGAAGAGGGCTGAGTTAAATCCCCTGTCTGGGGTAACCAAGGGGAATGCCAAAGCTGACCTCATGTGTACCCCTCCTCCCATCCCAGACCTGGGGGAAGGGCACAGGAAGGGAACTGGTGGGATGAAAAGCATAAATAAAAGGTGTATGAAAACTGACAACAAAATGTTGATAAAAGGAGAGAGACGTGGGCAGCTGGAGGTACTGTAAGGCAGGAGGAAAAACACACCAGAGCTGAGGAACCACAAACTCCCTCTGCCTGGATATCACCAGACACGTTTTTGGGGTCTTTCCTTCTGCTTTAATGGGCTGGGTTTAGTTTCTGCAGTCCTCTGCAGACTTTGCCCTTGAATCTAAGGGCTCATGCCCAAAGCCTGATTTTCCATATGTTCATGCAGACAGACTCATCAGGAAACCTATACAGGAAACAAGGTCACTAACAAAAGGAAAAACCCTTCAGCTCCACCACAAAACTTTATCCAAGTGCCACTAAATATTTACAAACTCTGAAAATGCAGCCATAAATCCAGACTTAACTATTTCATACGGTCCACAGAGCTTGAAGCAGAAGTGCAAGTCATGTCCAAGCAGGCTGCACTGAGTTTTGTGTTTCCCTTTGAAAGCCAATCTTTAGTCTGTCTGAACAGAAAGCAAAACTGAAATCCATTTTACTCCTTTTTTTGAGGCTTAAGCTTTCCAGCCGCAGAGTATTTTTCCCCTGTGCGTGCCCTGATAAGATTAGCAAACCAGAAGTGACAGTATCTCTTCATTTGCAAGGGGAGAGCAGCCTCTCTCAGCACAACACATGATTTTTAAATTAGCAAACAGTGAATTCACTCTGAGGGACTTTCCATGTCCTGTCGGAAATAGCTCTGAGGGACTTTCCAGAGCGGGAGTGCTGAGCTGCTGCAGGACGTTACCCACAGTGCAGCTACGGATGCAATGCTGCTGCACCAGGCAGCTCTGCACTGGCCCTGGGGCTGGGTTTAATGTTAGCCCAAGCTACCAAGAGGCTCTGGGCTAGCACAGCCGTTCAATGCCTCCTTTCCCAGCCCTCCTCAGCCACACACGTGGCTCTGGCAGCATGGAGACAGCCAGTCCTGACTGAATGCCACGGCTCTTTGGCAGGCAGCTGGGAGGAGATAACACAAGCCAGACCTTACCTCCTCCCACCAGTTCCTAGGAAAGAACCAGCTTTTCCTGAGAGGGCACAAAATGACCTCCTCCCTCAGGCTGAATGCCACCGGGACAGGCAGGAGAGGCAACTCAGCCCCTGAGAGAAAGCAGCCAGCACTGCTCCAAACCCCCCCACCCCCTGTACCACACAGGACTCCCCAAGACTCAACAAAAACCAGGAGAGTGGAGACTCACAAACCCCTGGCAGGGAAGATGTGTGCCACAGACCCACAGCCCACGTGCTCTAGGGCCACCACCTCTATCAATCATCCTTTGTCCCAGCAAACGCCAAACAAGCTTAGGAAGATCAGGTGGAGAGTAAAAACAAGGCACAGACTCATCCATTCAGGAGCTCTTCATCAGCTGTGTGCAGGGTTCTGGGGCATCACATGCTTCTGCAGCCCTGCAAGAAATCAGCCTGATCCCAGGACAGCTCGCTGCCCTTCTGAACTCCCAGTGGGAGCTCTGGCTGCACTCAAGCACTCGAACACTTGTCAGAATGCTTAGGGAGAACCTCTGGCAGCTGAAGATTTTTGCTGAGCTCTGCAAGAACATGCTAAGACTCTTTTTTTAAAACCAGGAGAAAAAGTTCAGCACAGCTCATCAGCCATAGCACAATCAGCACTGGAAGCTGCTGACAGATATAATTTGGTTTAGTCTAATGAAGATGAGCTCACTATAATCATTGCAGAAGACATCGGGCTTCTGGGCACCAGCAGAAATTAAAGCATGGAGCAAACAATCTGCAGACACCACCAGCACAGCCTGAACCTGAAACCTCAGTACCAGGGTACGCTGTTCCCTGCCATGCAACCCCTAAACTCTGTGCTGTGGCAGTGTTAAGCTTTACACCTGACACTTCTTCAGTCCCACATCCACACCACGAGCCTCTCACAGATCTACAAATGGGGGTTCACAGCAGCAGAACCATTTAGCACCAACATCCTCATCTCTTGGACTGAACTTTGAGCACACAGCAGAAGGCTCAGACAGCAGGACAAAGAAGCAGAGCTGCAGAAGCATCTCTCTGCTAACAGGCTCAACAGTCTGGGCAGAACACTCAGGCCCAATGCACAGCTGTTGCTTCTTCCTTCCACCTTGCAATGGCATCATCGAGAGAATCCCAATGTCAGCCTGGACAGACCGAGGTTAAGCCTGTTCCTGAAACACATCTCAGTCACTACCAGAGCTCTGTGAACCACCAGGCTATGATCTTTATCTGCAGCAAGTGTTAGAGGGAAATAAAATGTATTCCTCTTATCTCAGGCCTCCCGTGTGCTGGTTCTGCCATTCCAAGAGGGATGACAGAATTGTCCTTCAGGAGCCAAAAGCTTCACATGCTATGGACCAACCACCCACAGCCATGACTAAAACTTGGATTTAAAACCTAGTAGGCTCCTTGAGGAGAACAGAGGTGGAAAAACCATCCTGTCCAGCAGCCTTGTGGCCCAGAACAGCTTGGGTGATGGGTGACCAGCCAGTATCCAATAGCCAGTTCCACTGCCCTGGTAGCTCTGCAGACAGCTGAAAGGGGATCAGGTCACCTTCTGTGAGCTGATGGAGTCTGAAGGAGTTTTAGGTTCACATAATGCAGAGAAATTCACAACCATTTCACGGCACAGCAATTTCTTGACAGTCTTGTATAGCAGAGAAGAGCTGGAGACAGAGCAGGTGGTTCCCACCATGGAAGAGACATGCTCACAAGCAAATCCCTGTGATCACAGGCAAACCTGAAACGATCTTGGTCCAGCCTGTGCCCTCAGCAGGGCACACAAACCCTCACTCAGGGAACCTCTCCAGCTGACTGTGAAGTCCAGGGATTTGACTGCTCTCCCCCACTGTCAGTGGGCACGGACAACTCCCTGAGCCTTGCCCAAACACAGAGGAAAGAAGGATGCAGATGTGCCAAACCTTGCTTTGGCCTGTACCTCATACTCTTTGATGGTCCCCTTCCAGGTGCAGCCACTGTTGATGCAGACAGCAGGCAGACTCTCCACCTCCCGCCGCGCTGCGTTGTCTGGGAAAGCCTGAAATGGAAACAACAAGCAAACCACAAATATTACTGAGGGTTGCAGTTTTGATCAGGACTTCGAATTCTTGCTGAAAACTCCTCCCAGACCAGTTGCCCCATCAACCCTCAGAGGTGTGCTAATAGCAACCAAATCGCTGTGACAGCTTTAAGTAGGGCACCACTACACACACGTGACCTGGATTTCAGCACTGGGGAGTCCAAGACAGTAATCACCCTTCTCACTACTGAAGAAAAGGGTTCCTAGGAATAAGAAGCTCTCAGTGCTTGTGTTTTAAACAAAAACTGCAACTGGTATTACTGACACCAGTGATGTGTTAGGCTTTTTTTAATGCATTTTTCCTTACCGAGCTTGTTTCCAAAATAGAAATTCCTTCTTCATATATTCCTTCCTGGATACAGCTGGCACACTTTTGAGGTCCAGCACTATCAGACAGAAAAATAATCATCAAACACAACAAAAAAAATTAATTTATGTTTAGCAATGAAGTGATTTCTGGTAACTTTATGAAATGAAAGTATTTTCTTATTTTTAAAACAACACACTGAGCCTTTGCTTGTGTGTATTTTTGATGCCTATTTCTAATTTTTTTTCTTCTGCCAATTGACTGCTCTATTAAGTTTCCCTCACTCAAAGGTAGGAGTGAGACACAAGGAAACTTCTCTGGAAGCCAGCTTGTGCTTAAACCTCTCCCATTTTGACACAACAACCAAATGATGACTTTTAGGAGCATTCAGTAGCTGTGATGAGGACTGAAGGAGATGAGTGATAGACCTGGACTGCCTCCCCAATGGCAAAAACAATGCAGGGGGTTCTGGAAAACAGAACTTTGAAGCAACAACAAAGGCAAGTCAGAGGTTACACATTCCCTTAGAGAAGAGGTGATGCTGAACCTCAATGATTGAGCACAGCTCCCTTACTGAGAAGATCCTGAAAATGAGACTTTTCTCTGCTTTTGTTCTTGAAAATGCCTTTTCAAGCATTTTGTCTTCACACTGAAGGCACAGCAGTTACCTGATGATTTTCTTCAGGCAGTAGGAGCAGTAGCGATGGCCGCACTGTGCCTGGAACGGCCGCCTCAGAATGTTCTTGCAATCGGAGCAGAGGTATTTGACCTCCAGTTTAGTTCCCAGGATCTCCTTTGCAAACCCAGGCTGGTTTAGATCCAAAGAACCCGGTGGAGAAGAGTTTGCTGCTGCCATGTGAACAAAAAGTTCTGGCTGTATCTCCAGAGACTGAAAATAAAAGTATTTTCTCCAATTGATTATAATTGCATGGGGGTGGTTTTTTATATAAACTGTGTTACTCACAGATTATTAGACTGTCTCCCAACACAAGTAAACGCACTGATGTAAAAACCATACCACAAGCCTACCGTCACCTCCCAAATACAGGAGGAAACTTGAATTTTAGTACTAAATCCAGAACACAGGGACAGGAAGGACAGACCTGATAAAACTCCCTGTCCCAGCTGACTGAAATGCAGCCTGTTAAGGCTTCTTGCTCCACATAAGGTAAAAAACTGTCTTAAAGGCGATCAGAAATAAATATAATAAATTCAGTTCACCAAAAACCCGCTGGCCACCACAGCCCACCAATGCCTGCTCTCACACCCATCAGCTGTCAGAAGGGACCAAAATTCTGCCCAGAGGCAGCCGGTCCTGGGGGTTCCTGGGGGGAAGCTGGGCACACAGTGGAGCCCAGGTTTAGTGGTGGTGCCCAGGTTTAGTGGTGGTGCCCAAGCAGGCACAGAGGGTTCTCCAGAGGGATGGAAAATGAGGACATGAGAGGCACGACCAAATTGGAAAGGAGGAAAAGAATAAAATGCTTTTGTTTTGACTGCTTATGCATCTCACACCTTCATTCCCTGTGACTACATGCCACAGCCACCTAGAACACCTAAGGGAGCACATCCATGGAGCCCCAGACTGGTTTGGGTTGGAAGGGACCTGAAAGTCTTATTCCAACCCCTGCCACGGGCAGGGACACCTCCCACTGTCCCAGGCTGCTCCAAGCCCCAATGTCCAGCCTGGCCATGGACACTGCCAGGGATCCAGGGGCAGCCCCAGCTGCTCTGGGCACCCTGTGCCAGGGCCTGCCCCCCCTCCCAGGGAACAATTCCTTCCCAATATCCCATCTAACCCTGCCTCTGGCAGTGAGAAGCCGTTCCCCCTTGCCCTGTCATTCCATGTCCTTGACTAAAGTCCCTCTCCAGATCCCTTGGAGCCCCTTTGGGCACTGCAAGGGGTTCTGAGGTCTCTCTAGAGCCTTCTCTTCTCCAGGCTGAACACCCCCAGCCTGTCTCGGGGAGGATCCCCACGAGCTGAGACACCGCGAACCGGAGAAGAGCCCGGGGCTGCCCCGCTGAGCCCGTGTGGCCCGGGCTGCCCGCGGCCAGGAGGGCTCTCTGCCGGGCCGGGCTCCCGGGGAGCGAGGCCCGGCCCCGCCGCTCCCTGAGGGCCCCGCACTCACCGGCCCTCGCTCCGCGCCCGCACCGGAAGCGCCGCCAGGCCCCGCCCCCGGACACGTGTGGCGAGCCCGGGCCCCGCCCCCGCCCGGGAAAGCCCCGCCCCTGGACAATGGCCCCGCCCCCTGGTGCAATGGCCCCGCCCCAGGCAATGTCCCCGCCCCCTGGGGCAAAGCCCCGCCCCCGGGCAATGGCCTCGCCCCCGGGCAATGGCCCCGCCCCCCGGGGCAAAGCCCCGCCCCCCGGGCAACGGCCCCGCCCCCCCAACACCATCACACATCCCTGCACCCCCAACACCCCCGGATCAATCCCTGTCACTGTCCCAACGCCCCACCGTCACACCGTTATGCCCCCTCAGTTACCCCCCCAGTGTCACCTCCCCAGTGTCACCTCCCCTCAGCTCCTCAGTCACCCCCTTACCCCGTCCTCTGTCACTTCTTCCCCAGCACCACTCTTTGCTGACCCGGCTCTGTCCCCTGCCATATCCCTGCCTCAGGCCACCCCGCTGGGAATGAACCCAGACCCCCGGGACGCCCTCACACTCCCCCAGGACTCTTCATCTACCCGCTGGGTCTCTTCATCCTTCCCCTGAGCCCATGTCATGCACCTCCTAGGACCTCCTTCTGGGTCACCTCGTCCATCCAAGGGACCCCCCATCCATCCCCTGGGACGCCTTCATGCATCCCCTGCACCTGCTGCAGAGGGACTGTGGTGCTCAGCCTGGGGCCACCCGACCCACCCGGGGTCCCACCGGGGACAGCCATCTCCCGCGGCACTCCCCGGGTGAGCAGCCCCTTGGAAACGGCCCGGAGCGAGCCCTGGCACCCTGAGGAATTGTTTTTAAGCCATTTTTGGACATTCTGAGTACCAGCGGGCTCTCGCCTACCTGCGCGCAGAGTGCCATGGCCACCTCGCGTCCCGTGGCGCCGGCCCGGGGGACCGGTGGAGGCCAGCGGTCGGGAAGGATGGGCGGCGGCAGGACGGAGACGGCAGGACGGCGGTGGCAGGAGAAATGCCGTGTGGGAGAAACGCGCGGCGCAGCCCGCATTGAGGTCACGGCGAGGTGCTTTCGCAGGGGAACTTGTTCGGCAAAAGGTCACAGCAGCAGGATTTGTCAGCCGGGGTCCCCAGCCTGCCTGCCCCCCTTGCCCGGCTCCGGCTCCGGGGCTTTACCGCCTGCTGCGCCGGCGGGGCGGGGATGGGCGCGTTCTCACTGCGGGGAATTCACCCGGGGCCGGGGAAATCCTCGCTGTCAGAGCCCGGCGCAGTGACAGAGCAGTGACACAGCGGCCAAGGTGCCTGTCCCGGGAGCCTGGCTGCGAGCACGGAGCCGAAGCCGAGTGGGTCGAAGTGAAGGGCGCAGCAGGGCCGCGGGGGCTCGGGGACACCGAGCCCTTGGCGAGGGGCCAGGTGCTGCTCAGGCACCGTCGGGGCGGGATGCTCCCTCTCAGGGAGCCGGGGACAGCGCATCCCTGCGTGCGTGGGCACCGGGAATGGCGCGGGCACAGCTCCCCTGGGATGGGCACTGCTTCACCCACTGCACTGCAACAGCCCTTTTCCCAGCACAGCCGCACTGGTCTGGGAACACCGGCATGGAAAACTTGGTGATGTCGTCCAGCGAAGGAAAATCCTGTCTGCACTTGCGGAACTGCCTGTGACCTGGCAGCAGTGCCGGGGCAGGACGTGCTGTTCCCAAGGGGACAGGAAATCCGCATCAAAGGTTTGCTTGAAACGCCCGCCGTGGGGCTACTCCCAGAGAAGACGGGATGGGACAGAACGCCCTGGAGTTGCTCACGAGAGCCGTGTGACCGGGCGGGACCACCCGGGGCTGCTCCCCGTCCTGCTGTTGCGGCAGCCCGGCTCCACCGCACGGCCCGAGGAGTGAGTCTTGCACCCCGCTAATGTCCCACCTCCCAGAGCCGCATTCTCCTGCTCCCTGGGAGCCGGGGCCAGACGTGCTGCGGTGACGGATGACAAATGACAGATGACAAACCCCCGCGCCCTCTCGGCGCCTGATTTCCTTCCGAGCAATGCCCGGATCAGCACCGTGACCGGGATCCTGCCGCTCCTCCTGCGCTTTGTCATGGGGAGACCCCACAAAAACCCGCCGGGGAGCGTTAACTCCGTGCCCTCTCGCTTCAGAAATGACGCGAGCACGAGCAGCTTTCCATGCCTTTACTGCGAAACTTTCTGGGTGATTCTGATGCAGTTCGGGGATTTTCATCGAATCACAGAATCCCCTGGGCTGGAAGGGATCACCCAGCCCAGCCCCTGTCCCTGCACAGACCCCCCAACAGCCCCACCCTGGGCATCCCTGGCAGCGCTGTCCAAACGCTCCTGGAGCTCTGGCAGCCTCGGGGCCGTGCCCATTCCCTGGGCAGCCTGGGCAGTGCCCAGCACCCTCTGGGGGAAGAACCTTTCCCTGCTCTCAGCCTGAGCCTGCCCTGGCCCAGCTCCAGCCGCTCCCTGGCTGCTGTCCCTGTTCACCACAGAGCAGAGAGCGGAGCTGCAGCCCCCGGTGAGGTCCGTTCTCAGCATCACCTTCTCTAGGCTGAACCAACCCAGTGCCCTCAAGCCCCTCCTCCCTTGGCCCCTCGGGACCCACTCCATGCCCGTGTCCGTCCTCTGGCCGCTCTGCAGGGCACCAAGGCCCCACCGGGGACCCGAGGCGCGCCCGGTACCAGCGGGCCCGGTGGAACCCACACGGCGAACCGCACCACAGCGCATGCTCGGCTCGGCTCGGCCGGGCACGACTATTGGTCAATGGGTCTGACAGCGCCTCAGAACAAACCAATCGCTGCCGGGTACCGGGTGACTGGCAGGGACAGCAGCCAATCGTAGCGTGCACAGGCACGTGCCGTCCGCCCTTAGGCTGGTGTGCGCACCAGCCAATCGCACAGCTGGTAAGATGATTGGCAGGGCGCTGCGCCTATCAGACGGAGCTGCGTCACGCCTAGGCGCTGTTAAGCCAACAGTCCGTGCGGGAGCCTCGGTCCCGCCCGCTGCGCTCGCGCGTGTCCCCGCCTATGAGCGGCCGCCTCTCCTGAAGGGCGCGCGCCTCGCCCTATCAGCGCGCGCGGCGCGGCCACGCCCCCGGGGGCGGGCTGTGGGCGGGGCCCGGCGGCGGGCGCGGCCCGGGCGGGGTCGGAGCGATGGCGGAGAGCGACTGGGACACGGTCACGGTGCTGCGCAAGAAGGGCCCGAGCGCGGCCCAGGCCAAGTCCAAGCAGGTCAGCGGGGGGAGCGGTGGGGGCCCGGTGCGGGACCGGGCAGGCGCCCGGCCTGGGCTTGGCGTGGTCGAGGCCGCCGCTCCGAGCGGCGCCGCGCTCACCGCGCACCTTCGCTCTCTCCCCAGGCGATCTTGGCGGCCCAGCGGCGCGGGGAGGACGTGGAGACCTCCAAGAAGTGTGGGTATCCCGCGGGGGAGGCCCGGTTCGGTGTGGGGCGGCCGCCTGGGATGGGGAGGGGCGGCCGGAGGCGGCACCGCCCGGCTGGGCCGGACTGGGCCCTAACGCGGAGCCCGGGGAGCCGCCGGGATAGCGCCCCTGGAGCTGCCCCTTCGTGTCTGGTTGCCCAGGGCAAAGCTCTCCCTGCTTCCTGCAGAGATCTTGGGAGAGTTTTCGCGATGACAAAACTTAAGCTCCGCGTTTTTGCGGCTTATTTTTCCTGAGGATTTGGATAGCTGCTAGTCTTCCTATGGCGCCGCTCTTTAAAAGTTCCTTGTTTCCTCTCCGATGTAAATTGTCAGGTTCTCTCACTGCAGGGAGCAGATTCTGATGGTTGGAAATAAATAGAGAGACAATCCTTGAAGAAGGTTGAGTCAGCTTTATTGGGATACTGAATTTCAGAGACTCGTGTGAGAGAAAGGATTCAAACTAGGACTTAAATACTATATCTAAAATGAGAGAAAACAAACAATGTGTTTTTGAAGCTCAGCCTTTCAGCAAAGCTAAGTACAGTTAGACTTGACGTATAAAAGGTGTCAGAAAATTGCTTAAAGGCCACTTACTCATGCTGCCTCACGCCTGAGTGAGTGTGATTCAAGTTCAAGTATTGACCCTTTTGTGCTGCAGCACGAACGTGTGTCTGCAGCAAAGTTTGAGCATTAAATCCCCAAGGAAAAGCAAGACCTGCCCTATCTGGAGTGAAGTTCAGGTGTGAAGTAGGGAAAGGGAAGGGCTCTGCAGGGCCAGATGTGCACAGCAGCATGAACAGGGCTAAGATAATGTTCCCTGATGGGCACGGTCTGGGGGAGATCAATGCTGATGTTGGCATGCTGAAATACTGACAGCTCCCTGGGATCCTGGGCAGCTGAAGGCTTGGAAAAAGTCCTTTGATACTTCTTGGCACAGCTCTGAGCCTTATTTTGTTTGTCCTTGGTTGTTTTTTTGTTCTTGCTTCGAATGACAGGGGCAGCAGGCCAGAACAAACAACACTTCATTACAAAGAACACGGCCAAGCTCGACCGTGAAACAGAGGAGCTGCACCATGACAGAGTTTCCCTGGAGGTGGGCAAAGTGATCCAGCAGGGCCGGCAGAGCAAGGGCCTCACGCAGAAGGATCTGGCCACGGTGAGTGCAGCACCTGCAGGTGAGGGCGGGCACCTCTCCTGTCCTCCCATGGGCAGCTGCAGGGGGTTGGTGTCATGGGCTGAAGTTTGGGGAATGCAGCATCTCTGGTGTCTCATGTCCCAGCAGCTTCAGATGTCTGGGAAAGGTTCTGAGGTTTGTCTGTGCAGCTCTTGAGCCCCAGGTTGGAGGCAGAGCCTGTCTGGGGTTGCTGAGCTGGTGGGAGGCTGCTGCCCTCTTCCTCCCAGCAGCTCACACCAACCCGAGGGATTTGTACCATTAGGCCTGAGCAGTGTTAGCAACTCTCTGCTGTCTGAAGGAACAGCAATCCCTGGTGTTCCTACTCCTCCTGAAAAGCAGGGAGGTCAAAGTCTGTTCAGGATGGATGTCACCAGTGCTGGGACACTGCAGGGAGGTGCCGGTGGGGATGGAGTCAGCTTTGGAGCGGCACTTTGTCATCTGTCCTGGCGTAATGAGGGGCTGTTCCCTATCTGTGTGAGTCCTGGGGGGCTGCTGCTGAGTGTTGCTGTGTTTGAGACTCCTCCTCTCTTTTCAGAAAATCAATGAAAAACCACAAGTCATCGCTGACTACGAATCAGGACGAGCAATCCCCAATAACCAGGTCATGGGCAAGATCGAAAGAGCCATCGGTGAGTTAAGGGAGACTTTGGGAACACTGCCAGTGTTTGGAGGGGTGGTTTGGGGGAAGCTGTTTACCTCTCTCCTATGAGGAGCATTGCTGGCTCGAGTTTATCGTGGGTGTGGTGCCATTAAGTCATGTTCTGATAAAACCTGGATCTGCTGACTGAACCAGAGCTGGGAGCCCGTGATCTTTGTCTGCACCTTCATGCATGGGGCTGTGCCCTGGGGACCATCCCTGTGTGCTTGCCCCCAAAACCTCTGACATGCTGAGAGCCATGGAAGCTTGATTGCACTTGTGGAAGGATTCAGTGTTGGTTTTACTCTCCTGGGCTGGTTCAGATCCCATCTCCTAGGAAGACAGACAGTTTTTGTTTGAAGTTGGTCTGGTGCTCCTAGAAACTAAAGTAGGATTCTCCTGAACTCTGCTCTCTTTGGATGTTCTCTTCCTTAAGGCTGAAATTGGTGGAAATAAAGTTACTGGGTGAATGATTGAGTGCTGGTGGTGGTCATCTCCTTTGTCTTATTCCAGGCCTCAAACTGCGTGGAAAGGACATTGGAAAACCGCTGGAAACCGGCCCCAAAGGGAAATGACAACAAAGCCTCGAAATCAGTTTGCTCAGATTGATCTGGCCCAGCTGGTTCTCCTCAACCACTCTGCATATTGCCAAGCTGAACAAGAGGGTTTCAGACTTGCTTTTGGGGGGAAATCCGCTGAATCTGTACCTGCTGTAAAAAGGCAACCTTAAAGAAGCAATTTTCCTGATGTTTGTTTTTCCTTCCTCCTTTTCAGAGATTGAGGATCTAAACCCCAAGAAAAAACCCAAACCCTGCCTCTGATTTGCCAGAAAACATGCATTGTGGTGTTAGCAGCAGCTGATGTTAAGGCACTTAGGGTGGTCTGAAATGTGATCATATAATTGAAACAGTTTGGGGGACGGGTGAGGTATATTATATATAAATAATTTGGGAGAGTTGGGGCTTGATCAGAAATGATGGCTCGGTCACTGTATCTCAATGAGTTTGGTTTGTTCTTTCCAGCCTGTTTTAAAGAGATCTATAATAAAGTTTGGTACCCTTCAGTTGCCATGGGGAGCTGCTGCATATGACCAGCTGGTAGTAAATGTTGTGGCTGGGTGTGACTGGAGCTGCACCACCTCTTCCTTCTGGGATTGTAATTAAGGGGACTCCTGGGGTGCCTGGGATGAGGGCCAGCACTGTCACAGCCTTCCTGGCTGTGTCACCTCTCCCTGCATTGGGCATGGTGCAGCTTGGCTCGCAGCCTGGAGCTGGAATCAGTGCTGTGGGTGTGAGGGGAGGCTGTGGGCAGCTGCAGAGCCAAGCAGGTGCAGAGACATCAGGTAAAGCCTGAGCCCTCCTTGTGCCCTTCCTCAGCTCTGTTGGGGCCTCATTTCTGCAGGCAGGACAGGGCCGTGGGGATAGTGCTTGGCCTGGCTGAGGCATCACCTAAGGGCGGCACAGCTGGGTGAGAGGGAGACAAGCAGGATGTCCCAGGCCCCTCCAGCTGGGCATGGGGGCTGGGGGTAGCAGGATCCTGGTGGGCTGCTTGGTGTGCAGGGGCTGACCTGGGCTCTGTGTGGGGCTGGGCTTGGAGTTCACGGTGTTAAGGTGTGAAAGCTGGGGGTGAGGGAGGGGTCCTGGGCTGGGGGCATGCTGGGTGCAGGATGGGGATTCAGGCCCTGAGCCCAGCCTGCACCTCAGGAACATTTTTGGGTTTCCCAGTGACATTTAAAGGCAAATTATCAAGTGTGCTGTCAAGGTGTGTGGGCAGCAGGTGGGCACCCGTACCCTCAGGCGTGCTGTGTGGTGCCCCCCTCTGCTCCCTACCCTACCACCTACCACTCACCCTCCCCAACACCAGCAGAGGCACTGGGCTTCCTCCCCGCGGGCTCTCTGTGCCGTGGGAGCTCTTGTGCTTTGTCCGGGGTGTGGGAAGTGGCTCACACCCTCTGCAGCACCCACTGCTGTTCCCAGCTCTGGGGGCCAGGACCCCACACTTCACCCCGCCTCCCATGGCCAGAACCCTGTTTGGATGAGAACTCCCACTCCTCCTGCCTGCCAAAGCACGGGCACATTGCTGTGTCTTAGGAGCAGAAAGTTCATGTTACAAACAACAAAAATGCTTTTCCCGAGCACTTGGAGGTAGTGATGACAGCGCTGTGTCCCTCTGCGGGGCCAGCTCCCGGGGTCGCCAGCTCCCCGTGCTGGGGGCAAAGAGCGGGCAACTGCTGGAGTGTGGGTTCCTGTCGAGGGATGGTCTGCCTGGGGGAGCGGGCAATTCCTGCTGCTGGCTGCTGATTTCAAGCCTCATCCTCCTCCCTTGGAGATATAATGACCTTGTCCTGCAAAGAAAGGTGAGTGGGAATTGATGATGAACATGGGCTGTCTGCTGTGAAACACCAGGATTTCTTCCAGCCTGCAGTGAGGACGATCTGTGTGTCAGCCCCCTGTGACCCTGGCAGAGGCACCAAACACCCAGGGGGCTCCAGGTTTGTTATTGGAGTCCATGCTGGGGCTGGTGGCTCTGCTGCAGATGGCACCACATCTATCCAAGGGACCTGCAGCTTAAGCCACCTCGCACAAATGTGAGTGCTGGCTGAGTGAGGATGAGCCAGGTTTGTCAGATCCCCTTCCCACAAGGCTCAGGGGTGGGAGCACACTCAGCTCTTTCTGGAGCAGCTGCCTGTGGCAGCAGCATTTTTAGGCCAGTCCTACAGCTCCAGGTCACTTGTTTGTCAACAAGCAGATAAGAGGCAGAGCCCTTTGCACCTCCCTGTCACGTTGGCGGAACGCGGGGTCAGGGAGAACCCGCTGGCATTTGCTGAGCTTTTAGGAAAACGCTGTTTTGGCACAGCTGGGGTAATCAGCAAAGTCCTTCACCCTGTCCTTACATCTCGGAAGGTGATGTTGTCAAAGCCCTGGGGACTGTTACTCTCTGCCGGTGTCCTGCTCGCCAGCCCTCGTGGCTTCAGCCAGTACCAGCCCCCAGCAGCCACCAGCGCCACGATGATGAGGGCCAGGAGCAGGCTGAGCACCACCTCTGCCACGAAGCTGCCAGAGGGCTTCTCTGCAGGGAGAGGAAATGCTGTCAGGCTTGACCCACTGCCCAGAGAGCTGCCTCCAGCCTCATCCCAGCACCCTGGGCAGCTCTGGGTTGACCTTTCACAGCCGGAACTGGCCCCCACGCACCTTCCACTGGACTCTCCGGGCTGGAATGGCAGCCCCCCTTGGCGCTGTACACGATGTCATCCAGTGCCACTGTCCCCTCCACTGGCCACCTCCGTGTGGTGATCTCAAAGCTGATCTGCGGGGGAAGGTGGGGTCTGGGGGGCTGATGCACGCCCGCAGTCACCCTGCACCCCAGGGTGGCCCCACTTACCTGGAACTCACCGGGGCTCTGCACCGGCACCACGGCCCCCTGCCAGCCCCGGCTGCGGTGCCCCGCCACGCTCCACACGGTGCGCTGCCCCGCCGCGCCGTGCAGCGTCACCCGCAGCTCCCCGCTGGCTGCAAGGGTGGGGCACAGGTGTCCTGGCATCAGCAGCTGCCCTGAGCCCACGAGCGCCATCGACCCTCCCAGCCATGCCATCCCCTACCGGGCTGGCAGCACCCAGAGGGAACGGGCCATCCCCACTGCCCAGCTGGAGCCGAAGCAGGGTGTCCATGGTCCAAGGGTGGGGAGGAGTGAGGCCCCCACTGCCATACATGACACCCAGGGATGGCACCTCCTCCCCGCCCCTGCAGTGCTCACAGAGGTGCTCCGCGATGTCCATGTGGTACCAGAAGCGCAGGCAGGAGTCGGTGGCCGCGGGCAGGGGTGGGCTCTCCAGCAGGGCACTGGTGCCCCTGGCACCCAGCGCGCTGGTGTCGAAGTGCACGTAGTGACCTGGGCAGGCAGGGACAGAGCACAGGGTGTCCCCCAGTCCTGCATCCATTTGTCCCACCCTGCTTGTCCCATTCTACCCCAAAATGCCCAGAGTGAAGCCTGGAGGACGACACAAACCAGCCCTACACCTCACTGCCCTTGGGACTGAGCTGTCCCTCCCAGGCAAAGAGGGCATCAGGGCTGCTGTGAAGCCAGGCCTCACAGGATGTACTGAGCTGACCCCATCCAGCCCCAGCTCCTCTTCCTCTCTCTGGCCATGCCAGGGTGCCCGGGCAGGGATGGGTGTTTCCTACCATTCCTTGTGCCCAGGGTGTGATCCTGCTCGGGGCTGGGGTACTTGGCCAGGGCGACCCCGCTCTTCCAGCCCCAGGCCAAGCTGTGCAAGCGGGGGTCCGAGGGGCTGCTCCAGCCACAAGTGTCCTGCTCGAAGTCACAGGATGCTGGGAGGAAAGAAGGGCTGTGAGACACCCAGTGCTACCTGGTAGGAGACGAGGCACCTGGGTGGGACACACCACCTCCAGCTTTGGACCAGGCCAGGCTCAGGGCAGAAACAGGTCTGTCCCCATCCCCATGGCTTACATGCCCCCACAGGATGTCCCATCCACCCCATCTGATCCACGGTGTCCCTGTGGGGTGGGCTCTCACCTGGCTCGGGGCAGGCTCCATCCGACACATGCAGGTCGTCCAGCGCGATGTACCCGTGGTCACCCCCAGCTCCCACTGCCTCAAACACCACCTGGGCAGGGTGACATGCTGAGGCTGGCAGCCTCCATGCACCCCTCATCACCCCCAGCTGCCCCCAGCACCCTGCCCTGTCTCACCTGCCAGTCGTCATCGGGCTGGACGGTGACGTGGCTGCGGTGCCAGCTGCTCCCCTCCATGGTGCTCACACTCAGAACCTTCGTCCGCACCCTGCTCTGCTCCACGAACACCTGGAGGGAGCCTGCCCAGGGCACCCAGCATGGAGGAGGGGTCCAGGGCTGTGCCGTGTGGGGCCCCCACCCATCTGGAGGTGCCCCCAGGGGTCTCAGGGCGGGTGGTGCTCACCTGGGGTCCCAGTGCTCAGCTGGTACCAGAAGGCCAGGCACCGGGCAGGCACGGAGGGCTGGTAGGGCTGGGAGGTGAGGGCAGCCGTGTGCCCTGCAGGCAGGGAAACCCTGCCCGTGTTCACCACCATGTAGTGGCCTGGGGGAGAGAAGTCCCTGTGCTGTGACCCCTGCCCTGCCCTGCTGGGGAGCACTAGGGGACAACTGGGGCTGGGTTTTCCCCCCAGGTCAAGGAGTCTCCCCAGTTTGAGGACCTCCTCAGGATTAGGGAGCCCTGGGGCTGGGAGACTCTGTGTTTGAGGAATCCCAGGGTTGGGGAGTCCTGGGCGGTAGTGCCTTCTGCTCACCCTGGGGAGGGCAGGCAGGACACAGGGAGAGCAGGCAGGGCTGGTGTGGGGTACAGGCAGGACACTCAGAGCAGGCAGGGAGGGCACTCAGAGCAGGCAGGGCTGGTGTGGGGTACAGGCAGGACACTGAGAGCAGGCAGGGAGGCAGCAGGGCTGCCGTGGCCCCGTACCTGCGGCGGTGCCGGTGGTGTGGTCGGTCGCAGGGCCAGCGGTGGTGCCGGTGCCGTTGCTCTGTCGCTGCCAGGTGCCCTTTCCGCTGGCTGCCAGCGCACAGCCCCCTGCCTCGAAGGAGCAGGAGAGCTCGGCCCCACAGGGGCCTGCTGTCTGTGCCAGGTCGTCCAGCCCCACATCCCCCAGGAACCCATCGTGCAGCACCTCGAAAGCCACCTGCCCCCAGGCAGCGGTGTCAGACACCCCACACCTCACTGGTGCCAGGGACATGGGGGCCTGCTCCTCACCTGGTACCTCTGCTGGCCCGTGGCGGGCAGTGTTGCCCATGCCCGGTGCCAGATGCTGCCCTGGGTCCCTTGGCGGGTCCACAGCACCACGTCCTCCCCTCCCTCCGGCCGCAGCTTGAGGTTCAGGGTGCCTGGGCAGAGGGGGGCATGGGGCAGCCATCCCGCACCCCTTGGGGACCCCACTGCCCTCAGAGTGGAGCTGGGCTGGGGCACCCCGGGAGGATGCCACGGGGCACGTACCAATCTGTGGGCCGGCCAGGCGGTACCAGAAGGAGAGACAGCGTGGGGCAGCAGCTGGCTCCTGGCGGGAGGTGAGGAGCTGGGCCCTCTGCCCGTGGCTCCATGGCACAGAGGGGTCCACAGACAAGAAGTAGCCTGAATGTTGGGAACAGCCAGGGTGGAAGGGTCACAATGTGAGTGTTCCACATCACCCACAGCCCAGATCTGCATGTTCCCAGGCTGCCCTAGGTGAGCTTGCTCCATAGGCATGGGGCTGCTGGGAGTGCACAGGGCATGTCTTGGCCCTGGGGACTGAAGGCTATGCCCTGGGCTCCTGGGTTCCCCCAAAGAGCAGCCAGCCCCTTACCTGAGCCAGTGGTGTGGTCAGAGCCATGCCCCTGCCCCATGCTGCGGACCCATTTGAAGTCACTGGACAGATCCTGGTACCAGCCACACAAGTCCCTCTCAAAGTTGCAGGACAGCTCTGGCCAGAGAGAGGTGACAGTGTGGAGGTGGAAGGGGATAAGGCACCACAAAAGCAAATGGGTCCCCCGAATGTCCCTTTCCCCCTGCTCCCCTGCCCCGCTCCCCAAGTTTACCCCATGCAGGGGTCCCAGGCCAAGGCAGGATATGTGCTTGGCCCTGGCGCTCGGCCTTCTGCACCCTGGTCCTGTTCTTGGACAGAGTGACAGCACCCAGGCAGCCCCCATGGAAAGGGTCTGGGGTCCCTCTCCCTGCCCACACACCCCTGGCCGTACCCGCAGCCGTGGGTGACACCACGTCAAGGTAGCACTGCTTGAATGTCACGTTGTCAACACTGACATTCACCGTGTCCTGGAGATCCACCATTGCCAGCAGCTCGACCTGGGGGCAGCAGCCATGAGCCCGGGGTGCCCTGAGCACTGGCACTATCCCACTGAAAGCCCCCCAGGTCCCTGTGCATCCAGCCCACCTGGAAGGGCCGGCTTCTCTGGCCCAGTGGGACACGGACACGACCCCCAGCTGTGCTGCCACGACCTTGTGTCTGCCAGGCCAGCTGGGTGGTGCCAGTGGTGTGATCTGCAATGCTGACAGCGAGGAAGCCTGGAACGAGAGGTGGTGCAGAGGCTGTGGGCACCCAAAACCCCTGGCCACCCTGTGGGAGCCCTCCATGGCACCAGCCCATGGTCCCAGAGTTCAGGGACACGGATGGGGACACAGACACCCCTGCTCCAGGATGATGTGATGGTGCAAAGCAGGGTTGGGAGAGGCAGCAAATGCAGGTGGGCATGGGGGGCCCTGGGGGCAGGAAGCAGGGAGGGTACCCCAGGGATGGGCAGGAGGTTACCTTGGGGGTCACTGTGGATGCGGTAGCTCATCTCCATGGTACAGGCAGGGCCAGAGGGGCCCAGCGGAGGCGATCGTGCCTTCGCAGGACCCACCATCTGTCCTTCTCCTGTCTGGAGGGCCAGGGAAGTCCCTGGGCACAGAAACACTCTGTGAGGTGAGGACTGGGGTCCCACATCGCTGGTAGCACCCCCAGCCCAGCATCCTGCCTGGGCATCGTCCCCCATTGTGCAGTGGCACCCACTGGGCACCGGCTCTGGGGGCTCCTGTGGTGGTGGGCACTGAAGAGCATTGTCTGGGTGTTGGGAACAACCTCACCTGTGAGGAAGCTGTCAGGTTCAGTGACCCTCTGCAGACCCCAGCGCAGTCGCCCCACGCTGACGTCGTGCCAGCCCCCAGCCCCTGACTCGAAGGTTGTTGTCCCTGCAAAGTCAAAGAATCCTGGTTTGGGTTGGAAGGACCTTAAAGCTCATCTCATTCCACCCCTCTGCCATGGGCAGGGACACCTTCCACTATCCCAGGTCGTTCCAAGACTTGGAACCAGACTTGGACACTTTCAAGGATGGGGCAGCCACAGCTTCCCTGGGCAACCCAAAACTCCAGGCTCAGTCTTGCCAGGCCATCGTGCTCCCGGGGGCTGTGCAGGCACTCACGTGCCCTGGCCGTGCCAGCCCAGGGGTGCCTGGTCCCCTCCACCACCAGGGTACTGGTGCAGGTGACTGCCCTGGCTCTCACCACAGCGCTTCTCGTCGGAGCCATCAGCACACGTGTCAGCGAAGTCACAGGCCAGCTCTGCGGCAATGCAGTCCCCACTGTCACAGGCCACCTCATCTGCTGTGCAGGGGCTGGCACCTGCCTGGCTCAGCAGCGTAACCACAGGCTTCTCTGATGATGAAACAGCCCAGGATGGAGAGCAGTGGTGAAAGGGCTCAGCAACAGCATCCGTGTCAATCCTTCAAGCTACTGTCCCCTGTCCCTAAGCATCTCCTTGTCTCTCCATTTCCCCCATCCCAGCACAGCCCAGCTCAGCCCAGCTGCCACCAGCTGAAGGGGAGCCAGGGCTCAGTAAGAACTCCTTGTGGGACAAGTTTTGGCACAGAGGATGGAGTGTCACAGCTACAGAACAAAGACACCAGCACCCCAGCGCAAGTGTTCACTGTGCTGCACCCAGGATGGTCCGTGTGACGAGCAGAGGGACAGGCAAACCATGTGGCAGGTCCTTTAGGGACGGTGCCATGGGCACAGGACACCTGGGACAGCTGCCCACACTGGAGCAGGGTGAGGGACACTGCCCACCAGCTCACCCTGCTCCTTCACACAGCCCTGGGACAGGATCAGGTCATCGATGGCCACGGTCCCCCCGCTGCCGGCCACCCCCTCGATCAGCACCTGCAGGAAAGCACCATGCCAGCAACGTCAGCAAGGGGTCCTGCGCTGTATGGGGGTATTAGGGTGACAGAAGGGAGCCGTGGGATGGGGGGAGCCAGCACTGTCATGGACTGACACATATTTTCCCCTGGAAGGGACTCAGTGGGAGCAGGGGCGATGCTGCAGCTGACAGAGTTGCACAGCATGGGCTGGCACGGCCACGGTGGGCTTGGGGGATGGTGCTGCCCCTGTATGCAGCTCTGGTTCCTGACCCCGGAGACAGCCCAGCTCCCCACAGCACAGCACCAGCCCACCTTGAAGGGAACCGTCACAATGAAGTCCACTCTCTCCCGGACCCAGCAGCTGCCCAGGTCTCCTATCCTCTCCCTCATCAGGTTCTTGGTAGAGTTGCTCACATAGGAGATGCTGAGGTTGCTGGTGGCCGAGCCATGGAGGTGGTAGTACAGCACAAGCTGGGGATGGGGAGGAGGGTGAGCCTCAGGGCAGGGGCATACAGCCCCTGCATCCCACAGAGGGGCTGCGAGGAGCTCAGAGCTCCCAGTGGGCACCAGAGATGTCACCAACCCTCCCCCCCCCACCAAAAACCTGATGCCCATCCCCAGAAAGGGCCAGTCACAGCCCCAGCCCCACATGAGGGTCCCCACATCTGGGAACCCCATGTCCCGTCACCACTGTCCCCACATGGGCTGTGACATGAGGTCCCAGCCGTTACTCACAGAACAGGAGTTGGTGGCTTGGAAAGTGGGGCTGATGAGCTGAGCTGTGCCACCAGCCTGTGCAGTGGGGCCACCACCCACGTGGAGGAAAAAACCTGCAGGAGATGCTGGGGCTGAGTGGAGCCGGGCAGATGGGTGGGTGCAGGACATCGCTGCCCTGAGCAGAGCCCAGGCATGCGTCATGCCAGGGCACGTCCACCTGCGGGGGGGCCCTGCCGGGACACTGGTGCCACGCCACGTACCAGCCCTGCTGTTGTTGCTGTGGTCCCGAGTGGGAATGCTGTAGGAGGTGCCCAGGTTCAGGCTCGTGTTCCTGCTCCACACTGGGGGCCCGGCCGCCGCCTCCCAGCCACAGAGATCATGGTCAAAGGAGCAGCGGGTGAAGTTCTCTGTGGGGAGAAGGGACAGCAGTGACCTGGAGACCGGGGTCCCAGCCCTCTCTTGGACAGGTAGGTCCCTGCAATGGGCTGGGCTGATGCCACCCCTCTGCAAACCCTCAGGGTCATTTTGCCCTCCTGTGCATGGGGCAGAACTGGGGGGATGCCTGCCAGCCTAGAGCACAGCTTTTCCCCACCAAGGCAGACCCCCAGCCCATCCGCAGGACTCCTCCCGGGGGCCAGGGGTGCTCACTGCACTGCGCCGCGCCCTCGTCCGAGCTGTCCCCGCAGTCGTCGGTGCCGTCGCAGAAACGATGCCATGCCAGGCAGGAGCCGTGGGGACAGCGGCTCTCCTGGGCCCCGCAGACCTGCTGCCCGACCTCTGGGGTGGGGGGACACGTGTCAGCGAGTGGCTGGTCCCAGAGGGACACGGTGAGCTCCCCCACATCATTCCCGGGAGTGGCTCAAGGGACAGGTTTTCACTGCCCACCTCATGCTCCGGCCAGGGCACGGTGCCCCAAGACACAGCGAGCAATAGGAGAGCTCCCCTGGGTTTTGCACCCCACCCAGTTCCCCCAAGATCCCGGCTCATATCCCAGCAGATGTGGGACTCACCTGGTAAGCCACAGTTCCTGAACACGATGTCATCGAGTGCCACCTCTGCCCCGCAGGTGGGCGGTTGTGTCAGGGAGAAGATGAGCTGTGATGGGAGGATGGGGATGGCATGAGCTCCCAGGCCCCTTGGGGTCCCAGAGCATCCCCCAGCTCCTCTGGTTCCCAGCTATGGTGACAGTGCCCGGGTACTGACACTGTCTCACCTGGAACTGCTCTGTGATCCGGCCGGGGTAGGCAACCAGCTGATGCCAGCCCTCGCTGCTGCGCTCGGGGCTCTGCCACAGCCCCACCACGTCGTCCCTGTGTGCCACAGCCAGGCGCAGCACTGGCCGCTGTGTCTGGTTCAGCCCTGAGGGAAGCCCCAAATATGCCCTTGGTACGGGGCATCTTGGGGTACCCAAAGGAATGAATGGAGCCCTGCCAGCTCTGGGGGCTGGAGCTGGGACCCCCAGATCCCACCAGCTCTGCATGTGGAGCATGGAAGAGGCAAACAGGATGCCAAGGACCCATCCCAAGGTGCAGGTGGCTCTGTCCCTGCCATAGGGGCAGATGGCCCCATCCCTCCCCACTGCCTCCCATCCTCACTGCCCCGTAGCCGATGCTGCCTGTGCCCACCTTGGGTGCCCTCACAGCTCCCTGAGAGGTGGTACCAGGCTCTGATCTCACACGTGGCAGCTGCTTCCCGCATCTCTGGTGACCTGAGCCAGGCCGTGGCTGTGGTCTTTTCTGGGGGGGATGTGGTCACCAAGAACCAGCCTGGGGAGGGCAGAAAGCAGAGCAGGGACTGCAGCCCCATGGGGTGGCATCGGAGCTGTGCCAGCACTACTCCTGCCCCTCCATGGATCTGCTCCATCCCCTGCACCCTACAAGGATGGGTGTCCTGTCACCCTGACTCTGGGGCACCCATAGCCCAGTGGAACAGTGCTGTGGGTGCCCAGAACCTGCTCACTAAGCAGCTCCCTCTTACCCAGGTCAGTGCCCAGAGTGTGGTCTGAGTGAGGCCCCGTGCCCCACATGGCCAGGCTGGCCCGGCCCCGCACCCATCCATACGTCGAGGTGCCCACGTCCTGCCAGCCACAGTCACTGTCCTCGAAGTCACAGGTGAAGGGGGTGCCCAGCACTGCTGAGCCCCGTAGGTACCCTGAGAGTGGGCAGATGCAGGGTCAAGGCAGGTTTGGGGCCACCCTGGGGACCTGTGCCCACCCCAGGGAACTGCACCCACCCAGGGGACCTGTGGCCAGCCCAAGGGACCTTCACACAGCCTGGGATCCTGCACCCACCTGGCAGACTCACCTGCACCCAGGTAACCTGTGTTCACCCTGGGTACCTGCACAAGGGACCTGCCCCTCCCCCATGGATCTGCGCCCACCCTGGGGGCCCTGCATCCATCCTGGGCACCAGAATCACCCCAGGGACCTGCACCCACAACACCCCTTACTACCTCACCCCAGGAGCAGGGCCTAAGAGTGGGTCTGGGGGCCTGGGGGGGGTCTGGGCACCCACCACACTGGTTCTCGTCCGAGCAGTCGCTGCAGTCACAGACGAAGTTGCAGAGCTGCTCAGCCGCGCTGCTGCAGCTGTTGACGACCACGGACCCGCTGGGGAGGACGGTTCTGGCTATGGGAGAGACAACGGGGCTGAAAACCCTGCAGGAACCAGGCACAGTGCCCGCAGCAAGTGACGGAGGGCACGTGTGACCTGCAGGTGACATTTGCCTGGGCACCTCGGTTTGGGACCCTGCTGGGGCAGATACTGAGCTCTCAGTGGCATCTTCCCTTGGACAGCCCCCCCCACCCGTCACTGCCCCGGCACTCCACACCTCTCACACTGCCACCTCCCACCGTCAGCCTAGGGGTGCCAGAGCCTGCCGGGGCACTGACTCTGCTATATCGCACCCGTGCTTCGAGTCCCAGCCCCCATTTTGTAAGAAATGGGGAGATCTGGGCGTTTTCTGTCCCACGCTGAACAAAGCCATTGCTGATCCCCAGCCCGGTGCTGGGGGCTCCAGCTCCCGCTCACCCTGGGAACCCCGGGCTGACTTCACCAGCAGAGCCCAGCGGGCTGGGCTGTACCTGCCCCGGCCCCCAGCGCTGGAGGAAGCTGCCGGGGAGGACCAGAGCGGAGCAGCCGGCACGGAGGCCCCTTCCCCCCCAGCGACACAACCCCCGCCCGTGTCGGCAGAGCTCACCCAGCAGCACCAGGAGGGCCAGCATCGACAGTCCGCCTGCAGCCATCTCGGCCACCACGACGGTAAAACACAGCTGGGAGAGGCCACACCGTGAGCCCCGGGCTGGAATGCGCTCCCCAGGACCTGCCTGCGTTGGACTTCAGCCCCGCTGTTATCGGCTCCCGGCCGGGCAGTGAGGTTTATGGCGAGGCTGTGCCGGCTGGGATAGCACACCGCGATCCCGTCACGCCGCACCGCCGGCACCACAGCAGCGAGCTGCAGCCAGTGGAGACATTCCGCTTTTCCCCACTGAACCTCTCTTCTTCAGCCCGTGTTCCACCCAGGACAAGACGGTGGGTGCCACTCTGGCTGGGATGGGACACGACCCGGTGGAACGCACCGGCTTGGTGAGGGATGAGGAAGCTTCCTGCCGAGCCAGGGATGCTGCCAGCCCTGTGGGGGAAGCTGGAACCTCTGCTAGGGACATGGGGGCTCTGCCAGTCCCTGTGCATAAGGAGAGTGGGACAGCCTTTGGGCGCGGGGCTGGCAGTGGGCTGCACTCTGGGCAAGGAGAACAGCTGAGCTGGGAGTCAGCAGTATCTCCAGTATCCCATTTTACCCTGCCCTCTGGCAGTAGGAAGCCATTCCCTCTTGTCTTGTCACTCCAAGCTCTTGTCCAAAGTCCCTCTCCAGCTCTCTTGGAGCCCCTTTAGGCACTGGAAGCCTAAAGGAGTGCTCCCTGGAGCCTGGGGATTCCATGATGCCATCGGCAGGAGCCAGTCCTCACCCTGCCTGCTCTGCTCTGGCTGGCAGGAGCATCTCAGCACCCAGCTCATGACTGCCACGGGGCGAAGGGGCACAGCTCCAGGGCCACAACCAGGTCATTCCTGGGGCAGAACACTCCTGGCAGAGCTCCAGCAAGGGCTGATGAGCTTGGAAGAAGCATGGCTTGGAGGCCAGAGCCCCAAAGGTCACCACCAGTGTTGCCTGGTGATGGCAACTACTGCCCCCACCGGTTTCCCCAATTGGGCAGGGGAAGCAGGGGCTGCTACCCCACAGGAGCCCTCTCACCTCTGCTGCCGCAGCCACCGTGCCCAGAGAGGGCCCCTGTTGAGCAGATCCTCCCCTTGAGATGACGGCCTTGGACTGCAGATTGCAGGGGGATTACATCAGGGGCAGTAAAACACAGGCTCAGCTCCTTCTCCCAGCGCCAGCAAGGCCCAGTGGGGGTCAGCAGCCCCACATCCCTCAGCCCAGGCATGCTGGAGAGCAGAAGCCCTGCCCTGCTCTGAGCTGGCCGTGGGCCAGTGCCATGGCCACTGGCAGAGTAGTCACTGGCCTCCTGGGTGCCATGGGCAGAGCAGCTCTCACAGGTGTGAGCCCTCCCCTTTCCACTGGGGATGCTGGGCTCCCAGTATGAGATGTGGGCATACTGGAGCAGATCGAGCCAGGGGCTGTGATGATGATCACAGGATAGTACAGAATGGAAGGCACAACTGGAGGTCACCCCATCCCACCCCTCTGCTCCAGGAGGGTTCCCTGGAGGATGTGTCCAGATGGGTTTTGAGTATCTCCACAGAAGGAGATTCCCTGATGAAGATGATGGGACTGGACTTCCCATGAGGAGAGGCTGAGCTGGATGTGCCCAGTTGGGAGAAGGTGTAGGGGGATGTCACCCAGGTAAGCCCTGGCAGGAGGGTGCAGGAAGCCGAGCCTTCGAGCAGGGAGTGTCCCAGCAAGGGCCAAGACAAGAAGAACAGCAAATGCCACTAAAAGAAAAACCTTTTTTCCTGTGAGGGTTGTCAAAACCAGAGCAGGCTCCCAGGCTGCTGGGGAGTCCAAGTCGGGGAGATTCTCAAACGCCACCTGGTCACAGCTCCCAGCAGCCTAATTCTAGAACAGAATCATGGAATTCCCTGCGTTGGAAGGGACCCACAAGGACTATCGAGTCCATCTCCCGCCTCAGCCCTTTCCAAGGCAAATCCTGATACACCTCCTGCTGTCCCCACCCCAGACTCTGCCTGCTCCCATGCCAGGCCCCCCGTCAAGGGGCTGAAAACCTGGCAGGTCCCTTCCACTGCCAGCAGGCACAACCCAGAGCAGGGAAGGAGCAGCTGAGCCGTGAGCATGGCCACCCAAGCAGCTGTGCTCCCCCAACAACTTTAATTCTCACAGATACACGTGGGATGAGCCCCTGGCACCAGGAGGCCGGGGCAGAGCAACCACTGGCTTCACCAGCTTTGCCATGCCAGGGAGGTGGGAGCACCCGGCACGGGGACAGTCCGGTGATGGCGCAGAATGGGCGAGTTCAACACAGAGGAAAATCAGGAGAGCCTGGAGCACCGCCGAGCACGGGGAGCCCGCTGCCACCGCCCCGGCGCCGCGTGCAGCCGTGCCAGCTCCGGGCTGGCACCACAGACAGAGGAGTCAGTACCCTTCATCTGCCCAGGTGATCTCGTAGTCGGGATACTCGGCCTTCAGCTTCTCTGTGGTCACAGCATGGTCAGCTCGTCCAAAGCCCTGCATAGGAAAGAGGGTTCCCAAGGAGAGCTGGTGGGTGACCACCTGCAGGGAAGCGTGGCAAGTCCCCAGGGCAGCTCCGGCAGACCCCAGCAGCAGAGAGACCGCAGAGCCTGTGCCAACCCCTCTGTGGCAGCTCTGCCTCACTCCAGCTGAGGCAGGTGTAGCACCCAGGCAAGAGGACAGTGCCACCCTGAAACTGGGAAAACTGGGTGCACTGTGCACCACCCTGCTCTGGTCCTAGCTGGGCTCTGCACTCAGCACAGCTGGTGCTGCAGCACAGCCCTGGGCCAGGGTCAGCATCCAGGGACCCACCATGCTGGTGATGTCCCCGGGGGTGCCTCCAGTCACCCTTACAGAGCCCCTACAGCACCTGACACTCCTGCAGGAATGCTCTCAGGACACACAGAAAGTGAGGACACGGTTCTTGTGCAGCCCAATCCCCCCTGGCAGCACCCAGCACTGGGCACAGCCACTGCGGGACCCCACGGGACCCACGGGGGCTCCGTGTGTGTGGCAGCCCCACAGGCAGGTGCTGGGGGGGTTCATGGGGTGACCCCGCTCTGGCCAAGCACCGCCCACCCGAAAGGGCTCTGCCAAGTCTCCCCTCCCTGGGACACTCGGGAGAAGCCCAGGAGCCCCGGGAGCGCCGCCCCGCCCGCCCCTTCCACCCCGAGCGGATGCGGTGCCAGCTCGGCCGCGGACAGTGGGATCCACGCCGGAGAGGGAGATGCCGCGTCCACGCGTGGGTGCCCCCCGCCTTCCGCTTACCACCGAGTACCCGTAGACGTGGATCTTCCTCTCTTCGGGCCGGTGGGAGACGCGGCCGCCGCCCAGGCACTCGCAGCTCAGGCCGTGCCGCGCCAGCTCCTCCGCGGTGCGCTCGAACAAGTCGGCTGCAGGGAGGGAGCGGGGGAGGGCGCGGGGACCCCCCGCCTCAGCCGGCGCCCCGGAACGGGCCAGACCCCCGGCAAGCCCCTGCCCGCCCCCGGGGCCTGCGGCCGCTTCCTTCGGCACCCCCGAGCCAGAGCCCCACCCCGCACTCCCGACTTCCCTCACCGTGGTACTCGGCCCAGCCGTGGCCTCGCACGACGTCCTTGGCGGGCGCACCGGCCCCGCGCACCCGCAGCAGCACGTACTTGAAGACGCCGTCGCCATCAATCTGCACGTCCGGCACCCGCGACAGCGCCGCGCCCGCCATGACCGCCGCTCCTCGCCTCGTCCGGCCCGGCACCCAATCAGCGCCCGGCCCCTCCCCTGTTCCCGCCCCCTCCGCCCAGTGCCCAATCAGCGCCGGCAGCGCCAGGCCCCGCCCGCAGCAGGGGTCCCGCCGGGCGGCGGCTCCGGGGGCGGAGGCTGGGCCCGGGCCGGGGAGCGGGGAGCGGGGAGCGGGGAGCGGGGAGCGGGGAGCGGGGAGCGGGGAGCGGGGAGCGGGGAGCGGGGAGCGGGGAGCGGGGCCGGGCGGGTGCGGGGCCTTGGCCGCGGGCCCGGATCTGCCTCCGCTTCCCTGATCCCCGCCCCGGGCAGGCCCGGCCCCGCCATGGTCACCCTCACTGGCGATTACCCCCGACCCCGGTCAGACACCCCCCCCGCCCGCCCACCGCGGATCCCGCACCGCGGCCGCTCCCCGCCCTCCCCCGGCAGCGTCCAGGGACCCCCAGCCCTGCCGCGCTCTGTGCCCAGAGACCGCGTGGGGTCCCGGGACACCCCAGGTCACCCCCAGCACCTGACGCTCCCGCAGTAACACGCCCAGGACACACAGACACGGTGGGGACACGGTCCTGGTGCCGCCCAACACCAGCCCCTGGGTATGGCCGCTGCGGGACCCCCGGCGCTGGGGGGGCCCTGGGGCAGGCCCGGGGGCCTCTGTGTGTGTGGCAGCCCGGTGGGCAGGCGCTGGGGGAGTGTGGGGTGCCCCCGCTCTGGCCAAGCACCCCTCACCCGAGGGAGCTCTGCAGGGGCTCGCCAGGCTCTGGGCTCCAGGGCAAACTTCGGGCTGTGCTCCCGTCACCCCCCGAATCCCCCAGCACTGCCGGCCGTCCGCAGCCCCCTCCCCTTGGTGTAACAGCCGGGGGGGTTCTAACAGGACTACAGAGGGGGTGCCCCCCGCCCTGCGTTCACATGATGTCGTCCAGGAGGTTGGGGCTGGCCACCCAGTCGAGGGTGCGAGGCTCGGAGGCCGCCATGATCATGCACATGAACTGTTTGCCCGTCCTCTTGTCGATGGGGTAGATGGTGGTGGGGGTGAAGCGCTTGTTGCTCTCCACGAAGTCGCAGAGCTGCTCGTAGACAGCAGGGAACTCGTGCCGCAGGAAGACGCCGCGGATGCGCAGCTCCCGCTGGATGTTGATGAAGCAAACCTCCCGCGCCTTCCGGCCCTCCTCCCCCTCCTTGTCGATGTCCGCCGTCCCGGGCGGTGGCGTTAGGATCAGCGTTTCCATGTCCCGCTCCTTCTTCAAGATCTTCTTCTCGGGGCTGGAGGAGGCTAAGGCCACCTTGGCGTATTTCCTGACCGTCGGCACCTGCATCTTCGGTGACGGCCTCTCTGGCACTTTCTGAGTGACGGCCACGGTTACATTCAGCAGGAAACATTCGTTGGGGTCGTACTGGTTGCCTGTCTCCCGCAGCTCCTGGGCATAGTCCCCCAGGTTGTCCGAGTAGCTGTCCAGCTCCCGCAGGGACAGGTACGTGGGGGACATCAGCAGGCTCTCCAGCCCAAACTGGAGAAAGTTCTCGGCCGAGCCCGCATTGGGGAAGCCCAGGAAAAGGACGCCACGGCCGCGGGAGAGGTATCCCACCTTGGCGATGCGCGAGAAAGCCTTGTGCACCTCGGTGTTCTCGCGGCAGAACTGCAGGACGTGGCGGCAGACGCTGCCCACCCGCCCGTAGACGCAGCTCGCCTTGTGCGTGTCCCAGTCCTCGCGGCGGCAGTGCCGGGAGCAGTAGTAGGTGTAGCAGCTGTGGCACGATTTGAAGTAGAGGCAGGCGTTGAACATGGTCTCCGTGCGTCGGCACTTGGCATTGGAGCACATCATCATGTCGTCCTCCTCAGCGCTCAGGTCGGGCGAGCAGTTCTCTGGCGACTTCTCGAAGGGGCCGGTGGCCGGCGGGGCGGGTGGGCGGCGCGGGGTGCCGGCATGGGAGGTGGGGCCCGGCTGCTCCTTTGTGGGTCGGGGTCCCTCGGGCACTGTGTGAGGGACCCGCCTGCCCTCGCCCCGCCGGGGGGGGCCCGAGGCGCTACTGCTTAGAAGCTGCTTCAGCTGCTCCGCGAGGCTGTCCCTGTCCCCGGCTCGGTGGCCTGGTGCCGGCTTGTAGTCAATTACAAGGTCGGTGATGAGCTCGTCCAGCTGCTCCAGGCTGCGCTGGCGCCCCGAGCCGCTTTCCCTGGGGCCGGGCTGTGGGGCGCAGGGCACAGCGTAGGGCCCGCGCTCCCGCCCCGCGTCCAGCATGTCCCAGCTGGCCGAGCGCCTCTCGCTCCGGCCCAGCCCATCGGCGCGGATGTCGTTGTCAGTGATGGTGATCTCCGGCGTGACGTACCAGGAGCGGCCTGGGGGCCCGCGGCTGCCATCGGCGTGCACCCGCTCGAGGATGGAGCTCTCGGAGAGCGACAGGGCCGCGTAGCGCTTGGGCGAGCTCGACAGGTTGATCACCACGGGCTGCCGGCGCTCCTCGGGGGATAAGGCACGGTGCTGTTCGTGGGCGAGCAGGTTCTCGTAGCTGCGCCCACGCTGCAGGGCCTCCTCCCTGCGCGCTGCTGGCGCCAGGATGTTATCCCAGGATTTGGAGTAGTGCTGTGTCTCCCGGCCCAGCCGCGGTGGAGTCACGCCGTAGCTGGCATGCCAGGAGGAGAACATGGCCTCGCGCCCGGCCGGCTGCGGGGTGAAGCGTGACAATTGCAGGCTCTGGTAGGGCAGCGTGGCCCGCTCGGGGCAGTACCAGTCCCCGAAGTGCAGGGGCTGCGCGCTACGGGGCGGGGGACACGTGCGCGACAGCACCTCCCGCTCCCGGTACTTCCCGTAGTCCTCGGCATAGAGCAGCCGGGCGGAGGAGCCGAGGGCCGGGTATGTCCGAGCGTCCTCGGCGTAGAGGGTTTTAACAGGGGTCCCACGCGGGGCGTAGTAGCGGGGCTCATCCCCATAGAAGGTGCGCGCAGGTGCCTCCTGCACCGGGTAACCCCGCGCCTCCTCCACGTACAACGTCCGGGGCGGCATCGTGTGAACAGCAGCCTTGGCCGGGTCCTCGGTGTAGAAGGGCTGGGGCACGGCGTGGCGGCTGGGGTAGGGGTAGCTGGCATAGCCAGAGCTGCGGAGGGGCATGGCAGGGCTGGGGCACCGCGCTGCCTCCTCTGCGTAGAAGAACTTGGCTGGGACTCCTGGGGCCGAAAAGGTCATGCAGCCCCTGTCCGGGTACTCCCTGAATTCCCGTGAGGCTGGCACGGGCACGGTCTGGTACGCCAGTGCCCGGGGATCTGGCTCGTAGTACTCCCCGGGGTAGGGCAGCAGCGGGGGGTCTCCGCTGTAGGAGTCGCTGGGGGTGGGCGTGCGGGACGCGGACGCCTGCCGGCTCCCTGGCACGGCCAGGCTGCGGGCGGCCCCGGGGGTGCGGGGCCAGCGCGGCGGCTCCGGACGGTTCGGGGCTGCCCGCAGGCTCCGCGCCGTGTGCACCAGCACTGCCTCGTCCGGCTTGATGTCCACTCGGCACTTGACGTGGGGGCTGGCGCCCACCTTGGCCCCCGCCCCCTCCTCGTAGCAATTGCTGCCCAGGCAGAGCGGGGAGATGCGGCTGACGCTGCTGCGCTGCGGCTGCAGCTTGATGGGGTGAACCTCGTTGGCCAGCGCCCGCAGGGGCATCGGGCCCTCGCGGCGCGGCGAGGGATCAGTGTGGGAGGGCTCCCGTGCTACCCGCAGCACCTCCCGCCCACGGCGGGCTGGCGGCGGTGATGCCGCCACGGTGATGGGCACCGGGGTCAGGGTGGACTTGACCCGCGGGGCGCTCTTGGAGCGGGCGCGGCGCTTCGGCTCGCTCCGCGGCGCGGGGGCTCTGCCGCTGTAGGGGTCTGGCTTCGGCGGCGCCTGCCTGCCTGGCGGCCCCGGCGTGGGCTCGGGCATGCCGGGGCGTGGGCAGGCGCGCTCCATGGCCGGGGGGGTGCCCAGCTCTTCCAGCGACTCGATGAAGTCGAAACTCCTGCAGTGGCGCTTGTTGAAGGGCTGCGGCTCGCGGGACAGGGAGGAGGACATGGAGGCGTCACATTGTGCCAGGGGCTGACAGACAACAGAATCCCCAGGGGCTGCTGTCGCCACCTTGATGTCTTGGTACACCGTGGACACCAGGATGTCAGGTGGGTCTGTTCGTGTCATCTTAAAAGCGACTCTTCTCCCACCAATTCCCTGTCACACGGCCTCAGAGGACGGTAGCCCACCCTGCAAGAGAACACATGAGGCGCCTCAATCCTGGAGTGACCTCGTAGCTCCTGGCTCGGAGCTGGGGGTTGGCCATCCCTTCGGAAATGAGGGTTTGGGGGCATCCTCGCCTCCACTGCAGTTGTTCATAGTCAGTCAACTGGGGGAAGAAGCTGGAAAAAGTCTCCAGATCCAGGGTGTAAATCATGGAGTGGCTGGCAGGGCACCCACTGGGGCAGCCAGGGAACTCTGCATACCAGCTCAGCACAGTGAGAGGAGAACACAGAGTACTGTGCCCTGTTCCTGGGCCGCAGGACACAGGGACTGTCTTGCAGAATCACATGAACTGGCAGCTCTCAGCGGGGCTGTGGCGGTTCAACACCAGGGTTTTCCATGGGGAGTGTGTGCCCAGCCCCAGTGAGAGCACTGGAGTGGTGAGGAGTCTCCTGGGACTGTGTGTACCCACATCTCCACAGCAGCACTGTAGGTGGGAACAGGGCCCGGGGACAGGGACCATGAGCACCCACCATGGTGTCTGGGAAACCCCCACAGTCTGGAGCTCTGTGGGAGGGAGGAGCTACAACCCCTCCCTGTGGTGGCTGCAACCACTGTGGCCCACAAACACCCCTGTGGGGTGGTCACAGTGCTGGCTACACGGAGTTGCATCACTCTCTGGGTCTTCCAGAGCAGGGGTGGCCCCAGAGGTGGCAGAGGAGTGCTGTGGTGGGTGCCCTAATCCGCATGTCAGCAGTGACTCCTGCATCACCTCCCTGTGCCAGAGGAGCTGTGCTAGCTCAGTACCCACTCTTTGTCATCTTCCATGTCCCATGGCTGTGACATGTCCCCTGGGCTGGAGAGTGAGTGTGACGATGGCTCCAGCTGCTGTGGGACATGGGGTCTGACACCCACTGTGTGCCAGCACCAAGCACCGCAGTGCTCTGGGACAATGCTGTTGGGTGGCCAGGGTGGGCAGAGTCCCCAGCCAGTGTGACACAGCTGTGTGACAATGAGGACATCAGCACAAGGTTCCCACCGTGCGTGGGGGGACAGAGGAAGGGGTTTGCCCACAGGACTAAGTGGGTTGTACCACTGACCTTCCCCACCAGCCCTTTGAGAGCTGCCAGGGGTTGCCACCAGCACTGAGGGATGTGCACCTTCTCTGCCCGCTGTGGGGACCCCCCAGCTGTCACCTCACCACATCCTCTGACCGTTGGGTGTTGCAGCCACCAAGGGCCTGGGTGCGCTGGTGGATGCTGGCTGCTCTATGTTGCACTAAAGGTGGGTAGGAACTTGGCTTTAAAGAGCAGCAGAGGACCACAGGGAAGATATTTCTTGGAGGAAAGGGATTGGCTTTATTTGGCAAGAAGCATTGACTACGCAGAGATGGGGAGGGTTACCTCATCACCTGCACGAAAGATGGGGGGGGTGCAGATGCCAGAGCTGAGGTGACTCCAATGGGCTTGGGGTGTCTGTCCATGTGATGGGCTGGGGAGAGCAAGATGCCATGAGAAAGGAGATGGGTGTCCCAGTGCCTCCCTGCGGTGCTGGGAGGGCAGGTTTGCCCCAAAGAGGTGGCACAGTATTGGCTTTGCTGTGTTACAGTATGTGGGAGCTGGGCTGGAGCTGGCAAGGCAGCACCCCACGCCACAGCAATGGTGACAATGGCGTTGGGAAGCCCATTCCTGTGGTGTCGGGATGGCTGGTAGGCAGGGAACTGTAGCCCAGGGTCCTACCTGGTCCAGCAGCAGCAGTGAGGGGGTGGGTGAGCTGAGGCGGCCGAGGGGCCTGTGGCGGCTCCATCCCAGCACTGCAAAACAAACAAGGCGCGTGAGGTTCCTGGGGCACCCCCAGCATGGTGGAGGGGCGGCTGCTGGGGCCATGGATGCCTTGTGAGCACGTGGAGCACCCCAAGAGACCCCTGCAGCCACAGCCCTGCTGAACCAAGAACTGTCACCCAGTGAGGCCACTGTGCACATCCTTGTGCAGTGAGGTGTGGGCGCTGCATCCCATGGGCACCAGTGTCTTCCACCCACCCAGCAGCACCCACTGCCGGTGGAGCTGTGGGGTTGCCATGGTTTCTCCAAATTATTCCTCCTCTGCGAGGACAGCGTGGGTGAGGACAGCGTGGGAGCACGGGGAGGCTGCGTGGGGAGCTGGGGCTCTGTGGCAGCGCAGGGAGAGCAGAGCCCTCACGAAGCCACAGGAACCCTCTGCCCATCGAGGGCGGCAGAGCCGGGATGGCCGCACAGTGTTGCCAGTGCCATCACGCTCACACACCCACCAGCCTCTGACACCGACTCCCCTCCGCAGGGAGAGCGTTTACATCCCCTCTGCTCTCCAAGCTCCCGGTTGATGGGCACCGGATGCCCCCCTCACCCCCAGCGCTGCCCACTTTCGGCAGGCACCAGCCTCCCTACCCGGGGTGCCCACACGGTGTCACCCCTTGGATGTGACACCGGCCGGCAGCGCTTGCAGAGCGGCCGGTGCCCACGGAGTGGACGGGAGCCACCCGCCGTGCGTCCTGCCCTTGCTCCCGGCACGGCCCCACACGCTGCTGCCGCCGTGAGCGCCGGGTTCCGGCAGCACGAGGGGCTGGGCCGGGGTCGACCCCGCTGCCGGAGGGACCCACGGAGAGTGACGGGAGCTGGGTCGCTGCCTGCATATGCCACGTGTGGGCTGTGCGGAGAGGGGTGTGGACCCCCACCACCGCACCCCACACTGCCCGCGCACTGCAGTGCCCTGCCTGCCCCATTGCCACGGCGAGCACTGCCCGCACACTGCGCACACTGCCAGGGGACAGAGCACGCTGCCTGTGCTCTGCCCCGAGCTGCCCAAACACACGGCCCTGCCAGTGCACAGCCTGCCCGTGTTGCCCTCAGCACTGCCCGGGCACTGCCCACTCGCTGCCTGTCCCTGCACGTGGCAAGGGCTGCTGCCTGCACATCCTGCTCTTGGTGCCCTGGCAGGGCACTGCCCCGCGCACCCTGCCCACGCACTGCCTGGCCATTGCTGCCCACCCTGCCCGCACACTGCCCACCCTGCCCACGCACTGCCTGGGCATTGCTGCCCACCCTGCCCGCTCGCTGCCCACGCACGTCCCGCTAAGCAGGCAGGAGCGCTGCAGTGGGTACAGTGTCTGCACGCTGCCTGCACATGCAGAGCGCTGAGCACGCTGCGTTGCCCCCCCGCAGCAGCCCCAGCACACACTGCGCTGCACCGGGCCCACTGCCCGCACGGCCCCGCGGGCACGGCCAGCAGCGCCAGCGCTGCCCCCAGCACTGCCCCAGCACTGCCCGAGTGCTGCCTTGAGTACACCAGCGGCACCTGCATCTGGACACGCAGCCAGGACAGCATCTTGCTGCAACCACTGTGCTCGAGCAGATGATGCCGGAGGTCCCACCAGCAGCTGCCGTGGGGGCAGTGTCTGTGCCCGCTGTGCCCTGGCACAGCCAACCCTGCTGCGCACGGGCCTGTGCACCATGTGTGTGCCAGCGGGACACCGATGGCCGCTGCTGCCTGGGCACTTCCCGCACCGGGACCTGGCAGCCGCCACGGTCTGTGGTGAGGGAGCCCACTGTCCCCCCGCCCCTGCTCCGTATTCGTGGCAAATAGACACTCCCCTCTCCGTGCCAGCCCCAGGGCACACGCACGGTGCCCTATCCCCTGTGGCGGTTGCCCTCCCTGCACATCAGACAGCCCCTCCACACATTCTCTGTGCTCCCCAGCCCTGTGCCCCTGCCTGTGTCTCAGTCCTGGCACTGCCACATCGCTCTCAGTCCCTGTCCCAAGTCCCCCAGGCACAGATGGCTGCCAAGCCCCAACCCAGCCTGTGCCCCCGGAGGGGTCATCCTGCCGGCGGGAGCAGCACCCCCAGCCCAGGAGTGTATCCCTGGTGCCGGCATCGAGGTTGGGGTGAGCAGCACCCCAGGGTGCAGGGACACCCCGACCCCTGGCCCCTCTAGTCCCTCAACCTGGGGGGCACCCGCAAACGGGCACGGCCGGGGGGCAGGGGAGCCAGGGGCACCCCGAAAGGGTGAGTTGTGGGGCCGGGACTGGGTGGAGGGTGCATGGGGCGGCTCCGGGGGGGGGGGGGGGGGGGGGCGGGTCTGTCCCAGGCGCTGCCGCAGACGCCGGGGCGGTGGCCCCGGCCACCCCCACCCTGCTGCGCACCGGCACCGGGCGGCACCGGGCCCGCTGGGCCGCGCAGGGCGCCGAGCTGGGCACCGGGGGGAGGGGTGAAATGGCCCGGCCCGAGCACTGCGGCGGGATGGAACGGAGATGAAGATGAGGTTGGGGCTGGGATAGGGGTGAGATGGGGATGGGTGTAGGTATGGGATGGGGATAGGGCACACGGGAGTATGGAGAACCCCGGAATACGGGTGCGATGGGGTGGGATGACTCGGCTAGGGAGCACGGGATGGGGATGGCCCCGGTGGGGCTGGAGGGATGGAGAGAGCACAGCTAGATGGGGACGGGTATATGGGGCACGTGGCGATGGTGTGAGGGGCCTGGGGGGTTCGGACGGCCCGGGATCTCCAGGGAATAGGATGGGGATGTGGAACACGGGGGAGGGGGGCGAGGGGGGGCAAAGGGGGAAGATGGGATGTGATGCGATGCGAGGCGATGGTCGGGGGGGCCGCGAGGGGCTGGCCCGGTCGGGCGCCCCCGGGGTACAGCAAAACCCAGCCCCCTGCCCGGGACCCCCTTACCTTCTCCGCGCCCGCCGCTCTGGCGGCCTCCGCCGCATCCCCCAGCCGCCGCCGCTGCGCTAGGCTGGGGCTGCCGCCGCCCCGGGGGCCATGGCCCGGCTCCGCCCGATCCGGCAAGGCACGGCACGGCAGGGCACAGCACGGCTCGGCCCAACGCTCTGCCGCCGCTTGTTTTTCCATAAATACGGCAGGCGGAGTTACCGGCGGGGCCGGCACCGGGACCGGAGCCTCCCCCGGCACCGCCCCCGGACCGGTCCCCATCCCCATCCCCATCCCCATCCCCATCCCCATCCCCATCCCCATCTCCACTCCCCCGCCCGGCTCTTCTCGGCCCCAGTCCCGCTCCCACCCCCACCCCTCGCAGCATCCCCCCTCCCCCCGGGACCTCCGGGCAGGGTCTGGGGGATCCTCGGTGCCATCCCTCAGGGGCTTCCCCCGCACCATGGGTGTGAGTATCCGCGGGGCCGCCGGTGCCCCAGGGCTCAGCCCCACACCTTGCACAGAGACCCCACGGCCCCCGTAGGCACCTGCTCTTGCACCGGCAGCCCCCCAGTGTCGGAACACCCAGGCCTGTCCTGCCTGACCTTGCCCCATCACCGCGGCCCTGCGCGGCCGGGGCCGACTGGGCAGCGAAATCCCGGCTAAGCTCCTCCATGGGATGGCCTCGTTTTCCCAGAGGCTCCGCGGCTGTCGCTGCCTGTGATGGCCGGAGCCCACAGGGATGCTCAGTGATGGAGACGGACGAAGGAGACACAGAACAGCTCCCAGCACACTCCAGCCCCAGCGTCTCAAACATAGCACGGCCCCTGCGCCACAGCTGTGCCTCAGTTTTCCCTTGTCACTTCCTCGAGCCTCCCTCCACTGCCCAGCTCCGGGGGCAGCCCCAGCACCTGTGGGTGCCCTGGCAAGGGGCCATGGCCATGGCCCTCGGAGCCACTGGGACCTGCCATGGCTCCGAGCCCTGATCCAAGGCTGCTGCTCCCCACGTGTTCCTGCATGGCAGGTGCACCCCGCGATTTGCTTGATTCAAAATCCCTGTAGCCAAGACCCTTTCCTTCCTCCACTGCAGCACCAAGAACAGCCTTCCACTGTCTCTGGTGCCTGCACCAGGCAGAGCTGTGCTGGGGGGCCTGTGGCGGGCTGGCACTGCTGTGATTCCTGCAGGAATGTCCCTGGGAGCCGTGGGCTTTGCTGAGCCCACTGGGACCAGCAGTACGTGCTGAGCACCAGGAACTCATCGCACTGACAAGTGGTACAGGAGCTGGGGGAGGAGCTGGGAGCAGGGGGCCAAGAGACCCCCGGGACCCCTGCACCATGTTCAGACGGGCCCCACCACCCCCACACGCACACTCCATTTTCCTCTCTGCAGGACACAGGGCTCCGGCTGCTGGTCCAGCCGCTCCCGCTGCCCCCGGCTTCCTGCCCCCGCGGTCCCCGCCGTGCTACTCCATCTGCTCCCACCTGCTGCCGCCCCGCGCCAGCCAGCCCCGAGCACCGCCGATGTGGCCGCTGATGCACGCGGGAGCACCGGGCAGGCTCCACATCCCCCGTGGGTGCAATCACCCGAACGATGCGGGAGCCCATCCCTGCGGAACGCAGAGTCCCGGCACGGAGGAGTATGCTGCCCTTAGGGAATCCCCTACAGTGCCACCCTCTGTCCGTGCAGCTGTGGCCCTGGGTGACACCTGTATGGATTGAGGGCACCTGTCCGGAGCTCTGGGCTTTGGAGCGGCCACAGCTCCGAAATCAGAGAACAAACGGGCAGGGGACAGTGAGGCCATCTGCTCCCCGTGTGCGGCTGCTATTCCAAGCTGGAAAGTGCTGAGGGATCCAACTGGACCGCGGGCAGGTCGCCACGCAGCGGAGATGGCAGCGCCATGTCATGTGCGCAGGGTGATGGGGCTGGGGACACTGCCTTCCCCTCCTCCCGCTCCTCCTCCCGCTCCTCCTCCCGCTCCTCCTCCCGCTCCTCCTCCCGTTCCTCCTCCCGCTCCTCCTCCCGCTCCTCCTCCCGCTCCTCCTCCTCCTCCTCGAGTCAGCGGCAGCCTGTGGGAGAGAAGATCCCCCTCGAGGAGGTTGGAGCTGAGGGCTGCAGTCGTGCTGGCTGCTCAGGGCTGTCACCTGCCCTGAGCACGGGGCCATGCTGCTGCTTTGGGCTGGGACACCCCGGCTCCCCAGTCTGCTGCACTCAGGCAGGGGAGGCAGCCCCAGCCCCACGGAACCGAGAAGGGCTGAGTGGCAGGGCTGGGGGGCTGTCCCTGGCCTTGTGCCCACCACCCACAGGGGTGGCAGTCCCTCAGATGGAGGGGACCCCCTTGGAAAAGCCATGTGGGCAGCAGGACTCTGCAGGTTGGGACGGGAGTGTCCCCTAGCCCTGTGCAGAGGACAGAGGTGTTGGGCCCCTGCCACAGCTCTGCGGGTCCGGACTTGTTCCTGGCCGAGCTGCCGGGGCCCCTGTCCTGCTGGAGGGACACGTGAGTGGCCAGAGGGATCACACAAGCCTGGCTCGTCCCTGCAATCCTTCAAGGAAAAGGCCAGCGTGGTGCCTGTCCCCAGGCACGAGCAGCTCCTGTCCCTGTGTCTGCGCTGCCCCACCGTGGCTTGCTGTCAAGGCCAGGAGCAGCCAGACTGGGCCGCTGTGGGGGCGCATCCCTCCTTCTGTGGGATCTTTGCCTGCTCGGCACTGAGTCCTCCCCAAGCCCCATGGGGAGCAGAGCCACAATGTTCACTGTGTCCCTGTGACTGAGTTTCCCCACCAGCCCCCGACAGCGTGTCTCTGGCCAAAGTGTCTGCAGGTAACAGACTTAGTTCTCCTGGGCCCCATCCAAAAGGGAAACTGAGGCACAGAGGAACAATGTAGCCACAGGTCACCCTGGAGGTCTGTGGTGACTCTGGGCACTTGGTGAGACCCAAAGCAGGGCAGATCTCATCCTGGGAGGGACATGGGAGGTCACATCTGTCCTACACAGCTGCAAAGCTGGGGGAGGTTGGGGCCTCCCCAAAGACTGATTCATTGAGGCTACGCCAAGAGCTCGCTGTGAGATTTGACACTAACCTGGCACAGGATATTGGATCCCCTGATCCAGCCCTGTCGTGTCCCTCGGTGCAGCTCAGAGCAGGAAGGGGCCACCCAACACATTGGTTGGGACACTGCCCAAAGGAACTCCTCGAGGCTGAGAGTCCTCACCTTACTGGGGGAGTGATTGCAGATTCTGGGTTAGGGGTCCTGTAATCTTGGGAATTCTCAAGTCAGTCAGGCAGTACCAATTCCATTTGACATCACAAACCTGTATTTGAATGTTGGTGGAGGTTTAATTGGTTTACCTGCTTTATAAAATAAATCTCATTTGAATATGCTGTTGGTCTAAATTTTGTAAGATCCCACGACCCTCCCGCAGCCCCAGTTTGGCAGTGGGACAGGGGCACTGGGGTGGTGATGCCAGGGGAACCCAACATGGCCCACTCTGAGAAAGCAAAAGAGGAGATTCCTCAGAGAAACTCTGAAAGCAATTGGGGAAAAATACCTGGAAGGACGTTAAACACAAAAGAACAATTTCCACCTCTGGCCTGTGCCAGGTGCGTTACTGAGGGACGGCGACGGGGCAGCCCGCCCAGTCCCGCGGCGCTCTGGGACCTGCCCAGCGGGACGTGACCGGCTGGCAGATGCCAAGCAGCCAACAGGTCCCCAAAATGCCTAGCCTGGGGAGCCGGGGGCCAAGCTGTCCTCCCAGGGGTGCTCTTGCCAGCGCAAGGGACAGAACGGGCCGACGCTGCCCGCGGGCGCCCGGGGCTGTCTGGGGTGGGCTGTGTCAGACCCCGCGGGCAGTTTGGGACCCGCTGTCCCCGGCACGGGAATTCCCAGGCTGGCTGTGCCAGGGAAGGGCCGGGTGGCCCCGATGGCACAGCGGAGTGCGGGGGAGGCTGCACAGCTCAGCACGGGGCCCGCGATGGGAAGCGACAGCGCGGCGCTGGCACCACCAGCCTGTCCCCGGGGCCACCTGCGAGACGGAGCCGGTGTCAGGGCGATTGCAGCCGCGGGGTGACGGCTCCGCCAGGAACGGGCTGGGGCGCGCCTCGAGTCGAGCGTGAGCAGCTCCGGTGAGGCAGCTCCTGGCTCTCGCTCGGCTTCCCGAATGCAACACGGAACGGGTCACGGTGCCACCCGCAGCACCGGGAGGCGGTGCTGGGTCCGTGCCGTGCTCCCGTGGGAGGAGATTCCATGGGAAGAGGCTGCAGCTGGGGCTGGCCAGGCCTCTGGGCAGGGGGTGGGTGCTGCGTCCTCCCCACAGGTGCTACAGCCACCCAGGCAGTGGTGGTGAGGGCTCCGGCACTGGGGGAACGGTGTGGGGCACCCCAAAATGGGGATGAGGGGCTGTGGCACTCACCGATGCCCACCCGGTGGGAAACGGGAGTGACGGGCACCCAGTGCCTCGCCGTGCTGGGGACTTGTGTGTGACTCTGGGAAGTGTTGGGGCTGCTCCACTCCGTCCCACGCTGCTCAATTCACAGCGGGGGTGAATATTCGATCATTTGATACGTTCCCTTTGTCCGGGGCTCTCTGTTCCCCATCCTCACTGTGTGGGCAGCCACAGCGGGGGGCACAGAGTGGGCACAGAGCACTCACGGCAGGACCAGCCAGGGGGAGGAGAAGGGGTCTGGCAGCCACCCCACCCCTGCTCCTGGGGAAGGGCTGAGGGGGGAGCAGCACAGGCAGGGCTGGGGCACAGGGAGGGCAGGGCAGTGCTGCGGGCACGGGCCTCTGCCCCCACCGCAGGCAGCACCACTGCAAGCTGCTGCGAAATCCCCTGTTTCCACGGTAACGTGAGGATCCCACAGCTGGAAGAGGCAGAGCTGCAATGGGATGAGATGCTTGCTGCTGGCACCCTGCAGCTCCTGTCTGCAAGTGATGCTCTCCTTTTCCCAAGCTGCCGGCATCAGCGTGATGCTTGGCTGAGGGTCTCCCCTCCTTCCAGCTCCTCTCCTCTCTCCCTCTCATCCCCTCCCTGCCTCCAGCTCTGAACCAAGGGAGAAACCAGGCCCTGCTGCCCACTTGGGGGCTGGGGAGGGAGCTGGACCCTGCCCTGCAGCCCCCATGGGTTTGGTGGCACCCAAGGGTGAGGTGAAGCCTTTTGAGCAGCTACTGAGAGGTCCCTGCCTGCACAGAGAGCAGTAACCTCACATTCCTCTTGGGGTTCCTTGGGAAGGACCAGTCGGTCCCCAAAGGCTCACAGGAATCCAGTCTAGAGGTCAGGCTCAGGGCATCCATCTGCTGACCCCAGCAGGGCCACAGACAAACCCTGTTTCAGATACCCTCGTGCTCCACTGGGGCTGTGAGGAGGGATCTCGGTGTTGCTCTGCCACCAGTGCACTGGGCAGGGTGCTGAGCCTCCCTCCCGCCCCCCTCAGCGATGCCACACACCACCCTGGTCACTCGGGACCTCTGGTAGCTGCAGGGGTGCCCAGACACTGGTGCCGGCCCCAGTGGGTGGGAACCCATCACTCTCACACCTGCCACGGAGCCACTGCCTGCCAAAGGCACAGGGAGGGCTGTTTCTCCTGCCAGCTCCAGGGAAAAGCCTGCTCTTTTCCCAGCCGGCTGGCACCCTCCCGCAGCCAGCCTGCAGACACCGGCGCGGGCTGCAGCCGCGGCTGCTGTCCAGGCCAAGCCTCAGGCACTGGGACTGCTCTCCGTGCCATCCCGGAGCATGGAGAGGCGGGACTGACACCTCGCAGGTGTCCCCTGCCACCGGAAGGCACAGCACCGCCCTCCGCCTCCCATCTCCCCTCTGTGGTGATGGAGAGCTGCACCGCTGCCTCCCCTCCTTGCTCCTGCCTGCCAACAGCCTGGGGGTAACCAGGAGTTTCAGGGGTTCCCGGGCTGGCTGCCCCATGGCAGTGTCCCCGTGCAGCTCCAGGCAGAGCACACGTGCAGGCAGACACTCCTGCTTTTACCTGGAATGGTGTCCTGTTCCCCACAGGCTGCCGAGCCCCCAGTTTAGCCGACCTCGCCACACCTCAGCCCGCTGCGGTCTGCCTGAGCCCACGGGATCGCCCACGACGGCTCTCTGAAGGTGCCAGAGGATAATTCCCTCTGCTCAGCACCTGCCCTATCGGGGGGCTGGGAAGGAAGGCTGGATACTCACCGTGGAGCACCCTCAGGCCAGGAACACGCCAGACACGCCTGAGACGCTGCAGGTTGGTTTTGGAGGCAAACCCCCAAGGTAAAGAGGCTCACCCACTTGCCCTGGTATCTTTATGCAGCAGACTGAGCCAGCGCTGGATTAATTATATTATGCCATGATTGAGGCTGTTGCTAGGCTACAGCCCCGGTCCCTAAGCCCGTCCTACTGCAAGATTTCTCCCTCATCACTCATCTGGCTGCTCTGGGGCATCCCGAAGGACAGGGAAGCACCACGGGCTCTCCAAGCAGCTGGACCCTTGGATGTGGGGACATTGCAGACAGCAAACCCATTGTAACCCCCAGCCCAGTCTCTCCCCAGGTCCATCCAGTGTCAGGGCTGGGGGCAGCCAGGTTGCCCTGCAGGCTCCCAGAGCCTCCAAGAGCACTCACAGCTTTACACATTCATTTTGTGTCCTGCTAAAATCCAGCTTTTCATGTTCACTGCTGGGAGGAAGGAAACAAATTCTCACCCTGGGCCTTGACAAGCCAGGGAAAGACTTGTCATGACTTTATGGGAGCAACAGAAACAGGGCAAAGCTGCATCCCTTAAATTAGGGCACTGTTGGGGTACTCCTTGCAGGTGGCCCTTGGCATTGACCATTGGGAATGAAGAAGGCTGGGTGCACTGGTGAGACAGACTACAGCTCCAGGGCAGAAGGTGATGGACAGCTTTCCACAGGGATCATAAAATCATGGAGTGGTTTGGGTTGGAAGCGTCCTTAGAGATCAGCCGGTTCCAACCACTTGCCATGGGCAGGGAAACACCTGGAGTGGGGGTGGCAGGAGCTGCAGGGACCTGTCAGCTTGTCCTGGTGCTGGTTCCTTACCTGAGGTTTGACAGGAGACAGCCACAGGCCAGGTACCAGCCATGGTCCCTTGGGCACAGGCCCTGCAGGGCTGAGGCAACGTGGCTCAGCAGCTTGGGTGATAAATCTGCACTTCCCCCTCCTACTGCTCCAGACCCAGCCCCTGCAGTTCCGGCCAGCTTTAGCTGCAAGAAACTGCAGCTCCTCAGCCTCAAGCTCTTGAATTTTTTTTGGATGACTGATAAACCCAAAAGCAAATACCCTGGTACCTGCAGAGATGTTTGCAGGAACTATTTATATCCTTGTGATCCTGCAGAAGCTTCCCCATAATGACAGGCACGTACATACTTTTATATTTAGCCTCTTTGAAAGGATGGAATGGGAAAGCCTGGCTCAAACGAGGCCCGTTTCCTTGTCCCCTCCCTCATGCTTGCTGGCTCTGGATCACACTTCACGCTGTAGCTCAAACCAGTTCAGCATTCCCTGGAAAGGGGAGAAGTCTAAAAGGACCAGGTTGGCCAGGGCTTGGAGCATCCTGGGCTAGTGGAAGGTGACCCTGCCCATGGCAGGAGGCTGGGATGAGATGAGCTTTAAGGCCTCTTCCAACCTTAGTCAGTCTGTGATTCTGTGTGTATTATAAAAAGGGCCTTTTTGCTGCTATTCCCTTCCATGCTCCCACTTCACCCACAGGGTGGGATTTCTCTGGCCTGGCTGCAGAAGCCAAACCATGCCACACACCCTCCTGGGGCTTGAGTGTAAGTAGAGCCAGCTCCCACATCTGCCTTTCTCTTTTACAGGAGTATTTTGGAGCAGAATGACTCATCTTTGCTAGGTTTTGCCTCAGCTCCTCGTGCTGACAAGCTGCAGGGAATGTGAAGGCTCCTAGGGCAGCAAACCTGGCACAGGAGCCAGACACACCAAGGCCAGCACTGGTGCCAGCAGGGACTGGCCACCAGGACAGCCCCTGTACCCACACCCGACTAAAACCACTGCCCCCTCTACGCTGTGGGAAACAGCAGCTCTCGCAGACTTCAGTTTTGAGGAAAGAACTCATGGTTCTTATGTTCAGCTCCTTTTTTTTTTGGAATGATTTTTAATTCAGCATCTCGTCCCGCGAGATGTGGGAGCACAGCAGCACGAGGAGGGACACACAGCTCCCAGCCCAGGCATGGGGGCTCTGGGGTAGAAGAAGAGGTGCAGAGACAGGTGTACAACAGAGCTTTATAGTCAGAATGGACTGTACCAGGGTTTTTCGATGCAAAAATGGAACATGACCCAAAATCCTGATGGAACAGAAGCACTTCTGGGACCGCAGCAGCTGAGGCACCTGCCTTTGCCCAAAAGGGCTGCAAACCGGTCCCGTCTCAATCTTCCTTTTCTTCCCCAGATGTGCAAAGTTTGAACTGTCCCATGCAATTTCCCTACAGTGCCACGTGGAATGCTCAGAGGAGGCAAATGCTAATGGCAGACAGACCTGAACAATACACTGCTCATGCAGCAAAAAACCAGTTTGTTTTATAGGGAAATGGTTACAAGTGCATTTTGGGCGTAAGAAAAAGAAAAATGGAGCAGGAAATGCCTGCTGGTCAAGACAGCTCTGGGTGGATAATGGATCAAAAGAACACATTGCTTTATAGGGACGCAGAAGGAAACTCCAGTTTGGATTTCATGGCGGACATTTTACAACAAAAAGAGGTGAGGGAGAACAAAACCAAACCTCAAATCAACTTACAAGCAAGAGGGAATGTAACGCACAAAACCCGGAGGAAGCTTCACCATCTGAGCTGAGCAAGGGACCCCAGACCTAAACCAGGAGGGGCACAGAGAACTGACCAGCTCCATCAAACACAGGGGCTGCTCACTGAGACACAAGTAAGTGCCAAGGGGTGGCCGTAGTGCCCATCCAACGGCTGCTGAGCAGGTACTAATCCATGGGTTTAAGTTCAAAGCAAAAACTAAAAGGCTTCCCAAAGTCATGGGACAGAGGAGGCTCTCTGCTTGGGGCAGAAGGCAGCACGCTGGCTGGCTGCAGGATGGACAGAAGCTGGAGCAGGACGGACGCTGCCGAGCTGCAGTGCTGGTCCCTCTCGGCACAGAGCAGCAGCTGGGGTTTACAGCCTGACTGTAAAATGCCTGAGAAGCAAATGCCTTGCCATGCCAACACTGCCCTGTAGCCAATTCTGAAGCTCTGGATATCTTCATTTCCACATGGAGTCATGTCCCTGAGAGGTCCCAGCAGCAGGGGATTCTGGAATATGCAAATTCAAGGGTGGGAAATGCAGAAAAGCACTGATTTTTCTCTCTCTTTCAGGTCAGCTTTGCACTTTTCATTGTTTTCCCAAACTGCATAGCAGCTTACATGTAGTGTCTGAGACACTGGGGCCACGGAAATCAATGGGCTTCATGAATTCCAACAGCAGCACCAGTGAGAGCTAATTAAGCTGCTGTGCAGAAAGGTCCCGTTCACAGGACTTCAACAATCACACACTCTCTCTCTCACACTGTCCCTGTGCCTGCTGCTTTAGAGAGCTGTACCATAGCATGATCTGCTTGACTTAAAGCTCATCAACTGCTGGATGAAGCAATGGCCAATATCACCTTTCTCCTTAAAAAAATAGGAAGGATAAGAAGTTAAAGACTTGAGACAGTCGAGCACGATGCGTTCATGCGGCATGTTCTGTTGCGCTCCTCTTAACAAGACAGGAATTTCAGGTGTGCAGGAGTGGAATGCAGCAGGGATGGAGCAGGAGGCAGGTCCCCTCGCCCCACAGCCTGCCAGTGACCTGATGGGGCACCTCTGGAAGGAGAAAAACCGACAGCCTGGAAGCAGGCCTGGGAGCCATGCCCTGAACCTTCCCCTGGCTCACGTACATCTCAGCTGGGTTTTCTTTGTGTAACGATGCACCAGAGCAGCACACACAGATGTGAAGCTTTTGTTTTGCTCACTCTGGTTTGAGAGACTACAAAGCAAAGGGCCAAAGCTTTACACATCTGTGCCTGTCCTGGGGTGACTCATCAGAGAAGATGGAGACAGCCACAGTGCAGAGTCCACTCACAGCCAAACTACAGCTCCTCGTAGTCCCCCCCGCCCCGTGGTTTGCTCATGCCGGCTCCTCCTCCGCCAAGAAAAGCCTCAAGTTCATCTATCTCACTGCTTTTCTCCTTGCTCTTCTTCTTCTTTTTCTTTTTGTCTTTCTCATCTTTGCTCTCCTCCTTCTCTTTGCTCTTCTTGTGTTTGCTCTTCTTTTTCACTGACTTGTCCTCTTCCTGCAAAATGAGAACATCTTTATTAGCAAATCCTCTGAGTGTGCCACTGACGGAGGAGGTACTGCCCTGACACCTGGCTCTGAAGAATGGTTTGGGCTGGAAAGGACCTTTGAAGCGTCACCTTGTCCAACCCCCATGCCATGGGCAGGGATATCTTCAACTGGATCAGGAATCTTAGGCTGAAGCACCAGAAGACCCTTCTGCACATTTGGACAGAAAACCAGAGAGACCATTCGGGTTATACAGAGCACTGGTCTGCCAGAGTGCTTGAGCCCAACAATACCATGGTGTTGGACAGGCTTAAATGGCACAGACAAAGCCTCCTGCAGACTTCCCTCACTATCCCTGAGATTAGGTCTGTTGTGGGCACCCTTCTGCTTGGAAAATCATGGTGCTATGAACACACAGTCCAGCACAGAGGCACTGCTCTGCCTCATCCTGTATTTTGCAAACTCACGCATTCCCTTTTCAAAATTCAACTGCTCTGAAACCTTGCTTTGAAGGTCAGTGGTCTGCAGAGCCTAGGAGGCACAGATCAGAGCTGCAGGATGTGAGCATGGAAGGGAGTCCACCAAGCCCCAGGAGGACAGCACAAAAGGCCACCCTTGTTCCAGGCAGGTGGGTAACACGACAGGTCTGAGGAATTAAATAGTACCTCTTTGCTTTTCTTTTTCTTCTTCTTTTTCTCCTTAGAAGGTTGTTTATCTGTTAAAACAAAAAAAACCCCACTGTGTTTAATCCATTTAAATGGTAAGAGCTGCAATTCTGCCCTGGCCCCATTTCTGAGAACAAAATGCTCCATCCTGGAGCCACGGGCAAAGGCAATGCCAACACCCCAGGCCAAACTGTGCCCCTTTGGGAACCAACACAGGCCCCAGCACCCAGACCCTGACTCAACCATATCTGTCCTGTTTAATTATGAGCATTGTATGATCTGTGTGATCAACACTGACCTAGCACTCGCTGTGTCACAGCTACGACAAACACATCTAGAGACCAGCTCTACAAACTGGTCCAAAGGCTGAGTTGGGGACTGGATTGTTATTTCCAGAACTGAAGAAGAGCTGCTGGGAACAGTTCCCCTCTGATGGAAATCCTCCCAGGCGTCTTCTCTGAGGACGATCGAGGACATGGTGTCAGCAGATGGGATACCCTGGCCGGCCAATGCTCACTGCTGCTCACACTGTGGATGGATATTACATCCCCAAAGCATCCCTGCTGCAGCCCTGCTCTGCAGGGGTGAATACTTTCACACCACCAAATGAGTCCCAGAGTCCAGCCCTGTCACATGTGCCACACACTGACTGTGGCTGATGACTTGGCTGCTGAGTGTCCACTGCCTTTGCACAAAACCTCCTTGAACAAGGGAGTACCTGCTCAGCTGCTTCACCAGAGGCTTCATGACAGCACCACTTTTCACATGTGCTATCTGACTGTCACTCTTACCTACACATGCCTTTTTCCTCAGCTGATGTGTAAATGCAGCCTTGGAGAAGCCTAACTGCCAGGCAAGCTCCAATCACTGACGACTGAGAGATGGTTTTATATTTATCACCAAAAGAGGAGATATGAGGAACCCACGTTTAATTATTTAAGAATCTAAACCAAAGTTAAATTATTGACCTGGGCCTCTGCAGATGCACTTACAGCTATTTCAAGCTCTGCTGTTGAGCAGCTCAGAGTGACAAGCTGATGGAACCATGGCAGCCTGTGACACCTTCCTCACACTTTTGGAACAGCTATTCAAGGAGCTCTCTCTGGTGCTGCTCACAGCTTTTTTTCTTCTTTAAATCTTTAACTTCCCATCTTTCATGCTGACATTGGGGCAGGTCTACAGGAAGTTGCTTTGCAGTAATGCCAAGAGACAGCAGGAATTATCTGCATGAGTAGGATTTGTTCCCTCAGGGAATGGGGGGGCAAAAAATAAAGCCTGAGGAATGCTTAGGTTGTGATCAGGATCTCACCCCATCTTTCCCAAAAATAGAAGAGGAAATTGGCAGGGAATGTCAGAGCATTTTGTCCAAGCTGATCCAAATTCTGGAGGGGGTGGACACTGCAATGCAATGCTGAACACCACTTCCCAGGCACACAGGGCTACGCAGGAAGCCTTACACAGCAGCAGCTTGTGAAAGATGTGCTTCTGCTTGCAGCTGGGACAAAAATAACCCACGGCTGGTGCCAGGGACAAGCCAAGCTTTCCTCCTCGTGGGGAAAATCTTAAAAGCTATTCATGCTGTGTTAAACCAGATTACAGACTCATACAGGGCACTGCAGAAGTTAGAGGGTATTTTATTTAGCACAAATTGGTTTGCTGACACCTTGGAAAGACTTTGGAAAAACTAAATGTCTGATAAACAAGAACAGCAAAAGTAGAAATAAGGTGTGAGCTTTACCTTCCTCGCTGCTCTCCTTGGGACCAGCTTCTTCCAAACCCAAGCCAAAGAGATCTGAGTCATTTTTCAGTTTAAAGGAGGGGACTGTTGATTTCACAGGCTGGGGTGGCTTTGCCAGCGAGGTATCATCATCAGATATTTCAGAGAGATCTTCCCGCACCGGGAATTCATCCTAGAGACAAGCAAAGGCAGACAACACTGACAAATGCTTCAACCAAAATCTCTAACCATTTTGCAAACAAAAATGTCAGATGTCAGCAGGTGGGGAGGAGGGAAGGAAATGGCAGCTGAACTGAGCTGTTATTGCCTGGAAATCAATGTCCTGGATCTTACGAGCTCTAATTTTTGCCTTGGTAAAATGCCTCAGTCACACTGGTACTGGCAAGGGTGTTCTTCACACTGGGGCTGCTGAAATCAAATTCCCAGCGTAGGCAGACCTTCAACTCTGTTAGCTCAACAGCATCAGCTTCCTCCTGCCTTGGGGAGGCACCTCTATTCTGGGAAAATCCAATCTAACAGACTGAAAACTCCCCTCCAGCCCTGAGCGACAGAAGCTTTCTGCAGTGCAGCTCTGTGGGTCTCAGGTACCAGAGGCAGCAGGGCTGAGGAAGCAGAACAATTCCCTTCATCGAGCCAAAAGGGAATGTGCTTCCAGGGCAAATCTGTCCCTTTGATGTGGGCTAAAACCCAGGATGCTGCAGAGCCTGGAAATTACCCCAAAATCCTCTGTCTCTGCATGATGGGAACGGAAATTCAGTTTAATGATCTTCTGATACCTGCCAACTGATCCTCTTCAGAATCTGTTATCCAACCCCTCCTGGTGTCCTTGTGCACTGATGGAACATGGCCCTGCTGCGCTGCTGGTCAGGAAATGCCCCCACCTTGCTAATGGTGATGGCTGTACTGGTTTGCCTGACCAGCACACCCTGCACTGGGAAAGCATTCCCATGCTATGGAGCATTCCCTGTGTCAGGCATTCCCTGGCACTGCTGCTTCCTCACCAATCCCTTCTCATTGGTGAGTGCAAGAGATGGAAACTTGCTCCCAATACTTTTGCTTTCATATTGAATTGTCAAGAAAAGCAGGAAGTGAAGATGCAAAATGAATGGAAAATTACTTAATAAACAGCATGACACATGAGCAAGGTCAAAGAAACTGTGACAACAGCCCTTTCTACAGGATTTCAGAATGATGCAAACACAGGGAAACCCCCTGAACACCAGCTAACCCAGACATCAGGACACCCCTGAACAGCCACTGCCCAACCCAAATCACTGCTAGCAGTTTCCAGAGATTGCTCTGCGGGTTTTGAGTACAGGTCATCGAAAGCAGGGATCTCTCAAGCCAGGCAGCAAGTTCTGACCAGTGCAGAGAAGAGGGGCAGAAGTGTTTTCTCCACCTGTAATACAGGGGAGGTGTGAGTGGACTCCTGGTGTATCTCATGTTTGAGCAGACACCTGCTGAATGTCACAGATCTTACAGCTACCTCTGCTGCCCTGGAAAGTCCTTCCCAAGCAGACCTTTCTTCTTCCCTTTAAGCATTGCCAAGTAAATTTTGTGATGGCCTTTTTATTGCTGGATTGACTGCAAGGAGCTCACTCTTTCTAGCAGAGACATCCTTCTGCATGTTAAAGTTCAGGTGGAAACCCAAGTAGCTTTGTATTTGGTACCTCCCACACTGCTGGACTGGCTGAGAATAAACAGCACAGTAAAACACACAAGCACAAATCTTGTTCGTGTTTGTAAACACAAACCTGGTGTCAGGGAGGTCTAGGCTGGTCATTAGAAAAAGGTTCTTCCCCCAGAGGGTGCTGGGCACTGCCCAGGCTCCCCAGGGAATGGGCACAGCCCCGAGGCTGCCAGAGCTCCAGGAGCGTTTGGACAGCGCTGCCAGGGATGCCCAGGGTGGGGCTGTTGGGGGGTCTGGGCAGGGCCAGGGGTTGGACTCGATGACTCTTCTGGGTCCCTTCCAGCTCAGGATGCTCTATGGATCTGTGATGCTATGGGGTTCTTGCTGCCACGTGGCTTTCACACTCAGAGCATTGCTGGGTTTGTGCTCACATCAATCTCTGCAGGTTGCTTAGCACCTGCCTTGCTGCAACTGCTGCTGAGGGGGGGAAGAGCAGATGAAGGCTCTGCTCAGGGAGATGCCTCAACCCTTCCAGCTCAGCTCGGCACAGCTCACAGCAACATGGGCTTGTTATTTACCATTTTCTTCTTCTGGCTGTCAGAATCCTCACTTTCAAAGTCTGGGTCGTCCATAACAAATGAGAGCATCTGAGTAGCTATTGGTCCCTCCTGATCACTGTCAGAGTCCTCAGGCTTCTCCTCTTTGACCACTTTCTGCTTGGAAGCAAGTCCTTTGCTTTGGGCAGTGGCCTTGGAGGCCTGGGCTGCTGCTGTGGGGGCAGCAGCAGGAGCTGACAGGCTCATGTTGCCCTTGCTGCTGCTGTTTCGTTCAGACCCAGAACGGGGAGGTAAACTGTCAGGAGGCTTCGGGTCAGCTGCTTTGGTCAAAATTGCTTCACTCTGGGGTTTCAGAGAATTTCTGGAAGACCTGAGAAGAAAGAAACAAGTTGTCAGAGTCTGTCCATCCCTATTCTGTGGAGCAAAGCACAATTAACAGCTGAGCCTGCCTTGAGGGGCTGCATCGTGCATCCTGCTGGGAGAGGCAGCGCATCCTACAGGGGTGTGGGGTCAAATGCACCACTCAGGCTGAGGACAATCCTCGTGTCCCTAACCCTAACCCCAACCCTCACCTCACAGGATGTGGTATGGGGAGAACATGACCCATCTCATTGTTTCCCAGCACAGGATGTGGAGAGTGACTCCACTCCCTTCATGCAAGACGTGACTCCTCTCTCCTTCCCACACCACCACAAACAGCCGCTCTGGTGCTCAGTTCCAGGCTCTTGTTCAGATTTGAGGAAAAGCAGGCAGATATTCCCACGCAGAACCGTCCCAGTGGCACAGGAGCTCCAAGGCAGGGGCAGGACACACCACACACAGCAGTTACACCCACAGTAACTACAGCCCCAGCTCACAGCTGAAGAACAGGCAGACAGAGACACTGAGACTGCCCAGAGGCCACACACAGTCAGTGGCAGGACTGAGGAGAGGTCCAGGTTTGCCAACACAACCCCACACTTCAGCCTGTGCTCTGTACCTTTTTTTTTCCTGCTCTGTGTTTTTGTCTCCATCAGGTATGAGGATGACCTTAGAGTCTCCCACCTCTTCCTCCTCCTCCTCCTCACTGGAGAGGGTGATATTCTTGCTGGGCACCCGTTCTGCTACCAGCATTGGTCTGCTGGGGATTTTGTCATCCAGATCCAGGTCGTCTTGGAAACCTGCCACCATGGGGTTCCCCCCAGGCACCTCTCCATCGCTGCAAAACAGAGTGATCAGACACAGCACCCCAGGATGTCCTGGAGAGACCTGCCTCCCCCTGCACAGACACTGAGACTGGCTGGCTGGTACAGCCAGCCTCAGGGCACACATCCTCAGCCTGGGGCAGCTGATGATTAAAGGGCTGGAGCACCTCTGTTCTGAAGACAGGCTGAAAATGGGGATAGTTAAGCCTGGAGAAGGCTCTGGGGAGATGTTAGAGCCCCTGCCAGTGCCTAAAGGGGCTCCAGGAGAGCTGGACAGGGACATTCAACAAGGGCCAGGAGGGACAGGATAATGGAATGGCTTTAAGCTGAAGGAGGGCAGGGTTAGATGGGATATTGGGATGAAATTGTTCCCTGTGAGGGGGGGCAGGCCCTGGCACAGGGTGCCCAGAGCAGCTGTGTCTGCCCCTGGATCCCTGGAAGTGTCCAAGGCCAGGCTGGACAGGGCTTGGAGGAACCTGGGATAGTGGGAGGTGTCCCTACCCATGGCAGGGGTGGACTTGAAGGGGCTTTAAGGTCCCTTCCAACACAAACCAGTTGGTGATTCTGTGATTCTGTGCACTGCCAGCCTTCCCCTGCCCCCTGCCCAGCTCAGGCTGGACCTGCTGCCCGCAGGCTGCGGCAGTGGCACGAGCCCCACACCAAAAGGGCCACAGCAGGATGTGCCACAGAGCAGCTGCTGCCCCTCAAGCTGGAAATGAGTGTCTGGAGAAGGTGAGCCTCAGTGGCACAGAGCAGCGTGTGGCCTCAGCTCCTTCAGAACGTGGAGCTCCATCCACCACGCAAGGACCAGTCAGTCAAAGCATGGGAAGTGCCTGCCTTCATCCCACATCCTGTAATTAAACCTGATCATACACTGTTACTGCTAGGGGAGTTCACTGGCAGCTATTAGCTTCCTGGGATCATTTCTATTTCTGCGGTGCTCCCCGAAGCAGGCAGATACACAGACACCATAGCCATGCTTTAACATTGCCCAAATTAAATTAACCTAGGGACACACTGCCAGAGCTGTATGTCAGCCTTCCTGGATGCAGCACAGTTCTGCGTCCAGAGGCAGCTTGAGAGAGCTTTGCAGCTGAAATTGAGGATTCTTGTCTGAACGTCCCTAGGACTCAATTTTAACACCTTCTGAAAAATTTGTTTATGCCAGGAATATAGATCTTTTCCCCAGGCTCAGCTGATGAGCCTTTGCACCACCTTTCCCTGGTCTATTTGCTTTATCCACAAGAGATACTTAGCTCCTTCCTGATAAAACCACACACAAGTCACTGCCCTTTTAGTGATGCCACCTGGAGTGTACAAGCACAGCCTTCATTTTTACACAGAGACAAAAAAATTATTATAGCTTGGAACAGATTCGATTGTAGAGACAGAAACAAAACCCTAAAACCCTTAAACTGGAAGTAAGCGGTGTTCCCAGTCACTAGCACAGGACAAGCACTGGAAGACAGTGGAGTATGGTGTGCTGGTGAGATGAGAAATACCCTAAACACAGTCAGGACGATGGTAACTGCTCGCTCTGGCTCCTCTGTACGGCTGGGTACTGCTTTACAAGATAGTTCTGAAGAGTTAATACAGCTGCCAACAGACAATGGAGCTGTTTGTGACAATGGGACACCACGCCAATGACACCTGGTGCAGCACAGAGCCAGCACAACCAGTGCTTATCTGGGCTGGAGTGCCAAGACCAGGGCCAGCATCAGCCCTCCCTCTGCTCTCAGCGTGGATCCCTCTGCTCTCAGGACCTGCTCTCAGTGCCCAACTGAGCAGGGCCAGGCTGCTGAAGAGCCCCTTCATCACTAACACTGCTGCTCTCACACCACGCCAGGACGCAGGCACACAGCCCAGCCACACAAAGGAGAGGAAAACTGGTGCCCAACCAGCCCCCAAGGCTGGAGGAATGACAAGTGAGTGATTCCTGTGGTTTTCAAAGCACTGGCAGAGTTTCCTCTTGAAATGCACTGAAAAGAAAATGGAGTTGCATCCTAAAAGTGGCAGGATTTTATTCTGAACTAGACACACTGCCTTTCTTTAACACATCACTGCTCTATTAGGCACAGGGGCTCTTAAGAGATTGTTGCCAATGTCCTTCCACACTCAATCCAGACCTGCAGCCTTTCCAGCTTTCCCAGTCCGAATGGAACACCCACATGTGTACACCCCCCCACCAAAGTGGGTCACGTCCCTTCGCAGTGAGAACCCTGCCTCCATCTCCAGCCAACACAGATCGCTGAGCGACAGCGGAAGAGCAGAGCAATGGAGTGAATATACATCAGGAAAATCACTGCTGCAGTATAAACAGGCTCTGACAAGGCAAAATTAGGATCAGCTTGTGGTCCTGAGGTTCCAGCTGGAAGGAAAGCAAAACATGCAAACCCAAGCACATTGCACCACTCCCTCCAGCCCTTGAAGCCCTGCCAAGCTGGCATGAGCACTGAGCCAGCGTGTTTGCAGGTGCAGGTACCCCCCCAAAATGATGCTGCTCACTGTGGTCTGCTCTGAGCTAGTGACCCTAGAGCCTGCTGGGGTGTCCTCAGTGAGCCTCTGGTGTGTCACAGATCGGCTGCTGGGGAAGAAACAAATCCTGCTGCAACCTGAGCTCACAACCTCAGACCTGGGTGGGCCATATTCCCAGAGCCCTGGGGAGCTCATGGGCTCTCGCCACATCCTTTTTTGGGGCTAAAGAAAGAGAAAAAACCCAAGCTCTAATAAAGCAGGTAAGCTGAGGGAATCCCACGCTGCAGGATGAGCCTGCATAGCTGTTCTAGGAGATGTTGGTCTTCTACTGTGAACCTTGGCTTCCCTCCCTCGGGCTAGCGCAGCCGGGCACCACTGAACCCCTAACAGATCTATAAAAGCCAAGAACCACTTCAAAGCCCTTCAGATGTAAGGACACAGAAATCTAATTCGTGTTTAAGATAAATGTCTAAGGATGCAGTAAAGAAAGATCAGGAACAGTGTCAGGTGAAGCATAAACTGCCTTTCAGACACCTCCAGCCCCTGCAGGGACCCAGGCCAGCCTGACCCAGCAGGAGCCAAGGGGGAGATGCTTTGGAGCCAGATTAGGTCCTCTGGGGCACTCACACGCTGGCTCATGGCATCAGGTTGAAGAGCAGCAAATTAAGTTCTGAAACAGCAAATTGGGAGACTGAAATACCTTCCTAATTAACTGGTAAAGAAACTGATTTGGGGAGTTCTCTACTGCAAGTCAGAGAACCACAACATGCCATTAAACAAAACCCAGGACTCCACTGCAGGCCTGGGGCGTGCCAGGTTGAACAAGGTGCCCCTGCTGCCAAGAAGGCCAATGGTGTCCTGGTCTTCATGAGGCAAAGCACTACCAACAGGTCAGGGAGTTGAGCATGCCTGAGCACTGGCACAGGTTGCCAGAGAGGTTGTGGATTCTCCATCCATGGAGATAATTCAAAAGCCATTTGGAAATGGTTCTAGGAAACCAGCTCTGAGTGGCCCAGGATGAGGGGGAGGTTGAACTGGATGACCCCCGAGCTGCCTTCCAACCCTGTGAATGGATCTCTGCTCCACACATGAAACCTCAGTGCACCGAGGTGTTCTTGGAGCTCCCTGCAGGACTCCTGTTCGCAGTCACCAAGGCAATTCCTCTCATTTGGGTAGGAGAAGTAATTTCACAAATTCTCAAAACACGGCTCATTCTTCTGCCACATCTTCAATGACACTTCAGTTCTGGAGCTCACCCTTGGCTCCAGCACACTCAGGCATGCTGGTGAGCTGTGTAAGTTCAACACTCAGGTATCTGCTTCAAAATGACCACAAGACCTGAATGCACCTTGCTGGGACTTTCTCAGGCCTTGTTCCTCACTCAGGTACAGGGGACAAGCAGCTTCCAGGACTCCATTTTTTAAAACCAATAAAATCTCCCCAAGGTTTGAGCGATTTCACAGATCTACTGTGCTCTTTAGGTCAGAGATAAATTTCTGCAGCAGATTTTGTGGCAATTACAACCACCTCCTCACCGCAGCAGAAGCTGATTATAGAGGACAGTGCTCACAGAACTGGAATGCTGTTCCTGGCTACTGTGGGGCTGTAACTGGCATCCTGAAAGAAAACAGTTATTGCAGGTGATGGTCAGAACCACATGTGCATCTCTGAATTTCAGCACATCTGGCTTATTCTAGTAGGCCCTTTTTGGCAAGAAACAGAATGGAAAATTGCCAGACCACTGAGAAACTGTGTGATATATAGAAGAAACCAGAGCAAGCCATGGATGCCAGGTTGTAGAGAAATAACGAGCATGTGAATTTGCAGGGATGCGCTGCAAGGTCTTCTCCCAGGGAAACAGAGCTGCTCTGACAGCACTGGATATCACTGTGAGCAACGGATGAACTCTAAACCAAGCAGCAGAATTCTTGCACCCCTGTGCAACATATTTGACTTTTTATACATTTTAACACCTATTTGCTTCCACTGACATGCTGAAGCACAGAAGCCTTTGTGAAAGATCAGCCTCCTGCCCACAGCAGAACTGCAGCTCCAGAGCTCTGAGGGCACTTCAGGACCCAGCTCCTCAGAAGGTCAGGCTTGGCTCTCCTGACGATTCCTTGTTAAACCCAGAAAAATATCTCAGCTCTGCCACAGCCATGAGCAAGATGCTTTGTAGGCCAGCACGCTGCCAGCAACCACCACTTTTTTCTTCCTTTTTTTTTTTTTTTTTTTTTTTGTTTTAATAAAACATCCACGTGTTCTGCCATCACAAGGGATGATGATTCAGGCTGACCTGCATTATACAGGCATTGAGCCTCACACACAGCACTGATTTAAAGTTCCTGTGGTTGAAGTGGAAAATACTGGATCATGACAAAGATGTCAAAAGACGCAGAATCCACCACATTAACAGATGAGCAGTGTCAGCACTTAATTACTCTCCTGGTTAATCCAGTGCTGATGACAAGAGGCAGCAGGCAAGGAATATTCTGAGCAAAGGGATACAGAGCCTGAGAGTATGCTTAGGTCACCTCTTAAGAGACAGTCTGCCTTCAGACAGCTCATTGCACATCTTCTTGTCTGAGCAGCTCAGTATACACAATCCCCTCTCCCTTTTTTTGGTTAAAAACCATCGAAGCCAGGAAAAAAAAAAACCACGGAAAAAAAGAGAAAATCCAGCTTATGGCATAAGCACAGCTCTGCCATTTGGAGTAGATAATTATAGAAACACAGACTGGTTTGGGTTGGAAGGGACCTTAAAACTCAGCTTGTTCCAACCCCCTGCACTGAGCAGGGACATTTTCAACTGGAGCAGGTTGCTCAGAGACCCATCCAGCCTGACTAGGAATGTTTCCAGGGATGAGGCATCCACCACTTCTCTGGGCAATCTGTGCCAGGGCCTCACCACCCTCGTTGTAAAAAACTTCTTCCTTATACTTAGCCGTAATCTCCCCTCTTTTAGTTTAAAATCACCATTTCTTGTCCTATTGCAATAGGCCCTGCTAAAACCTTTGTCCTCACATTCCCTTAAACACTGAAAGGCCGCAGTAAGATCTCCCTGGAGCCTTCTCTTCTCCAGGTGAACGCCCCCAGCTCTCCCAGCCTGGCTCCAGAGTAGAGGGGCTCCAGCCCTTGGAGCAGCTCTGTGGCCTCCTCTGGACTCTCTACAGTAGCTCTACATCCTTCTGATGTTAGCCCTCAGGGCTGGAGGCAGCTTGGCAGGTGGGGTCTCACCTGAGTGGGGTGGAGGGGCAGAATCCCCCCTCCTCTGCTGCCCACGCTGTGGGATCAGCCCAGGGCACAGGGAGTTTCAGGGCTGGGGCAGTGTCTGTCACTAAATGGGAGATGGTGAATGCTGACTGACCATACCCCAGCCAGAAAGCCTCTGGGGCAGCTAACTGCTCTGGAATCACTGAATGGTTGCACCACGTTAGCCAGGATGCACATCCAGGCATGTCCCTGTGCCAGCCTCCCTCCACCCTCCTTTCCTTACCTTTCACTATCCAGCCGGTGTTTGGCCTGTGGCTTCCCTTTGTCCTTCTGCGGCGCTGGGTCTTCCAAAAAGCTGTGGTCCAGGCTGTCCTCAGGAACAAAGTCCTCCACGCTCTGTACCTTGGCAGGGGCTGCAGGGTTGGGGGGAGGAGTGGCAGCAGCAGGATCTGCATTAGCAACAGGAGTTGTAAAACACGGGCGTCACCACAAGCAAGACAGAAATTGGCTTTTTCCAGATCTGTGCTTCCCAGGGTGGCAGCAGCCATGAGCAGGACCTTGGCTCCACAGCGAGGGAAGAGGAAGGTTATGAACAGGATATCAACCAGCCCAGAGTCTGACATGAAGGCACTCACAGATCAGGACAGCTGTGGTTTAGAATGCACCAGGCTGACCCAGGCTCTTAGACAGACTGAAAACCTCTCTGGCAAGGGCTGGCTCTGCTCTCCAGGGAATGCTGCAACCGACTGTACCACAGGTTTTATTACACCTGTGCTATGTGCACTGCTCCTGGGGGATGTCCCTTCGCCATTCTCTTACCTTTTCCAGACTGTTCAGTTCACCCTCTCCTATCCTCTTGCTTTTTTCAGCTGCAACTGTCCAAGGCAGAATTGTTCACACTCTGCTTTTAGATGTCCTGGGCAAACAAAAGCTCAAGAGCTACCTCAAATAGAGACTGACTTTATATAGTTTATTTGTAGAAACACCTTTACCCATCTTCAAGGTATCAGGATGAAAACTCATTAAATTAGCATAACTGAGAAGCCTGAAGTGATTAACCTTTCCAGAATTTGCAATACTCAATCTTTTTCCTCTGCTCATGCTGCACTTCACATCTAGACTCTTTCCTTTTGGGTAAAACAAGATTTGTGTCTTTTTTTCCTAGATTTTGCTCTCCTTAGCACAACTTTCAGATCACTTCTGCATACAAACACTACCACTAATGCCACAGAGCAGCATTGGTGTAAGCTAAACCACAGCCAAAGGAATTACTACTCGAAGACTTCAAAAGAAATCTTAAATAGCAGCTCCCAGAAAAACCAAGTATTACTTGGTAACAGTGATTTTTCAGCTGCTTTCCAGTGAACTAGTCCCTGGGCACATTCCAGTGGAGGGGCAGGCCCGTGGCACATTACTGAAACCTTGCAACACTGACACATCAGCTCTTCCAGGCTGCCTTTTGCAACCACCCCTAAGCATTCCGAGATATCAGTGCTGTAAGTCACAAGCCCAAAATAGCTGACAAGCTAAGAAAGAGTTAAAAAAGAGAAGAAAAAGAAAAACCCCAAACCCAATCACTGTAACACTGGTAGTAGACCACTTGTCTTTTTTTTTTTTTCTACAGATCAAAATGACAAAGGTTTTTTTTTTATTGACAAGGAATTTCTAACATCTGCTCCTCTTTGCTTTTTGTTTTGTTTTCTCTGGCTAGGAAGAGTCAGAAACAAACCAAAATGGGTGCATTGTGTCATATCTGGGAAGAGGCACAGGATGCAGAACACTGTGTGCAGATCTAAAACCAGACCATTTCAACATCTGAAATTGCAACCCATGTCCCCAGCACCTCCTCCTTTCTCTCTGTGGGTGTCTCAGGAGCACTGTGAGCCAGTGTGAGAGGGGAGGTATTTCCAAAGGGTGACTCAAACTATGACATGATTTTTAGGCAGTGCCAGCTCTGCAGCTCCAGTTAGCTCCACAAACAAAGTGAATGTGACAGGCAAATTATGGTCCGGATCAGTAAAATTACATGCAACAAACCCTTGATGCCTCAGCCCTGGCACTCTGTCCGGCAGGGTCCGGACCAAGGGCTGTGCTGCTCCTCCGGGTACCAGTGCTGAGGGCTGAGGGCTCCCACCCCCCAGACCTGCTCGGAAGGAGCAGATTTTCCCAGAGGGATCTGCTGCGGAGCCTGGACCTACGTGACCATTTCTGGCTGAATAACCTTTAAACCCAGCACTCTGCTTCTCTCTGTTACACACAGGAGCCCCTCCGGACTGCCACACATGTGCAACGATGGCACTTCAAATACCTTCTCTAGCCATTTGTTTTGCTATTAAAGAGGCATTTTTCTCCTGGTAGGAACCTGACATTTTATTTATTTTATTAGCGTCTCCTGTGTGTTCAGGATCTTCCTCTTAAGCATGCCACAGCCACTACCCAGCTGGCTGGGCACAGTCCCCATCCAGCACAGAGACAAGCCAAAATGCTGATCAGGAGAAAAACAGAGACTGACAGCCCAACTCCCCCTGGACACCCGCTGCACACGCATGGTGCCCGTGGCCTTCACACACCTGTCTGCTCAGTCTCTCGCAGGGAGAAAATGCAATGGAAACAGCGGAAGGCCCACAGGTCACATCCTGCCTGGACAGGGCAGCAGCACCTACCTGGCTGGGGAGGAGCGGGCTCGGCGGCGGGGGATGTCCCGAAGAGCCGCGCGATGATGCCACGCTTGGGCGGGGGGGCTGCGGCCGGGGGGGCCGCGGGAGCTGCGGCGGGCGCGGGAGGCTGCGGGGCCTCGGGCACAGGCACTGGAGAGAAGGATGGGGCGGGGTCAGGAGAGATGGTGGAGCTTGTGGCGAGTGGCGGTGGCGGCTGGGGGGTGCCGGGGCTGGAGCTGCCTGTGGATGTGGAGCTCGGAGGTACGATGGGTGACTGGGAGCCAGAGGAGGGGCTCTGCCCGTTCGTTGCTAGTGGTGAGGTGTGTCCTTGACTTCGGGCTTCCATCATTTCCAGGAAGCTGTGGGGAAGATAAATTACAAATATAAGGAATGGCGAATCTCAGAATCCCAGACTGGTTTGGGTTGGAAGGGACCTTAAAGCTCATCTCATTCCAACCCCTACCATGGGCAGGGACACCTTCCACTAGACCAGGTTTCTCCAAGTCCAGTCTGGCCTTGGGCACCTCCAGGGATCCAGGGGCAGCCACAGCTTCTCTGGGCACCCTGTGCCAGGGCCTCCCTGCCCTCACAGGGAAGAACTTCTTCCCATCCAGCCCTGCCCTCTGCCTGTTTAAAACCATTGCCTCTTGTCCTGTCACTACCTGCTCATAAAAAAAGTCCCTCTCCCTCCTTTATACAAGCCCTTTTTATTTGGCTGTGTGCTGACCTGGGAGAGTATAGGTCTGCTTCCAGCTGGGCTTGGGAGGGTATGGATCTGCTTCCAGTGGCACTGTGACTCCCTGGGCCACAATACATCTGGTTTACCCACATGAGCTGAACTCACCGCATCTGCATTGAGGTGTGGAGAATCCCAACCTGCTCTGCACTACTGGATGAAACCTGTATTTGCAACACTACTGGGAACTCCCTGAATAGACAGACTATAACAACATGCCAGGGCTTGAAATGAAACCTGAAGTCAGTTGTTGGACATATGTCTCTAAAGCAGTAAGTGCTGTAGGGATGGCACATTTTTAGATTCTGCAGAAGAAATCACAGTGCTCAAGAAAACTGCTATAATAACCTCTTTATCAGCCAAGAATGGATTTGAGAGGAGAATCCTTGAACATCAAAAGAAAAGAGCTGTCCTGAGGACTCAGAGAAGACTGACTGCCATCACCCTTCTCGCAGGGTGCAGACCCACATGCAGGCTCTCCCCTGCACACACTCTCCCTCTGTGTGGGAGGCCCTGGAGCCAAGCAGTGGGAGCTCTGGAGCAGGTTGTGGTCCTGGCTGGGTTCCCGACTGGAAGAACATTAAAGCCTGGACCACTATAGAAAGTGAAAAGCTCTTTCCTTTTCCAAAAGAAACCCAAGCCTAGCCCAAGCCTCCCTCTGCAGCCCACAGTGTCAGCAGCCTGTTTCACAAGCTCTGTGGAAAGAAACGTGGACAGAGCCAAGTTCTTGCCATGAAATGGTCTGAAAATTAGATCTGCCACATACTGCACAGCTGAGAGATTTAGAGAGGACACCCAAAGTGAAGCATCCTGTATCCAGCACATCCCGATCTCGCCTCTCATTTCATCAAGCTTAATGAATTTGTGCATAGAGGCTCTGGGTTCAGCTGGTTCTGCAAGATAGACTTGGTTGAGCTCCAGGCAATGAGAATGTCAAAGGAGAGCCTCCTCTCCCACACAGAGCATGACCTTGTCCTTCAGGGACTTGAGCCAGCCAGAACCTTCCCTGGACTGACTGCTGAGCAGAACGCAAACAGTGGGGGCTAAGAGATTCTAAGCCTCTTTGAGATATCATTTCCTATTTTAAGGCAGTAACCTGATATACTTTTAAGGAACAAAATAATATATTTTGTGACCAGCAGCATCTGGAGCCCTGGGGAACAATAGCCCCAAGAAGCTGCTACCTGAAGTGGAAAACCAGCAGTCCTTCCTAACTAAGTAACTGGCTAAAGTGGAAATCAAGGGCAGCACTAAAAAGCAGAACTAGTGAGGCAATATCAACAGAGAGGAGGACAGGGACAAGATGCAGATAGAACTAGATGATCCCAAGTAACAGAAAGGGAAGAAATTCAACAGTACAAACAAAATCGTCATCTACTCAAGGGCAAGGAAAGAAGTGTTCCTGCTCCCAGTTCTCCACATGAGAATGGCTGGAAAAGGCTCGCCTCGCTCATTCCAGAAGCCTGGACTCAGGACTGCAATCCCAACCATGCAGGAGCCTGGCTGTCACATGCTGTCTATTGATATCCAACCTGTACCTGCCCTGGCACAGCTCCAGCCGTTCCCTGGGTCCTGTCCTTGGTCACAGAGAGCAGAGATTGGTGCTGCCCCTCCACTGTCCCTCGTGAGGAAGCTGCAGACTGTCAAGGCACCTAAATCAATACCATGCTGCGGTGGCCTCGCTGATGCTTCCATCAGGGTCTGGGACAAAGATTATGTGCGTATTCCACCCAGAGCCCTGGCTACACCACCATGAGCTCCCAGCAGAGCTGAGCTCAGACCATGCGATGCAGCATCCAGTCCCCATCCTCCCTCTCCTGGGGCAAGCTGTGCGACAACACGTTCCACTGAAAATGATGCATGGATTTGTCATGCACCAGAGAGAAAACATAAAGGAGTTCAACTCCTGCACTGAGCTCCGTGGAGACTGCATCAGGTTTGTTTGGAAGGTGCATAATACATCACACATGCTGCAGGAACATAATGGTGTGTGCTCAATACATCTCTGTCACCGCACTCCCTTCCTGAGGAGGGGGGCCACAGCTCAGCATCCTCCAGCAGGGTACAGGCATCTGTGGGGTGGGAAAGGCAAACCAAGGGGTCCTGCAATTCAGCCTTCGTCCAGCAAAGCAAAGGCTCTTTATCCCCAAGCCATGTGAATTGCCACAGCCTGAAAAGCTGTTCATGAGCTTTGCCTGCATGGGATGTGCAGCTCCTCGGCTCCACACCACACAGCTGTGTGCTGAATTCTGACATTCCTCTCCTCCCAGCTTTGATCCAGGGCTTCTAGTGAGCCAAAGACAGGACAGCTGAACAGCTTTGCTTCGTGGTACTCACTCCTCCCCCTCCCAAGCCCCACTCAGGGTTAAAGACTCCTGCCTCCCAACCATCAGGAGAGATTAATCGCAGCTGATCTACATGCACCCCGTTCCTGTTTATAGCAACAGCGATCCTGGATGGAAGCCTGCAAGCCTGGGCACTGCTGCACCCAGCAGCCAAGGTACTGCTGCCAGCACTACTTGCTCTCCTGACTGTGCTGGGCTCCCTGACTGACTGCAGGAACACCTAAATCACCAACACTGCACAAAACCAGAAAGAACCTCTGAGCCTCAGGTTGCTGAGTCCCCCATTGAAGCAACTCGCTGACTCAGGTAGGATAAGATGATTGTGCACTGAAGATTTGGGAACAAGGAGACACAAAGAATGTATAAAGTCACTTCAGGATACAGAATATGAAGCTCAAAGAGTACTTAAAGGTGGACTCAACAAAGTACAGGAAACTCTTAACAATACCAGAGTATTTGAAGGTTTACTGTACGTGGTTCTACCAAAGCTGCCCATTTTGGAAACAACCTGCTTTGTTCTGGGAAAGTAGCCAGCTCCAGAGGGAGGGAAGGCTGCGACTACCACCTGTTTCTCCTCTAGAAACACATGAATTTTAAGAGCTGGAGGAAAAAAACCACGCTACATAACTGAAGTATAAAGAGTGCCATCCTTCCCTCCAGCACAACTAGACTGGGGTGCAACACACATGCAGGCTTTGTCTGCACCTGTGCTCCTGTACCTTTGTCACCTGTAGTGTGTGAAGGGCACAAGAACAGGAGACAGCAAGTTCTTTAGTAGGAAGATACAAATGATTATTTGGGGACAGCACAACACAGAGTCTTGCCCCAGCACAGCACTGCGGACAGCTGTGACACGTGTGCTTCATGTCACCTCCATCATCTCCAACCAGACATGTGGGCCAAGCCTTGTGCTGTGACACTGGGGAAATCAGCGTGGTCTGACATTGGTGCCACATGGGCAGCATAAACCAGCTCTGCTGAGTTTTTATAGTCAGATCTTCTGTGAGGAAGGTGGGTGGAAAACCAGCACACATGAAATGCTGCCAGCAAGCTCGCAGTAATTTCCAGGATGGAGGTGTCTAAGCATCCTCCACACTTTGAAAATACTACATAATGCATGAATGCTTTCTCTGGCTTTACACACACTCCTCAGAGGCACGAGTGTGGCTGTTTTGGGAACACACCGGGCCAAACCTGCCATGTGTCTGTTTTTTCTCAGATTCTATACAATCTGTCCATGCTTCGTTCTATCCAGCAGTCCTTTGGAAAAGGACTCCCTCAAAACCTTACCGTGGAATAAGTAGCTTCATGCCCACACTGGATGTAGCAGACCAGGTCCTACTAAAGCACAAGGTGAACTCACACCTGAGCACCTTTATTCCACTGGGATACAGAGACTGCAAATATACAACGTACATCCAGGTGGGTCATCTGCCTTCACCCACAGGGGCTCCTTATTTGCCTTTCAATCCTTCCATTACAGACCAAGCAACAAGTCCAAAACATCCTCAAACTTCTGAATAATTCACTGGTGGTTGGACCTGCTCACAAGAGGAAACTTTTATGCAATTTTAAAGATGAACATGCTCTGTGGGAACAAAAATTCATCAGGGCCTCAGGTTACTGTTGCTCTGCTCCCAGGGCGAACACAAAACCACAAAAGGACTCGTTAGCCTCACAATTCCTAAAATTGTCAGTGCTTGTGTTCATTTAATATTGAAGACAGGAGCAGCCTAAAGCTTTTTGGCTCCTGGTTCTAACATGCTGTGATAAATTGTTCAAGTGTATTTCATGTGGCAAGAAAGGCTTTGGGTTATTTTATTAATTGTGAAAATGAAGATTAACCGGCTGTATGACATCAATTTAACTGGGGTTAGTGAGGGTTAGATTTCCACATGCTTGTTTTGGGCTCATTAAAGGTACTGCCCTGATCCCCCCCTAGCCCAGGTCCCTGAATGTGGAATCAACGGCCAAGCAGGTTTTTGTCCTGTTCTCCACCAGACAAAATGGATGCAGCTGGGTAACTCCCTGCCCCATAAAATATGGACATGCTCCATGTCCCCCACTTCTCTAGCAAGACTGACAGATGACAGGCTTAGATGCACTTAATTCTTAATGCAGCACCCCCAAAACACGTGACCTAGATAGAGTCCCATTCCAGTACAGGCTGGCTCCCGACCTGTCTGATGACCACAAGGATTCACAGCAAGTGGAGAAGATAAAAGTGGGGCAGGGGAAGAGAAAGCAGGAGTGGGTTTACTTTCCCAGCTCGTAATTCAGCCTGTAGCTGGTGTCATTCCAGACCTGTATTTCCATACAGAGGAGGATACCACAGAACAGCTCCAGCAGCAGCTCCTCCTGCCACAGTGCTGGTGTTACTCAGCACCACAGTCTTCCTGAAATTATGAGCTATGCTCAATGTGAAAAAAACAACCTGGCAAATAAAACCACAAGGCCCCAGTCAATGACTCTGCAGGGACTAAAGCTGTCCCCGCAGGGAACATGTCTCCCCAAAGCAGAGTCCTCGGCAGGGCAGCCCAAATGCCTGTCTGCAGTCATTGGTCTGGCACCCACAGGGTGAGAGGAGACAACCTCAAGTTGTGCCAGGGGAGTTTTAGGTTGAATATTGGGGAAAATCTCTTCACCAAAAGGGCTGTCCAGCCCGGGAATCTTTCTGTGGGGGAATGGGTACACTGGACATAAACAAATTTTCCTTGAAAACAGAAGATAAGCTGGGTACAATTAAGAATGGATAAATTGAGCAAAATTGGTACAAATTCAGAACATCATAAAAGTCATTGCTGTTTGTTTAACAAGGATTGAAGAACTCAGAAAGGGCTGAAATACTCTTTTAGCAGTACTGAAAATGTGAAGTCTGAAAGCAGTGGGAAAGTACCAGAGCCAGAGGTGCGTCAGGCAGCGGGGAGCCTAAACACAGGGAAAGAACTGGAAGCAGAGCGTGTCTCCCACAGGCACAGCCAGGCAGTGGCTGCCCAGGCTGGCTTACGTAAGGCAGAAGAGGCAGCATCGTGTGCCACCTCGTGTTGTCTCTGGGATCCACATTTCGGATCAGTGACGTTCTGTCCTCAGGTCCCCCTCGCTGCAGCAGGAGGAAGAGTTCTCGTTCTCTTTCTGTTCTCACAGAGCCAAATTTAGCACCGGTCATTGTGACAGAGCAGCTACCAGACGTGCACAGGGGTGAATGGAACAACTGAGGTGTCCTAGCGCTGTCACCTTGCCTTGCTCCGTGGCCTGATTTTATGGCAGGAGAGCAGGAATGGCCTCTGAGGAAGTGCTGCAGCAGCCACACCATGGACTGTGGCCCCAAACGCCCGCAGCCAGCTCCCCTTGCTGTGCAATTTGGGTGACCCACAGCAGAATTCCCAGTGCTGTCTAAAGTGAAGCAACCGACACAAAGGCCTTTGGCAGGAGGTGTGACACGTGGGGCCTTGTGACAGGAAGTGTAGCCAGGTTGGGGTTGGGCTCCTCTACCAAGTAACAAGCAATAAAAAGGAAAAAGCTAGAGGTCTCAAGTTGCACCAGGGGAGGTTGAGGTTGGATATTAGGGAAAATTTCTTTGTGAAAAGGGCAGTCAGACATTGGAACAGGCTGCCTTGGTAGTGGTGGAGCTACCATCCCTGGAAGTACTTGAAAAACATGTGGATGTGGCACGTGGGGACATGGTTGGGTGACGGCTTTGGCAGAACGGGGTTAACAGCTGGACTTGATCTTAGAGGGCTTCTCCAAACCTAACAATTCCATGATTCTGTGATCTGTCAAGGGTCACCAAGTCACACTGCACCAACACACACGGTGGGCACAACAGGGCGAGTGGCAGCAGACAGTGCACCAGGTGCTCACTTGGACACTCACTGATGCAGCACATTAAACATGGTAATCCCAAAATGATGGGCATCTGACAAGCAAGGGTGCAAGGACCTGCCCAAGCCCTAGTAACAAGCACTGCAGACCTGCCTTACCACTGCAAGCTCTGATTCCCAGCACATACTGTTGTGTCCACATGTACTCTGCTTCACAGCCTGAACTGTTTACTAAGGTTGAAACTTTACCCAAACCTGAGTTCTCTGACATAGGAACGTGAGCATTTCTTTAAATTGGGTCTTTGGCTACAAAACTCAAGCTTGGAGACCTCCTGCAGGGATAAAAACTGAGCGGAGGAAGCGCATACCTTTCAACTCCGGGGATGAAGTAACCCCTTTGCAGCTCATCTGTCTCACAGAGGTGCCACTCAAACTAACAGACTCTCTGTTGCTACCTGGGGTACAGAGAAAAACCTTAAAAACCCTAAAAGAGCACTCTTAGTCAGTGTGATCGAAGTACTGAGACATGACACTGTCCGGTGCTTTTCTTTTGGGATTTGTGCCTCTAGCCAGGAAGCACCAGGGGTATTTTAAAGCCCTTTCTTAAAAGAAGCGTTATTTTCTGAAAGTGAAGAACTTTGGTCTCAGTACAGATATGAACGTGCAGGAGCTGGCTAGCTGCATAAAGATGTCACTTTATTTGCTAAACCAGAATCCTACAGAAAGGTCTTGCTTTTAATATTTTAGCAACTCCTCTTTTGTCAGGCTCTGCTATTTCTGAGGTCATGTTAAGCTAATTCTGCAGCCTGACAGTGCCAACAGCCTCCCAGCAGGGCAGTGTGGTCACACTGGATGGGATGATCCAGTCTAATGCCTGTTGGTAGAACTAGGAGGTCTGGCCACCCTTCCACCACTACCACACTGCTGCTGCCACTTTTAAGATCTAAGATCTCTTCTCAGATGCTTCTCAGATCTAGCCCAACACAGACTAACCCAGAGGTAGATATGGCAGAAGATGGTTCTCACAGCCACAGAATCCCAGACTGGTCTGGGTTGGATGGGACCTTAAAGCTCATCTCACTCCATGACCCTGTCACAGGCAGGGACACATTTCACTGGACCAGGCTGCTCCAAGCCCCATGCAACCTGTTTTTCTGCTAGATTTGTGAGCTGAAGTAACACATATGGAATCCCAGCACACGCTAAAGCTGCTGGAAAGGCAGGAGGTGACGAAGCAGCAAGATCTTGTGCTGTGAGTTTGAAACAGCTTTGCCAACTCTTGATTCTATTAAGTATCCTCTCATTACTGAAGCAGTACAAACAAAACTATGGAAAACCATCTGACAGCACAGCCCACACAGCCCAGTCCTTTGAGTAAGGATGTCAAGAGAAGTGCTCAAGGCATGAGGTGACTAACTAGTCCCTGAGGAGGATAACGAGGTGAACGCTCTGGAAACAGCACTGCTTTGTGTCAGTTGGGGTATTTCAATGCTCTCCAAGGAAAACATTCTGAACAAGGTTATAGAACTTTATACTTGGTCTGAAAAATGCTTGTCCAAAAGCCTGTGCATGAATATTTCACAATCATTGATTCTAATTTCCAAACAAAGCTGCCTGTAAATAATCTTTTTTTCAATACATTCCGAGGCTGACTTTTCTGGCTTGCACACCACTGCAATAAAGGCCTTGTGGCAGGAATTCACAGCATATGGATTCCTGTTCACTGTGCTACAGGTGTTCTGGCTTTGTGGGGCTAAACCTGGCAAACACTATTCCAAGCAGTCAAGCACACAGCCAGGACACAGAACAGACACAGGGCAGAGGAACCAGGGGATCCTCAGGTGCATGCTTTACTTCAGGTGATGCCATTCAAAAGCAACATTTTATCCCAAGGTTCCCTAAATGTTACTCGCTAGACCCTTCAACCTGGCCACATGCCACAGCTGGGGCTGCCCAACACTCATGTGACACCCAAAACAGTTAGAAAAGACAGCTCAGTGACATACAGTTCGTAGTTTTGGTCTTCAGTCTCTTGCTGCACTGACAGCTCCTCCAGAGTTGCATCAATATCCAGCTGATTTGTCTCCAGCTGCCGTAGCAACGTCTCCCTCTGAGGAAAGGAAAACAAGCTGGGTCTGAGCAAAGGGTCAGTGTAACAGATCTCTGTGCACTGAGATCCCATGTCACCACTCTACCACAGCAACACATCCAACAGCAGCCCTGGCCCTGATCATGGTGTCCATTTAAAAACAGAGCGCTCAGGGAAAGTGAGTAAAAAGTAGATAATCCATAAAGTCTGTGTAAGAAGCACCTTGTTCTGTGAGCTGTTCTCAGCCATAAATCAATAATGTGTTATTTCAGACACCACATCACCAGTTACATTTGGAGAACGGATTCAGCTCCTGCAGAAATCAGTTGTGCAAACCATTCACTCAGGCCTTTGGTTTTCCTTTTTCAGCACCCAGCTGATGCAAAGCCTCCCAACAATCTTCTTTTGCTGTCTGGGTAGATGAGTGAGCACAACCTGCCAACTCAGGGACATTTCAGAAGTCCTTGCCCCTCTGCCTCCAGCTGCTGTCCCACAGAGAGGGGTCAGACACCCCAGTCTGGTTCAAACGGGCAATAAAGTGAGCTGACTGCACTAATGTAACCCAGGGCTGCCCCACTCAGTCCTTCCTTTCCCACATTTCCAACAGAACTCTAACCAAAACCTCAGCTGAGGGGAAATGCTGGCTTAACAGACTCCCTCCTCCTGACATCCCAGATGGCAGCAAGGAGAGATCAGTAACCACAGGCACAGCCAGCTCCCTCAGGGGCTGCGGCCCTGCAGGGCTGACACAGCATCCCACTCCTGCAGAAACATCCTTCCGGATCCCCTGGACAACACTAGAGCTGTCAGTGGTGCAAATCCTGCCCCAGAGCCCCAGCCCCTCTGCTCAGGAACAGCTGGCTGGCACACAGCTGTGCACTGGCCATGCCAGTCAGCTCACCTCCTGAATTTTGGAGTCAAAAGCCACAATGTTCAGTGCCTCGGGGCATCAATTCTCCCTCTCCAACTGCCTGTGCACTGGGTGGCACAGGAGCAGGGACAGCTTGTGCTGAGCTGGGCTGGTGCCTCCCAGCCCTGCACAGTCCCCGTTATGGCAGGGCCGTGGTGCCACCGGCTGCGTCCCTGCCTAGGCAGAAGGAGATGGCAGAGAAACCCCAGGCTTCCTCCAAACTGCCAAGGTTTTTGTTTTGATAACTGCCTTATCCTCCAAGTCCATTTAAGCTTTCCTCTAAGAAATATTTTTGAAGGCTAGCATCAATAACCATGGTGAATTCTTAATTGCCTGTTTGACAACACTTAAACTCACTGCAGAAAGATCCCATCAGATTAAAAGCCCAAAAGGAAATCTATTACATAATTCCCAGAATAAAATCCATCTGAGAAGACAAACATTTGCATGAAGTGATGGTGTTCAGTCTCTACATGCACATGCTGCTGGCGTTACGGCTTCATAGAGGTGACAACTTTGAAGCTATCGAGACACTGCACAGATGTGAAGAGCAATGAACTAATCTGGCTCATACAAATCCCAGCAAGTGTTGTGTCCTGGGGAATGGTCACAGCACAGCCTGAGCCCCCTATGGAGCAACTGATTTATATAAAATTCTACCATGACTGAAATCAGCAAAAAAGCTTTAAGTAATTTTTATTTTGTACTGTAAGACTAGGTGATTCATCACAGTTGACAACCCTAATTTATTGGAACTGGACAGAGCCCTTCCTGAAACGTAAGGGCTTCTGTGATCATTTAAGCTAATTTGCTGCTTCCAAGGCATATAGAGTCTTCATGTTTACCTTTGCCATTGTGTTAAGAGCTCGGAGCAATCCCTCTTTTCTTTGCTGAGTAATTTTGATTCATCATATTCAAGTGCTCTCTGCAGATGGGAACTTGACTTTAATTAACATGTATGCATGGAATTATGAAGTCATTAGTTAATGCCAATTCCTTTATTGTGGTTTACAGACAAGAAGGATTCAGCAAAATATGCTATTCATATTTAGTTGCTACACTAACCAGAAGTACTAATGAAGACTTTAGAATTCAAATTCCAGATTTTAGAATTCAAGAAAATCAAGATCTCAGAAGTAGTAGATGTCATCGTTTTATATTATTCGTGCAGTATAAGCAAAAATGAGACAAAAAAGGGCAAGTCTGCTGCTTCTTTGTCCCCAGTTTCCTAAGACAGGTGAAACACATGCTGAGCAAATTAGCTGAACAAACAGAGACAGAAGGGCTACTGCTCTCCAGTGCTTACCTTAGGCTCTTTGATAATGACTTCTGTTAAACAAGTGGTGTGCCTTGCCTTACACTTTGGCACTGAGACACACACCAGTTTTATTTATTTCAATTTTCACAGATCACAATTAATAATATATATGAAATTAAGAGAGAGTTGCAATTAATTTTGTACAAATTCATCACTACTAACAAACTTCCAAATACTTCAAAAATATATTCTATCATGCTGGTTACTAAAATATTAAAGAAACAGCTTATTTTTAGCAATGACTCAAAAGAAGGGAATAAATCATGAGCTACAGACCAATGCTTTGGCTGAAAGCCACTTGCAAGGGCTTCCTGGGAAAAGGCAATTTCAGTTGTCTGCAGAATCCTGTCTCCTTCCAGCGCAGCATCCGGAGGCCTGGGTGACCTGATCCCATTTGTGGGCCACCAGCAATACCTACAGCTAAACTGCATCCTTGGGTTTGCCAATCCTGCCCCTGGAAAGGAACTGATAAATAATTGAACGGCTCAGGCTGGCAGAGAGAATGTGCTCTGTACTGGGGGTATGGATTTCAGCCCCTGCTTTCTCCATGGAGGATACATGACTGTAAACTGAGCCCAGGAATGTGCCACTGAAAACCACACACTGACACCAACCCTGCTGAGGGACAGCCTGGGACCTCGGATACAGCTGGACCACTCTGCCCTGGAAAGCTGTGGAGGGCAGGTTGAGGGACACAGAAACCTCTGAGGCTGATTAAATCCTATGTGCATTTCATACCTGGCAGCATCCCTCTCCTTTAATTCTGCTCTGCTCCAAAGGAAAAAACTCCCTTCTGGAGCCTAGTACTGGCAAGGATCTCTGAAGGGATAAGCAGAACCTTTAGGAATTAAGTTTAGATGTGATTTTCCAACAAATTCCAGCTCATGCTGCACTGGATGTTAAACAGGGCCAGGCCTGGTCCCTGTGCACTGCAACACAAGGTTCCCAGCGAGGTTCT